>NC_135239.1:217078511-217678511 GCF_051348905.1 Ranitomeya variabilis | reverse complement strand
TACTGAATGTATGTATGTAATACTGAATGTATGTATGTATGTATGTATGTAATACTGAATGTATGTATGTATGTATGTAATACTGAATGTATGTATGTATACTGAATACTGAATGTATGTATGTAATACTGAATGTATGTATGTATGTAATACTGAATGTATGTACAGTGGGGCAAAAAAGTATTTAGTCAGTCAGCAATAGTGCAAGTTCCACCACTTAAAAAGATGAGAGGCGTCTGTAATTTACATCATAGGTAGACCTCAACTATGGGAGACAAACTGAGAAAAAAAAATCCAGAAAATCACATTGTCTGTTTTTTTAACATTTTATTTGCATATTCTGGTGGAAAATAAGTATTTGGTCAGAAACAAAATTTCATCTCAATACTTTGTAATATATCCTTTGTTGGCAATGACAGAGGTCAAACGTTTTCTGTAAGTCTTCACAAGGTTGCCACACACTGTTGTTGGTATGTTGGCCCATTCCTCCATGCAGATCTCCTCTAGAGCAGTGATGTTTTTGGCTTTTCGCTTGGCAACACGGACTTTCAACTCCCTCCAAAGGTTTTCTATAGGGTTGAGATCTGGAGACTGACTAGGCCACTCCAGGACCTTGAAATGCTTCTTACAAAGCCACTCCTTCGTTGCCCTGGCGGTGTGCTTTGGATCATTGTCATGTTGAAAGACCCAGCCACGTTTCATCTTCAATGCCCTTGCTGATGGAAGGAGGTTTGCACTCAAAATCTCACGATACATGGCCCCATTCATTCTTTCATGTACCCGGATCAGTCGTCCTGGCCCCTTTGCAGAGAAACAGCCCCAAAGCATGATGTTTCCACCACCATGCTTTACAGTAGGTATGGTGTTTGATGGATGCAACTCAGTATTCTTTTTCCTCCAAACACGACAAGTTGTGTTTCTACCAAACAGTTCCAGTTTGGTTTCATCAGACCATAGGACATTCTCCCAAAACTCCTCTGGATCATCCAAATGCTCTCTAGCAAACTTCAGACGGGCCCGGACATGTACTGGCTTAAGCAGTGGGACACGTCTGGCACTGCAGGATCTGAGTCCATGGTGGCGTAGTGTGTTACTTATGGTAGGCCTTGTTACATTGGTCCCAGCTCTCTGCAGTTCATTCACTAGGTCCCCCCGCGTGGTTCTGGGATTTTTGCTCACCGTTCTTGTGATCATTCTGACCCCACGGGGTGGGATTTTGCGTGGAGCCCCAGATCGAGGGAGATTATCAGTGGTCTTGAATGTCTTCCATTTTCTAATTATTGCTCCCACTGTTGATTTCTTCACTCCAAGCTGGTTGGCTATTGCAGATTCAGTCTTCCCAGCCTGGTGCAGGGCTACAATTTTGTTTCTGGTGTCCTTTGACAGCTCTTTGGTCTTCACCATAGTGGAGTTTGGAGTCAGACTGTTTGAGGGTGTGCACAGGTGTCTTTTTATACTGATAACAAGTGTAAACAGGTGCCATTACTACAGGTAATGAGGGGAGGAAAGAGGAGACTCTTAAAGAAGAAGTTACAGGTCTGTGAGAGCCAGAAATCTTGATTGTTTGTTTCTGACCAAATACTTATTTTCCACCATAATATGCAAATAAAATGTTAAAAAAACAGACAATGTGATTTTCTGGATTTTTTTTTCTCAGTTTGTCTCCCATAGTTGAGGTCTACCTATGATGTAAATAACAGACGCCTCTCATCTTTTTAAGTGGTGGAACTTGCACTATTGCTGACTGACTAAATACTTTCTTGCCCCACTGTATGTATGTAATACTGAATGTATGTATGTATGTATGTAATACTGAATGTATGTATGTATGTATGTAATACTGAATGTATGTATGTATGTATGTAATACTGAATGTATGTATGTATGTATGTAATACTGAATGTATGTATGTATGTATGTAATACTGAATGTATGTATGTATGTATGTAATACTGAATGTATGTATGTATGTATGTAATACTGAATGTATGTATGTATGTATGTAATACTGAATGTATGTATGTATGTATGTAATACTGAATGTATGTATGTATGTATGTATGTAATACTGAATGTATGTATGTAATACTGAATATGTCCTCTGTTCTCTGTAAGCACTGTGCACTAGAATAGGAGCTAGGGACATTTACCCACAATTATTCGTACTCCGTTTTATTGTTATACCTCTATAGGTATTGTGATGCCGCGGTGCTCACACCCTGCAGTAATGAGGCAGTGACCACGGAAAAGTTCACAGCAAACTTATTTAACCCCTTGGTGACAGGGCCACATTTTTAAAATTTGACCAGTGTCCCTTTATAGTAATAACTCTGGAATGCAACCTCAAATCCCAGTGATTTTGAGATTTGTTTTTTCGTGGCACATTATAATTTATGGCAATGGTAAATTTAGGTCGATATATGTTTTGTTTTGTTTTATTTATAGAAAAAAAACCCCCAATAAATTGGACAAATTTAAAACAAAAATTAGCAATTTTCAAACTTTGACTGATTATCCCTGTAATCCAGATAGGTATACCACAGAAAAACATTAATAAATAACATTTCCCTCATGTCGGCTTTACATCAGCGCCATTTGTTAAATGTTGTTTTATTTTGTTAGCATTTTAGGTTTAAAAATGTAGCAGCAATTTTCAATTTTTTCATGAAAATTAAATTTTTCTTTTTTTTGGGACCTATCCAGGTTTGAAGTGACTTTAGGGGTCCTATATACTGGAAACCCCCCAAACTGATACCATTTTAAAAACACCCCAACATATTGAAAACTGCGGTCAGGTAGTTTATTAACCCTTCAGGTGCTTTTCAGCAATTAATACAAAGTGGCATGATAGGAATGAAAACGTTTATTTTTACCACCTAAATGTCGCTAACTTTGGAAGAGGCCCCTATTTGGCCGTGAATCGCCATGACAAACATCAGGACCCCACAATCACGATCTCCGGGTGGTGATGGGGATAAAGAGGGAGACCCGCACTCTTTTTTTTTTTTTTTGCCATTTATATTGACAACTACATCTAAAGACTTAAACTGATATAGACGGTGCCGGCACCGATTGTGGCTGATGCAGCAGGTTGTCAGCTATAGTGTACAGCCGGCATCTGCTGGATTGTACCTGTATAGGGAGGATAGTCTCTTATATCTCAGGTCAGTAAAAAGACGTATTGGTGTCAATAAGGAGTTAATGTCCAAACAACTCACAAAATGAACTGCACACAATATCCTCTGGATTTCAGCAGGGGCGTCACAACAGTCCGTTTCTAAGACCGGTTGCCGAGGGCGACTGCACCACCGTATCACGCTGCGGGGGGCCAGGCGTTCGCTGCTCTTGGCTCTGTGTTAGGCCGGTTTCACACGTCAGTGGCTCCGGTACGTGTGGTGACAGTTTTCTCACGTACCGGAGACACTGACTCACGTAGACACATTAAAATCTGTGTCTCTGCACATGTCAGCGTGTTTTCACGGACCGTGTGTCCGTTTGAAAAACACGGAGACATGTCAGTGTTCGTGGGAGCGCACGTATCACACGGACCCATTTAAGTCAATGGGTCCGTGTAAAACACGTACCGCACACGGATGCTGTCCGTGTGCCGTGCAGGAGACAGCGCTACAGTAAGCGCTGTCCCCCCAGCTTGTGGTGCTGAAGCCGCCATTCATTTCTTCTCTCCAGCAGTGTTCGCTGGAGAGAAAAAATGAAAAATCATTGGTTTTTTTTTCTTTTCCGTGTTTAAAATAAAGATCCTTGTCACCACCCCCCTTCCACCCCCTGTGTGCCCGCCCGCTGGAAATAAAATACTCACCCAGCTCCCTCGATGCTTCCTCTCAGCGTCGCAGCTTGTTCTGTATGAGCGGTCACGTGGTGCCGCTCATTACAGTGATGAATATGCGGCTCCACCTCCCATAGGGTTGGAGCCGCATATTCATCACTATAATGAGCGGTACCACGTGACTGCTCATACAGGAAGAAGCTGCGACGCTGAGAGGAAGCATCGAGGGAGCTGGGTGAGTATTTTATTTCCAGCGGGCGCACAGGGGGTGGTGACAAGGATCTTTATTTTAAACACAAAAAAACAAAAAACAATGATTTTTCATTCCTTCTCTCCAGCGAACGCTGCTGGGAAGAAGGAATGAATTCCGGCTTCAGCACCAGATGCAGGAGACAGCGCTTATCTCTATCGCTGTCTCCTGCACGGTCCGTGTGGTACCCAGTCGGCACACGGGCGGCACATGGCTGATGCACGTGTGCCACGTGAGCACACGGACACGGATAACTCCGGTACCGATTTTTCCGGTACCGGAGTTATCTGGACGTGTGGGACAGGCCTTACCTCACACAAGCTGGAAGCTGCAGAGCCCCCTGCTCTGCTACTTGCACACAAACCCTGACACACCCAATCCTTTGCTGCAGGGTCTTTAAATGGCCTGGAGGGAGCGAACTGCCCCACTACCATCCTGTCGTTTGCTCCAAAAATAAAAGCCCGTTTTGGTTTTCTTAAATCTGCCTTGGGCAAATAGTTTGCCCAAGACCAAACTTTTATTTTGCACTGCAGTGTGCTCCAGCGGTCTTAATACGCTTCTGTGTGCATCCTGGGGGCCACGTAGCGACCCTCGCCTATAACACCGGTCACTGCCTCAGTGTGAAATGTGTTTGTTGCTGCTGTTAATGTGTTTGCTGCCATCCCATGGTGCCACCTATATTCTGGCTCACTCTTTGTTCCACAATGGTTTATGTGATCATAAGTATTAAACAAAGATGGTCTGTTATTCAGTTCTGAGTGCTCCCTCTCGGTGTTCTCTCCTGTACGGCGCTGAACAGTATTCACAGGAGTCCTGTTTGGTGCCAGGAGCTACTTAACCATCGTATGGTTCTAATTATAAACACCATTTACCATAATTTCAGGAGCTCTAAATTTGTTGTATTTATGTACTAACCATGTAGGGTGCCTACATTTTTGCATCTGCCAATTTTCCTTTTTGTAATTTTTAAAATGTAAAATATGGGGGGGGGAATATATATTCTTTTTTGTGTGTATGCCTAAAATACAAATTAAATGTGTCATCTATAACTTTAGGCCTTTTTAGAGATCATTTCGGGAGTTATCAGAGTATCTGAGCGTGCTCTGATATTTTCAAGTTCCTGTGGTCGCATGTTTTGCATCAGATGACAGCAGCAACGCACGAGGGGATTATCTGTTTATTAGGCCGCAAAACGTGACCGCAGGGATAATTTCCAAGTCCCTGCGGCTGCATGAATGCGGCCTAACATACAGATAATCCCCTAATGCGTTGCTGCTGTCTTCTGATGCAAAACATGCGACCGCAGGAACTTGAAAATACTCGGATAACACCCGAGCGTGCTTCAATAACATGATATCCAAGGACGCCCAGATACTCGGATAGCACCCGAGCGTCCTCCAATAACACGATATCCGAGGACGCCCAGATTATCCGATAACACCCGAGCGTCCTCCAATAACACGATATCGGAGGACGCCCAGATACTCTGATAACACCCGAGCGTGCTCCAATAACACGATATCGGAGGACGCCCAGATACTCTGATAACACCCGAGCGTGCTCCAATAACACGATATCCGAGGACGCCCAGATTATCCGATAACACCCGAGCGTGCTCCAATAACACGATATCGGAGGACGCCCAGATACTCTGATAACACCCGAGCGTCCTCCAATAACACGATATCCGAGGACGCCCAGATTATCCGATAACACCCGAGCGTGCTCCAATAACACGATATCCAAGGACGCCCAGATACTCGGGTAACAGCCGAGCGTCCTCCAATAACACGATATCCGAGGACGCCCAGATTATCCGATAACACCCGAGCGTGCTCCAATAACACGATATCCGAGGACGCCCAGATACTCTGATAACACCCGAGCGTGCTCCAATAACACAATATCTGAGGACGCCCAGATACTCTGATAACACCAGAGCGTCCTCCAGTAACACGATATCCGAGGACGCCCAGATACTCTGATAACACCCGAGCGTGCTCCAATAACACGATATCGGAGGACGCCCAGATACTCTGATAACACCCGAGCGTGCTCCAATAACACGATATCCGAGGGCGCCCAGATTATCCGATAACACCCGAGCGTGCTCCAATAGCACGATATCCGAGGACGCCCAGATACTCTGATAACACCAGAGCGTGCTCCAATAACACGATATCTGAGGATGCCCAGATACTCGGATAACACCCGAGCGTGCTCCAATAACATGATATCTGAGGACGCCCAGATACTCTGATAACACCCGAGCGTGCTCGAATAACATGATATCTGAGGACGCCCAGATACTCGGATAACACCCGAGTGTCCTCCAATAACACGATATCTGAGGACGCCCAGATACTCTGATAACACCCGAGCGTGCTCCAGTAACACGATATCCGAGGACGCCCAGATACTCTGATAACACCCGAGCGTCCTCCAATAACACGATATCCGAGGGCGCCCAGATTATCCGATAACACCCGAGCGTGCTCCAATAACACGATATCCGAGGACGCCCAGATACTCTGATAACACCCGAGCGTGCTCCAATAACACAATATCTGAGGACGCCCAGATACTCTGATAACACCAGAGCGTCCTCCAGTAACACGATATCCGAGGACGCCCAGATACTCTGATAACACCCGAGCGTGCTCCAATAACACGATATCGGAGGACGCCCAGATACTCTGATAACACCCGAGCGTGCTCCAATAACACGATATCCGAGGGCGCCCAGATTATCCGATAACACCCGAGCGTGCTCCAATAGCACGATATCCGAGGACGCCCAGATACTCTGATAACACCAGAGCGTGCTCCAATAACACGATATCTGAGGATGCCCAGATACTCGGATAACACTCGAGCGTGCTCCAATAACATGATATCTGAGGACGCCCAGATACTCTGATAACACCCGAGCGTGCTCCAATAACATGATATCTGAGGACGCCCAGATACTCGGATAACACCCGAGCGTGCTCCAGTAACACGATATCCGAGGACGCCCAGATACTCTGATAACACCCGAGCGTCCTCCAATAACACGATATCTGAGGACGCCCAGATACTCGGATAACACCAGAGCGTCCTCCAATAACACGATATCCGAGGACGCCCAGATTATCCGATAACACCCGAGCGTGCTCCAATAACACGATATCTGAGGACGCCCAGATACTCAGATAACACCAGAGCGTGCTCTAATAACACGATATCTGAGGACGCCCAGATTATCCGATAACACCCTAGCGTGCTCCAATAACACGATATCTGAGGACGCCCAGATAGTCTGATAACACCCGAGTGTCCTCCAGTAACACGATATCCGAGGACGCCCAGATACTCTGATAACACCAGAGCGTCCTCCAATAACACGATATCTGAGGACGCCCAGATACTCTGATAACACCCGAGCGTGCTCCAATAACACGATATCCGAGGGCGCCCAGATACTCCGATAACACCCGAGTGTCCTCCAATAACACGATATCTGAGGACGCCCAGATACTCGGATAACACCAGAGCGTCCTCCAATAACACGATATCCGAGGACGCCCAGATTATCCGATAACACCCGAGCGTGCTCCAATAACACGATATCTGAGGACGCCCAGATACTCAGATAACACCAGAGCGTGCTCTAATAACACGATATCTGAGGACGCCCAGATTATCCGATAACACCCGAGCGTGCTCCAATAACACGATATCCGAGGACCCCCAGATTATCCGATAACACCCGAGCGTGCTCCAATAACACGATATCTGAGGACGCCCAGATAGTCTGATAACACCCGAGTGTCCTCCAGTAACACGATATCCGAGGACGCCCAGATACTCTGATAACACCAGAGTGTCCTCCAATAACACGATATCTGAGGACGCCCAGATACTCTGATAACACCCGAGCGTGCTCCAATAGCACGATATCTGAGGACTCCCAGATACTCTGATAACACCAGAGCGTCCTCCAATAACACGATATCCGAGGACGCCCAGATACTCTGATAACACCCGAGCGTGCTCCAATAACACGATATCCGAGGGCGCCCAGATACTCCGATAACACCCGAGTGTCCTCCAATAACACGATATCTGAGGACGCCCAGATACTCGGATAACACCAGAGCGTCCTCCAATAACACGATATCCGAGGACGCCCAGATTATCCGATAACACCCGAGCGTGCTCCAATAACACGATATCTGAGGACGCCCAGATACTCAGATAACACCAGAGCGTGCTCTAATAACACGATATCTGAGGACGCCCAGATTATCCGATAACACCCGAGCGTGCTCCAATAACACGATATCCGAGGACCCCCAGATTATCCGATAACACCCGAGCGTGCTCCAATAACACGATATCTGAGGACGCTCAGATAGTCTGATAACACCCGAGTGTCCTCCAGTAACACGATATCCGAGGACGCCCAGATACTCTGATAACACCAGAGCGTCCTCCAATAACACGATATCCGAGGACGCCCAGATACTCTGATAACACCCGAGCGTGCTCCAATAACACGATATCTGAGGGCGCCCAGATACTCAGATAACACCCGAGCGTGCTCCAATAACACGATATCTGAGGACGCCCAGATACTCTGATAACACCAGAGCGTCCTCCAATAACACGATATCCGAGGACGCCCAGATACTCTGATAACACCCGAGCGTGCTCCAATAACACAATATCTGAGGACGCCCAGATACTCTGATAACACCCGAGAGTGCTCCAATAACACAATATCTGAGGACGCCCAGATACTCAGATAACACCAGAGCGTCCTCCAATAACCCGATATCTGAGGACGCCCAGATACTCTGATAACACCAGAGCGTCCTCCAGTAACACGATATCTGAGGGCGCCCAGATACTCTGATAACACCAGAGCGTCCTCCAATAACACGATATCCGAGGGCGCCCAGATACTCAGATAACACCCGAGCGTCCTCCAATAACCCGATATCCGAGGACGCCCAGATACTCGGATAACACCCGAGCGTCCTCCAATAACACGATATCCGAGGGCGCCAAGATTATCCGATAACACCCGAGCGTCCTCCAGTAACACGATATCCGAGGACGCCCAGATTATCCGATAACACCAGAGCGTCCTCCAGTAACACGATATCTGAGGACGCCCAGATACTCTGATAACACCAGAGCGTCCTCCAATAACACGATATCCGAGGACGCCCAGATACTCCGATAACACCCGAGCGTCCTCCAATAACACGATATCCGAGGGCGCCCAGATTATCCGATAACACCAGAGCGTCCTCCAGTAACACGATATCTGAGGACGCCCAGATACTCTGATAACACCAGAGCGTCCTCCAATAACACGATATCCGAGGACGCCCAGATACTCTGATAACACCAGAGCGTCCTCCAATAACACGATATCCGAGGGCGTTCGCTAATCACTAATCATTTCATCTTCAACTTGCTTAACTATTCACAATAACAGCAATTTTGACCAGGGGTGCCCTAACTTTTACATGTCACTGTACATAAGATCCTGTCTTGCAGCTGACGCCATGATACAGGGTGAGACGTGCGCCGTGGGGTAATTGTGTTACTGCTGTTTTCTGCTGTTGATTGCCATTATTCACATTTCAAGAAATCCTGGATCTGATGTCTGACTCGTAAACTCTCCTGGATACTGGAGTCTCCATGATCCCTCATTGCCTACAAAGCCGATCATTAAAGGGGTTGTCCACTATTATGACAAGCCCTTCTTGATCCACAGGTTTGGCCCCAATAAAATAATAAAGCCTATACTCCCCTCCCATTCTGGTGCTGTTCCTGTGGTGTGAGCACTTGCGGTCCCGGGGCCCCTGTGTGGTTATGACACGTGACCCCGGGGCCAATAAGCGCTGGCGTCACTGTCTCCGCCTTCATACGGATTGAACATGAAGAGGAAGCCAGGGATCAGCTGCAGCCGGACTTCCTCTTCATGTTCAATCCGTATGAAGGCGGAGACAGTGACGCCAGCGCTGATTGGCCCCGGGGTCACGTGTCATAAACAATCAGCGCTGGCGTCACTGTCTCCGCCTTCATACGGATTGAACATGAAGAGGAAGCCAGGGATCCACTGCAGCCGGACTTCCTCTTCATGGTCAATCCGTATGCAGGTGGGGACTGGGATGCCGTAGTCACGTGTCATAACCACACTAGAGCCCTGGGACCGCGGGTGTCGGCACAGCGGGAACAGCGCCAGCATGGGAGGTGAGTATAGTAATCGGGGCCCAACATTTAGATCAAGAAGGGGGGTCCTAGTAGTGGAAAACCCCTTTATTAAAGTGGTCACTTTCATGTCATGTAATGGTGGACGCACGTACAAGCTACATATACCCTTGTCTAATAGGGTCATCTGTGATGGTGGAGGGTGAAGTTTATAAATCGTGCCCCTTAAACCATTTACTCCAAATTTCCAAGAGATTATGCCACATAGGTAGACATTACAAGTGGCGGTCCCCCGGAATGATTCAATGACGATACGCAGCAGGACATTAGCTGTAATGATGAGTCTGTGATCGGAGAGGCTGCAAGCGAGGTGCACCCCGACATTACATTATCCGGGGGGCTGCAGGGTGTTACATGAAGTCTTGGGGTGCACGTCTTTAGTGTAAACCTCAGGCGCCGTGATGGAAATCTTCACTGGTGTCATTTCGGGGAGTATATGGTGGGCGCGCTCCAGGCTCCCGGGGTGAGTTTCCCCTACAGATACTTCTCCGCTGTGGTGAAGCCACTGTATGTTGAGGGTGTAGGAGCTGCGAACATGTCTGACAGATGAGATCGGGACACGGGCACTGAGTATTCGGTTAATTACCAAGCCGCCCACTGTGCCAACAGCCGGGAAGAACAAGGGATTAGACCAAAATCTCATTCAGTCAATTACTGTAATTGACCCATGTGACAGGATAACAAGGGCTGTTATAACACGACATGTGAGAGGATGGGAAGACTTTACAGCTTTGATACATTTATTCACTTATTATTCAATTCCCCCCCCCCCCCCCCACACACAAATGTTTAGCTCCATAGTCTTTACTTGTATTATTACAAAGTATCTTCCCAGGAGGCAAAAATGGCCCCTGTTCTGCTGTATCATGGTCATGGCATATCCTGGGCGTCTCGTCCCTCCTATCCCAGACGCCTCATCCCTTCCACCTCGGCTGTCTTGTCCCTCCTGTCCCGGCACCCGACGGCCTCTTGTCCCTCCTGACCCAGCGGCCTCTATTCCTATCCGAGCCCCTTGTGGCCTCTCATACCTCCTACCCAGGCCCCTGGTGGCCTCTTGTCCTGCCCCAGCGGCCTCTAGTCCTATCCGGGTCCCTTGTGGCCTCTTGTCCCTCCTACCCAGGCACCTGGTGGCCTCTTGTCCTGTCCCAGCCCTGGCGGCCTCTAGTCCCTTGACCCAGCGGCCTCTTGTCCCTCCTGACCCAGCGGCCTCTTGTCCGGCCCCAGCGGCCTCTAGTCCTATCCGGGCCCCTTGTGGCCTCTCATCCCTCCTACCCAGGCACCTGGTGGCCTCTTGTCCTGTCCCAGCCCCAGCGGCCTCTAGTCCTATCCGGGCCCCTTGTGGCCTCTCATCGTCCTACCCAAGCACCTGGTGGCCTCTTGTCCTGTCCCAGCCCTGGCGGCCTGTAGTCCTCCTGTCCGGGCCCCTTGTGGCCTCTCATCCATCCTACCCAGGCACCTGGTGGCCTCTTGTCCTGTTCCAGCCCCGGCGGCCTCTAGTCCTTCCTATCCGGGCCCCTTGTGGCCTCTCATCCCTCCTACCCAGGCACCTGGTGGCCTCTTGTCCTGTCCCAGCCCCAGCGGCCTCTAGTCCTATCCGGGCCCCTTGTGGCCTCTCATCCGTCCTACTCAAGCACCTGGTGGCCTCTTGTCCTGTCCCAGCCCCGGCGGCCTCTAGCCCTCCTGTCCGGGCCACTTGTGGCCTCTCATCCATCCTACCCAGGCACCTGGTGGCCTCTTGTCCTGTCCCAACCCCAGCGGCCTCTAGTCCTATCCGGGCCCCTTGTGGCCTCTCATCCGTCCTACCCAAGCACCTGGTGGCCTCTTGTCCTGTCCCAGCCCCGGCGGCCTCTAGTCCTCCTGTCCGGGCCACTTGTGGCCTCTCATCCATCCTACCCAGGCACCTGGTGGCCTCTTGTCCTGTCCCAGCCCCGGCGGCCTCTAGTCCCTCCTATCCGGGCCCCTTGTGGCCTCTCATCCGTCCTGCCCAGGCACCTGGTGGCCTCTTGTCCCTCCTACCCAGGAACCTGGTGGCCTCTTGTCCTGTCCCAGCCCTGGCGGCCTCTAGTCCCTCGACCCAGCGGCCTCTTGTCCAGTCCCAGCCCCCGGTGGCCTCTAGTCCCTCCTGTCTGGGCCCCTCATGGCCTCTTGTCCCTCCGGAGTATTACACATGTCATCCTGATGCATTAATAGCATTTGCGGAT
Organism: Ranitomeya variabilis; assembly: GCF_051348905.1. NCBI lineage: Eukaryota > Metazoa > Chordata > Amphibia > Anura > Dendrobatidae > Ranitomeya > Ranitomeya variabilis. The sequence continues at coordinate 217,666,006 of NC_135239.1, read as the reverse complement.
ACTCCGGCTGGGATCGGTTGCTATGGTAACGCCCAGCTTTAACACCACTATAAAGTTAAATACAATCCTTCCTCCGCATGTACCTGAGCTGAGGACGCCATTTTTCTCTGTGACTCATTAGCTAATGTTTGCACCCCCGCACTGAACACGCAAACACGTGACTGTATGTATACAGAGCCGTATGCCCCCCGTACTATGTACAGGGCCGTGTGTGTGTGTATAGCCTGTATTGTGTCGGACCTGTGTATATAGCCCATACTGCTTTATTATGGGATGTTGGGGAGCAATTGGTGTAATATTAGATTATGGGACCATAATGACAGTTTGGTGGGATGATGGGGGTTTTCTCCTCCGGTGGAGCTCCATACGGCTCCTATAATTCCTTCTCAGTAATGGCCTCATACACATTAAAGGGAACCTGTCACCCCCAAAATGGAAGGTGAGCTAAGCCCACCGGCATCAGGGGCTTATGTCCAGTATTCTGTAATGCTGTAGATAAGCCCCCGATGTATCCTGAAAGGTCAGAGAGGCCCGGACCCTGCGCACTGCAGTACTGTGCTCTGCCCTCAACAGGGCAAATAAAGTACGCCTGCGCCGGAGCGTCAAGACAAGAGGACGTCATCGTAAGAAGATGGGAGGCCCCGGACCACAACGCCCATCGGATCAGAACCGGACCGCAGCAGGACCGCCCCTGGGTGAGTATAATCTAACCTCTTTTTCTCATCTTTCAGGATACATCGGGGGCTTATCTACAGCATTACAGAATGCATTACAGAATGCTGGAGATAAGCCCCTGATGCCGGTGACCGCAGCTTATAGGCCAAAAATGGGGTGACAGATTCCGTTTGAGGAAGTCCCCACACTCTGTTAACCATTTGTATGATGTAGCCACTATTGCCAGCAGCATCTAAGGGGTTAAACAGATATGGCCGGTGCCAGCACTGATCGTGGCTGATACAGTTGTCAGCTATAGTGGACAGCCGATATCTGCTGCATTGTCACCTGTATGGGGAGGATAGTCTCTTATATCTCAGGTCAGTAAAAAGATATTGGCGGCCATTAAGGGGTTAATACTTTGTGACCTCCAATATCTGGATCTGGGCCACAGATACCTCGTTTTTTTTTTTTTGCATTGTGAAGTTTCATGGCCGTTCTTTTCTTCTACGTTTCTGACACATTTTCATGACAGTAGCTTCATCTTCAAACGGATCCGCATTTGTAATTCGGCTGACCGTTCTGCTGTCCCCGTCTCCACTATAGGATTTGTAAAGAGCTCGGTGCTTCTCCTGCGATGTCGCGCATGTCTGTGATGGTGTCGGTCTCCATGTGACCCGCGACGGTCTCCATGTGACCCGCGCCGCCCTCATGGTTTATGGAGCACGTTTCCTTGAGTTTTATGCCATCCATTGTAGTCCTCCATACTGTCGTCCGTTCTGGCCGCACACACCACACGCTCGACACAACCTGCTTCTCACCACGGCATCAAATACTTTTTTTTGGGATGTTTTCCAATTAGAGCAGATGACGATCCTCCTCGTTACCTCCGTGTTCCGTCTCCACAGACTGATCCTACATTTCCTGCTTCACTGCAGACACTGACATAGAAGAGTTACTAGCCATGGCAAATGCCCAGCGAGCCGCAAGATAGATGTAGGCCTTCTTATCCACGACCTGAAGGCCAAAATCCAGCAGGCGCCTTGTTACGAGGCGCGGTGTAAAGCTCGTTACCGCACCTCTGGACGTTAATCTTCCGTCCTTCACCTCGATATTATTGAAAACACTGAAAAATTTAGAATGCAGCAACAAATTCTCTAAAAACGGGCAACTCAATGTATTTTTCAACGTTCTGAGGGTTTTTTGGTAATTTTCTTTGGTTCACTCATGTGTTGGTTGCCTTGAAGTATCCGTTGTTAGTAATATGGACGCGCTTAATCTCTCAAGACCTTTTTTATCCATTTCCACTATTTTTTTAAACTTCTAAAATCCACGAATATCTTCGTTAGCGTCCACTCGTCACAGATCGCCGACAGCAACAGAGTGCAGCTGGAAGCAGTGACGCTGCTGAGGTAAAGTGAAAGCTGACCTCTGATTGGCTGCTGTGGTCAGCTGGTGCGTCTGACTGTGAGGAGTCACACATCCTCTGCTCTATACAGATTCACCTCAGATCTCTGACAGTGTGAGGGGATCACTAAGGGGCATAACACGAAGGAGTTCTCCAAAAGCCGCCCAAAAAGCGACCATCTATTGGGCAAGTTAGTCCAAAAGCTAAGAAGGCACATGCACGCAGCCAATAACCCCGGCACGCCCAGCCAATGGCGTAACCTGTACACACCCGGCCAACGGCGTAACCTGTACACCCATGGCCTGTACACACCCAGCCAACGGCGTAACATGTACACGCCCAGCCAACGGCGTAACCTGTACACGCCCGGCCAACGGCGTAACCTGTACACGCCCGGCCAACGGCGTAACCTGTACACGCCCGGCCAACGGCGTAACTTGTACACGCCCGGCCAACGGCGTAACCTGTACACGCCCGGCCAACGGCGTAACCTGTACACGCCCGGCCAACGGCGTAACCTGTACACGCCCGGCCAACGGCGTAACCTGTACACGCCCGGCCAACGGCGTAACCTGTACACGCCCGGCCAACGGCGTAACCTGTACACGCCCGGCCAACGGCGTAACCTGTACACGCCCGGCCAACGGCATAACCTGTACACGCCCGGCCAACGGCGTAACCTGTACACGCCCGGCCAACGGCGTAACCTGTACACACATGGCCTGTACAATCCCGGCCGACTGCGTAATCTGTACACACCTGGCTGACGACGTAACCCGTACACACATGGCCTGTACAATCCCGCCCAATGGCGTAACCTGTACACACCCGGCCGATGGCGTAACCTATACACGCCCAGCCAACGGCGTAACTTGTACAAGCCCGGCCAACGGCGTAACCTGTACACGCCCGGCCAACGGCGTAACCTGTACACACATGGCCTGTACAATCCCGGCCGACTGCGTAACCTGTACACACCTGGCTGACGACGTAACCCGTACACACATGGCCTGTACACACCCAGCCGACGGCGTAACCCGTACACACATGGCCTGTACAATCCCGCCCAATGACGTAACCTGTACACACCTGGCCGACGGCGTAACCCATACACACCCGGCCGACGGCGTAACCCGTACACACAAGGCTTGTACACACCCGGCTGACGACGTCACCCAGACATGCCCGGCTGATGATGTAACTCATACACACATGGCCCTACACGCCCAGCTGACGCAATGCTCCATTGTGCATCACACAGTCCAAGTACCGAGCGTGCATCGGAGATTACTCCCTATAAGGGTATTATAACTTTATTAATATTGTGAATCGAGCTAAATTGTTTTGCAGATATATTCTCCACACTAAATACATGAGAAAAAATGTTACCAGAAGCTCTTATCTGACTTGTTCAATATAAGGTAATAACCCTAAGATAATCATGAGCCTAGGATCCTGTGTGTAATGTGTGACTCCACCAGCAGAATAGTGAGTGCAGCTCTGGAGTATAATACAGGATGTAACTCAGGATCAGTAATGTAATGTATGTACACAGTGACTGCTCCAGCAGAATAGTGAGTGCAGCTCTGGAGTATAATACAGGAGGTAACTCAGGATCAGTAATGTAATATATGTACACAGTGACTGCACCAGCAGAATAGTGAGTGCAGCTCTGGAGTATAATACAGGATGTAACTCAGGATCAGTAATGTAATGTGTGTACACAGAGACTGCACCAGCAGAATAGTGAGTGCAGCTCTGGTGTATAATACAGGAGGTAACTCAGGATCAGTAATGTAATGTATGTACACAGTGACTGCACCAGCAGAATAGTGAGTGCTGCTCTGGGGTATAATACAGGATGTAACTCAGGATCAGTAATGTAATGTATGTACACAGTGACTGCCCAGCAGAATAGTGAGTGCAGCTCTGGAGTATAATACAGGATGTAACTCAGAATCAGTAATGTAATGTATGTACACAGTGACTGCACCAGCAGAATAGTGAGTGCAGCTCTGGAGTATAATACAGGATGTAACTCAGGATCAGTAATGTAATGTATGTACACAGTGACTGCACCAGCAGAATAGTGAGTGCAGCTCTGGAGTATAATACAGGATGTAACTCAGGATCAGTAATGTAATGTATGTACACAGTGACTGCCCAGCAGAATAGTGAGTGCAGCTCTGGAGTATAATACAGGATGTAACTCAGAATCAGTAATGTAATGTATGTACACAGTGACTGCACCAGCAGAATAGTGAGTGCAGCTCTGGGGTATAATACAGGATGTAACTCAGGATCAGTAATGTAATGTATGTACACAGTGGCTGCACCAGCAGAATAGTGAGAATAGTGAGTGTAGCTCTGGGGTATAATACAGGATGTAACTCAGGATCAGTAATGTAATGTATGTACACAGTGACTGCACCAGCAGAATAGTGAGTGCAGCTCTGGGGTATAATACGGGATGTAACTCAGGATCAGTAATGTAATGTATGTACACAGTGACTGCACCAGCAGAATAGTGAGAATAGTGAGTGTAGCTCTGGGGTATAATACAGGATGTAACTCAGGATCAGTAATGTAATGTATGTACACAGTGACTGCACCAGCAGAATAGTGAGTGCAGCTCTGGGGTATAATACGGGATGTATTAATGCTGGTACTTAGTGACTGCACTGCTTACAGAGCTTTCTTCTAGCAATGACATGATGTCAGTTATCAGCAAATGTTTTGTTATTTCTATTCCCCACAATGTTATTCTACAGAATGTTGGGAGAATACTGTGATGTGATTGTGGCTTCACTACAGATCGACTCCTCTTTTTGGGGGCGCTCGGAGTTTCCCGCCTCGTTTCAGGCCCCCATCTTTTCCCCTTCTTTATATCTATGATGTATCTGAGCAGATCTCTTCCCACACATGGCGCAGTGTTCGCCATCACGCACAGCGCTATCCCTTTCTCCTCCAAAGCTCAAAGATGACCGAGAATACAGGGAAGACAAAGTGCGTCTTGCAGATGAGAGGACAAGCGCCATGAATAAAATATCTCCCTGGTGCCGTTCACGTGACCGCGCGCTCTCATCTTACCAGGCGCAGGGAGAGCTTTGATGAGACGATCCTGGGACGCGCTCGTCTCCGCAGGACGCTCCTCTCAAAGAAAACACGGACAATTGAAAAAGAAATCAACTAGAACCACAGAGACAAATGTAAAAGCAGAATATTGAGAAATGACAAAGGACGACGAGGCGCAGGAAAGTGAAAGTCACGGCGGGGCAGTCATTATTCCTGTGCCATGGCGAGAGCATGCCATTATTCTGTCGGTGATCAGGGGCGCGGGGTCGCTATCATCTGTCATAGATCTGGATGAAAGGCTCGGCGCCCTCTCTCACGTTCCTGAGCTGCGGACACGCTGGTGCCACGTGTCAGTCACCACGATGTTGTGCCAGAATTAACCCTAAGGGGATGACGATACGGCACAATGGCGCAACACTTGTATCCAGTGACTTTACAGCAGTTACTTGCCCCATAAATGGCGCACACATAAAACTCCCCCAGGGTGAAGACCGTGGACCCGTCACGTGTCCTCTGGGGTTGACATGGAAGCACTTCCCACTGGGCTTCTGCGGTTACTGGCGAGACCACCGCCGAGCCTGTGCATCCCGACCATGGCCGACTTATCAACTGAAGTGATCTACTAGATTTTCCTGGGGACAGTGGAAATGTGACAATTCTGCTCGGGGTAAGAATGTATCAAGAATGGTTGTCACTGCCCTTCCCCCACACAATAATGGGACCGGGACTGTACAACCTCATGGATGTATAAAATCTATACTGACCCCTGCGATGCCGCCGCGGCATCCGGCAGTGCAGGAGTTAACAGTGCGCTGATCGTGGCGGTGGTGACTTGCGAGCTTCTCTCCCCCAAGTGCTCCTTTTCCAGGTCAGTGCGCGAACAGCTCTGCGTCCTGTCACTACGCATTGCTCTGCGGGAGCACAGCGCTCTGGGGGAATGCAGGGTGAACGCGTACACGGCTCATTTCCAGGCTCCCCGCCCAGTGCAACCTGGAGACACGATGGATGGAGCTCTATGGATGGATACATATGGGACGGACGTAGATGACCGATATGAGAGATGACGGATGTCAGGAAGATCGAGAAACCATCAATGTTCATGAGCGCAAACCGTCCAGTGCTCTTCTTGGTGAGTGATCGGCATTCTGCGCAATAACTATTGCAGTGCCGCCTTCCCTTTTTGCTTTTTTTCCTCAGATATTTTGGGGGTTTTCGGCAATCCTAAAGTCAGCACCTGGAAACACGACTAGTGCGCCTTCGTTTATTTCTATTATCTTAGATGTAAGAAGACGACAGATAAAACAAAGAAACAGCAGGCCGATGAATAATGCAGGAAAAAGTGAACTTTAATTAGCCCAAGTGAGAAACAAGCCAGCCACAGGGGCCAATAAGAAGCCACAACTAAACCAACCACAGGGGCCAATAAGAGGCCACAACTAAACCAGCCACAGGGGCCAATAAGAGGCCACAACTAAACCAGCCACAGGGGCCAATAAGCCACAACCAAACCAGCCACAGGGGCCAATAAGAGGCCACAACTAAACCAGCCACAGGGGCCAATAAGAAGCCACAACTAAACCAGCCACAGGGGCCAATAAGCCACAACCAAACCAGCCACAGGGGCCAATAAGCCACAACCAAACCAGCCACGGGGGCCAATAAGAGGCCACAACTAAACCAGCCACAGGGGCCAATAAGAGGCCACAACCAAACCAGCCACAGGGGCCAATAAGAGGCCACAACTAAACCAGCCACAGGGGCCAATAAGCCACAACCAAACCAGCCACAGGGGCCAATAAGAGGCCACAACTAAACCAGCCACGGGGGCCAATAAGAGGCCACAACCAAACCAGCCACAGGGGCCAATAAGCCACAACCAAACCAGCCACAGGGGCCAATAAGAGGCCACAACTAAACCAGCCACGGGGGCCAATAAGAGGCCACAACTAAACCAACCACAGGGGCCAATAAGAGGGCACAACCAAACCAGCCACGGGGCCAATAAGCCACAACCAAACCAGCCACAGGGGCCAATAAGAGGCCACAACCAAACCAGCCACGGGGGCCAATAAGAGGCCACAACCAAACCAGCCACGGGGGCCAATAAGAGGCCACAACCAAACCAGCCACGGGGGCCAATAAGCCACAACCAAACCAGCCACAGGGGCCAATAAGTGGCCACAACCAAACCAGCCACGGGGCCAATAAGAGGCCACAACCAAACCAGCCACATGGGGCCAATAAGAGGGCAAAACCAAGCCAGCCACGGGGGCCAATAAGCCACAACCAAACCAGCCACAGGGGCCAATAAGGCCACAATAAAATCGGCCACAGGGGCCAATAAGAGGCCATTCTTTTTCATTTTTTCTACCTTTATGTACAATTGGGCTTTTGTCCTGGTAATACTTGTACCCGCAGTGTGGTCTTTTGGTGTTGGTCTGTTTTATTCTTATAGATCAGTGATGGATAAATGGTATTAGATGTGGATGGATGGAGAGATTAGCTCAGTACTACAGTACAGTTCTATGTGTGCCACAATGTATAAGCAATAAGCAGATGCTGTTGTGATCTCTGGTAAAGCCATATAAAGATGATTATCCTGTGTCTTGGTGCAGGCAGGCGATGCCGTTTGGATGTGTGACTTTGGGTGACAAGAAGGATTATAATCAACCCACGGAAGTGAGCGACAGATATGACTTGGGACAACTTATCAAAACGTAAGTGTGAAAACATCACTACATGGACTGATGCCTTGTGGAGCCGCTGGTGCCAGCTGGTCCCCTTGTGGAGGCGCCAGGTGACCCCTGTGGAGCCGCCGGCCGTCCACTATGGAGCCGCCGGTCTCCCCCATGGAGCTGCTGGTGCCAGCTGCCCCTTGTGAAGGCACCAGGTGACCCCTGTGGAGCCGCCGGCCGTCCACTATGGAGCCGTTGGTGCTGGCCGCCTCCTCGTGGAGCCGCCGGTCTCCCCCATGGAGCTGCTGGTGCCAGCTGCCCCTTGTGAAGGCGCTAGGTGACCCCTGTGGAGGCGCCAGGTGACCCCTGTGGAGCCACTGGCCGTTCACTATGGAGCCACTGGTGCTGGCCGCCTCTTCGTGGAGCCGCCGGTCTCCCCCATGGAGCTGCTGGTGCCAGCTGCCCCCTTGTGAAGGCGCCAGGTGACTACTGGAGCCACCGGCTGTCCACGATGGAGCCGCTGGTGCTGGCCGCCTCCTCGTGGAGCCGCTGGCGCCTGCCTCGGAGTCTCCTCTTTAGTCAAGTATTTATGTTGCTCTTTTGCTATATATGTCATTTCTGGGATGCCAGGCCGGGTGATGCCCTCGGAGGTTGTCGCCCGGCTCTACAGCCTCTAATGTTGTCTTCCCAGAGAAGAGTTCTGCGAAGTATTTCGGGCCAAAGAGAAATCTTCTGGAAAACTTTACACCTGCAAAAGGTTCCTGAAGAGAGATGGCCGAAAAGTCCGGAAGGCGGCAAAGAATGAGATCAACATCCTTAAAATGTGAGTGTCCCTGATGAGTGGAGCCCCTCCGAGGCAGCCGCCATTGTACGATACCTTAAGGTTGCGACATCGGCCCTTCATTATGGCGAAGCCTCAGATATCATTGTCTAGAAACACCTTATTTTTGGGTAATGTAAACTGAGCCCTTAAGATGCGCCAAATGTATGATGGGATAAATCGCACCATAAATGTGGCACCTGTACGCGGTGGAGGTGTTGCACGTGTCTCCGGTCAAGCGGAGAGGGGCGGCACAGAGGTGGGGGCTTCATGCCATATATTAGGGAATCGCTGTTATGTAGTCACTGCAGGAAGGACGCCGCCACGTTATACCGTCTGTGATGGTGGAGGATGATGATGACTTATTCTGTATGTCTCTCATGTCTTCCAGGGTTAAACACCACAACATCCTGCAATTGGTCGATGTCTTTGAAACAAAAAAAGAATATTTCATCTTCATGGAGCTGTAAGTAGTGGTCCGAGCGTTCACCTCGGTGGCAGCATCATGGGGTCATGTTGTATAACGCTACATCATCGTGGTGTGCTCTGCCCACGCTGCAGCTCCTCCCCTTATTGTGCGCCTTCCCATGCTGAAACTCCTCCCCTTATTGTGGCAACTTCCCACGCTGAAACTCCTCCCCTTATTGTGGCGCCTTCCCACGCTGCAGCTCCTCCCCTTATTGTGGCACCATCCCACACTGAAACTCCTCCCCTTATTGTGGCGCCTTCCCACGCTGAAACTTCTCCCCTTATTGTGGCGCCTTCCCATGCTGAAACTCCTCCCCTTATTGTGGCGCCTTCCCACGCTGAAACTTCTCCCCTTATTGTGGCGCCTTCCCATGCTGAAACTCCTCCCCTTATTGTGGCGCCTTACCACGCTGAAACTCCTCTTCTTATTGTGGCGCCTGTTATGGTTCTCAATGGCAAGAGAACATAGCCCAGCATACATAGGAACTAGCTCTTGGAAGGATGGAAACTTAAACTGACCATGAACTAAACCTGCCGCACAACTAACAGTAGCCGGGTAGCGTAGCCTGCGTTTTATCCCTAGACGCCCAGCGCCGGCCGGAGGACTAACTAATCCTGGCAGAGGAAAATATAGTCCTGGCTCACCTCTAGAGAAATTTCCCCGAAAGGCAGACAGAGGCCCCCACATATATTGGCGGTGATTTAAGATGAAAACGACAAACGTAGTATGAAAATAGGTTTAGCAAAATCGAGGTCCGCTTACTAGATAGCAGGAAGACAGAAAGGGTACTTTCATGGTCAGCTGAAAACCCTATCAATACACCATCCTGAAATTACTTTAAGACTCTAGTATTAACTCATAACATCAGAGTGGCAATTTCAGATCACAAGAGCTTTCCAGACACAGAAACGAAACTGCAGCTGTGAACTGGAACAAAATGCAAAAAACAAACAAGGACAAAAGTACGACTTAGCTGGAAGTTGTCTGGTAGCAGGAACATGCACAGAAAGGCTTCTGATTACAATGTTGACCGGCATGGAAGTGACAGAGGAGCAAGGTTAAATAGCGACTCCCACATCCTGATGGGAACAGGTGAACAGAGGGGATGATGCACACAAGTTCAATTCCACCAGTGGCCACCGGGGGAGCCCAAAATCCAATTTCACAACAGTACCCCCCCTCAAGGAGGGGGCACCGAACCCTCACCAGAACCACCAGGGCGATCAGGATGAGCCCTATGAAAGGCACGGACCAGATCGGAGGCATGAACATCAGAGGCAGTCACCCAAGAATTATCCTCCTGACCGTATCCCTTCCATTTGACCAGATACTGGAGTTTCCGTCTGGAAACACGGGAGTCCAAGATTTTTTCCACAACGTACTCCAACTCGCCCTCAACCAACACCGGAGCAGGAGGCTCAACGGAAGGCACAACCGGTACCTCATACCTGCGCAACAATGACCGATGAAAAACATTATGAATAGAAAAAGATGCAGGGAGGTCCAAACGGAAGGACACAGGGTTAAGAATCTCCAATATCTTGTACGGGCCGATGAACCGAGGCTTAAACTTAGGAGAAGAAACCCTCATAGGGACAAAACGAGAAGACAACCACACCAAGTCCCCGACACAAAGCCGAGGACCAACCCGACGCCGGCGGTTGGCAAAAAGCTGAGTCTTCTCCTGGGACAACTTCAAATTGTCCACCACCTGCCCCCAAATCTGATGCAACCTCTCCACCACAGCATCCACTCCAGGACAATCCGAAGATTCCACCTGACCGGAGGAAAATCGAGGATGAAACCCCGAATTACAGAAAAAAGGAGACACCAAGGTGGCAGAGCTGGCCCGATTATTGAGGGCAAACTCCGCTAAAGGCAAAAAAGCAACCCAATCATCCTGATCTGCAGACACAAAACACCTCAAATATGTCTCCAAAGTCTGATTCGTCCGCTCGGTCTGGCCATTAGTCTGAGGATGGAAAGCAGACGAGAAAGACAAATCTATGCCCATCCTAGCACAGAATGCCCGCCAAAATCTAGACACGAATTGGGTTCCTCTGTCAGAAACGATATTCTCCGGAATACCATGCAAACGAACCACATTTTGAAAAAACAGAGGAACCAACTCGGAAGAAGAAGGCAACTTAGGCAGGGGAACCAAATGGACCATCTTAGAGAAACGGTCACACACCACCCAGATGACAGACATCTTCTGAGAAACAGGAAGATCCGAAATAAAATCCATCGAGATGTGCGTCCAAGGCCTCCTCGGGACAGGCAAGGGCAACAACAATCCACTAGCCCGAGAACAACAAGGCTTGGCCCGAGCACAAACGTCACAAGACTGCACAAAGCCTCGTACATCTCGTGACAGGGAAGGCCACCAGAAGGACCTTGCCACCAAATCCCTGGTACCAAAGATTCCAGGATGACCTGCCAACGCAGAAGAATGAACCTCAGAAATGACTTTACTGGTCCAATCATCAGGAACAAACAGTCTACCAGGTGGGCAACAATCAGGTCTATCCGCCTGAAAATCCTGCAAGGCCCGCCGCAGGTCTGGAGAAACGGCAGACAATATCACTCCATCCTTAAGGATACCTGTAGGTTCAGAATTACCAGGGGAGTCAGGCTCAAAACTCCTAGAAAGGGCATCCGCCTTAACATTCTTAGAACCCGGTAGGTATGACACCACAAAATTAAACCGAGAGAAAAACAACGACCAGCGCGCCTGTCTAGGATTCAGGCGTCTGGCGGACTCAAGATAAATCAAATTCTTGTGGTCGGTCAATACCACCACCTGATGTCTAGCCCCCTCAAGCCAATGACGCCACTCCTCAAAAGCCCACTTCATGGCCAAAAGCTCCCGATTCCCAATATCATAATTCCGCTCGGCGGGCGAAAATTTACGAGAAAAAAAAGCACAAGGTTTCATCACGGAGCAGTCGGAACTTCTTTGCGACAAAACCGCCCCAGCTCCGATTTCAGAAGCGTCGACCTCAACCTGAAAAGGAAGAGCAACATCAGGCTGACGCAACACAGGGGCGGAAGAAAAGCGGCGCTTAAGCTCCCGAAAGGCCTCCACAGCAGCAGGGGACCAATCAGCAACATCAGCACCCTTCTTAGTCAAATCAGTCAATGGTTTAACAACATCAGAAAAACCAGCAATAAATCGACGATAAAAGTTAGCAAAGCCCAAAAATTTCTGAAGACTCTTAAGAGAAGAGGGTTGCGTCCAATCACAAATAGCCCGAACCTTGACAGGATCCATCTCGATGGAAGAGGGGGAAAAAATGTATCCCAAGAAGGAAATCTTTTGAACCCCAAAAACGCACTTAGAACCCTTCACACACAAGGAATTAGACCGCAAAACCTGAAAAACCCTCCTGACCTGCTGGACATGAGAGTCCCAGTCATCCGAAAAAATCAGAATATCATCCAGATACACGATCATAAATTTATCCAAATAATCACGGAAAATGTCATGCATAAAGGACTGAAAGACTGAAGGGGCATTTGAAAGGCCAAAAGGCATCACCAAATACTCAAAGTGGCCCTCGGGCGTATTAAATGCGGTTTTCCACTCATCCCCCTGCTTAATTCGCACCAAATTATACGCCCCACGGAGATCTATCTTAGAGAACCACTTGGCCCCCTTTATGCGAGCAAACAAATCAGTCAGCAGTGGCAACGGATATTGATATTTAACCGTGATTTTATTCAAAAGCCGATAATCAATACACGGCCTCAAAGAGCCATCTTTCTTAGACACAAAGAAAAAACCGGCTCCTAAGGGAGATGACGAAGGACGAATATGTCCCTTTTCCAAGGACTCCTTTATATATTCTCGCATAGCAGCATGTTCAGGCACAGACAGATTAAATAAACGACCCTTAGGGTATTTACTACCCGGAATCAAATCTATGGCACAATCGCACTCCCGGTGCGGAGGTAATGAACCAAGCTTAGGTTCTTCAAAAACGTCACGATAGTCAGACAAGAATTCAGGAATCTCAGAGGGAATAGATGACGAAATGGAAACCAAAGGTACGTCCCCATGCATCCCCTTACATCCCCAGCTTAACACAGACATAGCGTTCCAGTCGAGGACTGGGTTATGAGATTGCAGCCATGGCAATCCAAGCACCAACACATCATGTAGATTATACAGCACAAGAAAGCGAATAATCTCCTGATGATCCGGATTAATTCGCATAGTTACTTGTGTCCAGTATTGTGGTTTATTACTAGCCAATGGGGTGGAGTCAATCCCCTTCAGAGGTATAGGAGTTTCAAGAGGCTCTAAATCATACCCACAGCGTTTGGCAAAGGACCAATCCATAAGACTCAAAGCGGCGCCAGAGTCGACATAGGCATCCGCGGTAATAGATGATAAAGAACAAATCAGGGTCACAGATAGAATAAACTTAGACTGAAAAGTGCCAATTGAAACTGACTTATCAAGCTTCTTAGTACGCTTAGAGCATGCTGATATAACATGAGTTGAATCACCACAATAAAAGCACAACCCATTTTTTCGTCTAAAATTCTGCCGTTCGCTTCTGGACAGAATTCTATCACATTGCATATTCTCTGGCGTCTTCTCAGTAGACACCGCCAAATGGTGCACAGGTTTGCGCTCCCGCAGACGTCTATCGATCTGGATAGCCATTGTCATGGACTCATTCAGACCCGCAGGCACAGGGAACCCCACCATAACATCCTTAACGGCATCAGAGAGACCCTCTCTGAAATTCGCCGCCAGGGCGCACTCATTCCACTGAGTAAGCACAGACCATTTACGGAATTTTTGGCAGTACATTTCAACTTCATCTTGCCCCTGAGATAGGGACATCAAGGCTTTTTCCGCCTGAAGCTCTAAATGAGGTTTCTCATAAAGCAACCCCAAGGCCAGAAAAAACGCATCCACATTGAGCAACGCAGGATCCCCTGGAGCCAATGCAAAAGCCCAATCTTGAGGGTCGCCCCGGAGCAAGGAAATCACAATCCTGACCTGCTGAGCAGGATCTCCAGCAGAGCGAGATTTCAGGGACAAAAACAACTTGCAATTATTTTTGAAATTTTGAAAGCAAGATCTATTCCCCGAGAAAAATTCAGGCAAAGGAATTCTAGGTTCAGATATAGGAACATGAACAACAAAATCTTGTAAATTTTGAACTTTCGTGGTGAGATTATTCAAACCTGCAGCTAAACTCTGAATATCCATTTTAAACAGGTGAACACAGAGCCATTCCAGGATTAGAAGGAGAGAGAGAGAGGAAGGCTGCAATATAGGCAGACTTGCAAGTGATTCAATTGAAAGCACACTCAGAACTGAAGGAAAAAAAAAAAAAAAAATTTTTTCAGCAGACTTCTTTTTTCTCTCCTTTCTCTGCCAATTAATTTAACCCTTTGTGGCCGGTCAAACTGTTATGGTTCTCAATGGCAAGAGAACATAGCCCAGCATACATAGGAACTAGCTCTTGGAAGGATGGAAACTTAAACTGACCATGAACTAAACCTGCCGCACAACTAACAGTAGCCGGGTAGCGTAGCCTGCGTTTTATCCCTAGACGCCCAGCGCCGGCCGGAGGACTAACTAATCCTGGCAGAGGAAAATATAGTCCTGGCTCACCTCTAGAGAAATTTCCCCGAAAGGCAGACAGAGGCCCCCACATATATTGGCGGTGATTTAAGATGAAAACGACAAACGTAGTATGAAAATAGGTTTAGCAAAATCGAGGTCCGCTTACTAGATAGCAGGAAGACAGAAAGGGTACTTTCATGGTCAGCTGAAAACCCTATCAATACACCATCCTGAAATTACTTTAAGACTCTAGTATTAACTCATAACATCAGAGTGGCAATTTCAGATCACAAGAGCTTTCCAGACACAGAAACGAAACTGCAGCTGTGAACTGGAACAAAATGCAAAAAACAAACAAGGACAAAAGTACGACTTAGCTGGAAGTTGTCTGGTAGCAGGAACATGCACAGAAAGGCTTCTGATTACAATGTTGACCGGCATGGAAGTGACAGAGGAGCAAGGTTAAATAGCGACTCCCACATCCTGATGGGAACAGGTGAACAGAGGGGATGATGCACACAAGTTCAATTCCACCAGTGGCCACCGGGGGAGCCCAAAATCCAATTTCACAACAGGCGCCTTCCCACGCTGAAACTCCTCCCCTTATTGTGGCACCTTCCCACGCTGAAACTTTTCCGCTTATTGTGGCGCCTTCCCACGCTGAAACTCCTCCCCTTATTGTGGTAACTTCCCATGCTGAAGCTCCCCTCCTTATTGTAGGGCCTTCGCACGCTGAAGCTCCTCCCCTTATTGTGGCACCTTCCCACACTGAAACTCCTCTCTTAATGTGGCGCCTTCCCACGCTGATGCTTCTCCCCTTTGTTGTGGCGCCTTTCCACGCTGAAGCTGCTCTCCACATTGGGGGCCACCTTCCCTCAGTTGCTCTGCTGGTTCAGTTGCTTGCCGTTCTTTCTATTCTCGGGTCTTCACGTCTCCTTGTACAGACCTCCGGCTGAGCTCGTTCTCGGCTGATCTGAATATCTGCAGTGTAAAGCATGGAGGGCAGGAGCCTGACAATGGCACAGAATGTAGATTTCAGACTACCTGAGACTCCAGTGAACGATGCCACTGAGCCGGAGTGTTTGATGGAGGCCTTCGCCCAGTGTCTAGTACCACGGCCAGATAAAGAGAAAGGCACCTGCAATTTGTTTTCTTCATTACCTGAGCAGGTGAACACGAGCTGTTCTCCCTGTTATCAGCCACCCAGGACTGCGGGCCAGGTCCTGGTTGATCAATGCTTCCTTACATCTCCGTACTGTGGATCTCCAGACACTTTTCCATGTCTGACGATGGTCTTTGCTCTGATCGAGGCTCCGGCCTGTAATTGCCTCCATATTTTCTGGCCTTCCGCAGCTGCCGCTCCTATAACTCTGATAACGCAGCGTTCTGCCATTTCTGCTGAGTCTAATGACTTATTACAGTAATTATATTGCTATAAAAAGCGAATCTTCCGCCCGCCGGACATTGTGAAGACTCAGCGGAACAGAGAGCCTGTTAATTAAGCCGAGCGGCAGCTATTACTGATCCCAAGAACTGACAATCCTCTCGTCACTGTGCAGAAGACGTCTCAGGTCTCATAAAGCGGATTAAATATAGCGGCCGAAGGGAATATTGCACAGGTGGCATTGTATCACCCGCTGTGACTGTAGCAGCGGGCGCATTGCAGTCTGCACCCAGGTCCAAGGAGCCGCTGCTGCCAGTCATTGGTGGGGCCATATAGAAACTTAATAGCAAAGCCACAAAAAGAAGACTAAAAATCCTCCAAAAATCCAAGAGTTAATACAGCAAAAAAAGGGCAGCAGTGTTCACCTGCCAGAATTCTTGGAGGATTTTTAGTCCTTTGTTTCTGGCTTTGCTATTAAGTTTAGTGTTAGGACACAAGTGTGCCGACCCCCCCGTCGCGGTGTGTGCCGACCCCCCGTCGCGGTGTGTGCCGACCCCCCGTCGCGGTGTGTGCCGACCCCCCGTCGCGGTGTGTGCCGACCCCTGTCGCGGTGTGTGCGTCGTGGTTTGCAAGCTTCCATATCTTGGCCAAAATATCAACCAATAATATATGAGGTATGTAAATAGGGGCCACATAGAGCAGTGCTGACACCTGGTGACGAGACAACCACACTACAGGTCGATCTCAGGCAACGCACTGATGAGCATAAGCGTCAGGAATCCGGACCATGGACTCTAAAATCTGGGAGAGTTGAAAAATATAGTAACACAAGTCTCATAATATATGGTTATCATGTGCATCTCAGCAAGTCTCTCCAGTTATGCCCTGT
This sequence comes from Ranitomeya variabilis, assembly GCF_051348905.1. Lineage (NCBI taxonomy): Eukaryota > Metazoa > Chordata > Amphibia > Anura > Dendrobatidae > Ranitomeya > Ranitomeya variabilis. The sequence goes on along the minus strand of NC_135239.1, from coordinate 217,649,042 downwards.
GACAAGTTATTTCATGTCACGGCTTTGATTTAGGACTGATGCTCTGAATCTCTTCTGTTCAGGGTTCAAAACCTGCAGTGTCGTGGCTTAAGATTGATGCTCTGCGGGACTCTAGTGCAGGTTTGATGCTCTGCGGGACTCTGGTGCAGGGTTGATGCTCTGCGGGGCTCTGGTGCAGGGTTGATGCTCTGCGGGACTCTGGTGCAAGGTCGATGCTCTACGGGGCTCCGGTGCAGGGTTGATGTTCTGCGGGGCTCTGGTGCAGGGTTGATGTTCTTCGGGGCTCTGTTGCAGGGTTGATGTTCTGTGGGGCTTTGGTGCAGGGTTGATGCTCTGGTGCAGGGTTGATGCTCTGGTGCAGGGTTGATGCTCTGCGGGGCTCTGGTGCAGGGTTGATGCTCTTCGGGGCTTTGGTGCAGGGTTGATGTTCTGCGGGGCTCTGGTGCAGGGTTGATGCTCTTCGGGGCACTGGTGCAGGGTTGATGCTCTGCGGGACTCTGGTGCAAGGTCGATGCTCTACGGGGCTCCGGTGCAGGGTTGATGTTCTGCGGTGCTCTGGTGCAGGGTTGATGTTCTTCGGGGCTCTGTTGCAGGGTTGATGTTCTGTGGGGCTTTGGTGCAGGGTTGATGCTCTGGTGCAGGGTTGATGCTCTGCGGTGCTCTGTTGCAGGGTTGATATTCTGCGGGGCTCTGGTGCAGGGTTGATGCTCTGGTGCAGGGTTGATGCTCTGCGGGGCTTTGGTGCAGGGTTGATGCTCTGCGGGGCTTTGGTGCAGAGTTGATGCTCTGCAGGGCTCTGGTGCAGGGTTGATGCGCTGGTGCAGGGTTGATGCTCTGGTGCAAGGTTGATGCTCTGGTGCAGGGTTGATGCTCTGCGGGACTCTGGTGCAAGGTCGATGCTCTGCGGGGCTCTGGTGCAGGGTTGATGTTCTGCAGGGCTCTGGTGCAGGGTTGATGTTCTGCAGGGCTCTGGTGCAGGGTTGATGCTCTGCGGAGCTCTGGTGCAGGGTTGATGCTCTGGTGCAGGGTTGATGTTATGGTACAGGGTTGATGCTCTGCGGGGCTTTGGTGCAGGGTTGATGCTGTGCGGGGCACTGGCGCAGGGTTGATGCTGTGCGGGGCTCTGGTGCAGGGTTGATGCTCTGTGGGGCTCTGGTGCAGGGTTGATGCTCTGGTGCAGGGTTGATGCTCTGTGGGGCTTTGGTGCAGGGTTGATGCTCTGGTGCAGGGTTGATGCTCTGTGGGGCTTTCGTGCAGGGTTGATGCTCTGGTACAGGGTTGATGCTCTGTGGGGCTTCGGTGCAGGGTTGATGCTCTGCAGGGCTCTGGTGCAGGGTTGATGCTCTTTGGGGCTCTGGTGCAGGGTTGATGCTCTGCGGGGCTCTGGTGCAGGGTTGATGCTCTGTGGGGCTTTGGTGCAGGGTTGATGCTCTGGTGCAGGGTTGATGCTCTGTGGGGTTCTGGTGCAGGGTTGATGCTCTGTGGGGCTTTGGTGCAGGGTTGGTGCTCTGGTGCAGGGTTGATGCTCTGCGGGGCTCTGGTGCAGGGTTGATGCTCTGCGAGGCTCTGGTGCAGGGTTGATGCTCTGGTGCAGGGTTGATACTCTGGGGCTTTGGTGCAGGGTTGATGCTCTGGTGCAAGGTTGATGTTCTGTGGGGCTTTGGTGCAGGGTTGATGCTCTGGTGCAGGGTTGATGCTCTGCGGGGCTCTGGTGCAGGGTTGATGCTCTTTGGGGCTCTGGTGCAGGATTGATGCTCTGCGGGGCTCTGGTGCAGGGTTGATGCTGTTCGGGGCTCTGGTGCAGGGTTGATGCTCGTTGGTGCTCTGGTGCAGGGTTGATGCTCTGCGGGGCTCTGGTGCAGGGTTGATGCTCTGTGGGGCTTTGGTGCAGGGTTGATGCTCTGTGGGGCTCTGGTACAGGGTTGATGCTCTGGTGCAGGGTTGATGCTCTGGGGCTCTGGTACAGGGTTGATGCTGTGCGGGGCTATGGTGCAGGGTTGATGCTCGTTGGTGCTCTGGTGCAGGGTTGATGCTCTGCGGGGCTCTGGTGCAGGGTTGATGCTCTGGTGCAGGGTTGATGCTCTGTGGGGCTCTGGTGCAGGGTTGATGCTCTGCGGGGCTCTGGTGCAGGGTTGATGCTCTGTGGGGCTTTGGTGCAGGGTTGATGCTCTGCGGGACTCTGGTGCAGGGTTGATGCTCTGGTGTAGGGTTGATGCTCTGTGGGGCTTTGGTGCAGGGTTGATGCTCTGGTGCAGGATTGATGCTCTGGTGCAGGGTTGATGTTCTGTGGGGCTTTGGTGCAGGGTTGATGCTCTGGTGCAGGGTTGATGCTCTGTGGGGCTTTGGTGCAGGGTTGATGCTCTGGTGCAGGGTTGATGCTGTGCGGGGCTCTGGTGCAGGGTTGATGCTGTGCGGGGCTCTGGCGCAGGGTTGATGCTCTGCGGGGCTCTGGTGCAGGGTTGATGCTCTGTGGGGCTCTGGTGCAGGGTTGATGCTCTGGTGCAGGGTTGATGCTCTGTGGGGCTTTGGTGCAGGGTTGATGCTCTGGTGCAGGGTTGATGCTCTGTGGGGCTTTGGTGCAGGGTTGATGCTCTGGTGCAGGGTTGATGCTCTGTGGGGCTTTGGTGCAGGGTTGATGCTCTGCAGGGCTCTGGTGCAGGGTTGATGCTCTTTGGGGCTCTGGTGCAGGGTTGATGCTCTGCGGGGCTCTGGTGCAGGGTTGATGCTCTGTGGGGCTTTGGTGCAGGGTTGATGCTCTGGTGCAGGGTTGATGCTCTGTGGGGCTCTGGTGCAGGGTTGATGCTCTGTGGGGCTTTGGTGCAGGGTTGGGGCTCTGGTGCAGGGTTGATGCTCTGCGGGGCTCTGGTGCAGGGTTGATGCTCTGCGGGGCTCTGGTGCAGGGTTGATGCTCTGGTGCAGGGTTGATGTTCTGTGGGGCTTTGGTGCAGGGTTGATGCTCTGGTGCAGGGTTGATGCTCTGTGGGGCTTTGGTGCAGGGTTGATGCTCTGCGGGGCTCTGGTGCTGGGTTGATGCTCTGGTGCAGGGTTGATGCTCTGTGGGGCTCTGGTACAGGATTGATGCTGTGCGGGGCTCTGGTGCAGGGTTGGGGCTCTGGTGCAGGTTTGGTGCTCTGGTACAGGGTTGATGCTCTGCGGGGCTCTGGTGCAGGGTTGATGCTCTGCGGGGCTCTGGTGCAGGGTTGATGCTCTTTGGGGCTCTGGTGCAGGGTTGATGCTCTGCGGGGCTCTGGTGCAGGGTTGATGTTCTGGTACAGGGTTGATGCTCTGCGGGGCTTTGGTGCAGGGTTGATGCTCTGGTGCAGGGTTGATGCTGTACGGGGCTCTGGTGCAGGGTTGATGCTGTGCGGGGCTCTGGTGCAGGGTTGATGCTGTGCGGGGCTCTGGTGCAGGGTTGATGCTCTGTGGGGCTCTGGTGCAGGGTTGATGCTCTTTGGAGCTCTGGTGCAGGGTTGATGCTCTGCGGGGCTCTGGTGCAGGGTTGATGCTCAGCGGGGCTCTCGTGCAGGGTTGATGCTCTGTGGGGCTTTGGTGCAGGGTTGATGCTCTGTGGGGCTTTGGTGCAGGGTTGATGCTCTGCGAGGCTTTGTTGCAGGGTTGATGTTCTGCGGGGCTCTGGTGCAGGGTTGATGCTCTGGAACGGGGTTGATGTTCTGCGGGGCTTTGGTGCAGGGTTGATGCTCTGGTGCAGGGTTGATGCTCTGGTACAGGGTTGATGCTCTGTGGGGCTCTGTTGCAGGGTTGATGCTCTGGTGCAGGGTTGATGCTCTGCAGGGCTTTGGTGCAGGGATGATGCTCTGCGGTGCTCTGGTGCAGAGTTTATGCTCTGCGGGGCTCTGGTGCAGGGTTGATGCTCTGGTGCAGGATTGATGCTCTGGTGCAGGGTTGATGCTCTGCGGGGCTTTGTTGCAGGGATGATGTTCTGCGGGGCTCTGGTGCAGGGTTGATGTTCTGCGGGGCTCTGGTGCCGAGTAGATGCTCTGCGGGGCTCTGGTGCAGGGTTGATGTTCTGGTACAGGGTTGATGCTCTGCGGGGCTTTGGTGCAGGGTTGATGCTCTGCGGGGCTCTGGTGCAGGGTTGATGCTCTGGTGGAGGGTTGATGCTCTGCGGGTCTCTGGTGCAGGGTTGATGCTCTGCGGGGCTTTGGTGCAGGGTTGATGCTCTGCGGGGCTCTGGTGCAGGGTTGATGCTCTTTCGGGCTCTGGTGCAGGGTTGATGCTCTGTGGGGCTTTGGTGCAGGGTTGATGCTCTGCGGGGCTCTGGTGCTGGGTTGATGCTCTGTGGGGCTTTGGTGCAGGGTTGATGCTCTGCGAGGCTTTGTTGCAGGGTTGATGTTTTGTGGGGCTTTGGTGCAGGGTTGATGCTCTGGTGCAGGGTTGATGCTCTGTGGGGCTTTGGTGCAGGGTTGATGCTCTGCGGGGCTCTGGTGCTGGGTTGATGCTCTGGTGCAGGGTTGATGCTCTGTGGGGCTCTGGTACAGGATTGATGCTGTGCGGGGCTCTGGTGCAGGGTTGGGGCTCTGGTGCAGGTTTGGTGCTCTGGTACAGGGTTGATGCTCTGCGGGGCTCTGGTGCAGGGTTGATGCTCTGCGGGGCTCTGGTGCAGGGTTGACGCTCTGCGGGGCTCTAGTGCAGGGTTGATGCTCTGGTGCAGGGTTGATGCTCTGTGGGGCTTTGGTGCAGGGTTGATGCTCTGTGGGGCTCTGGTACAGGGTTGATGCTCTGGTGCAGGGTTGATGCTCTGTGGGGCTCTGGTACAGGGTTGATGCTGTGCGGGGCTCTGGTGCAGGGTTGATGCTCGTTGGTGCTCTGGTGCAGGGTTGATGCTCTGCGGGGCTCTGGTGCAGGGTTGATGCTCTGGTGCAGGGCTGATGCTCTGTGGGGCTTTGGTGCAGGGTTGATGCTCTGCGGGGCTCTGGTGCAGGGTTGATGCTCTGGTGCAGGGTTGATGCTCTGCGGGGCTCTGGTGCAGGGTTGATGCTCTGTGGGGCTCTGGTGCAGGGTTGATGCTCTGGTGCAGGGTTGATGCTCTGTGGGGCTTTGGTGCAGGGTTGATGCTCTGGTGCAGGGTTGATGCTGTGCGGGGCTCTGGTGCAGGGTTGATGCTGTGCGGGGCTCTGGCGCAGGGTTGATGCTCTGCGGGGCTCTGGTGCAGGGTTGATGCTCTGTGGGGCTCTGGTGCAGGGTTGATGCTCTGTGGGGCTTTGGTGCAGGGTTGATGCTCTGGTGCAGGGTTGATGCTCTGTGGGGCTTTGGTGCAGGGTTGATGCTCTGGTACAGGGTTGATGCTCTGTGGGGCTTTGGTGCAGGGTTGATGCTCTGCAGGGCTCTGGTGCAGGGTTGATGCTCTTTGGGGCTCTGGTGCAGGGTTGATGCTCTGCGGGGCTCTGGTGCAGGGTTGATGCCCTGTGGGGCTTTGGTGCAGGGTTGATGCTCTGGTGCAGGGTTGATGCTCTGCGGGGCTCTGGTGCAGGGTTGATGCTCTGTGGGGCTTTGGTGCAGGGTTGGTGCTCTGGTGCAGGGTTGATGCTCTGCGGGGCTCTGGTGCAGGGTTGAAGCTCTGCGGGGCTCTGGTGCAGGGTTGATGCTCTGTGGGGCTTTGGTGCAGGGTTGATGCTCTGGTGCAGGGTTGATGCTCTGGTGCAGGGTTGATGTTCTGTGGGGCTTTGGTGCAGGGTTGATGCTCTGGTGCAGGGTTGATGCTCTGTGGGGCTTTGGTGCAGGGTTGATGCTCTGCGGGGCTCTGGTGCTGGGTTGATGCTCTGGTGCAGGGTTGATGCTCTGTGGGGCTCTGGTACAGGATTGATGCTGTGCGGGGCTCTGGTGCAGGGTTGGGGTTCTGGTGCAGGTTTGGTGCTCTGGTACAGGGTTGATGCTCTGCGGGGCTCTGGTGCAGGGTTGATGCTCTGCAGGACTCTGGTGCAGGGTTGATGCTCTTTGGGGCTCTGGTGCAGGGTTGATGCTCTGCGGGGCTCTGGTGCAGGGTTGATGCTCTGGTGCTGGGTTGATGTTCTGGTACAGGGTTGATGCTCTGCGGGGCTTTGGTGCAGGGTTGATGCTCTGGTGCAGGGTTGATGCTGTACGGGGCTCTGGTGCAGGGTTGATGCTGTGCGAGGCTCTGGTGCAGGGTTGATGCTCTGCGGGGCTCTGGTGCAGGGTTGATGCTCTGTGGGGCTCTGGTGCAGGGTTGATGCTCTGGTGCAGGGTTGATGCTCTGTGGGGCTTTGGTGCAGGGTTGATGCTCTGGTGCAGGGTTGATGCTCTGTGGGGCTTTGGTGCAGGGTTGATGCTCCGGTGCAGGGTTGATGCTCTGTGGGGCTTTGGTGCAGGGTTGATGCTCTGCGGGGCTCTGGTGCAGGGTTGATGCTCTTTGGAGCTCTGGTGCAGGGTTGATGCTCTGCGGGGCTCTGGTGCAGGGTTGATGCTCAGCGGGGCTCTGGTGCAGGGTTGATGCTCTGGTGCAGGGTTGATGCTCTGTGGGGCTTTGGTGCAGGGTTGATGCTCTGTGGGGCTCTGGTGCAGGGTTGATGCTCTGCGAGGCTTTGTTGCAGGGTTGATGTTCTGCGGGGCTCTGGTGCAGGGTTGATGCTCTGGTACGGGGTTGATGTTCTGCGGGGCTTTGGTGCAGGGTTGATGCTCTGGTGCAGGGTTGATGCTCTGGTACAGGGTTGATGCTCTGCGGGGCTCTGTTGCAGGGTTGATATTCTGCGGGGCTCTGGTGCAGGGTTGATGCTCTGGTGCAGGGTTGATGCTCTGCAGGGCTTTGGTGCAGGGTTGATGCTCTGCGGTGCTCTGGTGCAGAGTTTATGCTCTGAGGGGCTCTGGTGCAGGGTTGATGCTCTGGTGCAGGGTTGATGCTCTGCGGGGCTTTGTTGCAGGGATGATGTTCTGCGGGGCTCTGGTGCAGGGTTGATGTTCTGCGGGGCTCTGGTGCCGAGTAGATGCTCTGCGGGGCTCTGGTGCAGGGTTGATGTTCTGGTACAGGGTTGATGCTCTGCGGGGCTTTGGTGCAGGGTTGATGCTCTGCGGGGCTCTGGTGCAGGGTTGATGCTCTGGTGGAGGGTTGATGCTCTGCGGGGCTCTGGTGCAGGGTTGATGCTCTGCGGGGCTTTTGTGCAGGGTTGATGCTCTGCGGGGCTCTGGTGCAGGGTTGATGCTCTTTCGGGCTCTGGTGCAGGGTTGATGCTCTGTGCGGCTTTGGTGCAGGGTTGATGCTCTGCGGGGCTCTGGTGCTGGGTTGATGCTCTGGTGCAGTGTTGATGCTCTGTGGGGCTCTGGTACAGGATTGATGCTGTGCGGGGCTCTGGTGCAGGGTTGGGGCTCTGGTGCAGGTTTGGTGCTCTGGTACAGGGTTGATGCTCTGCGGGGTCTGGTGCAGGGTTGATGCTTTGGTGCAGGGTTGATGCTCTGTGGGGCTTTGGTGCAGGGTTGATGCTCTGCGAGGCTTTGTTGCAGGGTTGATGTTCTGCGGGGCTCTGGTGCAGGGTTGATGCTCTGGTACGGGGTTGATGTTCTGCGGGGCTTTGGTGCAGGGTTGATGCTCTGGTGCAGGGTTGATGCTCTGCGGGACTCTGTTGCAGGGTTGATATTCTGCGGGGCCCTGGTGCAGGGTTGATGCTCTGGTGCAGGGTTGATGCTCTGCAGGGCTTTGGTGCAGGGTTGATGCTCTGCGGTGCTCTGGTGCAGAGTTTATGCTCTGCGGGGCTCTGGTGCAGGGTTGATGCTCTGGTGCAGGGTTGATGCTCTTTCGGGCTCTGGTGCAGGGTTGATGCTCTGTGGGGCTTTGGTGCAGGGTTGATGTTCTGCGGGGCTCTGGTGCAGAGTAGATGCTCTGCGGGGCTCTGGTGCAGGGTTGATGTTCTGGTACAGGGTTGATGCTCTGCGGGGCTTTGGTGCAGGGTTGATGCTCTGCGGGGCTCTGGTGCAGGGTTGATGCTCTGGTGGAGGGTTGATGCTCTGCGGGGCTCTGGTGCAGGGTTGATGCTCTGCGGGGCTTTGGTGCAGGGTTGATGCTTTGCGGGGCTCTGGTGCAGGGTTGATGCTCTTTCGGGCTCTGGTGCAGGGTTGATGCTCTGTGGGGCTTTGGTGCAGGGTTGATGCTCTGCGGGGCTCTGGTGCTGGGTTGATGCTCTGGTGCAGGGTTGATGCTCTACAGGGCTCTGGTGCAGGGTTGATGTTCTGCGGGGCTCTGGTGCAGGGTTGATGCTCTGCGGGGCTCTGGTGCAGGGTTGATGTTCTGCGGAGCTTTGGTGCAGGGTTGATGCTCTGGTGCAGGGTTGATGCTCTGCAGGGCTCTGGTGCAGGGTTGATGCTCTGCGGGGCTCTGGTGCAGGTTTGATGTTCTGCGAGGCTTTGGTGCAGGGTTGATGCTCTGCGGGGCTTTGGTGCAGGGTTCATGCTCTGGTGCAGGGTTGATGTTCTGCAGGGCTCTGGTGCAGGGTTCATGCTCTGGTGCAGGGTTGATGCTCTGCGGGGCTTTGGTGCAGGGTTCATGCTCTGGTGCAGGGTTGATGTTCTGCGGGGCTTTGGTGCAGGGTTGATGCTCTGCGGGGCTCTGGTGCAGGGTTGATGCTCTGCGGGGCTCTGGTGCAGGGTTGATGCTCTGTGGGGCTTTGGTGCAGGGTTGATGCTCTGCGGGGCCTTGGTGCAGGGTTCATGCTCTGGTGCAGGGTTGATGTTCTGCAGGGCTCTGGTGCAGGGTTCATGCTCTGGTGCAGGGTTGATGTTCTGCGGGGCTCTGGTGCAGAGTAGATGCTCTGCGGGGCTCTGGTGCAGGGTTGATGTTCTGGTACAGGGTTGATGCTCTGCGGGGCTTTGGTGCAGGGTTGATGCTCTGCGGGGCTCTGGTGCAGGGTTGATGCTCTGGTGGAGGGTTGATGCTCTGCGGGGCTTTGGTGCAGGGTTGATGCTCTGCGGGGCTTTGGTGCAGGGTTGATGCTCTGCGGGGCTCTGGTGCAGGGTTGATGCTCTTTCGGGCTCTGGTGCAGGGTTGATGCTCTGTGGGGCTTTGGTGCAGGGTTGATGCTCTGCGGGGCTCTGGTGCTGGGTTGATGCTCTGGTGCAGTGTTGATGCTCTGTGGGGCTCTGGTACAGGATTGATGCTGTGCGGGGCTCTGGTGCAGGGTTGGGGCTCTGGTGCAGGTTTGGTGCTCTGGTACAGGGTTGATGCTCTGCGGGGCTCTGGTGCAGGGTTGATGCTCTGTGGGGCTCTGGTACAGGGTTGATGCTGTGCGGGGCTCTGATGCAGGGTTGATGCTCGTTGGGGCTCTGGTGCAGGGTTGATGCTCTGGTGCAGGGTTGATGTTCTGCAGGGCTCTGGTACAGGGTTGATGCTCTGGTGCAGGGTTGATGTTCTGCAGGGCTCTGGTGCAGGGTTGACGTTCTGCGGGGCTCTGGTGCAGGGTTGTTGTTCTGCGGGGCTTTGGTGCAGGGTTGATGCTCTGCGGGGCTTTGGTGCAGGGTTCATGCTCTGGTGCAGGGTTAATGTTCTGCAGGGCTCTGGTGCAGGGTTGATGTTCTGCAGGGCTCTGGTGCAGGGTTGATGCTCTGCGGGGCTCTGGTGCAGGGTTGATGCTCTGCGGGGCTTTGGTGCAGGGTTCATGCTCTGGTGCAGGGTTGATGTTCTGCAGGGCTCTGGTGCAGGGTTGATGCTCTGCGGTGCTCTGGTGCAGGGTTGATGTTCTGCAGGGCTTTGGTGCAGGGTTGCTGCTCTGCGGGGCTTTGGTGCAGGGTTGATGCTCTACAGGGCTCTGGTGCAGGGTTGATGCTCTGCGGGGCTCTGGTGCAGGGTTGATGCTCTGGTGCAGGGTTGATGCTCTGCAGGGCTCTGGTGCAGGGTTGATGCTCTGCGGGGCTCTGGTGCAGGGTTGATGCTTTGGTGCAGGGTTGATGCTCTGCGGGGCTCTGGTGCAGGGTTGATGTTCTGCGGGGCTCTGGTGCAGGGTTGATGCTCTGCGGGGCTCTGGTGCAGGGTTGATGTTCTGCGGGGCTCTGGTGCAGGGTTGATGCTCTGGTGCAGGGTTGATGCTCTGCAGGGCTCTGGTGCAGGGTTGATGCTCTGCGGGGCTCTGGTGCAGGGTTGATGCTTTGGTGCAGGGTTGATGCTCTGCGGGGCTCTGGTGCAGGGTTGATGTTCTGCGGGGCTCTGGTGCAGGGTTGATGCTCTGGTGCAGGGTTGATGCTCTACAGGGCTCTGGTGCAGGGTTGATGTTCTGCGGGGGTTCTGGAGCAGGGATGATGCGCTGGTGGAAGGTTGATGCTCTGCAGCTCTTGATCAATATTCTGGAGCTGCGGCGTGTTGAGGAGCTTTGTGCCGCGTTCTCCTGTGTGGAAACTGCAGCTGAATATCAAATCTGAAGATTTTTGATTTTAGAAGATGAGAAGGAAAAATGCTGGAGGCAGAAATGTCCATGTAATCCGGTTCCTCCGCCCCTTCAGCCGCGGCCCCCACATGATATGGAGGCCTCTAATGATCTCTGCAGTCAGTGACTTTTTAGTTATAATTAGGGGTCTTCTAAGCAGCAGGTGATGCTGGTCTTGGAGACCTCAGCACTGTACTAGAAATCCTGTCCCCGTCTGGAGCCCCCCATCCTACAGACCCCCGGCTCTTTCCTGTGAGGAATCATTCTTATTGTAATCATTCCTGGGTTCTACTTTAAAAGGAATGTAAAGCTTTTCCACCATTGAGCTGAGGCGCGGAGTTCTCCTCAGGGCTGTGGAGTCAGTTGTGGTTTTCATTCACATTATCTCATCCGTTCCTTCATTAGGGCATCAGGACGTGAAGTCTTTGACTGGATCCTGGACCAGGGTTATTATTCGGAGAAGGACACCAGTAACGTCATCCGGCAAGTCCTGGAGGCGGTGGCGTATCTACATTCGCTCTGTATCGTGCACAGGAACCTGAAGGTGAAGGGCCGAGTGTGACCGAGGTGGAGTTTGTGAGGTGTGACCGACCGAGGTGGCATTTGTGGGGTGTGACCGAGGTGGAAGCTGTGGGGTGTGACCGAGGAGGAAGTTGTGTGGTGTGACCGAGGTAGAGGTTGTGAGGTGTGACCGAGGTGGAGGTTGTGACCGACCGAGGTGGAAAGTTGTGGGGTGTGACCGACTGAGGTGGAAGTTGTGGGGTGTGACCAACCAAGGTGTGAGGTGTGATTGAGGTGGGAGTTGTGGGGTGTGACCGAGGTGGAGGTTGTGACCGAAGTGGAGGTTACAGGGTGTGACTGAAGCATGGGTTGCAGGGCATGATCGAGCTGCAGTGTGACCAAGGTGGAGGTCGTGAGGCGTGACCGAGGTGAGGGTTGCAGGACGAGACTAGTGGATGGCAGTGGTTGCGGGGCGTGACCTGGATGGAAAGCGGGGCTGGGGTTGCGACCAAGAGTGGAGGGTGTGACTGGGACAGGGGTTGCTGGGTGTGACCGAGGTGGTGGTTGTGGAGTGTGGAAAGGATGGGGGTTGCCGGGTGTGAGCATGGCGGGAGTTGCCGGGCGTGATCAAGTTGGATGTTGCCAGGTGTGATTGGGGTGGGGATTGCTGGGTGTGACCGGAAGTCGCGAGGTGTGAATGGGGAGGCTGCAGGGCATGACCAAGGTGGAGGGCATATGGGGGTTGTGGAGCGTGACCGGTGCGAGGTTGCTGGGTGTGACTGAAGTGGATTTTCTGGGGTTTGACCAGGGTGGAAGTTGCCGGGTGTAACCAAGGTGGATGTTGCGGAGTGTGACTGAGTGCACACACAGACTGAGTGCAGGGGTCCCGGAGCCTGCAGACGATCACTCTCATTTATTTCTTCTAGTTGGAGAATTTGTTGTATTTTAATCGTATGAAGAATTCGAAGATCGTCATCAGCGACTTCCATTTGGCCAAAGTGGAGACGAGTCTGATCAAAGAGCCATGTGGGACCCCCGAGTATCTGGGTGAGTAGGTACGGACTGGGGCTGAAATTCAGTCCTGGCATTTGAAATCACACAGTCCCGTGCTGTCCCCGAGCACCAGATGGGATGTTTTACTAATATTACCCTGGATGGAGGAAAGGAAGATTTTCTACAAGACCAATATTTCTAATGATACCGATGGCTGCTGGGGTAAGTGACGGAGTCAGCGACTTTGTGCTCCTTCACAACTCTTCACAGTATGGGGGTCTTGAGAACATCGATTCTGTTAACAACGTAGCTGACAAGGCGGCCCATGACCAGACCGGCCCTTCTGGCATTTGCCAGAATTATCAGATGGCCAGTCCGGCCCTGGGCTCATGAATCGTCAGCGTCCACGGTGCAGCCCGACCCCTCCGTAGTCCACTGGGTTCCCCCCGTACATCTCCCGGCCCTAACCCGCCTCTTCCATCATGTCTTGCAGCACCCGAGGTAGTTGCCCGACAGCGATATGGACGGCCTGTTGACTGCTGGGCGATCGGAGTCATCATGTACATACTGTGAGTAGTGGGGGGGACATTGTACTGGAGGGGGACAACGTACAGGGGGCTGATGTCTGCTCTCCATTAGTCTCTCTGGGAACCCCCCATTCTACGACGAGATGGAGGACGAGGACTATGAAAACCACGACAAGAACTTGTTCCGGAAGATTTTGCATGGGGACTACGAGTTTGATTCACCGTACTGGGATGACATTTCCCCTGCAGGTGGGCGTCAGCCGCGCTTCATCTGCCGGTGTGATCGGCTGCGTCACCGCTCTATGCTGAACACTCCGTAACTCTCTCGTCCTGCTGATGGCTTTGTTACAATGTATCACACACACCTGTAGTGATAAACGGACTGATTGTTACAATGTATCACACAAACACCTGTAGTGCTAAACGGACTGATTGTTACAATGTATCACACACACACACACACACACACACACCTGTAGTGATAAACGGACTGATTGTTACAATGTATCACACACACCTGTAGTGATAAACGGACTGATTGTTACAATGTATCACACAAACACCTGTAGTGCTAAACGGACTGATTGTTACAATGTATCACACACACCTGTAGTGATAAACGGACTGATTGTTACAATGTATCACACACACCTGTAGTGATAAACGGACTGATTGTTACAATGTATCACACACACACACACACACACACACACCTGTAGTGATAAACGGACTGATTGTTACAATGTATCACACACACACCTGTAGTGATAAACGGACTGATTGTTACAATGTATCACACACACCTGTAGTGATAAACGGACTGATTGTTACAATGTATCACACACCTGTAGTGATAAACGGACTGATTGTTACAATGTATCACACACACACACCTGTAGTGATAAACGGACTGATTGTTACAATGTATCACACACACACACACCTGTAGTGATAAACGGACTGATTGTTACAATGTATCACACACACCTGTAGTGATAAACGGACTGATTGTTACAATGTATCACACACACACACACACACACCTGTAGTGATAAACGGACTGATTGTTACAATGTATCACACACACACACCTGTAGTGATAAACGGACTGATTGTTACAATGTATCACACACACCTGTAGTGATAAACGGACTGATTGTTACAATGTATCACACACCTGTAGTGATAAACGGACTGATTGTTACAATGTATCACACACACACACACACACACACCTGTAGTGATAAACGGACTGATTGTTACAATGTATCACACACACACCTGTAGTGATAAACGGACTGATTGTTACAATGTATCACACACACCTGTAGTGATAAACGGACTGATTGTTACAATGTATCACACACCTGTAGTGATAAACGGACTGATTGTTACAATGTATCACACACACACACACCTGTAGTGATAAACGGACTGATTGTTACAATGTATCACACACACCTGTAGTGATAAACGGACTGATTGTTACAATGTATCACACACACCTGTAGTGATAAACGGACTGATTGTTACAATGTATCACACACACACACACCTGTAGTGATAAACGGACTGATTGTTACAATGTATCACACACACCTGTAGTGATAAACGGACTGATTGTTACAATGTATCACACACACACACCTGTAGTGATAAACGGACTGATTGTTACAATGTATCACACACACACCTGTAGTGATAAACGGACTGATTGTTACAATGTATCACACACACCTGTAGTGATAAACAGACTGATTGTTACAATGTATCACACACACCTGTAGTGATAAACGGACTGATTGTTACAATGTATCACACACACCTGTAGTGATAAACGGACTGATTGTTACAATGTATCACACACACACACCTGTAGTGATAAACGGACTGATTGTCACAATGTAGCACACACACCTGAAGTGATAAATGGACTGATTGTTACAATGTATTACACACACCTGTAGTGAGAAACGGACTGATTGTTACAATGTATCACACACCTGTAGTGATAAACGGACTGATTGTTACAATGTATCACACACCTGTAGTGATAAACGGACTGATTGTTACAATGTATTGGAGGATTGCACTGATATTCTGCCATATCATAACTAATGCTTCATTGTCTGCAGCCAAAGACCTGGTGACCCGTCTGATGGAGGTGGAGCAGGACCAGCGGGCGACAGCGGCCGACGCCATCAGCCACGAATGGTGACATTTCACCTCTGTCCCTCCATAGTCCTCCCTCACCCCATGTCCTGACCGGTGTCCAGCATTTCCATCATGTCCGTGTGTCCTGTGCACAAGAGGTAAACCCACACTGTCACCACTTGGGGACGACGCATCACACAGACTCGCTCGGGTCCATGTGGCGAATTCTCTCATTACCACGTCACCTGGATCACAAACCGGACAATCAGTGATTGCTCCGATTTCCATTACTGGGTCACTGCTTGTTACAAAGATGTCAGACGTCCCCTTTCCTTAGTGACAGAGGGCACCAGGCAGAGGGAGACGCCACTGGTTTGTGCAGCCCCCACAGTGACGCCCACCAGTGGGTCCTGACGTGACCCGACTGCGCTGAGCAGAGCGTCTGCCTTGTTCCACGAGGTGTCATGATCTCATTTTAGAATAACTGAAAAATACCATCTGATGACATCTCAGCTGCAGTCCCTGAATACAGCTGTGCCCGAAAAGAGCAGAACTGCAGGGTGCAGCATGGAGGAGCAAAAGCTTTTAAAATACCGTAGATTGTGCACCGATAAACTAAAATGCAGCGAACGTCTGGTCAGTGACTGCAGAGGCAAGTAACACCCAAAAGAAAAGCACGTCTTTGGCCATGTGTGTCCTGTGAGAGCAGAAAGTGCGTGTGCGATGCTACACCGGTCCTAAACTCACATCACTCATCATGTCCGCTCCTGCAATCACATTCACCACCTTCCTTCTGTCTGAGGAATATTAACCCTGAGCTCTCACCCACATAAAGAGGTCAACTCCAAAAGCAACTGCTAAATATCCCCGTTTATTACAGGATTTCAGGGAACGCAGCATCAGACAAAAACATCAAGGACGGAGTCTGTGCTCAGATTGAGAAAAACTTTGCTAAAGCCAAATGGAAGGTAAGACGTTCACAGTATAAAGATATTGTGAGCTGCTCCCTACGTACAGAATATAACTACTATAATACTAACACCTATGGACAGTAATATACCTACTATAATACTGCCCCCTATGTACAGGAATATAACTACTATAATACTGCTCCTATATACAAGAATATAACTACTATAATACTGCCCCCCATGTACAAGACTATAACTACTATAATACTTCCCCCCATGTACAAGAATATAACTACTATAATACTGCTCCTATGTACAAGAATATAACTACTATAATACTTCCCCTATGTACAAGAATATAACTACTATAATACTGCCCATATGTACAAGAATATAACTACTATAATACTGCTCCTATGTACAAGAATATAACTACTATAATACTGCTCCTATGTACAAGAATATAACTACTATAATACTGCCCCCATGTACAAGAATATAACCACTATAATACTGCTCCTATATACAACAATATAACTACTATAATACTGCCCCCATGTACAAGAATATAACTACTATAATACTTCCCCCCATGTACAAGAATATAACTACTATAATACTGCTCCTATGTACAAGAATATAACTACTATAGTACTGCCCCCATGTACAAGAATATAACCACTATAACACTGCTCCTATGTACAAGAATATAACCACTATAATACTGCCCCTATGTACAAGAATATATCTACTATAATACTGCCCCTATGTACAAGAATATAACTACTATAATACTGCCCCTATGTACAATATAACTACTATAATACTGCCCCCTATGTACAAGAATATAACTACTATAATACTGCCCCTATGTACAAGAATATAACTACTATAACACTGCTCCTATATACAATATAACTACTATAATACTGCCCCTATGTACAAGAATATAACTACTATAATACTGCCTCCTATGTACAAGAATATAACTACTATAATACCGCTCCTATGTACAAGAATATAACTACTATAATACTGCTCCTATATACAAGAATATAACTACTATAATACTGCCCCTATGTACAAGAATATAACTACTATAATACTGCCTCCTATGTACAAGAATATAACTACTATAATACTGCACCCTATGTACAAGAATATAACTACTATAATACCGCTCCTATGTACAAGAATATAACTACTATAATACTGCCCCCTATGTACAAGAATATAACTACTATAATACCGCTCCTATGTACAAGAATATAACTACTATAATACCGCTCCTATGTACAAGAATGTCACTAGATCGTCACTCCTAGGTGGCTTTCAGTTCGTCTGCAGATGGTCGCTCCCGGGTGGCATTAGTCCTCTGCTGACGTTCGGCCTCCCGTTTTGTGTCTCTATAATGAGGACGTCTCCTTAATCCGCTGTGACTTTCCTGATGTCTTCAGGCTTTTTCTTCTCGCTGCCGTCTGATACTGACGCGGGGTCGGGCTGTGTACGGCGGCGGTTGACCCTGGGCTGCTGATTATGCTCTTGTTGTGTGGATCTGGGGCTTGTAATATATTTAGCGCTAAATAACGTGGCGCTCATTTCCATCTGCAGCGTGTGATGTGCGGGAACACGTCAGCATCTCATATCAACACGGTGTGATCCCAACGCTTTTGGCGTCTCTGTAATCATTGCTGCAGTCTCAGTGCCTCATAGAGACAGTAATTCATTCAGACTGTGCCGAGACCTGCAAAGACTGAGCGGAGTACAACTCCCACCGTGGACCTTTCTATACTGAGCAGATTCTCATCACGTGCTCTTCTGCCCGGTGCTGAGCTTGGTGTTCTCTTATGTTATCCTGGATCTGGCAAGTGCTGCCAAAGGAAATGATTGGGGGTCTGTCCTCCACCCAAACAAGAGCTGGAAGAAGAGAAAGGATCAACTCCACCGGCCACTGTTGATGGCGTTGTCCTCCGCTGGGGAAGGCACCGCTCTGATGTATCGCAGTGGTCTCCTCTTATGGCTGCATTCAGACGATCATATAAATCGTTCCAACATCAGACTGTAATTTACGGAAATATGTGAAACTGTCACACTTGGAGCTGCTATCCAGTCCAAGCATTGCGGTCTGATCTCGGACCGATTTATACGGCTGTCTGAATGCACCGAGTGCCCTTGTCTTATGTCAGAGATCAAGTATCAGAGTGCTCCGTTTGATAAGAGAATGATCACATTGGATTTGTCTGATTTCAAAGGGCACAGAAGACGGGTCACGCCCGACATATCATTAAAGTCACTGAAATCTAAGTTGTGACTACTGAGAAAAAATATGATGCGTAGTAGTGAGTGATCTGTACACCTCGGGTGTCACAACTCTGTTGGAATACCGGGGCCAGGGGCTCCTTCTCTGACCCCAGGGGGCTCCCTAACTATCCCTTTCCGGATTACTTCTGATGGTGAAGACGTCGGGGCCACATACTTTGCTGACCTTCTGAATCAGCCCTACGTGTATCCCCCTCCCCCACCCAGGGAAGTGGGGAGTAATAGTGTATGTATATACACAAACCAGACTAACCAGGGAGGACGTACAGGGATAAATGAATATACCAAGCATACAAATATGCACTCACAGACAACAGAGGAGAACACGGGAGAAAAGGAAGGAAAACAAAATGGGAAAGAATGAGGAATCTCACACAACAACCTCCACTCCACACCAGGCAATACAACAATAACACTGGCAATCCAGATTGCCAGAGGCGAGTCTATATGGGAGAGAGGAATGACTTTGCCACAGGAGAGTATAAATGGGAGAGAGGAGTGACTAACACTGAACAGCTGAGATCATCCAAACAGGAAAGCTTTAGAGACTCTAAGCTGAGCAGATTAACCCCTGCACAGCCAACAGAAACTTGCACTGTTTATGTGATGGTGAAGTGCTTCTAATTAGTGCAGGAGTATGTGAAATCAAACACTGCAGTCTTCTAGCCCCGTCTGTCATTGTAAATCTGTGACAGTACTTCCACCTCTAAGAGTGACTTCTGGTCCGGGTCTATCAGGTTGTGCCACGTGAAATGACCAGATCAATCTGACCGCATGGACATCAGATGCTGGTACCCACATCTTCTCTTCAGGACCGTATCCCTTCCAGTGTACCAGATACTGAAGAGACCGGCGAACTAAACGAGAATCCACGATCTTGGCTATCTGAAATTCCCATCAAAAATGACTGGGAGGTAGCGGTGATGGTACAGAGGATGCAACATATTTTTATTTTTTGAGCAGAGACCGGTGAAACACATTATGAATCCTAAAAGTAGATGGCACATCAAGGCGAAATGCTACAGGATTGACGATGGCCACAATCTTATAAGGACTGATGAACTTGGGACCCAGTTTCCAAGAAGGATCCTTCAACTTAATGTTCCTTAAAAGAACCATGCCAATCCACCAAATCACTATTAGGCCGGCGTCACACTTGGCGTAAGACAATACGGTCCGTATTTTACGGACAAATGTTCCCAAAATAGTGATCCATAGGCAGGGTGTGTCAGCGTATTTTGCGCATGGCATCCTCCGTATGTAATCCGTATGGCATCCGTACTGCGATATTTTCTCGCAGGCTTGCAAAACCGACATCTAATGGATTTATGTGCTCAAATGTTCGGGAAAACATATATACAGTATGTGTATATATATATATATATATATATATATATATATATATATATATATCATTGAGACACATATATATATATATATATATATATATATATATATATATATATATATATATATATATATATATATATATATATATAGTCTGTATTTATATTTACTACAGCGCGATATCTGTGAAAAGCCGGTAATTCAATTGCCGGCTTTTACTTTCTCCTTCCCAAACCCGACAGGATATGAGACATGGTTTACATACAGTAAACCATCTCATATCCCCATTTTTTTTGCATATTCCACACTACTAATGTTAGTAGTGTGCGTATGCAAAATTTGGGCGCTTTAGCTGCTAAAATAAAGGGTTAAATGGCGGAAAAAATTGGCATGGGCTCCCGCGCAATTTTCTCCGCCAGAGTGGTAAAGCCAGTGACTGAGGGCAGATATTAATAGCCAGGAGAGGGTCCATGGTTATTGGCCCCCCCTGGCTACAAACATCTGCCCCCAGCCACCCCAGAAAAGGCACATCTGGAAGATGCGCCTATTCTGGCACTTGGCCACTCTCTTCCCACTCCCGTGTAGCGGTGGGATATGGGGTAATGAAGGGTTAATGTCACCTTGCTATTGTAAGGTGACATTAAGCCAGATTAATAATGGAGAGGCGTCAATTATGACACCTATCCATTATTAATCCAATTGTATGAAAGGGTTAAAAAAAAACACACACATTATTAAAAAGTATTTTAATGAAATAAACACACAGGTTGTTTTAATATTTTATTGCTCTCTCAATCCACCTGAAGACCCTCGCTCTGAAAAATAATAAACCAACAATATACATACCTTCAGATGATCTGTCACGTCCCACGAAGTAAATCCATCTGAAGGGGTTAAATCATTTTACAGCCAGGAGCTGTGCTAAAGCACTCGCTGGTGCCTGTAATCCCCGGGTGCTGAAAGGAAAGCAGGATGATCTGTACTTACCTTGAGTTGCGGTGATGCGCCCTCTGCTGGATGTCCTCATATGAACTCGAGCGTGGGAACTTTTCCAAGGCTCCAGTTCATGAGGACACATGTTATGATCCCAGTGGTAGAGGATCTCTGATATTCCGGCAAGATAGCAAAAACATAAATACTGCTCTAGGGAGGTGGAAACTGGGCTAACCGCATACCTGATCCTAACACACACAACTAGAAGCAGCCGGTGAACGTGCCTACGTTGGTTCTAGACGTCTCGAGCCAGCCGGAGAACTGACTACCCCTAGAGGGAAAATAAGACCTCACTTGCCTCCAGAGAAATTGAACCCCAAAGATATAGACAGCCCCCAACAAATAATAACGGTGAGGCAAGAGGAAAACACAAACGTAGAGATGAACTAGATTCAGCAAAGTGAGGCCCACTAGTCTAGATAGACAGAAAATAGACAGTGGACTATGCGGTCAGCAGAAAACCCTACAAAAACATCCACGCTGAACATTCAAGAACCCCCACACCGACTGACGGTGCGGAGGGAGAATATCAGCCCCCAGAGCTTCCAGCGAGCCAGAAAATCAAATATTAAGCAAGCTGGACAAAGACACTGAAAAATGCAAACGATCCAAATTATACAAAACGGACTTAGCTTTTCTTGCATGAGACAGACTGAAAGGAATCCGGAGGAGACCATATAGGTCTGGATACAACGATGCCTGGCAAGAGACTGAGTCCGGAGGAGACTAAATAGGGAACACCCGCTGCTTAACGACACAGCTGGAGCTCAGGCCTGCAACAAGACATGCCTAACACAATACCGTTAGTGACCACCAGAGGGAGCCCAGAAACACAGTTCACAACAGTACCCCCCCCCTTGAGGAGGGGTCACCGAACCCTCACCAAGACCCCCAGGGCGATCAGGATGAGCAGCGTGAAAGGCATGAACCAAATCAGCCGCATGAACATCAGAGGCGACAACCCAGGAATTATCCTCCTGACCATAGCCTTTCCACTTAACTAAATACTGGAATTTCCATCTAGAGATACGAGAATCCAGAATCTTCTCCACCACGTACTCCAACTCGCCCTCAACCAAAACCGGGGCAGGAGGCTCAACAGCAGGAACCATAGGCACCACGTACCGCCGCAACAAGGACCTATGGAACACATTATGAATAGCAAATGACGCTGGAAGGTCCAAGCGAAAAGACACCGGGTTAAGGATTTCCAAAATCTTATAAGGACCGATAAAGCGAGGCTTGAACTTAGGAGAGGAGACCTTTAAAGGAACATGCCGAGAAGACAACCAAACCAAATCCCCAACACGAAGTCGGGGACCCACACCGCGGCGGCGGTTGGCAAAACGCTTGGGCCACCATCCAGATGACAGACATCTTCCGAGATACCGGAAGATCCGAAATGAAATCCATGGAAATGTGCGTCCAAGGCCTCTTCGGGATAGGCAAGGGCAAAAGCAACCCGCTGGCACAAGAATAGCAAGGCTTAGCCCGAGCACAAATCCCACAGGACTGCACAAAAGAACGCACATCCCGAGACAAGGAAGGCCACAAAAAAGGACCTAGCCACCAAATCTCTGGTACCGAAAATCCCAGGATGTCCCGCCAACACTGAAGAATGAACCTCAGAAATAACTCTGCTGGTCCATCTGTCAGGGACAAACAGTCTCTCTGGTGGGCAACGATCAGGCCTATCAGCCTGAAATTTCTGCAGCACTCGTCGCAAATATGGGGAAATGGCAGACAAAATCACTCCCTCTCTGAGAATACCAGCCGGCTCCGAGACTCCCGGAGAGTCAGGCACAAAACTCCTAGAAAGAGCATCAGCCTTCACGTTCTTCGAACCAGGCAGGTACGAGACCACAAAGTCAAAACGGGAGAAAAACAACGACCAACGAGCCTGTCTAGGATTCAGGCGCTTGGCAGACTCGAGGTAAATCAGATTTTTATGATCAGTCAAGACCACCACACGATGCTTAGCTCCCTCGAGCCAATGTCGCCACTCCTGAAATGCCCACTTCATAGCCAACAACTCCCGATTACCAACATCATAGTTCCGCTCAGCAGGCGAAAATTTTCTTGAAAAGAAGGCGCATGGCTTCATCACGGAGCCATCAGAACTTTTTTGCGACAAAACAGCCCCTGCACCAATCTCAGAAGCATCAACTTCAACCTGGAAGGGAAGAGAGACATCCGGCTGGCACAAGACTGGCGCTGAAGTAAACCGACGCTTCAGCTCCCGAAAGGCCTCCACGGCCGCAGGAGACCAATTAGCAACATCAGAACCCTTCTTGGTCATATCCGTCAAAGGTTTAACCACGCTGGAAAAATTAGCGATAAAACGACGGTAAAAATTAGCAAAGCCCAAGAACTTCTGCAGGCTCTTAACAGACGTGGGCTGAGTCCAGTCATGAATGGCACGGACCTTAACTGGGTCCATCTCCACAGTAGAAGGGGAAAAAATAAAACCCAAAAAAGAAACCTTCTGTACCCCAAAGATACATTTTGAGCCCTTCACAAATAGAGCATTCTCCCGCAGAACCTGAAACACCATCCTGACCTGGTTCACATGGGACTCCCAATCATCAGAAAAAACCAAAATATCATCCAGATAAATAATCATAAATTTATCCAGATATTTCCGGAAGATGTCATGCATGAAGGACTGAAACACAGAAGGGGCATTCGATAATCCAAAAGGCATCACCAGGTACTCAAAATGACCCTCGGGCGTATTAAATGCCGTTTTCCATTCATCTCCCTGCTTTATGCGCACAAGGTTATACGCACCACGAAGAGCTATCTTGGTAAACCAACTGGATCCCTTAATCCGAGCCGACAAATCAGACAACAATGGCAAAGGATACTGAAATTTAACCGTGATCTTATTCAGAAGACGATAATCTATACAAGGTCTCAAAGACCCGTCTTTCTTGCCCACAAAAAAGAATCCTGCACCAAGAGGAGAAGAGGATGGGCGAATATGTCCCTTCTCCAAAGACTCCTTTATATAACTCCGCATCGCGGCATGCTCTGGCACAGATAAATTAAAGAGTCGTCCCTTAGGAAACTTACTACCAGGAATCAAATCTATAGCACAATCACAGTCCCTATGAGGAGGAAGGGCACTGGACCTGGCCTCATTAAATACATCCTGAAAGTCTGACAAAAACTCAGGGATCTCAGAAGGAGTAGAAGAAGCAATAGACACCAATGGAGAATCGCCATGAATCCCCTGACACCCCCAACTAGACACAGTCATAGCTTTCCAATCTAAAACTGGATTATGGGCCTGTAACCATGGCAGACCCAAAACGACAACATCATGCATTTTATGCAGTACCAGAAAACGAATCACCTCCTGATGTACAGGAGTCATGCACATGGTCACTTGCGTCCAATACTGAGGTTTATTCTCTGCCAATGGCGTAGAATCAATTCCTCTAAGAGGAATAGGATTTTCCAAAGGCTCCAGGACAAAACCGCAGCGCTTGGCAAACGACAAATCCATCAGACTTAAAGCAGCACCAGAATCCACAAAAGCCATAACTGAGTAAGAAGATAATGAACAAATTAAAGTCACAGACAAAATAAACTTAGGCTGAAAAGTACCAATGGTGACAGGATTAACAATTTTTTTTAAGCGTTTAGAGCATGCTGAGATAACATGTGTTGAATCACCACAGTAGAAACACAACCCATTTTGACGTCTATGATTTTGTCGCTCGGCTCTGGTCAAAATTCTGTCACATTGCATAGAATCAGGTGACCGTTCAGACAGCACCGCCAAAGGATTAACAGATTTGCGCTCCCGCAAACGTCGATCAATTTGAATGGCCAGAGCCATTGAATCATTCAGACCTGTAGGGATAGGAAACCCCACCATCACATCTTTAATGGCTTCAGAAAGACCATTTCTGAAATTTGCGGCCAGTGCACACTCATTCCATTGAGTAAGCACGGACCATTTCCGAAATTTTTGACAATATACCTCAGCTTCGTCCTGACCCTGAGAGATAGCCAGCAACATCTTTTCAGCCTGATTTTCAAGATTAGGCTCCTCATAAAGCAAACCAAGTGCCAGGAAAAACGCATCAGCATTCACCAATGCAGGATCTCCTGGCGCCAGAGAGAAGGCCCAATCTCGAGGGTCGCCGCGCAAGAAGGAAATAACAATCTTAACTTGCTGAGCGGAATCACCAGAGGAACGAGGTTTCAAAGACAGAAACAATTTGCAATTATTCCTAAAATTCAGGAACTTAGATCTATCTCCAAAAAACGGCTCAGGAATAGGTATTTTTGGTTCAGACATAGGACTATGGATAACAAAATCCTGAATGCTTTGCACCCTAGCAGCAAGCTGATCCACACTAGAAGTCAGAGTCTGGACATTCATATCTGCAGCAGAGTTCCAGCCACTCAGAGAAAAAGGGGATGGAAGAAGCTAGGCAAACTGCAGCAACAAAAAAAAAAACAAAAAAAACCCAAAACTCAGAACTTCTTTTTAATCCCTCTTCTGCGATGTAATAAACATTTTCTTTTGGCCTGGCATACTGTTATGATCACAGTGGTAGAGGATCTCTGATATTCCGGCAAGATAGCAAAAACATAAATACTGCTCTAGGGAGGTGGAAACTGGGCTAACTGCATACCTGATCCTAACACACACAACTAGAAGCAGCCGGTGAACGTGCCTACGTTGGTTCTAGACGTCTCGAGCCAGCCGGAGAACTGACTACCCCTAGAGGGAAAATAAGACCTCACTTGCCTCCAGAGAAATTGAACCCCAAAGATATAGACAGCCCCCAACAAATAATAACGGTGAGGCAAGAGGAAAACACAAACGTAGAGATGAACTAGATTCAGCAAAGTGAGGCCCACTAGTCTAGATAGACAGAAAATAGACAGTGGACTATGCGGTCAGCAGAAAACCCTACAAAAACATCCACACTGAACATTCAAGAACCCCCACACCGACTGACGGTGCGGAGGGAGAATATCAGCCCCCTAGAGCTTCCAGCGAGCCAGAAAATCAAATATTAAGCAAGCTGGACAAAGACACTGAAAAATGCAAACGATCCAAATTATACAAAACGGACTTAGCTTTTCTTGCATGAGACAGACTGAAAGGAATCCGGAGGAGACCATATAGGTCTGGATACAACGATGCCAGGCAAGAGACTGAGTCCGGAGGAGACTTAAATAGGGAACACCCGCTGCTTAACGACACAGCTGGAGCTCAGGCCTGCAATAAGACATGCCTAACACAATACCGTTAGTGACCACCAGAGGGAGCCCAGAAACACAGTTCACAACAGACACATACACACTACTAACATTAGCAGTGTGGAATATGCAAAAAAAAAGGGGATATGAGATGGTTTACTGTATGTAAACCATGTCTCATATCCTGTCGGGTTTAGGCAGGAGAAATGAAAAGCCGGCAATTGAATTACCGACTTTTCACTAACACCGCTGCGTATTTCTCGCAAGTCACACTGCTGGTCCGTGTGGAATCCGTATTTTTCTCGCCCCCATAGACTTTCATTGGCGATTTTTTTTGCGCAATACGCTGACAAACGCAGCATGCTGCGATTTTGTACGGTCGTAGAACTCTGTATATTACGGATCCGTAATATACAGCTGATAGGACTAGACCCATTGAGAATCATTGTGCCGTATGTTATGCGAGTTTTACGGACGTAGTTTCTGCGCTCTTACATCCATAAAACTCGCATGTGTGACCCCGGCCTTACAGACGTAATAGTGAAAACTGTTCTTCTTCTGGTGTTCCAGAAGAATGATTCCTATTAAAAGAGCAGAACTGAGGATAAAATGCATAGGCCCCGAAGAACAGGGGACTTGGCAGTAGACTCATGACAACGGTTATTCACCGCAAATTCAGCTAGAGGTAAATAGGTAACCCAATCCTCCTGATACTCGGACACAAAACGCTCCAGATAAGTCTCAAGATTCTGGTTAATCCGTTCAGTTTACCCATTGGACTGCGGGTGAAATGCTGAAGTGAATGGCAGATGGATCCCCAGATGGGTGCAAAACTGCCTCCAAAATGTAAACTGCATCCCTCGGTCAGAAACAATATCTGTACGAATCCTATGTAGTTTCACAATCTCTTAAAAAATTTGTGCCAATGGTTGGAGAGGATTTATTAAAGATGTACCAGTATACAGAAACGTTGAGTTACATTTACGACGAACTGAACCAATGCCTGATATTGATAACTATGGATGAACTGTTGTCTGCTCCTGGAATGGTCTCCATGAGGGAGGGGGGAAGGGTTGGGGAGGGGTTATTTACTGGAAAAATGTAAAAGGAGTATGGATATATGATGTGATATATGCTTCTAATGTTCTTGAGTTTAATAAAAATGTATCTCGATTTAAAAGAAAAAAAAATCAAAAACAAAAAAAAAACAAATTGCGCCAAAGTCTTGGCTTTGGGTAATGCAGGTAGCACAATGAAACGGGACATCTTAAGGTATCTGTCCACCACCATCAGAATAACTGTATAATCTGCCGACATGAGTGGATCAGTGATGAAATCTACCTATAGATGAGTCCACGGTCTACTGGGAATCGCCAATGGTTGGAGAGGCTCCCACGGACAGGTGTGAGCGGTTTTAGAACGTGCACAGACACTGCAGGCGGTCACAAACTCCCGGACATCCTGATGTACCCCTGACCACCAAAAATGCAGAGTGAGGAGATCTGATGTGGCTTTATTACCAGGATGAAACACAACTAAGTGAAAATCCCACTTAAATGTCCTAGATACCAAGTTATAAACCAAAAAAAAGGACACAATACCACAAATGTAAATAACTACTGTAAATAAGTTTATTAAATATAACAAAGATTTAAAAAATGGAGAAACTGACAAGAATGGTGCATAATGCAAATTGCTGAATACATACAACGGGGTATTTATTACCAGGATGTCTGGCCAAGACCGAATCATGATGTTCACTTATCACTTTAGGACGGAGATTCCTGTCATGAATCCCCAATGGCTAGGGATAGCACAGGACAAGCAAAGTATAATAAATATCGGACGAGCTCTAGGGTGATGGAACCTGGGCTGACCGCTGCCCTACGCCTGACAAACGCAACTAGAGATAGCCAGGGAGCGTGCCTACGTTGGTTCTAGACGCCACGCACCAGCCTAAGAGCTAACTAGTACTGCAGAGAAAACAAAGACCTCACTTGCCTCCAGAGGAATTAACCCCAAAGATATAGTTGCCCCCCACATGTATTGACGGTGAAATGAGAGGAAGGCACACACATAGAGATGATGTATATAGCTTTAGCAAATAGAGGCCCGCTGAAAACTAGAAAGCAGAATGACACAAAAGGGGACTGAGCGGTCAGCAAAAAACCCTAATCAAAAAAAACCATCCTGAGATTACAAGAACCCATGTGCCAACTCATGGCACATGGGGAGAACCTCAGTCCACTAGAGCAACCAGCTAACAAAGAGACATTCTAAGCAAGCTGGACAAAAAACCAAACAACTGAAAATCAGCACTTAGCTTATCCTGAAAGATCTGGGAGCAGGTAGGCAGGAACCAAACAGAGCACATCTGAACACATTGATAGCCGGCAAGGGAAATGACAGAAAGGCCAGGTAAAATAGGAAACACCCAGCCTCTGATGGACAGATGGAAACCAAAGGCCGCAACCCACCAAAGTCACCCAGTACCAGCAGTAACCACCAGAGGGAGCCCGCAAACAGAATCCACAACAGATTCCCAGTGTGAGGCAGTGACCGGTTTCACATGTGAGGATCGCTGTATGTTCTCCCCAGGATGCGCACGGAGGCGTATTGAGGCCATGGGGTTGCATTGCAGTCAGGCATAGCTGTGATTGCAATTGTGAGGCTGTGACCGATGTCACAAGTAGGGGTCGCTGTGTGTTCTCCCCAGGATGTGCATGGAGGCGTATGGAGGCCATGAGAGTGCATTGCAGTCACAGACTTAGCTCTGGTTGCAATGCAGACTAAAAATAGGTGTTTGCCTTGGACACTAACATGCGTAAGAGTGAGTTGGGAAAACCTGCTCTGGGCTTTTTGTGTTTTGAAATAGACTGCAGGATAGTAGTTGTGCAGGCTGTTTCATTCCTGGCCGGGTTCTCCATGTGGCGGTAGGCCACAGGTTGCTTGTAAAAAGCCCTGCAGTAAAGGGTTGGGTGTGTCAGTATCAGAGTAGAGTTTGCAGCAAGCAAAGCAGACAGCTTTGCAAAAGCTAAGCTCTGTGTGAGAGTAACACAGAGCCCAGCAGAGTGAACTCCTGGCACCCACAGTGTGGACAGCGGTGCAGTCGCCCATGGTAACAGGTCAGAGGAGTACTGACATGTTTAGTTACTGTAACCTGAAGAATATCGTGTACTGTGGAAAGCTGTGAGTAAAGAGACATTAACTCTGTGGTGCAGTCGCCCACGGCAACGGGTCTCGGAGGTGGACTGTCTTGTGCCCGGCGGTGAACCGGAGGTAGGCTGTCCTGTGCCCGAAGGAGGTCTGGCTTGTTTAGTGACTGTAATCCGGAGGATACGGTTCCCGGCAGCGATCCAGAGGATACCGGGTACTATGTAGTGCTGTGAATTGGACTCTAATGATACATACTAGTATGAATTGGACATTAATGCTGTGAAGTAACTGCATTAAAGAGACTTTATGCTGAAACTTTGTTGGGTCACCGCCTCTTCACTGCATAAGTGTGCTACCATTGCATTACACCAGGTACGAATAGTTTAACTAAAGGACAGACAGGAGGGGCATCCTCCTGAGCCTCAACAAACTTTTTTCTCCAGAACTTATAGCAGCAATAACCACCCCTTTCTGTATAGGAACCATTTCAAGCTCACAAATTGTATATATATCCAACAAGGGAAAGGAACAGTTTACAAAAGAAAACTTTAGGATCTTTAGGAACCATTTCACAATTATCTCCACCCCCAGGAAAACAACAAGATAAGGCATCCGCCTGAGGGTATGTGCACACGTTGCGGATTTCTTGCAGAAATTTCCTGAAGAAAACCGGAAATTTTCTGCAAGAAATCCGCATTTTTTTTTTTGCGTTTTTTTTGCGTTTTTTTCGCGTTTTTTTAGCATTCTGCAAGCGTAATTAGCTTGCAGAATGCTAAAGTTTTCCAAGCGATCTGTAGCATCGCTTGGAAAACTGACTGACAAGTTGGTCACACTTGTCAAACATACTGTTTGACAAGTGTGACCAACTTTTTACTATAGATGCAGCTTATGCAGCATCTATAGTAAAAGAGAGAATGTTTAAAAATAATAAAAAAAATAAAAAAATGCTTATACTCACCCAGACATCTCATCAGCGGCGTCCGTTCGTCTTCCTATAGCTGGTGTGTGCGCGCAGGACCTTCCGTGACGTCACGGTCACGTGAGCGGTCACATGACCGCTCACGACCAATCACAGGACAGTGACGTCATCGGCGAGGTCCTTCGCCGCACATCAGCTACAGGAACCGAACGGCAGCGTGCAGTGGAGGCGGGAAGACATCGAGGGTGAGTATAGGACTGTTTTTTATTTTAATTCTTATTTTTTGACCACTTATATGGTGCCCAGTGCGTGGAGGAGAGTCTCCTCTCCTCCACCCTGGGTACCAACCGCACATAATCTGCTTACATTGAAGCAGATCAATGGACCCCTAGGTGTGCGGAATCCCCTGCAATTCCGCATTTTAATGAACATGTTGCTTTTTTTTCCGCGATGCGATTTTTTCGCGGAAAAAAAGGCTACATTTGCACAAAAAATGCGGAATACACTTAAAATAATAGGAGGCATATGTAAGCGTTTTTTTCGCTTTTTTATCACGTTTTTATAGCGAAAAAACGCGAAAAAAAACGCGAAAAATACTGAACGTGTGCACATGGCCTGAATGTTCTTATTCCACGGCCTATACTTTATAAAAAGTTAAACCTGGTTAAGAACAATGCCGGTCTTGCCTGTCTAGGTGTCGGACGCTTAGCAGATTCTAAATATAAAAGATTTTTATGATCAGTTGTTACCATGAGTGGATGAACTGCCGCTTCCTCGGTAGACTCACACAAGTTCCCTTGACTCCAGGCCTTCTGCAAATTGAAGTGTCTCCTTGTGTTTCTGATGAAAACGGTTGTCCACACAGATGGCCAGGGACATGGCGCCTTAAAGGAGCCCGGAGTCTCATGCAGGGCAAAGGCATCCTTTACTCTTACAAATAACCCTTGATAGAACTTGCTACGGAGTGTGGGGTCGTTCTACTTTGTATCGGTGGACCACCTCCGAAACTTGGAGCAATATTCCTCTGCTGGTCTATCTACCTGCCGAAGCTGACGTAGGGTAGACTCTGCCAGGAAAACGCGGACAGGGTCATTGTATATGTGAGTCAGTGCATGAAAAAATTCTTCAACCATCCGTAGCAACTGAGAGTTCTCGAAAGAGAAAATGCCCAGACTTGAGGGTCACAATGAAGGAGCAAAATTACGATCCCCACCCGTTGCTCCTCAGTTCCAGATGAGTGAGGAAGTAACTTAAAGTATAGTCTACAGGCCTCCTTGAGCACAACAAACTTGTAGCACCCTCAAGAGAACCTGCCGGGTAAAGAATTTTTGAGATCCACCTGGGGCTGCCTGGCAGTAGCGGTCCTCAGACGAGGCATGCTTGAGTGTTGTGTAACAGAGTGAAGATCTGCAACCTCCAGCCTGGGCTATTGCAGTTGCCCAGATTGAGCAGTTATAGGATCCATGATGGCTCAAAAAATAGTATGGGCCAGTGTTAATGTCACAACTCTTGTAGGATTAACCGTGCCCAGGGGGTCCTTCCTGGTCTCTGAAACTAGGGGCACCTTAGCTATCCCTACTCCCCAGATTACTTCTGATGGTGAAGACGCTGGGGCCATGTACCTTGCTGAACTCCTGAATCAGTCCTAATCTGTCACCCTCCTCCACCCAGGGAAGTGGGGAGTAATATTGTATGTATATACAGAAACCAGACTAACCAGGGATGACCTACAGGGATAAAGCAAAAATGCCAAACAGAAATATGCACTCATGGATGACAGAGGGGAACACGGGGAAAAAAGGAAGGTAAACAAAATGGGAGAGGATGAGGATTTGCAGATAGTAGAAACACTAAGCAACAGTTATGGATCAACACTCCAAACGCCTCTTCCAACAACCTACTCTTCCACACCCTGCGGTCTTCTGGCCCATCTCTGTCGTGGTAAACCCATGACATCGGGACAGTGCTACATTTTTTTTTTCTGCCAGTTGCCGTTTGCTGTGATCTTTGTGCCACACACTCCCTCATCTTTGAAGCAGTTTTTCATGTCTCCTCTTCCTCTCGCTTTCACCTCCCTTGTGTCTATTGCAGAAAGCTGTACGAGTGACCACCATGATGAAGCGGCTAAGAGCTCCGGAGCAGACGGAATCCAAGACCCCTTCACCATCTAACGAGAGTGAGCTGACTCCAGGCCTGGCTACCCCAGCGCCATCACCAGCCAGCACACCGGCCGAGGACACTCCAACTGTGCTGACTCCATCTCCAGACGGAACTGGCTGAGACCCCGAGAATAGAATACCCGGCCCCTTCTTCATCGCAGAGCATACTCTCATTAATCCTTCCTTCTCCTCCACTCAGGAGGGCTTCTCTGCAGTTATTTCATTAACTTTGTTGCTGTCAGGAAGATCTGCACCTGATTGCAGCCAGAGTGATGCCAGACCCACTGATTGCTAGACAGAACCACAGCACTGACCCCATTGCGATGCCCATTAACCCCTTCACTGCTAGAGCAGAACCTTTATTTTTATTCCGCATCCCATAGTCGCTAGAACTTTGCGCTGTTAGAATAACGTTATTTGCCTCCCGGCATTATGACGCTAAGTATATGACCGCACCTCACACCCTCATCGTCGCCTCTTCTTAGTAATGTCGACCTCTCGCCACAGATAAAAGTTTATAAAACTTTTTACTGAAATGTAACTTTTTTGCAGCCTCTTTGTGGCATTTTCTTATTACTCCCCCCCAAAAGTATATAAAAAGAGCATAACATGGCTTCCACCCCCACTCCGAGGATCGGGGAGCCACATAATATGAGCCATAACCCCTCTTCAGTACACAATGCCGTAGATATCACAGGTCCACTTTAAGTCTGTAGGAAGCGGCAAGCTTATATCTTCAGGTCGCCCCCTTGTCTCGTCCCTTCCTGAACCCTTTTTGTGCCCCCTTTAGTGGGACATATAATGTACAGACCTCTCCTCTGTGTTTTGTAAGCTTTATCTGAATAAATGTGCTGCTTATCCCATTTGTCGCAGTTTCCATGATGAGCGCAGGGTCCAAACATAAAAAAAACTACAATCAATGAAAATTGTGTGGTGCTCCTCGGGGGTGGAGACTAAGAGCTAAGTCCCTCCCTGCACAAGCAGGACCAGGCCGCACCCTCATGGTTCCGCTTGGATAAATCATGATGGTGAACAGTAGAGAACATCGGCAGGGACACAATCTAGCTGTGAATCCTACATGAGTAGCCGTGTTTACACTTAGTATAATCAAAAGGGTCTGTGTTTAAGCTTCTAATAGTCTAATATGACCAGGAACTGTCTCATTTCTCCGATCTTGAGTGGGTGGTGCCTTGGCTGCATTTAGCCAGCACTATAAGAACTGGAAACTCATTTCTCTAACTTCCCAGCCTGCATTTCTCCTGCCATTGTCTGATGGCTTGTCAACCCTAAATTAAAAGCCTCCTTTTATGTTTGGAGTGTCACGGAAAGGAGCAGCAGAGACACCGCCACTTCCCCTCTACTTATAACCATCTCAGTCCCTGCTGCCGGAGATGAATTACACTTCAAAGGCTGCGAGCAGCAAGTCACGCAGGAGGGCGACGCTCTGCGGCTGCACATTGTCCCCCACAGACTTTATTACTGTATCAGATGCAATTGTCTGACCGCACAGTGATGGTGGCTGTAGAGACCCCCGTGTCCTCTGTCCCCTGAGCATCAGCAACATCAGTCACACATTGGTAAAGAGATTCCCAGATTCTTCCCCACGGGTCTCATAGGGGAATATGGAAACATCAAAAGTGCGGCCGCCTCTAGGAAGGAGAAGATATGCTGTAGTTATTGTGGTGCTTGTATAATGGCAGGGACAGTACCGTATAGGGAATGTGCCTCTGACTGCGGAGCCCCTTGAGAAAGCTAAAAGGAAGCTGTGCAGTGCTCAATTCCTCCCCTCCTACTGCTCCCCAGGTGATGCCATAAATGGGACGCCCAACGGAAGAAAGAGGAAGGGGGTCCGGCCACACCCTTAGGGGTTAAATTCAGGTGCCCGGGGTCAGTGCCTTCCTTTTTCTCCCCGGCTGACCCTTGGAAGCTGTTATCTCCCGAGGACCCCTGGTTCTCCCCTGCAGCCATGTCCAAAGCTATGATTGAGGCCCTGCGGCAGAGAGCAGCACAGGAAGGTAAGCAATGGTTACAAGACCTTAAGTCTGGCCTGGGGACTCACCTCCCTGTGCCCTCTCACGACCCCCTAACCTTGCCGCAGGCCTCCTCTATATCCACCGGGGCTACATCCCTTCCCGCGCTGCAGGCCTCCTCTGCATCCCCTGAGCCCCCATCCCATCCTGCGCCGCAGGCCTCCTCTGCATCCCCCCCACCATATAGGCCATATTACTCGTTCCCCCCTGACCTGCGGTCACATCGCCTGTGGGCCAGTCCGGCTTATCCGGGATGCTTCCATTTCGGCCGGCGCCCCTCATCTGGCTCCGGCGGTGCGGGCAGGCAGATGCTCCACGCGGTCCTCCCGCCCTCTGGAGCGTCTTGACATGGGCGGCGATTCGGCACTTCCGAGCCGCCGTGCTGCCGCCCCATCTACCAGCCCAATCGCACGATTGCTGCGACCGGCGTCTCCATGCAGGGGCCGCACTCACAGATTTCCTGGGCCCGGGCACTGTCGGCTTCCACGCTCGGCGTTGCACGTCCTGGCCAAGCCCAGCCCACTTCCGGTTTGCCGGCCCGAACTTTCGATGCCGCAGTCAGGACTAAAATAGCCCCACCCACTTCTCCCTGCTTCTCGGCGCCCAGGCCGCAGGCCCTGACAGGCCAGGCCCGAGCCTCTGTACGCGCCGCCCACCCCCGTGCCAAACCGCCGTGGACCTTTGGCCTGGACACCGGGCCCCCTAAGTCCCCCCAGCAGGCACATTGGCCTTGCCTGCGCGGGGGGGAGAGGGCTCAGGTGCCAGAGCCCACTATGCGGCCACAGAGGGCGATGACCGGTCCAACCGGACTGGCCAGCTCGCTCTGCAGCCAAGGGAGTACACATCAAGCACGCACCAAACACATGTATAATAAACTATGCACCACCAACACCGCCATGGTCTCAAACACAAACCTTTAGTGAGTTTCTATCAACCCCTGCCCCCTCAAGCACACCCCACGGCGTTAGTCTAACCGTCACTACGCCCTATAGCCGGCATAATGACCACCCAAATCTCGAAATAAATGCCCCAACACAACCCCTAGCCACGGCGGTCACAGGCATACACGTCGAAGACCACCCCTATCTGAAGACTCCCGCCACCACCCTCGCTGTCCCTCTAACTGTCGGTATTCCCACTACCGACGCAGACACAGCTCATATAAGAGCCACCATAGATTCCGTTCCTCCAGATGGCGTTCGCCATCCACAATGGATGGGTCAGACACATTGGGGAGTCACACTTGGCGGTGTCATGCACGCGATGGAAGAGGGCGGTCTCACCCTTCACCCAGAGTGGTGACCCGGAGGGAACCATTGGCACCCTCTATTATCGGCCATGCGAGAGCTGGAGTTCCAACAGCAGCGGTAGCCTCTCGGCCTCAGCAAACGACAGATCTCATCTGTCACGTGCTCAGTCATTGGGAAACCCACCCATATCTCCCCAGTCCACCTGCCAGCATCAAACCTTCGAGGCAACAGAAGCCGGAGCTCCCCCCTCACCTGGGGTCACTCAGCACCAGACGCAAGGCAGCGGACAACATTCTCGTGCCACGGCGCTGGCCACCGGCCTCCCATCTTCATCTCCCCGGGCTGTCTGCCAGCACCAAGACAACGCCATGGCGGGAGCCAGAGTCCCTCCGTCCCCTGAAGACACTCGGCCTGCATCTGACAGCGGTGAGTGTTTTGAATTTGGTGAGCACTATGCTATACAAAATCTGGGAGAGAGTGAACTAGCATCGGCTATCAAGGCGCTAGTTCAGCAGTTGACTCGCCCAGACAGGTCAACCTACACTAGCACACCTCAATCAGCTAGCCTTCATAAGGACGTATTTTTCTGTGGAGTTAGTCCATTTTGCGCACATGTCGACTTAGAAACCAAAAAAATATGGGATAATGAATATGTGGACATATGGTCACTATTATCAG
Organism: Ranitomeya variabilis; assembly: GCF_051348905.1. NCBI lineage: Eukaryota > Metazoa > Chordata > Amphibia > Anura > Dendrobatidae > Ranitomeya > Ranitomeya variabilis. Next base: position 217,613,500 of record NC_135239.1, on the reverse strand, counting down.
CAGAGCAACAGTCCGTAGACAAGGAAAGGAGGACAGGCGAACGGCTACATGATAGGAATAAACCAAAAATAGCGCAAACTATGAATAATTGGCTCCAGGCCTTCACGATTCTCGGCTGCATCATGGGCCAAAAACATCCAAAACACTGTTCTGAATTATCAGGACTGTGGTGAAATATGTATAAATATACACTCACCGGCCACTTTATTAGGTACACCATGCTAGTAATGGGTTGGACCCCCTTTTGCCTTCAGAACTGCCTCAATTCTTCGTGGCATAGATTCAACAAGGTGCTGGAAGCATTCCTCAGAGATTTTGGTCCATATTGACATGATGGCATCACACAGTTGCCGCAGATTTGTCGGCTGCACATCCCAAAGATGCTCCATACAAGGCAGGATGGATCCATGCTTTCATGTTGTTTACGCCAAATTCTGACCCTACCATCCGAATGTCGCAGCAGAAATCGAGACTCATCAGACCAAGCAACGTTTTTCCAATCTTCTACTGTCCAATTTCGATGAGCTTGTACAAATTGTAGCCTCAGTTTCCGGTTCTTAGCTGAAAGGAGTGGTACCCGGTGTGGTCTTCTGCTGCTGTAGCCCATCTGCCTCAAAGTTCGACGCACTGTGCGTTCAGAGATGCTCTTAGGCCTACCTTGGTTGTAACGGGTGGCGATTTGAGTCACTGTTGCCTTTCTATCAGCTCGAACCAGTCTGCCCATTCTCCTCTGACCTCTGGCATCAACAAGGCATTTCCGCCCACAGAACTGCCGCTCACTGGATTTTTTTTCTTTTTCGGACCATTCTCTGTAAACCCTAGAGATGGTTGTGCGTGAAAATCCCAGTAGATCAGCAGTTTCTGAAATACTCAGACCAGCCCTTCTGGCACCAACAACCATGCCACGTTCAAAGGCACTCAAATCACCTTTCTTCCCCATACTGATGCTCGGTTTGAACTGCAGGAGATTGTCTTGACCATGTCTACATGCCTAAATGCACTGAGTTGACGCCATGTGTTTGGCTGATTAGAAATTAAGTGTTAACAAGAAGTTGGACAGGTGTACCTAATAAAGTGGCCGGTGAGTGTATATGTGTGCAGTGAACTATGTATAGGTTTATTGTGTGACTAGTAATAATTTAACATCTGTCCTGAAGGCTGCAGGTCTCAACCAGATGTTAATATGTATTTTACTGAGACAGCAGACTTCTGTTTCCGATCTCGCCAGGGAACCTAGCTAGGACCAGGAAAGAGAGGAAACGCTTCACACCTTCGGCTCTTTGGAAGAGAGATGTCAATTACAGCCTGACACTATCTATCTGTGGGAAGCTTTACACACAGAATCTCAGAGAAAATAATATATTCATTGGGGGCGCGGCCGTGGTCCAATCAAAAACAAGCAATTAGAATATCAATTTGAGGGGATGGTCTAGAAATCTGACCTCCAGGGTGACGCTATAAATTTGGCTTGTATACATACAATCGTGTCCACATGTGAGGGCAGCCTGGGAAGCTGATGTGATCCATTCCATATTGACCCCCCCAGGTAGCAGAAGCAGACTACAAGTTAGCTATTTCTGTAAGTTTTCTCCTGTTTATTTTATACTGTTTTGCAAAGTTGTATGTCTTTTTATTACCGTATTTTTAAACCTTTATCTTTACTGTAAGCACTGTACCTTTTGTATTAAAGCTACTGTTTTGCAAAGTTGTATGTCTTTTTATTACCGTATTTTTAAACCTTTTTCTTTACTGTAAGCACTGTACCTTTTGTATTAAAGCATAAAACTTTAACAGTTGAACCTTGTATGTTCTAAAGAATCCATAGCCTAAGGTGTGTGAGCCTTATGAGTGGTAGACAGTATTAGTAATATTTCTCGGACTCATCACCCGTGTATTCGGTGAGTGGTGGCAGCGTGTATGAGCGGGGGTGTGGCCTGGGTCGATGTGTGATTTATGCTCCCATTACAGCATAGGACAGAGGTTGAATGCTTGACTGAGAGAGGAGAGATAGATTAACCCTTGCAGGCACAACCCCAAGTCAAGTGCTGAGAGTGGATACATAACGAATTAGTGACAGAACGGAGGGGGATCCGTGACAAGGACCTAATTTATAATTCATACAAGTCCTACGACGGTTCTGCATGGAGGCGGTACGATGAGGAGTTCCAAAGGCGGCTGGCCATGCAATTGGATCTGGGCTGGGGCATAAAAGCGACGAACGTATAGTTACGACTCATGCTGTTCCAAAAACAGCCCTCCTTTTCAGCAGCGACCACTTATTACTCAGCAGCGACCACTTATTACTCAGCAGCCGCAGGCCAGAATTCAGTGGTCGTACGTTGACTAGGGGCCTGCTTACTATTTAACGAAGGATACTGCCGATTCCACGGGTCCTGTAAATATAGACACGAATGCTCAGCCTGCGGAGGTGGACACCCTTCATTAAGGTGTACCCACCAAGCAAACAGAGCGCTTACGAGGCATAACCCTGGTGAGCGTAACCGCAATGGGCCCATGGCTAAGCCTTTATCCCAATAAAGAAGCTGCACAGCAGATATAATAAGGTTTTAAATACGGATTTTTTATCCCCTTCAAATTTAGTCAAACACCTACATCTGCAAATAATCTAAAATCGGCGAGCGAATTCCCCGAGATTTTACATAAAAAAATCAAGAGGTAGAACTAGGCAGGATGGCGGGCCCATTTAAATCGTTGACATTCAGGAATTTCAGAATCTCGCCATTAGGTATTGTTCCCAAAAAAGAACCCAGAAAATATCAGCTGATACATCACTTTTCCTACCCAAAAGGCGCTTTGGTTAATGACGCACTACACGCGGAAGAGACGTCCGTAACATACACTTAGTTTGACAGGGCAGTCGAACTTGTGCGCACAGCTGGGCCCGGTGCCCTGCTGGCAAAATCCGACAGCTTTCCGTCTTTTGCCCGTGCACCCCGAATAGTGTTGAGCGATACCTTCCGATATCGGAAAGTATCGGTATCGGAAAGTATCGGCCGATACCGTCAAAATATCGGATCTAATCCGATACCGATACCCGATCCCAATGCAAGTCAATGGGACGAAAATATCGGAATTAAAATAAACCCTTTATAAACTTGTAGGTTCATTCTACATGAAGGAAAACAACTAAGAATAATGTAGGCTGTATTGGGGGACGTGGCGGAGACATTAAAGGCACAGAGGTTTAGCCCAATCTAATAGAATAGCAGGATTTTTTTTTTTTTTTTATGACGTTCGGCGTTAGAAAGATTTTGACTATGTTAATTTTTTTTTTATTTTGTCAGATATTGATGTTTCACTACTTCCACGCCCTTCACCTTCTTTTTTACTTCTCCCACACTTTCTTCTTCATTATCCTCATCATCAGCTTCTTTGACATCAACTTCTTCACCTTATTCATCTTCTTCTTCATCTTCTACCTATTATTTTTTGGGTTACATTGTTCATATTCTTTTTATTTTACTATTATCTTCATCATATTCTACTTCTTCATCATATTCTTATTTGTGTCAGGCATTCCCGTAGTTGTTATCTATAAAAGTTTGAAGATTACACCTTCCGTTCTGCCTGTCACAAAACAGTTACATTTGTCCGCGTTCAGTTTGGCCTGCAGCATCAGGCTTTATCCAGGGGCACCACGAGGAGGAACGGACTCACCCCCATACACTGCTTAGTCTTCTTCTGCTTATAATTTAGATAATATTTTTTGCTCTGATATTTAGTGTTATGCTTAATGTTCTTCTGCTCTTTGTTCTGCAGCCTCTTGTTCTTCTGCTTCTCGGTCTTCCAGGTCGTCGTCGTCTCCAGGGTCGTCGTCTCCGGGGTCGTCGTCATCGGGGTGGTCTTCAGGGTCATCGTCATCACGGTGGTTGTCGTCTCTGGTGTCGTCGTCATCTTAGGGGTGGTCTTCCGGGTCATCGTGTTTAGTCTCTTGAACTTGGAAATGTAGCAGAAGGTACAAGAAGGCTGAGAAAATGCCGAGAACCAGCTGATGGAACTGGAACTCGGATGGCTACCCGAAGGTCCAAGAGCCAATGGAACTACCGAGGACCAGCTGACGTTACTGGAACCCGGTTACTAAGCAGGAGGTACCCGTGCCTGAAAGCACTACCAAGGACCACCTGACGTTGGTGGAACTCGGATACCCAGAGGGAGGCACCTAAGCCAAAGGCTCTGCCCGGAACCAGCTGACGGTACTGGAACCAGGATGGGGAGCAGAAGGTACAAGAGCAAAAGACACTGCCGAGAACCAGCTGACGGTGCTGGAACCCGGATGGGTAGCCGAAGGTCCAAGAGCCAATGGAACTACCGAGGACCAGCTGACGTTACTTGAACCCGGTTACTAAGCAGGAGGTACCCGTGCCTGAAAGCACTACCAAGGACCACCTGACGTTGGTGGAACTCGGATACCCAGAGGGAGGCACCTAAGCCAAAGGCTCTGCCCGGAACCAGCAGACGGTACTGGAACCAGGATGGGGAGCAGAAGGTACAAGAGCAAGTGTCTGCGTGGCTTTTGCAGGACACGATGCCGGCTGCACAGCAGGGGAACAGCTGGCGGTGCTGAACCCCACTGACACATTGGCTGGTGTTTTTCTCTGTGCAGCTAGCAGTACCGGGCCCCAACTGGCGGTGTTAGAGCCCGGGGTCAGCAGGAGGAGGAGATGGAGCAGAGTGTAGGCCGAAGCCTGCACTGGCGGCAGCTTTGGGTCTGTTGTGCCTGCGTGGCAGTTGCAGGACACGTTGCCGGCTGCACAGCAGGGGAACAGCTGGCGGTGCTGAACCCCACTGACACATTGGCTGGTGTTTGGCTCTGTGCAGCTAGCAGTACCGGGCCCCAACTGGCGGTGTTGGAGCCCGGGCTCTGCAGGGGGAGCAGAGTGTAGGCCGAAGCCTACTTGAACCAATTTCAAAGGTAACCTTTAACCCCCCCTCAGGGGTTACAAAGTAGAAGAGCCACAGCTTATGCAGCAGTAGTGCTGCACAAGTCAAAGGTTGCTCTTTTAATTTTGCTCCTTGCACACGCTGAATGAAACACGTATAACATTTAGCCCTTTATACAGTCAAACTGTGTTGGAGGCGCGAGTTCCCTTTGTAATGAGACGCAGCACAGATGTCAAGAATCCCACCTTGGTGCTGGGTGCAGCCTCCTGAGCGTTGTTATTTGCTGTACAGGAGTCTGCGCTGTCGTGTTATCCCCTGGCCTAGCGCTGTTAGCGCTGCCCATCTTCTGACATCATTTAATGTCGGCCGGTGCGGTTCGCGATGACCATGAATCCCAGCCCCGCAGTGTCTTAACATTGTTAAAACACTGCGGGGCTGGGATTCATGGCCTGGCGCAGCACATATGTTCGCCTCTCACACTCGGGTCCTTACACCCGCTTCAGACTGTGCGGCGTCAGCTGATCCCTTATCGCATGCCACGGCCATGAAGCCGCACAGTCTGAAGAAGGCGGAAGGAGATGAGGGACAGGCGAACTGATGCACTGCTCATGCCCATCAATCACACCCTCGCAGTCCCAAGAAATAAGACACCGAGGGGCGTTGTGTGGGTCAGGGCGGCCGCAGAGGCGCAGGCAGCCAAACAATGATGCCAGAAGACGGGCAGCGCTACCAAGGGGATTGCAGCGTGTCATTACAAAGGAAAGTCACACCACCGGGACGGTTAAATGGTCACACAGAGGACACATTTTAGACGTGTTTTCAGTTCCACATGTGCGAGGAGAATACGTTTATGAGCCACCTTGCACACATGCAGCATTACCGCTGTACAAGGTGGCCTTAAAAACGTACAAACGCCTGGGGGAGGGGGGACAGGTTCCCTTCAATTTCAGTTCTTGTGTCTGCGTGGCTTTTGCAGGACACGATGCCGGCTGCACAGCAGGGGAACAGCTGGCGGTGCTGAACCCCACTGACACATTGGCTGGTGTTTTTCTCTGTGCAGCTAGCAGTACCGGGCCCCAACTGGCGGTGTTAGAGCCCGGGGTCAGCAGGAGGAGGAGATGGAGCAGAGTGTAGGCCGAAGCCTGCACTGGCGGCAGCTTTGGGTCTGTTGTGCCTGCGTGGCAGTTGCAGGACACATTGCCGGCTGCACAGCAGGGGAACAGCTGGCGGTGCTGAACCCCACTGACACATTGGCTGGTGTTTGGCTCTGTGCAGCTAGCAGTACCGGGCCCCAACTGGCGGTGTTGGAGCCCGGGCTCTGCAGGGGGAGCAGAGTGTAGGCCGAAGCCTACTTGAACCAATTTCAAAGGTAACCTTTAACCCCCCCCTCAGGGGTTACAAAGTAGAAGAGCCACAGCTTATGCAGCAGTAGTGCTGCACAAGTCAAAGGTTGCTCTTTTAATTTTGCTCCTTGCACACGCTGAAAGGAACACGTATAACATTTAGGCCCTTACACAGTCAAACTGATTTTGAGGCGTGAGTTCCCTTCGTAAAGAGACGCAGTACAGCTGGCAAAAATGCCACCTTGGTGCTTTGCGCGGCCTCCTGAGCATCGTTATTTGTTGCACAGGAGTCTGCGCTGTCGTGTTATCCCTTGGCCTTGCGCTGTTAGTGCTGCCCGTCCTCTGACATCATTTGATGTCGGCCGGTGCGGTTCGCGATGCCCATGAATCCCAGCCCCGCAGTGTCTTGACATAGTTAAAACACTGCGGGGCTGGGATTCATGGCCTGGCGCAGCACATATGTTCGCCTCTCACACTCGGGTCCTTACACCCGCTTCAGACTATGTGGCATCAGCTGATCCCTTATCGCATGCCACGGCCATGAAGCCGCACAGTCCGAAGAAGGCGGAAGGAGATGAGGGACAGGCGAAGAAATGCACCGTTCATGCCCGTCAATCACACCCTCGCAGTCAAAATAAATAAGACACCGAGGGGCGTTGTGTGGGGCAAGGCGGCCGCAGAGGCGCACCCAGCCAAACAATGATGCCAGAAGAAGGGCAGCGTTACCAAGGAGCTTGTTGCGTGTCAATACAAAGGAAAATCACACCTGAGGGACGTTTTAATGGTCACAGAGGACACATTTTAGACGTGTTCAGTTCCACGAGTGCAAGGAGAATACGTTTCTGAGCCACCTTGCACACATGCAACATTACTGCTGTACAAGGTGGCTGTAAAACATAGAAACACCTGGGGGAGGGGGGACAGGTTCCCTTCAATTTCAGTTCTTGTGTCTGCGTGGCGGTCGCAGGACACGTTGCCGGCTACACAGCAGGGGAACAGCTGGCGGTGCTGAACCCCACTGACACATTGGCTGGTGTTTTTCTCTGTGCAGCTAGCACATCTGGGCCAAAACTGGCGGTGTTAGAGCCCAGGGTCAGCAGGAGGACACCTGTGCGGGTGCGCTGGCCGAGATCCCGCCTCGCAGTGTCGTCTAATGTAATCCCACCGCGGGCCTGGGATCCGTGGCCATGCGCAGTGCATATCCTCGCCTCTCACTCCCCTCCCTACGGCTTCTTAAGACTGTGCGGTGTCACGGCCGTGGCATGCTATTAGGGATCAGCTGACACCGCACAGTCTGAAGAAGCCGTAGGGAGGGGAGTGAGAGGCGAGGATATGCACTGCGCATGGCCACGGATCCCAGGCCCGCGGTGGGATTACATTAGACGACACTGCGAGGCGGGATCTCGGCCAGCGCACCCGCACAGGTGTCCTCCTGCTGACACCAAATGATGTCAGAAGACGGGCAGCGCAAAATGTGTGCATGGCCAAGGGCTAACCTAACAGCGCAGGCTCCGGGACAGATTCAAACAACGCTGAGGAGGCGGCGCACGGCGCCAAGGGGGTAAAACTGATGGCTGTGCTGCGTTACACGACAAAGGAAAGTTCCACCTACCGGACGGTTTAACGCTGTGAGGGGACACATTTCATAAGTGTTAGGTTCAGCATGTGCAAGGAGCACCACGAAAAGAGGCACTTTTTCCCTTTGCATCATTACTGCTGCACAAGGTGGCTCCTTCAGTAACAAACGCCTGGGGGGGGGGGGACAGGTTCCCTTAAATTTAACTTGTTGTGCCTGCGTGGCGGTCGCAGTACACGTTGCCGTATACACAGCAGGGGAACAGCTGGCGGTGCTGAACCCCACTAACACATTGGCGAGGTGTTTGGCTCTGTGCGTACAGCACTTCTGGACGGCAACTAGCGGTGTTGGAGCCCAGGGACAGGTGGAGGAGGAGGAGGTAGGAGGGATTGCCACACACACAGCTGGGGAACAGCTGACGTTACTGAACCCCAATAACAGAGGAGGGACTGTTGACTGTGCGTACAGCACTTCTGGACGGCAACTGGCGGTGTTGGAGCCCAGGGACAGGTGGAGGAGGAGGAGGTAGGAGGGATTGCCACACACACAGCAGGGGAACAGCTGACGTTACTGAACCCCAATAACAGAGGAGGGACTGTTGGGACTGTGCGTACAGCACTTCTGGACGGCAACTGGCGGTGTTGGAGCCCAGGGACAGGTGGAGGAGGAGGAGGTGGAGGAGGTAGGAGGGATTGCCACACACACAGCTGGGGAACAGCTGACGTTACTGAACCCCAATAACAGAGGAGGGACTGTTGGGACTGTGCGTACAGCACTTCTGGACGGCAACTAGCGGTGTTGGAGCCCAGGGACAGGTGGAGGAGGTAGGAGGAGGTAGGAGGGATAGCCACACACACAGCAGGGGAACAGCTGACGTTACTGAACCCCAATAACAGAGGAGCGACTGTTGGGACTGTGCGTACAGCACTTCTGGACGGCAACTGGCGGTGTTGGAGCCCAGGGACAGGTGGAGGAGGAGGAGGTGGAGGAGGTATTGCCACACACACAGCAGGGGAACAGCTGACGTTACTGAACCCCAATAACAGAGGAGCGACTGTTGGGACTGTGCGTACAGCACTTCTGGACGGCAACTGGCGGTGTTGGAGCCCAGGGACAGGTGGAGGAGGAGGAGGTGGAGGAGGTAGGAGGGATTGCCACACACACAGCTGGGGAACAGCTGACGTTACTGAACCCCAATAACAGAGGAGCGACTGTTGGGACTGTGCGTACAGCACTTCTGGACGGCAACTGGCGGTGTTGGAGCCCAGGGACAGGTGGAGGAGGAGGAGGTAGGAGGGATTGCCACACACACAGCAGGGGAACAGCTGACGTTACTGAACCCCAATAACAGAGGAGCGACTGTTGGGACTGTGCGTACAGCACTTCTGGACGGCAACTGGCGGTGTTGGAGCCCAGGGACAGGTGGAGGAGGAGGAGGTAGGAGGGATTGCCACACACACAGCAGGGGAACAGCTGACGTTACTGAACCCCAATAACAGAGGAGCGACTGTTGGGACTGTGCGTACAGCACTTCTGGACGGCAACTGGCGGTGTTGGAGCCCAGGGACAGGTGGAGGAGGAGGAGGTAGGAGGGATTGCCACACACACAGCAGGGGAACAGCTGACGTTACTGAACCCCAATAACAGAGGAGCGACTGTTGGGACTGTGCGTACAGCACTTCTGGACGGCAACTAGCGGTGTTGGAGCCCAGGGACAGGTGGAGGAGGAGGAGGTAGGAGGGATTGCCACACACACAGCAGGGGAACAGCTGACGTTACTGAACCCCAATAACAGAGGAGGGACTGTTGGGACTGTGCGGACAGCACTTCTGGACGGCAACTGGCGGTGTTGGAGCCCAGGGACAGGTGGAGGAGGAGGAGGTAGGAGGAGGTAGGAGGGATTGCCACACACACAGCAGGGGAACAGCTGACGTTACTGAACCCCAATAACAGAGGAGCGACTGTTGGGACTGTGCGTACAGCACTTGTGGACGGCAACTGGCGGTGTTGGAGCCCAGGGACAGGTGGAGGAGGAGGAGGTAGGAGGAGGTAGGAGGGATTGCCACACACACAGCAGGGGAACAGCTGACGTTACTGAACCCCAATAACAGAGGAGCGACTGTTGGGACTGTGCGTACAGCACTTCTGGACGGCAACTGGCGGTGTTGGAGCCCAGGGACAGGTGGAGGAGGAGGTAGGAGGAGGTAGGAGGGATTGCCACACACACAGCAGGGGAACAGCTGACGTTACTGAACCCCAATAACAGAGGAGGGACTGTTGGGACTGTGCGTACAGCATTTCTGGACGGCAACTGGCGGTGTTGGAGCCCAGGGACAGGTGGAGGAGGAGGTAGGAGGGATTGCCACACACACAGCAGGGGAACAGCTGACGTTACTGAACCCCAATAACAGAGGAGGGACTGTTGACTGTGCGTACAGCACTTCTGGACGGCAACTGGCGGTGTTGGAGCCCAGGGACAGGTGGAGGAGGAGGAGGTAGGAGGAGGTAGGAGGGATTGCCACACACACAGCAGGGGAACAGCTGACGTTACTGAACCCCAATAACAGAGGAGCGACTGTTGGGACTGTGCGTACAGCACTTCTGGACGGCAACTGGCGGTGTTGGAGCCCAGGGACAGGTGGAGGAGGAGGAGGTAGGAGGGATTGCCACACACACAGCAGGGGAACAGCTGACGTTACTGAACCCCAATAACAGAGGAGGGACTGTTGGGACTGTGCGTACAGCACTTCTGGACGGCAACTGGCGGTGTTGGAGCCCAGGGACAGGTGGAGGAGGAGGAGGTAGGAGGGATTGCCACACACACAGCAGGGGAACAGCTGACGTTACTGAACCCCAATAACAGAGGAGCGACTGTTGGGACTGTGCGGACAGCACTTCTGGACGGCAACTAGCGGTGTTGGAGCCCAGGGACAGGTGGAAAAGCAGAGGAACACAATGTAGGCCGAAGCCTGAGAAAGTCGAAAGGGAACCTTTAACCCCCCCCCAAGGCGTTTGTAGCTGAAAGAGCCAGCTTGTGCAGCACAAAAGATGCAAAAGGAAAAGGTGGCTCTTTTCATCATGCTCCTTGCAAACACAGAACTAAACACTTATAAAATGTGTCCCCTGAAACCGTGAAACCGTCACGGAGGTGGGACTTTCCTTCGTAATATGACGCAGCACAGCCGTCATTCCTACCCCCCCGGCGCCGTGCCCCGGCTCCTCAGCGTTGTTTGATTCCGTCCCGGAGCCTGCGCTGTTATGTTATCCCGTGGCCAGGCACACTTAGCGCTGCCCATCTTCTGACATCATTTGGTGTCAGGCTGTCTGCGCCTGTGCGGCCGCGCTGGCCGAGAGCCCGCCTCGCAGTGTCTTCTGATTTAATCCCACTGGGGGCCTGGGATCCATGGCCATGCGCAGTGCATATCCTCGCCTCTCACTCCCCTCCCTACGGCTTCTTAAGACTGTGCGGTGTCACGGCCGTGGCATGCTATTAGGGACCAGCTGACACCGAACAGTCTGAAGAAGCCATAGGGAGATGAGTGAGAGGTGGAGGTTCAGATATGCACTGCGCATGTCCATGGATCCCAGGCCCCCAGTGGGATTAAATCAGAAGACACTGCGAGGCGGGCTCTCGGCCAGCACGGCCGCACAGGCGCAGCCATCCTGACACCAAATGATGCCAGAAGACGGGCAGCGCTAAGTGTGCCTGGTCACGGGATAACATAACAGCGCAGACTCCGGGACGGAATCAAACAACGCTGAGGAGCCGGGGCACGGCGCCAAGGGGGTAGGAATGATGGCTGTGCTGCGTCATATTACGAAGGAAAGTCCCACCTCCGGGACGGTTTTACGGTATCAGTGGACACATTTTATAAGTGTTAAGTTCTGCATGTGCAAGGAGCTAAACAAAAATAGCTACCTTTTCCTTGTGCAGCATTACTGCTGTACAAGGTGGCTCTTTCAGTAACAAACGCCTTGGGGGAGGGGGGGACAGGTTCCCTTACATTTCAGTTGTTGTGTCAGCGTGGCGGTCGCAGGACACATTGCCGGCTACACAGCTGGGGATCAGCTGACGTTACTGAAACCCAATAACACTGGGTCGTATGTTTTGACTGTGCAGACGACACTTCTGAGCCTCAACTGGCGGTGTTGGAGCCCAGGAATTACAGTTCAGGTGGTAGAAAGATGAACACAACAGGAGACCTGGATAACGTAGACAGTCACCTAATTATTTAATCAGGAAGAGGAGTGGCAAATTCCTGCGAGATCCAGGCCTTGTTCATTTTCAGGAAAGTAAGCCGGTCAACGTTATCGGAGGATAGTCGCATGCGACGGTCAGTTAGTACACCACCTGCAGCACTAAAGACACGTTCCGATAATACACTGGCCGCAGGGCAAGACAGTACCTCCAATGCATACTGGCTTAGCTCTGGCCATGTATCCAGCTTTGAGACCCAAAACTTGAAAGGGGAAGAGCCGTCTGGGAGTACAGCAAGAGGGCAAGACATGTAGTCTGTCACCATCTGACGGAACCGTTGCCTCCTGCTGACTGGAGCCGTCTGTGATGGTGTAGACTTTTGTGGCGGGCACAGAAAACTGTGCCACAGTTGGGCCATACTGGTCTTGCCTTGGGCAGAGGCACTGCTTCTGCTCCCTCTTTGTGCAGAGCCTCCACCACTGCCTGGACGCACTGAGCTGCTTTGGAATGCACTAGCAGCACTTCTCTCAGTTGGAATGGAGAAGATGATGGAATTGACCAGTGTGTCTTGGTACTCCCGCATTTTTCGCTCCCGGTTCAACGGTGTGATGAGGCTTTCTACGTTGTCCCGGTAGCGAGGATCGAGGAGGGTGAACACCCAATAATCAGACATGTTGAGAATGTGGGCGATGCGGCGGTCGTTTCTCAGGCACTGCAGCATGTAATCCACCATGTGCTGCAGACTGCCAACTGCCCAAGAAACGCTGTCCCCTGCTGGAGGCGTGATCTCTGCCCGCTCGTCATCACCCCACCCTCGCTGTACACACTGAGTACTGGACAATTCGGTAACTCCCTCCTCTGGATGGATGTCTTCCTCCTCCATTGACTCCTCCTCATCCTCCTCACAAACTGTCCCCTGCCTACGCGTTTGTGAGGAACCACGTGGCGCTGACTGTCCAGAAGATGATGGAAATGGTGAATCCTCATCCTCCACCTCTTCCACAACATCATCCCTTAGCGCTTGCAGTGATTTTTCAAGCAGGCAGATAAGGGGGACAGTCATGCTGACTAGTGCATCATCTGCACTCGCCATCCGCGTGGAATAATCAAAGGGACGCAAAACCTGGCAGACGTCATTCATAGTGGCCCACTCTGTGGTTGTGAAGTCTGTACGGCGCTGACTGCGACTTCTTTGCGCCTGAAGCAGCTGGTACTCCATTACAGCTTGCTGCTGCTCACACAACCGCTCCAACATATGTAACGTGGAATTCCACCTGGTAGGTAGGTCACATATGATGCGATGTTCCGGCAGGCGGTGTCGGCGCTGCAGAGCCGCAATGCACGCTTTTGCCGTGCTGGAACGCCGCAAGTGAGCACACTCTAGGCGGACCTTGTGCAGCAGTGCATCAAGATCCGGATAGTCCCTCAAAAAGCTCTGCACGACCAAATTGAGCACATGTGCCAGACATGGGATGTGAGTGAGGTTGCCGAGGCCCAGAGCTGCCACCAGATTTCGGCCATTATCACACACTACCATGCCTGGCTGGAGATTCGCTGGCACAAACCACACATCGCTCTCCTGCTTGATGGCATTCCAGAGCTCCTGCGCTGTGTGGCTACGATTCCCCCAAAAAATTAATTTCAAGACGGCCTGTTGACGTTTGGCCACGGCTGTGCTCATGTCGGTCGTAACAGGTACACGTTCATCACGGGTCCATGTGGAGGTGGACTGTGATGGCTCCTGCAGCGATGATTCTGAGGAACTGGTGTAAGAGGAGGAGTCAATGCGTACAGAATGGATTCCTGCAATCCTTGGAGTGGGCAGGACACGTCCTGCGCCACTCGCACGGTCTGTACCCGGCTCAACGACATTAACCCAATGGGCAGTGAGGGAAAGGTATCGCCCCTGTCCATGTTGACTGGTCCACGCATCGGTGGTGAGGTGGACCTTGCTACTGACGGCGTTCAGTAGCGCGTGTTTTATGTGTCCCTCCACATGCTTGTGCAGGGCAGGGACGGCTTGCCTGCTGAAGTAAAAGCGGATGGGCACATTGTACTGTGGGACTGCCAATGACATCAAGTCACGGAAGCTGTCAGTCTCCACCAGCCTGAATGACAGCATTTCCAGTGACAGAAGTTTGGCAATGCCTGCAGTCAGAGCCTGTGCTCGTGGGTGGTTTGACGAGAAAGACCGCCTTTTCTCCCATGCCTGTACTACCGATGGCTGTAGACTGGGCTGGGAGTGTGTGGATGACTGGGAAAGTGGTGCTGCGGGTGGAATTACAGCGGGTCTCTGGACAACAGGCCCAGAGGTTCTTCCACGGCGATCCTGGGAGGAAGCCGAACCAGCTGCGTGTGAGCTGGAGGAAGAGGCAACACGAGCTGAAGAGGTGGTAGCTGCCGCTGTTGGTTGGCCTAGCTCTTCAGTGTGTTTTTCTAACTCCGCTGGGTGCCTGGTGCGCACATGTTTCCACATGTTGGAGGTATTGAGGTTGCTGACATTTCGACCTCTTTTGACTTTTTGATGACACACCTTGCATCTGACATAGCAAATGTCATCTGCAACTGTGTCAAAAAAGGACCAGGCACTGCAAGTCTTGGGAGCGCCCTTTTTGGCTTTTGGAAGAGACATGCTCCTAACGGGTGCCAAAGCGGAGGCTGCAGGATCCGCAGTCTTCCCCCTCCCTCTCCCTCTTTGGGCCGTACGGGGAATCTCTTCCTCAGAGCTGCTCCCACCACCTTCCTGTCCCTCACGCCAAGATGGGTCAAGGACCTCATCATCTACACTACCCTCTGCCCCCAACTGCTCCTCCTGGGTAGTCTCAGCAGCAGAGCACGCACCAGTAAGTGGCACCTGAGTGTCATCATCAGCTGATGTGGCCTGCGATGTGGTGACCGGAGCCACTGGCCCACCCGCCTCTTCAGAGGAAGAGAGGAAAAGCTGTTGGGCATCACTGCACCCTGCCTCTTCTTCCATTTCTCCAATGCTGCTTGGCTGGCCCCCTGTTTCCAAGCCAAGAGATTTAGAGAACAGAAGTAGAGACGGCTCCTGCCCTGGGCTCTCTGTCTGCCTGGGCAATTTGGCAGGTGGTGAAAAGACAGATGGCTGCTCTCCAGTGCTCTGTGTCTGAGAGGATGTGGCACTAATTGAAGTTGATGCATTAGCTGCCATCCATCCGACAACGGCTTCAATTTGTTCTTCACGCAGCAGCGGTGTACGGCGCTCTGACACAAAGCTGCGCATGAACGACTGTTGCCTGGTGAAAGTGGGTGCTGATGAGTCACCGGTGCCCGCAGCAGGCACAGAATCCCCACGTCCCCTCCCTGCTCCGCGCCCACGCCAACGTGCCTTACTCACTGCCTTCTTCATCTTGGTTGACTGATAAAGATAAGCAGAAAAGTACTAACGGCTTTGTGTGCTTATTCCTGAACAACTCCTCCTAACAGGTATAAGAAACACTAATTTTCTAAAGTGTGGACTAGACTTTAATATGAGCTAATGTGGCCTACACAAATGTAAAGTGGTGTAACTGGTGTGTTTGGTGAACTTTATTATTTATTTATTTTTTGGGGGCTGAACCGACAACGGATAGAGCTGCAGTCACACGGAGACCGTGCAGACAGCCATAAACGGCGCTGCAAGGCCCAAAAACCCTCCTCTACGTTATCCTATCTAGTGTTTTTCCACAAATTAGCTGGAGACGGGTGGAAAGACACTAATAGGAATTTTTTGAAAAAATGTGCAGCAGCCTGCACTACTTAAAACAAAATGAAAATTGATTTGGCGGTATGACGCAGTGAAGAACCCTGAGCTGGAGACAACCAGGCTATGGCTGCTCACAGACTACAGGGCGAGCTGCAGTCACACGGAGACCGTGCAGACAGCCGTAAACGGCGCTGCAAGGCCCAAAAACCCTCCTCTACGTTATCCTATCTAGTGTTTTTCCACAAATTAGCTGGAGACGGGTGGAAAGACACTAATAGGATTTTTTTGAATAAATTAGCAGCAGACTACACTACTTGGAAAAAAAAAAAAAAAAGGACAGTATGAGGCAATGAACCACCCTCCCTGAACTGAATACAACCAGCTATGGATGGCCTATGTGGCTGCACTCAGACTAGAGAGTGGGCTGCACTCACACACACACACACACAGACCTTGCAGATCGCTGTGAAAACAGCGCTACAAGGCAAAAGCAAGGTGAATAGTAGGTGAACACAGCGGTTGCTAAATTAGCCTTTGGAAAGCACAAAGAAGCAAATCGCTATCTCTAAACTGGCCCTCAGTCAGCAAACAGCGTCCTGTCACTAACTGAATTCACAGCAGAGTGATCGCAAAATGGCGCCAGCGACTTTTAAACTGCATCATGACATCATTTCAGCAGCCAATCACAGCCATGCCAGTAGTTTCATGCCCTCCATGCTGAACAGGATGTGCCCACACTTGAAATCATTCTCATTGGCTGAATTTCTGCATTTTGAATCTGGGAACTTCCGATTCCGGTATCCGATACGCGGCAAGTATCGGAATCCCGGTATCGGAATTCCGATACCGCAAGTATCGGCCGATACCCGATACTTGCGGTATCGGAATGCTCAACACTAACCCCGAATGCTTCCATTTGTTGGGTTGTAAGGTGGATTGCTGTTTAATTTTGACATGTGCCTACCGCTGGGCTGCTCCACTTCCTGCCACTATTTTGAGCTTCTCAGTACCTTCCTAGACTGGGTAGTACGATATGAAACAGCCAGCAATTCAACAATTCACTACCTCAACGATTTTCTGTTCGTTGGACCCAAGGACTCCAAACGCTGCTCCTTTCTTTTCCAAAAGTTTAAGTTTATATCTCTGCAATTCGGAATACCACTATCACCAGAAAAAACAGTCGGGCCGTGCAACGTGCTGCCATTCCTCGGCATAGAAATAGACACCAATGCAATGGTTTTTCGATTACCAGCTGATAAATGACAAAAAAACCTGCAAATAGTAGAAAGTTTCCACGAAGCTTAAAAAGTCACCCAACAGCAGATGCAGTCCTTGCTAGGTTTGCTCAACTTTGCTTGCCGTGTAATGCCAGTGGGCAAAGCTTTTTCACGCCGATTATCGCTAGCAACCAAGGGCATTGCCCAGCCGGGTCACAAAATTAGACTCAACCACTCCCTGAAGGTGGATTTGTTGGTTTCGAGGACATTCCTAGAATCCTACAACGGGAATACATGCGTCATGGCACAAGAGATGCCAAGCAAAGAGCTAGGCCTAGTGGTGTGTGGAAATATCACAGACTGTTTTGTGGCAATCTACAAGGAACAATGGTGCAAAGGCACCTGGCCAGAATTTAGGACCACGGCCACCTGGGGCAGCGACACAGCACTGGTAGAAATTTTTTCGATAGTAACATCAGTTGAGCTGTGGATTACCCAATTAAAAAATACGAACATCAGATTTTTAACCAAACAGACGGGAACAGCAAAAAGCTTAAACAGCATGTCCTCTTCATCCCCGCCCTTACTCGCGCAGTTGCGCCGCCTAGCACTATTATGCCTGAAACACAACATCTGGTGCCGTGCGAGATTTTCGTCGGTTGTAGATGATAAAATTGTTAACTCTCTGTTATCTTCCGATTGCCAGGCCCTCAAAGTCTTCCTTCCCAATGCTCAGCCATTGGGCTTAGTGTCCTCCTTCCCTTTGGGACATGGTGACCAGTCACTGATGCCTTTCATCCGCGCTTCAGTGACACCGGCTACCTGGCAGGTTTACTGTAAGGCATGGGAAGAGTGGTGCTTAATAATTCAAGGAAGACCAGTCGATAGGTGCGATCGGGCCAGATGCGACGTGTTAGTAGAACTCTTGAATCTGCTCAAGCGTACATCAGCGCAACGCATCTATCGGGAATAGCCTTTTTCTTTCAACTAATAGGGTGGGCGGACGTAACTAAATATTTTTTCATCAAGCAAGCCGTTAAAGGCTGGAAAAAGCTCCAGCCTAGTCAGCAATGTCGTCGCCCCATTTCGTTAAGCCTATTGCACGATATTATTGCAATTTCTTCATCAGCGTGCAAGTCACAATACGAGTTAACATTAATATCTGCAGCGTTCGCAATCACATTTTTTAGGGCACTTCGCATTAGTGAACTATTGCCGCGGTCAAAAAACGCATCGGTAGGCGGCTTAATCAATGAAGACCTCGTTACGTGCGGCGACGCTCTGCGCATTAGGGTGCGGAAATCTAAATGCGACCCCACCAGTAGAGGGACGTGGGTCTTGGTCAAGGCGGCAGACGGCCCTATATGCCACGTAAAAATAGACGCTGTACGGTATTAAGACATGCGGGTAGATTTTGTCACACCAACGGGTCCCCTCTTACTAAATATCAGTTTCACGCAATCTTTAAACAGTGCTTAGAAGCAGTAGGCCTTAACCCAAAAGAAAACGGGACACATTCCTTCCGAATAGGGGCGGCCACTGTTGTGGATTCTGTTTGTGGGCTCCCTCTGGTGGTTACTGCTGGTACTGGGTGACTTTGGTGGGTTGCGGCCTTTGGTTTCCACCTGTCCATCAGAGGCTGGGTGTTTCCTATTTTACCTGGCCTTTCTGTCATTTCCTTGCCGGCTATCAATGTATTCAGATGTGCTCTGTTTGGTTCCTGCCTACCTGCTCCCAGATCTTTCAGGATAAGCTAAGTGCTGATTTTCAGTTGTTTGGTTTTTTGTCCAGCTTGCTTATTATGTCTCTATGCTAGCTGGTAGCTCTAGTGGACTGAGGTTCTCCCCATGTGCCATGAGTTGGCACATGGGTTCTTGTAATCTCAGGATGGTTTTTTGATTAGGGTTTTTTGCTGACCGCTCAGTCCCCTTTTGTATCGTTCTGCTTTCTAGTTTACAGCGGGCCTCAATTTGCTAAATCTATATATATCATCTCTATGTGTGTGCCTTCCTCTCATTTCACCGTCAATACATGTGAGGGGGCAACTATATCTTTTGGGGTTCATTCCTCTGGAGGCAAGTGAGGTCTTTATTTTCTCTGCAGTACTAGTTAGCTCTTAGGCTGGTGCGTGGCGTCTAGAACCAACGTAGGCACGCTCCCTGGCTATCTCTAGTTGCGTTTGTCAGGCGTAGGGCAGCGGTCAGCCCAGGTTCCATCACCCTAGAGCTCGTCCGTTATTTATTTGTACTTTGCTTGTCCTGTGCTATCCCTAGCCATTGGGGATTCATGACAGTATAGCCGGCCAACAAAGTGTTAATTGTTTGGGCTGAAGCAGGAGAAAAAGAAGTGTTTAAGGGAAATTTTTTTTTTTTTCCCTTCAGAGTTTTGCTGCCTAGCCCTTAATTGCTGTCTAGCTGCTTCTTACCTCCTCTTAACCCTTGAATGGCTCTGATCTTAGCTGTTTAACATGGATGTCCAGAGTTTGGCTTCCAGCCTGAGTAATCTCGCGGCAAAAGTTCAAAACATACAGGATTTTGTTGTTCACACTCCCATGTCTGAACCTAGAATTCCTATTCCAGAGTTCTTCTCTGGAGATAGATCTACCTTCCTGAATTTCAGGAACAATTGTAAATTGTTTCTTTCTTTAAAATCTCGCTCCTCTGGAGACCCTGCTCAACAGGTCAGGATTGTAATATCTTTCCTGCGGGGCGACCCTCAGAATTGGGCATTTGCATTGGCACCAGGGGATCCTGCATTGCTCAGAGTGGATGCGTTTTTTCTGGCATTGGGATTGCTCTATGAGGAACCCAACCTGGAGATTCAGGCTGAAAAGGCTTTATTAGCCCTCTCTCAGGGGCATGATGAAGCGGAAATATATTGTAAAAAATTTCGGAAATGGTCGGTGCTTACTCAGTGGAATGAGTGCGCCCTGGCTGCAAACTTCAGAAATGGTCTTTCTGAGGCCATTAAGGATATTATGGTGGGGTTCCCTACGCCTACAGGTCTGAATGAGTCTATGGCTATGGCCATTCAGATTGATCGGCGTTTGCGGGAGCGCAAACCCGTGCACCAGTTGGCAGTGTCTTCTGAACAGGCACCTGAGACTATGCAATGTGATAGAATTCAGTCCAGAAGTGAACGGCAAAATTATAGGCGGAAAAATGGATTGTGTTTTTATTGTGGTGATTCAGCTCATGTTATATCAGCATGCTCTAAACGCACAAAAAAGCTTGATAAATCTTTTGCCATTGGTACTCTGCAGCCTAAGTTCATTTTGTCTGTGACTCTGATTTTTTCACTGTCTTCCATTTCCGTCGATGCCTATGTGGATTCGGGCGCTGCCCTGAGTCTTATGGATTGGTCATTTGCTAAACGCTGCGGTTTTAGTCTGGAGCCTCTGGAAGTCCCTATTCCTCTGAAGGGAATTGACTCTACACCATTGGCTATGAATAAACCGCAGTATTGGACACAAGTGACCATGCACATGACTCCCGTTCATCAGGAGGTGATTCGCTTCCTTGTACTGTATAATTTACATGATGTACTAGTGCTGGGTCTGCCATGGTTACAAACTCATAATCCTGTCCTGGACTGGAAAACAATGTCTGTGTTAAGCTGGGGATGTCAGGGGGTTCATGATGATGCACCTCCGATTTCTATCGCTTCATCTACTCCTTCTGAGATCCCTGAGTTTTTGTCTGACTATAGGGATGTTTTTGAGGAGCCTAAGCTCAATTCGCTCCCTCCTCATAGAGATTGTGACTGTGCTATAGAATTGATTCCTGGCAGTAAGTTCCCTAAGGGTCGTTTATTTAATCTGTCACTGCCAGAGCATACTGCTATGCGGAATTATATTAAGGAGTCCTTGGAAAAGGGACATATTCGTCCATCTTCGTCCCCTCTGGGAGCAGGTTTTTTTTTCGTGGCAAAAAAAGATGGTTCCCTGAGGCCTTGTATAGATTATCGCCTTCTGAATAAGATTACAGTCAAATATCAGTATCCATTGCCATTATTGACTGACTTGTTTGCTCGCATTAAGGGGGCTAGGTGGTTCACTAAGATAGATCTTCGCGGTGCGTATAATCTGGTGCGGATAAAACAAGGTGATGAGTGGAAAACCGCATTTAATACGCCTGAGGGCCATTTTGAGTATTTGGTAATGCCTTTTGGACTCTCCAATGCTCCGTCAGTCTTTCAGTCCTTTATGCACAATATTTTCCGTGAATATCTGGATAAGTTTATGATTGTGTATTTGGATGATATTTTGGTGTTTTCTGATGACTGGGAGTCTCATGTTCTACAGGTCAGGAAGGTGTTTCAGGTTCTGCGGGCCAATTCTCTGTTTGTGAAGGGCTCAAAGTGTCTCTTCGGAGTCCAGAAGATTTCTTTTTTGGGGTACATTTTTTCTCCTTCTACTATTGAGATGGATCCCGTTAAGGTTTAGGCAATTTGTGACTGGACACAACCTACATCTGTTAAGAGCCTACAGAAGTTCTTGGGGTTTGCTAATTTTTATTGTCGGTTCATTGCAAATTTTTCCAGTATTGTTAAACCTTTGACTGATTTAACTAAAAAGGGTGCTGATGTTGCTAATTGGTCTCCTGCGGCTGTGGGGGCCTTTCAGGAACTTAAGCGCCGGTTTTCTTCTGCTCCTGTGTTGTGTCAACCAGATGTTTCACTTCCTTTTCAGGTTGAGGTTGATGCTTCCGAGATTGGAGCGGGGGCGGTTTTGTCACAGAGAAGTTCTGATGGCTCGGTGATGAAGCCATGTGCATTCTTCTCTAGAAAATTCTCGCCCGCCGAGCGCAATTATGATGTGGGTAATCGGGAGCTTTTGGCCATGAAGTGGGCATTTGAGGAGTGGCGTCATTGGCTTGAGGGTGCTAAACATCGTTTGGTGGCCTTCCTTGTCTAGGGATGTGTGTACCTTTGTGCAGTCTTGTGAAGTGTGTGCTCGAGCTAAGCCTTGCTGTTCTCGGGCCAGTGGGTTGTTGTTGTCCTTGCCCATCCCGAAGAGGCCTTGGACGCACATTTCCATGGATTTTATTTCTGATCTCCCGGTTTCACAGAAAATGTCCGTTATCTGGGTTGTGTGTGACCGCTTTTCTAAGATGGTTCATTTGGTGCCCTTGCCTAAGTTGCCTTCCTCCTCTGAGTTGGTCCCTTTATTTTTTCAGAACGTGGTTCGTTTGCATGGGATTCCGGAGAATATAGTTTCTGACAGGGGATCCCAGTTTGTGTCTAGATTTTGGCGGACGTTTTGTGCCAAGATGGGCATTGATTTGTCTTTCTCGTCTGCATTCCATCCTCAGACGAATGGCCAGACGGAGCGAACTAATCAGACCTTGGAAACTTATTTGAGGTGTTTTGTTTCTGCTGACCAAGATGACTGGGTTGCTTTTTTGCCACTGGCCGAATTTGCTCTTAATAATCGGGCTAGTTCTGCCACGTTGGTCTCTCCTTTTTTTTGTAATTCGGGGTTTCATCCTCGTTTTTCCTCTGGTCAGGTGGAGTCTTCGTATTGTCCTGGAGTGGACATGGTGGTGGACAGGCTACATCAGATTTGGAATCAGGTGGTGGACAATTTGAAGTTATCTCAGGAGAAGACTCAGCAGTTTGCTAATCGCCGTCGCCGCGTGGGTCCCCGACTTCTTGTTGGGGATTTGGTGTGGTTGTCTTCTCGTTTTGTCCCTATGAAGGTCTCTTCTCCTAAGTTCAAGCCTCGGTTCATCGGTCCTTATAGGATCTCGGAGATTCTTAACCCTGTATCTTTTCGTTTGGATCTCCCAGCATCGTTTGCTATTCATAATGTGTTCCATCGGTCGTTGTTGCGGAGGTATGAGGTGCCCGTTGTTCCTTCGGTTGAGCCTCCTGCTCCGGTGCTGGTGGAGGGAGAATTGGAGTATGTTGTTGAGAAGATCTTGGATTCTCGTGTTTCCAGACGCAAACTCCAGTATTTGGTTAAGTGGAAGGGTTATGGTCAGGAGGACAATTCCTGGGTGTTCGCCTCCGATGTTCATGCGACTGATTTGGTTCGCGCCTTCCATAGAGCTCACCCTGATCGCCCTGGGGGTTCTCGTGAGGGTTCGGTGACCCCTCCTCAAGGGGGGGGTACTGTTGTGGATTCTGTTTGTGGGCTCCCTCTGGTGGTTACTGCTGGTACTGGGTGACTTTGGTGGGTTGCGGCCTTTGGTTTCCACCTGTCCATCAGAGGCTGGGTGTTTCCTATTTTACCTGGCCTTTCTGTCATTTCCTTGCCGGCTATCAATGTATTCAGATGTGCTCTGTTTGGTTCCTGCCTACCTGCTCCCAGATCTTTCAGGATAAGCTAAGTGCTGATTTTCAGTTGTTTGGTTTTTTGTCCAGCTTGCTTATTATGTCTCTATGCTAGCTGGTAGCTCTAGTGGACTGAGGTTCTCCCCATGTGCCATGAGTTGGCACATGGGTTCTTGTAATCTCAGGATGGTTTTTTGATTAGGGTTTTTTGCTGACCGCTCAGTCCCCTTTTGTATCGTTCTGCTTTCTAGTTTACAGCGGGCCTCAATTTGCTAAATCTATATATATCATCTCTATGTGTGTGCCTTCCTCTCATTTCACCGTCAATACATGTGAGGGGGCAACTATATCTTTTGGGGTTCATTCCTCTGGAGGCAAGTGAGGTCTTTATTTTCTCTGCAGTACTAGTTAGCTCTTAGGCTGGTGCGTGGCGTCTAGAACCAACGTAGGCACGCTCCCTGGCTATCTCTAGTTGCGTTTGTAAGGCGTAGGGCAGCGGTCAGCCCAGGTTCCATCACCCTAGAGCTCGTCCGTTATTTATTTGTACTTTGCTTGTCCTGTGCTATCCCTAGCCATTGGGGATTCATGACAGGCCACCGAAGCAGCTAGAGCTGGAGTAATGGAAGTCGAAGTACAGAGAATGGGTAGTTGGAAATCCACATGTTTTGCCAGATATATAAGACCAGATCTGCTCTAACACATCTTGTCTCTTACAAACGGCTGTAAGCCCACATTTTGGGTTGTGGGACATTCTTTTGTCTATTGGGTGTGCAAAAGGGCCAAACTACGGCCGGGCGGAAAAAATGTTGGTTTTCCGAAGCTGGAGGTCAACTGGAGAGGCATCAGAGGGCTCCGGTGGCATCAGATCTTTCCGGAGATTGTCAACATTGCTAAGACGGCCAAAGGGCCGGTGATACTAGTGCTACACGCCGGCGGTAACTATTTGGGCAAGCGGAAAGGTGCCGAGCTATATACAGTGATGTCAACGGACATAGAGCGGTTTGCCTGTTTATTACCGGATATGGTGGTGGTGTGGTTGGAGATAATACAACGAGCAGTCTGGCATGGAGCCAAGGACGTGAAAGCCATCGACAAATCAAGGAAAAGGATCAACATGAAGATGACAGTTTGTGTAGGAAAAACTACGGCATCGTGGTTCGCCACCATGAGCTAGAAGGAGACAACTCAGCTCTCCTGCGACTGGACGGCATTCACCTCACGGACATCGGGCTCGACATATTTTTGGCCGGCTTGCAAGAGGGAGTTGAACAGGCACTAATGATGTTGTGTGGGGGTCGGAGTCCTGTGTAGGTCATACACTTGATCCTCCATGGCGGTACGGTAGAGGGGGGCAAAGGTTCGTAACCTCCCATCGGCTTGCTCGTCCAGCGGTCACTAACGGGGCCTTCAGCGATGAGTCCGTTGCAAATTGTAATTGCCCTTCTCTGCTTATCAACTAATAAACTGTGACCGACCTGTTTATCCCATCCAGGCCTGTCGGTGTTTTTTATTACGGGATTGGCGGGAGGGGGGAATGCACTGTTTACGACACACGTGTCTCTTCAGTCTTTACTGTAAAGTGATCATAAAAGCCGAATAACCCGAGGACACAGCGATATGGGTCATCTTGGTATAACCTGGGCCTTTATATAGAGATATGGAAATGTTCTACCAGTCCGTTGTGGTAAGCGCCATCTTTTTTGCTATCATATGCTGGGGCAGTAGTGTGCGGGTAGCTGACTCTAATAAGCTTAACAAACTTATCAAGAAGGCAAGGGTGGCTGTTGGCCTCCATCTGGACTCTTCTGAGGAAGTATTGGATGATAGAAGTGTAGGGCTATAATGAACAATAATACACACCCACTATACGAGCTGTTCTTGAAGCAGAAGAGCACATTCAGCAGACGCCTAATCCTACTAAGGTGCAAGAAGGAGAAATTCAGGAAATTGTTTGTACCTACTGCTATGGGATGTATAATCATTTCCTAAGGGTGGTAGACAATAATGACTGATTGCTGGTGTAGTAATGTCAATTAACAGTGACTTATACCTAAACTACCCACATTTATTTGTTATGAAATATGGGTATACCTGTGCAAGATTTGTGTGCAAATATTTTATGTACTGCTGTTTGAATTGCTGCTGTAATACTGTAATTTCCCCCCGGGATCAATAAAGTGTATCGTATCATATCGTAACATGACGGTATTACCTGGGCATCTCCTGTGTATATGTATAAATATAAATCTCACACACACAGTCCTGGTCAAAAGTGTTGGCACCCTTGAAATTGTTCCAGTAAATGAAGAATTTCTCCCAGAAGTTATGGCAAATTCCCATGTTTTGTGTGTGTGTGTATGTATGTATATATATATATATGTGTGTATATACACACATATATATATATATATATATATATATATATATATATATATATATATATATATATATACATACACACACAGTGCCTACAAGTAGTATTCAACCCCCTGCAGATTTAGCAGGTTTACACATTTGGAATTAACTTGGCATTGTGACATTTGGACTGTAGATCAGCCTGGAAGTGTGAAATGCACTGCAGCAAAAAAGAATGTTATTTCTTTGTTTATTTTTTTTTTAAATTGTGAAAAGTCTTTTCAGAGGGTCATTTATTATTCAACCCCTCAACCCACCAGAATTCTGTTTGGTTCCCCTAAAGTATTAAGAAGTAGTTCAGGCACAAAGAACAATGAGCTTCACATGTTTGGATTAATTATCTCTTTTTCCAGCCTTTTCTGACTATTTAAGACCCTCCCCAAACTTGTGAACAGCACTCATACATGGTCAACATGGGGAAGACAAAGGAGCATTCCAAGGCCATCAGAGACAAGATCGTGGAGGGTCACAAGGCTGGCAAGGGGTACAAAACCCTTTCCAAGGAGTTAGGCCTACCTGTCTCCACTGTTGGGAGCATCATCCGGAAGTGGAAGGCTTATGGAACTACTGTTAGCCTTCCACGGCCTGGACAGCCTTTGAAAGTTTCCTCCCGTGCCGAGGCCAGGCTTGTCCGAAGAGTCAAGGCTAACCCAAGGACAACAAGGAAGGAGCTCCGGGAAGATCTCATGGCAGTGGGGACATTGGTTTCAGTCAATACCATAAGTAACATACTCCACCGCAATGGTCTCCGTTCCAGACGAGCCCGTAAGGTACCTTTACTTTCAAAGCATCATGTCAAGGCTCGTCTACAGTTTGCTCATGATCACTTGGAGGACTCTGAGACTGACTGGTTCAAGGTTCTCTGGTCTGATGAGACCAAGATCGAGATCTTTGGTGCCAACCACACACGTGAC
Source organism: Ranitomeya variabilis (assembly GCF_051348905.1). Taxonomy (NCBI): domain Eukaryota; kingdom Metazoa; phylum Chordata; class Amphibia; order Anura; family Dendrobatidae; genus Ranitomeya; species Ranitomeya variabilis. Next base: position 217,586,953 of record NC_135239.1, on the reverse strand, counting down.
GTTTGGAGACTGGATGACACTGCATACGACCCCAAGAATACCATCCCTACAGTCAAGCATGGTGGTGGCAGCATCATGCTGTGGGGCTGTTTCTCAGCCAAGGGGCCTGGCCATCTGGTCCGCATCCATGGGAAGATGGATAGCACGGCCTACCTGGAGATTTTGGCCAAGAACCTCCGCTCCTCCATCAAGGATCTTAAGATGGAAAAAAAAATAGTATTATTGATCTTAAGATGGGTCGTCATTTCATCTTCCAACAAGACAACGACCCAAAGCACACAGCCAAGAAAACCAAGGCCTGGTTCAAGAGGCAAAAAATCAAGGTGTTGCAGTGGCCTAGTCCGTCTCCTGACCTTAACCCAATTGAAAACTTGTGGAAGGAGCTCCAGATTAAAGTCCACATGAGACACCCAAAGAACCTAGATAACTTGGAGAAGATCTGCATGGAGGAGTGGGCCAAGGTAACTCCAGAGACCTGTGCCGGCCTGATCAGGTCTTATAAAAGACGATTATTAGCTGTAATTGCAAACAAAGGTTATTCCACAAAATATTAAACCTAGGGGTTGAATAATAATTGACCCACACTTTTATGTTTAAAATTTATAAAAATTTAACTGAGCAACAAAGCTTTTTGGTTTGTAAGATTTATGCATCCGTTAATAAATCCTGCTCTTGTTTGAAGGCTCTAACTTATTTGCATCTTATTAAACCTGTTAAATCTGCAGGGGGTTGAATACTACTTGTAGGCACTGTATATTATATATACACACCTGCTATAACCTGTGTATATTTTTTTACTTTCAGCTTGTCTCCAGGACCACTTTCCCCCTGATTATTTGGGTCTCACATTAGAGGGAAAAATGTATAAATCCAGCATAGGGTCCTTACAATAACTTCTTTACTGAAGATCCATGTGGAATAGCATAGGCGTTTCTGACACCTCATTGCGGACCCACATTGAAGGGCTTGTTCACACTGACGTTCATCAAGGCTATGTGATGCTTTATCAGATATCACTCAGCCCAACGTTATACTATGGGGCCGTTCCGCTGTGGGAAGACAATGACAGTGTGATGCGGGGGCTCATACAAGTCTATAGGTGAGTGGAAATCATCAGACTGCACTAAGGTATCATCAGTCCTGTGATGTCACGCTCTCCTGCCCCGTGATGTCACGCTCTCCTGCCCCGTGATGTCACGCTCTCCTGCCCCGTGATGTCACGCTCTCCTGCCCCGTGATGTCACGCTCTCCTGCCCCGTGATGTCACGCTCTCCTGCCCCGTGATGTCACGCTCTCCTGCCCCGTGATGTCACGCTCTCCTGCCCCGTGATGCCACGCTTCCCTGCCCCGTGATGTCACGCTCTCCTGCCCCGTGATGTCACGCTCTCCTGCCCCGTGATGTCACGCTCTCCTGCCCCGTGATGTCACGCTCTCCTGCCCCGTGATGTCACGCTCTCCTGCCCCGTGATGTCACGCTCTCCTGCCCCGTGATGTCACGCTCTCCTGCCCCGTGATGTCACGCTCTCCTGCCCTGTGATGCCACGCTTCCCTGCCCCGTGATGTCACGCTCTTCTGCCCTGTGATTTCACGCGCTCCTGCCCCGTGATGTCACGCTCCCCTGCCCCGAGATGTCACGCTCTCCTGCCCCGTGATGCCATGCTTCCCTGCCCCGTGATGCCACGCTCCCCTGCCACGTGATGTCACGCTCTCCTGCCCCGTGATGTCACGCTCTCCTGCCCCGTGATGTCACGCTCTCCTGCCCCGTGATGTCACGCTCTCCTGCCCCGTGATGCCACGCTCTCCTGCCCCGTGATATCACGCTCTCCTGCCCCGTGATGTCACGCTCCCCTGCCCCGTGATGTCACGCTCTCCTGCCCTGTCATACCACGCTCTCCAAATGTGTATTTTTTTTTTTGTTTTAATATCTTTATTTCAATGGGGGTAAATAGGTGATTTGAACTTTAATTTTTTTTTTTTTTTTTAACTTTTTAAAGGGCCACTGTCACCCCCTCCAGCCGTTATAAACTAAAAGAGCCACCTTGTGCAGCAGTAATGCTGCAGTCTAACAAGGTGGCTCTTTTAGTTTTTGATTCATTTATTACCTCAATAAAGCGTATTAAAAATTGGCCACAAATACCAGATATTGTATCTGGAGGCGGTCCGAATCGTCCTCTATGAATCTCCCAACTGCCGTCACTCTTCTCTTCAGGGACGATGGTCGCCGCCCCCTTTGCGCTGTTGCTTCTTAAATCCGGCGCCTGCGCTGTGCGTGCCTGCCTGGGGCAGGCGCAGTCTTCATTGTCAGTCACAGCTCAGACGCAGGGTGCCTGACTGCGCCTGTGCGGGCAGTGCGGCCACCCTGTTCCTGAATCCCCGCACTGTGTTATTCATTATGCACAGTGCGGGGCTGGGGTTCCTGGGCATGCGCACTGCGCTTGTCAGACGCTCCCCCGGTCCCCCGCCTTCCAGGGTTGTTCTTTGTGGCTGTTCAAAACGTCGGCAATGAAACCTGTATATTCCGGCAATGCTGGAAGGCGGGGGACCGGGGGAGCGTCTGACAAGCGCAGTGCGCATGCCCAGGAACCCCAGCCCCGCACTGTGCATAATGAATAACACAGTGCGGGGCGGGGATTCAGGAACAGGGTGGCCGCACTGCCCGCACAGGCGCAGTCAGGCACCCTGCGTCTGAGCTGTGACTGACAATGAAGACTGCGCCTGCACCAGGCAGGCACGCACAGCGCAGGCGCCGGATTTAAGAAGCAACAGCGCAAAGGGGGCGGCGACCATCGTCCCTGAAGAGAAGAGTGACGGCCGTTGGGAGATTCATAGAGGACGATTCGGACCTGCCTCCAGATACAATATCTGGTATTTGTGGCCAATTTTTAAAACTCTTTATTGAGGTAATAAATGAATCAAAAACTAAAAGAGCGACCTTGTTAGACTGCAGCATTACTGCTGCATAAGGTGGCTCTTTTAGTTTATAACGGCTGGGGGGGGGGTGACAGTGGCCCTTTAACGTCAATGTAAGCCCCCTTAGTGGACTTGAAGATGTGATCAGCCGATCGCTTGTGCTATATACAGTGATGTCACAGTATTGCTCCATATATATAATAAATCCCTATGTACTGTATTATAATTGCCAGACCTGAAATAACAAGCACTTTTCACCTATTGTGTCCCCCCATTTCCTTGTAGATTATAAGCTCGCGAGCAGGGACCTCACCCCTAATGTCACTGTTTAAATTGTCATAACTTGTACAGAATTTATTGTCTGTACATGTCCCCGCTTAATTGTAAAGTGCTGCGGAATATGTTGGCGCTATATAAATAAAAATTATTATTATTATTATTATTATTATTATATAGCAGAAATCACGATCAGCGATAATAACTCGCGGACATAGAGGCGTGTGATAAATTTAACAGGTTGACAATCCACCAGCAACTGTTAGCAGCAGGTTCCGGCTGTATTTCACAGCCATCACCTGCCGGGTATGGGGTGGGCTCACTGTAGGAGCCCGCTCCATATACCTGCTTCTGACGTGTGCTGTACATGTGCAATAGATGTCGTGAAAGGGTTAAAGCTATTTAACACAGCATAGGGAAATGCAAGTAGAAGATACAGTGGGGGGTACAGAAAATATGCAGCTGCCTTAAAATTTTTCACTTTTTGTTTCATTGCAGCCATTTGGTAAATTCAAAAAAATTCTTTTTTTTCCTCATTAATGTACACCCTGCACCCCATCTTCACTGAAAAAAATAACAAAAATGTAGAAATTTTTGCAAATCTAATAAAAAAGAAAACCTGAGATATCACATGGCCATAAGTCTTTAGCCCCTTTGCTCAGTATTGGGTAGAAGCCCCTTTTGAGCTAGTACAGCCATGAGTCTTCTTGGGAATGATACAAGTTTTTCACCCCTGGATTTGGGGATCCTCGGCCATTCTTCCTTTCAGATCCTCTCCAGTTCCGTCAGGTTGGATGGTGAACGTTGGTGGACGCCATTTTCAGGTCTCTCCAGAGATGCTCAGTTGGGTTTAGGTCAGGGCTCTGGCTGGGCCGGTCAGGAATGGTCACAGAGTTGTTCTGAAGCCACTCCTTTGTTATTTTAGCTGTGTGCTTAGGGTCATTGTCTTGTTGGAAGGTGAACCTTCAGCCAAGTCTGAGGTCCAGAGCACTCTGGAAGAGGATTTCATCCAGGATATCTCTGTACTTGGCCGCATTCATGTTTCCCTCAATGACAACCAGTCATCCTGTCCATGCAGCTGAAAAACACCCCCATAGCATGATGCTGCCACCACCATGCTTCACTGTGGGGATTGTATTGGGCAGGTGATGAGCAGTGCCTGGATTTCTCCACACATACCACTTAGAATTATCACCAAAAAGGTCTATCTTCATCTCATCAGACCAGAGAATCTTATTTCTCATAGTCATAGGATCCCATAGGATTATGGAGGCCACTGTGCTCTTAGGAGCCTTGAGTACTGCAGAAATTCTGTTGTAACCTTGACCAGATCTGTGCCTTGTCACAATTCTGTCTCTGAGCTCCTTGGCCAGTTCCTTTGGCCTCATGATTCTCCTTTGGTCTGACATGCACTGTGAGCTGTGAGGTCTTATATAGACAGGTGTGCGCCTTTCCAAATCAAGTCCTATCAGTGTAATTACACACAGCTGGCCTCCAATGAAGGAGTAGAACCATCTCAAGAGGATCACAAGGAAATGGACAGCATGGGACTTACATATGAGCGTCTGAGCAAAGGGTCTGAAGATTTATGACCATGTGATATTTCAGTTTTTCTTTTTTAATAAATTTTCAAAAATTTAAAAATGTCCACATTTGTTTTTTTTCAGTGTAGATGGGGTGCAGATTGTACATTAACCCCTTCATGACCTTGGGATTTTCCGTGTTCGTTTTTCACTCCCCTCCTTCCCAGAGGCATAACTTTTTTATTTTTCCATCAATTTGGCCATGTGAGGGCTTATTTTTTGCGGGACGAGTTGTACTTTTGAACGACATCATTGGTTTTACCATGTCGTGTACTAGAAAACGGGAAAAAAATTCCAAGTGCGGTGAAATTGCAAAAAAAGTGCAATCCCACACTTGTTTTTTGCTTGGCTTTTTTGCTAGGTTCACTAAATGCTAAAACTGACCTGCCACTATGATTCTCCAGGTCAGTACGAGTTCATAGACACCTTAACATGACTAGGTTATTTTTTATCTAAGGCTACTTTCACACTAGCGTCGGGCCGACGTTCCCGACGCTAGCGTTGTCTCCGCCGCACAACGGGGGCAGCGGATGCATTTTTCCAGCGCATCCGCTGCCCCATTGTGAGGTGCGGGGAGGTGGGGGCGGAGTTCCGGCCGCGCATGCGCGGTCAGAAAAAGCGGACCGTCGTGAGCAAAAAACGTTACATGTAGCGTTTTTTGCTCACGACGGTCCGCCACTGCACGACGCATCCGTCGCACGACGGGTGCAACGTGTGGCAATCCGTCACAATGCGTCGCTTCATGTTAATCTATGGTGAAAAAACGCATCCTGCAAACACTTTTGCAGGATGCGTTTTTTCGGCAAAACGACGCATTGTGACGGAATGCAGTTAACGCTAGTGTGCAAGTAGCCTAAGTGGTGAAAAAAAATTCCAAACTTTGCTAAAAAAAAAAATAATAAAAAAAAATTGCGCCATTTTCCCGATACTTGTCTCCATTTTTCATGATCTGGGGTCGGTTGAGGGCTTATTTTTTTGCGTGCCGAGCTGACGTTTTTAATGATAGCTTTTTGGTGCAGATACGTTCTTTTGATCGCCCGTTATTGCATTTTAATGCAATGCCGCGGTGACTAAAAAAACGTAATTCTCGCGTTTCAAATTTCTTTCCCGCTACACCGTTTAGCGATCAGGTTAATGCTTTTTTTTTGTTGATAGATCGGGCGATTCTGAACGCGGCGATACCAAATATGTGTAGGTTTGATTTTTTTTTAATTGATTTATTTTGATTGGGGCGAAAGGGGGGTGATTTAAACTTTTATATATTTTTTAATTTTTTTTTACTTTTGCCATGCTTCAATAGCCTCCATGGGAGGCTAGTAGCAGGCACCACTCGATCGGCTCTGCTACATAGCAGCGATCTGATGTTCGCTGCTATGTAGCAGAATTGCAGGTGTGCTATGAGCGCTGACCACAGGGTGGCGCTCACAGCTGCCGGGGATCAGTAACCATAGAGGTCTCAAGGACCTCTATGGTTACTATTCTGAAGCATCGCCGACCTCCGATCATGTGACGGGGGTCGGCGATGCGATCATTTCCGGCCGCCCGGCCGGAAGCGGTAGTTAAATGCCGCTGTCTGCGTTTGACAGCGGCATTTAACTAGTTAATAGGCATGGGCAGATCGCGATTCTGCCCGCGCCTATTACGGGCACATGTCAGCTGACATGTCCCGGCTTTGGGTTCACCGCCGGAGCCCGCATCAAAGCGGGGCTTCTGACCTCGGACGTACTATCCCGTCCGAGGTCACAAAGGGGTTAATGAGAAAAAAATGAACTTTTTTAAATTTACCAAATGGCTGCAACGAATCAAAGAGTGAAAAATTTAAAAGGGGTCTGAATATTTTCCGCACCCCCTGTATAAGGGGTGGGCACCCAGGGGGCTGCTGAGATTCTGCAGCATTTACAGAACATACACACATGGACATACAGCTCTGGAAAAAATTAAGAGACCACTGCAAAATGTTCAGTTTCTCTGATTTTCCTCTTTATATTTTTGAGTAAAATGTAAATTGTTCTTTTATTCTATAAACGTCTGACAACATGTCTCCTAAGCGCCAAGCAATCAATTTTGTATTTTTTTTCTGATAAAAGAAAAATGGTCAAAATTTAAAAAACCCAGTGCTTTCAGACCTCAAATAATGCAAAGAAAACAAGTTCATAATCATTTAGAAACAACAATACTAATGTTTTACCTCAGGAAGAGTTCAGAAATCAGTATTGTGTGGAATAACCATGATTGTTAATTCCAGCTTCCCCCCAGTCTCTCACACTGCTCCTGGGTGACCTTATGCCGCTCCTGGTACAATAATGGCAGCCGTTCTTCTGTGTTTGATGGCTTGTGATGATCCATCATCCTCCTGATTACATTCCAGAGGTTTTCAATGGGGTTCAGGTCTGGAGATTGGGCGGCCATGACAGGGTTTTGATGTGGTGGTCTCTATATTTTTGCCAGAGTTGTATAATTACAATTCACTAATTAATTGTGTTCTGCGTCATCACATAAGGACACGCAGTGCATGACAAATGTCCCCGAGATGTGTGTCCAATGCTGCCGTGCCATAACCTGTTATAATCCTCATGTACAAAGTCGGAAAATTTACAAATAATGCAAGAAAACACGACTGCGCCATGTGAACACAGCATCACCCTTAGGATTTCCTAACAATTCCAGGTCTCGGCGGTGATGTCACTACGGACGATGCGCCAGGTACGAGCAGGGCGGCACACAAGCCGGCAGGTAACCACAGACTGCTATACGCATCTTTATAATACATGACTCTGAAGGATGGAGGTTACAGTGAAAAGGAAATAACTGGACGGACCCAGGACATTGTTCACATCGTTTAGGGAGTTCTTTTGTAAGCAGATTTTCTTCAAAATCTTTCTGAAAGCCAGACAGGCCCCAGAATGGCAGCACTGAAGACCCCGCGATCTTCTGCAGTATATCTGCAATACCTATACATTTCAGTTCACTCGTTGTGTATGTCCTATTCTAATGTATAATGTTCTTCTGTCAACTCCACTGTCATGTCAACTAAGTAATTCATTTATGATTTTTATGATTTAAGTTGTGCTGCTGTGATACCATCATTTCCCACGGGATCAATAAAGTGTATCGTATCGTATCGTACCTCCCTGCGGCCACAAGATGGCGGCACAACAGCATTGCTCAGCAATGAGAGGGCCGTGGGTCTTATCCTGATATTTCAACTCAGCCGGGTCCTGCAGACTGTCGCACCTGCAGACTGTCACATCCGCAGATGCCCGATTTTCACTGATACATTATGAATCTTCTATTTATTTGCTATAGTCTACGCCAAAAATTTCTAGTTTTTAGTCTGGGAGCCGATGGCCATAAGCGACTATGCAGGGTCACTCATGAATATGACAAGTCTTGGTCCAGAGGCTAGCACTCCATGGCGCAGTGTGGCTAGATTCAGGCCACCAGCAGTGGAGACCATTCATTCGCTTAGTGTATAAGATCCATGAATGAGCTTCTTCATGCGTCATCGCTGTCCGCAGATACTTCACCACTCATAGATGTCCTGCTTAATGGCTCCAATTATGATTATTATTATGGTGCCATTTATTCCATGGCGCTTTTCATGTGAGGAGGGATGTACATAATGAAAAAACAAGTACAGTAATCTAAAACAATAGAAGTCACGACTGGTCCAGGAGGAGAGAGGACCCTGCCCGCGAGGCATCAGTCTCCACGGGATGTGTGAGGATACAGGAGGAGAGAGGACCCTGCCCACGAGGGCTCACAGTCTAAAAGGGATGAGTGAGGATACAGGAGGAGAGAGGACCCTGCCCGCAAGGGATCACAATCTACAAGGGATGGGTGAAAATACAGGAGGAGAGAGGACCCTGCCCGCGAGGCATCACAGTCTACACAGGATGTGTGAGGATACAGGAGGAGAGAGGACCCTGCCCGCGAGGGCTCACAGTCTAAAAGGGATGGGTGAGGATACAGGAGGAGAGAGGACCCTGCCCGCAAGGGATCACAATCTACAAGGGATGGGTGAGGATAAGGGAGGAGAGAGGACCCTGCCCGCAAGGGATCACAATCTACAAGGGATGGGTGAGAATACAGGAGGAGAGAGGACCCTGCCCGCGAGGGCTCACAGCCTACAAGGGATGGGTGAGGATACAGGAGGAGAGAGGACCCTGCCCGCGAGGGTTCACAGTCTACAACGGATGGGTGAGGATACATTGGAGAGAGGACCCTGCCCGCGAGAGTTCACAGTCTACAAGGGATGGGTTAGGATACAGGAGGAGAGAGGACCCTGCCCACGAGGGCTCACAGTCTCCACAGGATGGGTGAGGATACAGTAGGAGAGAGGACCCTGCACACGAGGGCTCACAGTCTACACGGGATGGGTGAGGATACAGGAGGAGAGAGGACCCTGCCCGCGAGAGTTCAGTCGACAAGAGATGGGTGAGGATACAGGAGGAGAGAGGACCCTGCCCGCGAGGGCTCACAGTCTACAAGGGATGGGTGAGGATACATTGGAGAGAGGACCCTGCCCGCGAGAGTTCACAGTCTACAAGGGATGGGTGAGGATACAGTAGAAGAGAGGACCCTGTCCGCGAGGGCTCACAGTCTACAAGGGATGGGTGAGGATACAGGAGGAGAGAGGACCCTGCCCGCGAGGGCTCACAGTCTACAAGAGATGGGTGAGGATACAGGAGGAGAGGTCCCTGCCCGCGAGGGCTCAGTCTACAGCGGATGGGTGAGGATACAGGAGAAGAGAGGACCCTGCCCACGAGGGCTCACAGTCTACACGGGAAGGGTGAGGATACAGGAGGAGAGAGGACCCTGCCCACGAGGGCTCACAGTCTACACAGGATGGGTGAGGATACAGGTGGAGAGAGGACCCTGCCCACGAGGGCTCACAGTCTACACAGGATGGGTGAGGATACAGTAGGAGAGAGGACCCTGCCCGCGAGGGCTCACAGTCTACACAGGATGGGTGAGGATACAATAGGAGAGAGGACCCTGCCCGCGATGGTTCAGTCTACTAAGGATGGGTGAGGATACAGGAGGAGAGAGGACTCTGCCCGCGAGGGTTCACAGACTACAACAGATGGGTGAGGATACATTGGAGAGAGGACCCTGCCCGCGAGGGATCAGTCTACAAGGGATGGGTGAGGATACAGGAGGAGAGAGGACCCTGCCCGCGAGGGCTCACAGTCTACACGGGATGGGGGAGGATACAGTAGGAGAGGACCCTGCCAGCGAGGGCTCACAGTCTACACGGGATGGGTGAGGATACAGTAGGAGAGAGGACCCTGCCCGCAAGGGCTCACAGTCTACACCGGATGGGTGAGGATATAGGAGAGAGGACCCTGCCCACGAGGGCTCACAGTCTACACTGGATGGGTGAGGATACAGGAGGAGAGAGGACCCTACCTCAGTAGGTGAGGGTAGAGCTGGTTGTGCAGCGGTTTGGGCTATTGGTGGTGAGGGGAGAAGCCGGGGAACAGCGGGGAGACAGGTGGATTAGTCGGGCAGCAGAGTTTAGGTAGATTGGAGGGGTGGAAGAGTGTTAGAGGGGAGGCCACAGAGCAGGAGGTTGCAGTAGTCAAGGCGGGAGATGATGAGGGCATGGACTAGGGTATTTTCAGATTCTTGGTTGAGAAATTTGTGGATCCGGGAAATATTTTTGAGTTGAAGTCGGCAGGAAGTGGAAAGAACTTGGATATATTGTTTGAAGGAGAGATCAGTGTCAAGGATTACCCCGAGGCAGCGAGCTTGCGGGACTGGGGAGAGCGAGCAGCCATTTACTTTAATGGATTGGTCCGTTGGGGGGGGGGCGCGTGAGATGGGGGAAAAACGATGAATTCTGTTTTATCTATATTAAGTTTTAGAAATCTAATGGAGAAAGATGAAATAGCGGACAGACATTGTGGGATTCTGGTTAGTAGGGTGGTGATATCTGGTCCAGAGATGTAGATCTGTGTGTCATCAGCATAGAGATGATACTGAAATCTGTGAGACTCCATGAGCTGTCTGAGGCCAAAGCTGTAAATGGAGAAGAGCAGGGGCCCTAGGACTGAACCTTGCGGGACTCCGACAGATAGAGGGCGAGGTGAGGAGGTGGTGTGTGAGTGGGAGACGCGGAATGTCCAGTCTTTTAGGTATGACGAGATCCAGGACAGGGCCAAATCAGTGATGCCAAGAGATGAGAGAATCTGTAGCAGAAGGGAATGGTCCACTGTGTCAAAGGGAAAAGACAGGTCCAGGAGAAGGAGGCCAGAGTAGTGTCTCTTGGCTCTGGCAGTAAATAGGTCATTGCTGACATTAGTTAGGTTAGTTTCAGTGGAGTGATGTGGGCGGAAGTCAGATTGTAAGCGATCAAAGAGGGAGCAGGAAGAGCGATGGGAGGACAGTTCAAAATGGACGTGTTGTTCCAGTAGTTTAGAGGAATAGGGGAGAAGTGATATAGGGCGATAGCTAGATACAGAAGATGGGTCAAGAGAGGGCTTTTTGAGGATGGGTGTGATTGAGGCATGTTTGAAGCATGAGGGGAAAACACCAGTTGTTAGTGATGGGTGAAGAGATGGGTTAGGGTTGGAATGAAGACTGTGGTGAGGTTTGGGATGGAATGGGGTCAAGTTCACAGGTGGTGAGATGTGATCTTGAGAGTAGAGTGGAGAGTCGGTCTTCTGTAATGGTGGAGAAGTTGGTTTTGAAAGAGGAGGGCTGAGCAGTTAGGAGGAGGGGTTGTAGGCCATAGCTTTCTCTGATGTTCTCAATCTTCTGTTTGAGGAATGAGGCAAAGTCTTCAGCTGAGATGAGTGGAGAGGGAGGAGGTGCTGGGGGACAGAGGAGAGAATTGAAAGTGTTGAATAACTGTTTAGGGTTGTGAGACGTGGAGGATATGAGAGATGAGAAGTAGGTTTGTTTTGCTGCAGTGAGTGTGGTCTTGAAAGTAGCGAGGGACTGTTTGAGTGCGATGAAGTCCTCACTGGAGTGGGATCTTTTCCTTCTCCGCTCAGCAACCCTGGACACCTGCCTCAGTTCTTTGGTCAGGCTGGTGTGCAAGGGTTGTCTGTTATGAGCTGGTGGTTTAGGAGCAACATGGGACGTGCTCTGGAGGAGGTGGTACCTGTACTGACCGCAGTTCTTGAGCTTAACACAACACTAGAAGTAGCCGTGGGATGTTCCTGTCACTCCCTAGACACCTCGTCACAGCCGGAGGACTAACTACCCCTAGAGATAGAAAACAAAGCCGGAGTCTGGACAACACAATCTTGGATACTCTGTACTCTTGCAGCAAGATGATCCACACGAGTAAACAAACCCTGAACATCCATGCCAGCGCCAAAATCCTGAACCACCCAGAGATTAAGAGGAAAAAAAAGACAAAACAGAGTGCAGAAAAAAAATGGCTCAGAACTTCCTTTTCCTTCTTTTGAGATGCATTTAAATCATTTTTGGCCAGTTGTACGGTTATGAGCTGGTGGTTTAGGAGCAACATGGGATGTGCTCTGGAGGAGGTGGTACCTGTACTGACCGCAGTTCCTGAGCTTAACACAACACTAGAAGTAGCCGTGGGATGTTCCTGTCACTCCCTAGACACCTCGTCACAGCCGGAGGACTAACTACCCCTAGAGATAGAAACAGGAAAGCTATCTTGCCTCAGAGAAAATTCCCAAAGGATAGGACAGCCCCCCACAAATATTGACTGTGAGTGGAGAGGGAAATGACATACGCAGAATGAAACCAGGATGTAGCAAAGGAGGCCAGTCTAGCTAGATAGATAGAACAGAACAGAATACTGTGCGGTCAGTATTAAAAACTAGAAAAATCCACCACAGAGTTTACAAAAATCTCCACACCTGACTAAATGTGTGGAGGGTAAATCTGCTTCCCAGAGCTTCCAGCTTAACTGAATAAATCCATAATGACAAGCTGGACTAGAAAAAAAACATAGAAAGTGCAGAAAGATTAAGTCCACAACAAGTGGACTGCAAAAGAACAAAGCAAGGACTTATCTTTGCTGAACTGGTCAGAATATCAGGGAAATCCATGCAGAGATGTGAATCCAACCAGGAACCATTGACAACTGGCACAGGCTGAAGGATGGAACCAGGCTAAATAGCCGAGCCAGAAAGACAATCAGTGGAAGCAGCTGCAGACCACTAAATCTAAGGAGCAGCAGTACCACTTAAATCCACCGTAGGGAGCCCAAGAGCAGAACTCACAAAAGTGCCACTTACAACCACCGGAGGGAGCCCAAGAGCGGAATTCACAACAGTTGTCTGTTGATTTTGCGAGCTTTGGTAAATGTGAGAGGGGTGACCGATTCCAGACCTGCAGCTATTGTGGTGTTATATTAAGAGACACCAGCATCTTCATTGTGTAAGGAACTTGTGTCTGTAAGAGGGAGAAGAGATTCAGAGAGTTAGTGTGGATCGAGGTGTTTAAGATTTCCCTGAGGGTGGGCAAGTTTGTAGAATGGGGCATGTGGACCTTGAGAGGAGAGAAGAGAAGTAGGTTGTAGTAAGAAAGAGGGAGAGATGAGTTACATAGGTTAGATATGGAACAGAGGAGGGTGAAGATGAGGTCCAGTGTGTGGCCATCTTTCTGAGTGGCTGCAGAAGACTATTGAGGCCGAAAGAGGAAGTGAGAGATAGAAATTTAGTGGCAGCTGAGAGGGAAGTGTCAATGGGGATGTTGAAGTCGCCCATGATGATAGTGGGGATGTCAGTGGAGAGGAAATTAAGTAGCCAGGTGTTGAAGTGGTCAAAGAAGGTGGTGGTTGGCCCTGGGGGGCGGTAAATGACAGCGAGTTGGAGGTTGGTGGGGGAGTAGATGCGCATAGAGTGCACCTCAAAGGATGGGAGAGTAACAGGGAGTGGTAATTGGATTGGGGTGAAGGATCAGTTATCTGACAGGAGAAAACCAACTCCTCCATCATGCTTGCTGCTGGGGCAGGGTGTGTGGGAAAGGTGGAATCCACCATACCAAATTATTCCCATCTCCTTATTTCTTTCTTTTCTGTTCCATCAATCTTGCTGCCGCTATCCGGCCAGTTCAGTCACCCCTGCCCCATAATCTACCATGTCCTCCTCACTCCTCAATCACCAGGTTCTGATGCCCGGGGTCCCTCACCGGCTACGTCCTCTGTTCAGGTCTCGACATCTTCCATTCAGTTCATTGTCGTTCTTGACCTTCCTCTCATTGCTGGGACCTATATTTATGGCTGCCACTTTCTTCTCACCTCCGTTATCCTAACTCCATTACTCCTACTCTTCCTCAGCTCCAAATAACTCATCACATCATTACACAGAGAGTACCAGGATGTTGATGAATACCCCCATATGCTGCTTACACAGCAACCATTCAATGCCTTGTCCCAATAATACTGCCATACAGAGCCATATTACATGAATGTTTCAATAATGCTGCCGTACAGTGCGATGGTCAATAATATCACGATACAGGGCACTGTGTAATAATGTCACCATACAGAGAGCCGCCCAATAATGTGACTATGTAGTTCACTGTGTAATAATACCAACATACATGATCCAAGGGAATCGAGGAGAGGGTCTGCACGTACAGAGGAAGCACAGAGAAGATACGCACATGCAGGGGAAGCGAGGAGAGAATCTGAATGTACAGGGAAAGCGTGAAGATTCACACTTGCAGGGAAGCGAGGAGAGGATCCTCTCTTTGCTTCCCTTGTGCAGATGGATCCTCGCTTCCCCTTGTACAAGCAGATCTTCTCCTCGCTTTCCCTTGCACGTGCGCATCTTCGCTTCCCCTGTACATGTGGATCCTCTCCTCACTTCCACACTTGTGCATATCCTCTCCTCGCTCCCCCCGCGCATAGGGATCCTCCCCACTCCACCTGCCCATGTGGATCCTCTCCTCCATCCCACTGCGCGTGCGGTTCCACTCCTTGCTCCCCCTGCGTGCACAGATCTTCTCCTGGCTCCCCCTGTGCATGCGGAGCTTCTCGCTCCCCCTGCCCGTGTGGATCCTCTCCTCGCTCCACCTGAAGAATGCGGATCCTCTCCTCCATACCCCTGCGCGTAGGGATCCTCTCCTTGCTCTCCCTGCACGTGCGGATCCTCTCCTCGCTCCTCCTGCGCGTGCGGATCTTCTCCTTGTATCCCATACACGGGCAGATCCTCACTTCCCCTGCGTGGGCATACCTTCTCTTCGCTTCCCCTGCGTGGGCGGATCTTCTCTTCGCTTCCACTGTGCGGATGGATTTTCTCCTCACCATGCGCGGGCGGATCTTTTCCTCGCTTCCCATGAATGTGCGGATCCTCTCCTCCCTCCTCCTGCGCGTTCAGATCTTTTCGCTTCCCCTGCACGGACGGATCTTCTCACTTCTACTGCACGTGTGGATCCTCTCCACTCTTACTCTGCGTGGGCGGATCTTCTCCTTGCTTCTCCTTTGCGGGCAGATCTTATCCTTGCTCCTCCTGTGCGGGGAGATCTTCTCCCTGTGCAGGCCGATATTCTCCTTGCTTCCCCCGTGTGCGAATCTTCTCCTTGCTTCCCCTCTGCGGGCGGATCTTCTCGCTTCCCCTGTGCGGGCGGATCTTCTCCTTGCTTCCCCTGTGAGGGCGGATATTCTCCTTGCTTCCCATGCATGAGCAGATCCTCGCTTTCCCTGTCCTGGTAGATCTTCTTCTTGTTTCCCATACACGGGCGGATCCTTGCTTCCCCGGCATGTACGGATCCTCTCCTCACTTTCCCTGCATGTGCGGATCTTCTCCTCGCTTCCCCTGCATGTGTGGGTCTTCTCCTGCAGGGACAGATCGTCTCTTTGCTTCCCATGCGTGGGCGTATCTTTGCTTTCCCTCCACTGGCGGATCTTCTTGTTTCCCATAGGCGGGCAGATCCTCGCTTCTCCTGCGTGGGCAGATCTTCTCTTCGCTTCCCCCGCGTGGGCGGATCTTGTCCTCGCTTCCACTGGGCAGATGGATTTTCTCCTCACCATGCGCAGGCGGATCTTTTACTCGCTTCCCATGAATGTGTGGATCCACTCCTCGAATCCCATGCAGACGGATCTTCTTTTCGCTTCCCATGCACAGGCGGATCTTCTCGCTTCCCATGCACAGGCGGATCTTCTCGCTTCCCATGCACAGGCGGATCTTCTCGCTTCCACTGCACAGGCGGATCTTCTCCTCGCTTCCCATGCACAGGCGGATCTTCTCATCTCTTCCCATGCACAGTCGGATCTTCTCATCGCTTCCCCTGCACAGGCGGATCTTCTCCTCGCTTCCCATGCACAGGCGGATCTTCTCCTCGCTTCCCATGCAAAGGCGGATCTCCTCGCTTCCCATGTAAAGGCGGATCTTCTCGCTTCCCATGTAAAGGCGGATCTTCTCGCTTCCCATGCACAGGCGGATCTTCTCGCTTCCCATGCACAGGCGGATCTTCTCATCTCTTCCCATGCACAGGCGCATCTTCTCCTCACTTCCAATGCACAGGCGCATCTTCTCCTCACTTCCAATGCACAGGCGGATCTTCTCATCGCTTCCCATGCACAGTCGGATCTTCTCATCGCTTCCCCTGCACAGGCGGATCTTCTCCTCGCTTCCCATGCACAGGCGGATCTTCTCCTCGCTTCCCATGCACAGGCGGATCTTCTTGCAATTTGTTACCATCTTTTCAGTTTGCGGACTAAGTACAAAGATATATATATATATATATATATATATATTTTCTGTATCATCCATTAACTCCTTAAGCCCCGAGGGTGGTTTGCACGTTAATGACCGGGCCAATTTTTACAATTCTGACCACTGTCCCTTTATGAGGTTATAACTCTGGAATGCTTCAACGGATCTTGGCGATTCTGACATTGTTTTCTTGTGACATATTGTACTTCATGATAGTGGTAAAATTTATTTGATATAACTTGCGTTTATTTGTGAAAAAAATGGAAATTTGGCAAAAATTTTGAAAATTTCGCAATTTTCCAACTTTGAATTTTTATGCCCTTAAATCACAGAGATATATCACACAAAATACTTAATAACTAACATTTCACACGTCTACTTTACATCAGCACAATTTTGAAACCAAAATTTTTTTTTGTTAGGGAGTTATAAGGGTTAAAAGTTGACCAGCAATTTCTCATTTTTACAACACCATTTTTTTTTTAGGGACCACATCTCATTTGAAGTCATTTTGAGGGGTCTATATGATAGAAAATACCCAAATATCCAAGTGTCACACCATTCTTAAAACTGCACCCCACAAGGTGCTCAAAACCACATTCAAGAAGTTTATTAACCCTTCAGGTGTTTCACAGGAATTTTTGGAATGTTTAAATAAAAATTAACATTTATCTTTTTTTCACACAAAATTTATTTCAGCTCCAATTTGTCTTATTTTACCAAGGGTAACAGGAGAAAATGGACCCCAAAAGTTGTTGTACAATTTGTCCTGAGTAGGCTGATACCCCATATGTGGGGGTAAATCATTGTTTGGGCGCATGGCAGAGCTCGGAAGGGAAGGAGCGCCATTTGACTTTTCAATGCAAAATTGACTGGAATTGAGATGGGACGCCATGTTGCGTTTGGAGAGCCCCTGATGTGCCTAAACATTGAAACCCCCAACAAGTGACACCATTTTGGAAAGTAGACCCCTTAAGGAACTTATCTAGATGTGTGGTGAGCACTTTGACCCAACAAGTGCTTCACAGAAGTTTATAATGCAGAGCCATAAAAATAAAAAAATCATATTTTTTCACAAAAATGATCTTTTCGCCCCCAATTTTTTATTTTCCCAAGGGTAAGAGAAGAAATTAGACCACAAAAGTTGTTGTGCAATTTGTCCTGAGTACGCTGATACCCCATATGTGGGGGTAAACGACTGTTTGGGCGCATGGCAGAGCTCGGAAGGGAAGGAGCGCCGTTTGACTTTTCAATGCAAAATTGACTGGAATTGAGATGGGACACCATGTCGCGTTTGGAGAGCCCCTGATGTGCCTAAACAATAAAACCCCCAACAAGTGACACCATTTTGGAAAGTAGACCCCCTAAGGAACTTATCTAGATGTGTTTTGAGAGCTTTGAACCCCCAAGTGTTTCACTACAGTTTATAACGCAGAGCCGTGAAAATAAATCTTTTTTTCTTTCACAAAAATGATTTATTAGCCCCCAGTTTTGTATTTTCCCAAGGGTAACAGGAGAAATTGGACCCCAAAAGTTGTTGTCCAATTTGTCCTGAGTACGCTGATAACCCGTATATGGGGGGGAACCACTGTTTGGGCGCATGGCAGAGCTCGGAAGGGAAGGAGCACCATTTGGAATGCAGACTTAGATGGATTGACGCAGAATTGGCTGGAATTGAGATCGGACGCCATGTCGCGTTTGGAGAGCCCCTGATGTGCTTGAACAGTGGAAACTCCCCAATTCTACCTGAAACCCTAATCCAAACACACCCCTAACCCTAATCTCAATGGTAACCCTAACCACACCCCTAAGCCTGACACACCCCTAACCCTAATCCCAACCGTAAATGTAATCCAAATCCTAACCCTAACTTTAGCCCCAACCTTAACCCTAACTTTAGCCCCAACCCTAACCCTAACTTTAGCCCCAACCCAAGCCCTAACCCTAGCCCTAATCCTAATGCGAAAATGGAAATAAATACATTTTTTTAATTTTATTATTTTTCCCTAACTAAGGGGGTGAGGAAGTTTTTTTATATCGGATTTTTATGATTGGCAGCTGTCACACACTAAAAGACGCTTTTTATAGCAAAAAACTTTTTGCGTCTCCACATTTTGAGACCTATAATTTTTCCATATTTTGGTACCCAGAGTCATGTGAGGTCTTGTTTTTTGCGGGACGAGTTGACATTTTTATTGGTAACATTTTCGGGCACATGACATTTTTTGATCGCTTTTTATTCCGATTTTTGTGAGGCAGAATGACCAAAAACCAGCTATTCATGAATTTCTTTTGGGGGAGGCGTTTATACTGTTCCGCGTTTGGTAAAATTGATAAAGCACTTTTATTCTTCGGGTCAGTACGATTACAGCGATATCTCATTTAGATCATTTTTTTATGTTTTGGCGCTTTTATACGATAAAAGCTATTTTATAGAAAAAATAATTCTTTTGGCATCGCTTTATTCTGAGGACTATAACTTTTTTATTTTTTTGCTTATGAATGCTGTATGGCAGCTTGTTTTTTGCGGGACGAGATGATGTTTTCAGCGGTACCATGGTTATTTATATCCATCTTTTTGATCGCGTGTTATTCCACTTTTTGTTCAGCGGTATGATAATAAAGCGTTGTTTTTTTGGCTCGTTTTTTTTTTTTCTTACGGTGTTCACTGAAGGGGTTAACTAGTGGGACAGTTTTATAGGTTGGGTCGTTACGGACGCGGCGATCGTCTCAGGGAAGCACGCAGGGAGCCCCCTCTCTGCGCGATGCTTCCCTGTACCGCCGGTACACTGCGATCATGTTTGATCGCAGTGTGCCGGGGGTTAATGTGCTGGGGGCGGTCCATGACCGCTCCTGGCACATAGTGCTGGATGTCAGCTGCGATAGTCAGCGCGGCCGATCGCATATGACGTACTATCCCGTCACTGGGAATTAAGTCCCAGGTCACCTTGATGGGATAGTATGTCATATGGGATTAAGGGGTTAAAGGGAACCTGTCACCCCCAAAATCGAGGGTGAGGTAAGCCCAACGGCATCAGGGGCTTATCTCCAGCATTCTGTAATGCATTCTGTAATGCTGTAGATTAGCCCCCGATGTATCCTGAAAGATGAGAAAAAGAGGTTAGATTATACTCACCCAGGGACGGTCCCGGTGCTAGTCCGGTGCCTCCTATCTTCATCAGATGACGTCCTCTTCTGGTCTTCATACTGTGGCTCCGGCGTACTTTATCTCCCTGTTTAGGGCAGAGCAAAGTCCTGCAGTGCGCAGGTGCTGGGCCTCTCTGACCTTTCCCGGCGCCTGCACACTGCAGTACTTTGCTCTGCCCTCAACAGGAAATATAAGTACACCTGCGCCGGGGCATGAAGACCAGAAGAGGACGTCACCTGATGAAGATAGGAGGCGCTGGACCTGACCAGCACCGGGACCGTCCCTGGGTGAGTATAATATAACCTCTTTTTCTCATCTTTCAGGTTACATCGAGGGCCTATCTACAGCATTACAGAATGCTTTACAATGCATTACAGAATGCTGTAGATAAGCCCCCGATGCCGGTGGGCTTACCTCACCCTTGATTTTGGGGGTGACAGATTCCCTTTAATATGACATGCCCCCCATTCAATAATACCGACCCCCACTGCACTCCGCTCATTCCCTGCACAGACCATCAGCAGAAAACATCTCAAATTCTCTTCCAGTGTCCAAAACTCCTCATATCCCCACAGCAGACATTCCTTATTTATGTGCACAAGCGCCCCCTCAGCATTCAGGTAAAGTCATTAAGAGACATGGAAGGAAGCAACACCATCCAGTGACCAAGACCCTGGCAGAGCCTCAAACTCCATGGCTCTCTCCGGCTGAACGTCTCTGTGCCGAGTGCAGGAAATATCTCTGCTCCTCACGTTTCCTCCTGTCCTCATTTTCTGAATCTCCAAAGCTGCATTTTGTCTGGAAATCTTCTCTTTGTCTTACACCCACAAGTCCCCTCTCACTTCAACCCCCTTGCCCCTTGTGGAGACACAGGGGTCAGTGGGTGCCCTGGTCCGCTAGTCAAACCCACATGAACCAGGGCACATTCTACCGAACGCCCGATCTCCATTTAATGTGGGCATAGTGCTACTCAGACAACACAGAGTGAGGGTAAAACAATGTGGCAATACTTTATTGACTCACAAAACAGGCAGATAACACAGAACAGTCCCAGCAAAATACCCCAAGATGATGCAGATTAGAGTTTCACGCTTCCGCTCAATCGCCGGGATAATGGCAGCTGTGACTTCAGATCTTCCAGGGCCGACTACCCCACCTGTGGCACGCACACAGAGAAGAGGTAACGACAAGCTTAGGAAGATGACAGCTCCTTAAGGTACACGGCCAGGTGAACGGAGGGTCACAACCTGGCTTTCACAAACGAATCCATGGGGCTCGGGTAACCGATGAGTCCAAATCCTGACTATCCCATATGTATCCATGGTTCCGTGATGGTCACTGGAGCAGATCTACATTCTTTCAACTGGGGCCGAGATCCCCTAAACTGCCATCCTGTAGAATGTTAAATCTGTGTCCCTCATGATGGAGCTATGATGTGTTGGCTGCTATCCTGTAGAGAGCCTCTGGTTCTTTTGATCTCTTGGCTGAATGAATGTATATCTGTCTATGGATGTATCTGTTACAAAGGAGCATATATGCTCTTTTTATAGTTAACAACTGTCATTCAAACCAGCATCCAGAGGTAAAGGGGAAGAATGTTGATGAGATCAACTCGCATTGTTTAATTATTTAGTATATTTGCATAGTTTTTCCTCTGCTGTTTTGCAAGTCATCAAGCTAGCTGGCCTGGACAATGTGTAATCAATATATCAGCAAACATTACTAGTCATCCAGGATAGCAGCACACTATGATACATCACATGTCAAGTTACAAGTCAATATTACAGGCTTATACAAACTAAAGTCTGTGTTTTCTTGACAGACATGAAAGAAACACAAATTCAAAAGTCAACATATAGATAACAGTCTATTCCTCCTGGCCTACTGAAAATAGACATCTAGTTAATTAAGATAAAATGCTGTGTCGTCACACCCTTTTTTGCGGACCCCTGTATTGCATCTGTCTCCATGTACCCTCTGCTTTATCATATCAGCTGCTTTCATGTGAACTCCTACAAATAAGTCAAACTTCTCCACATTCCTCCATATAAGCCAGACCTCGCGTGTCCCCCTCTGTCACGTCGGACCCTCCATGTGTCTCCCTCCGTCACATCGGACACTCCTTGTGTCCCCTCTATCAGTAGCGTAGCTACCGGGGGAGAGGGTGCGGTTGCCATGGGCCCTGCACTCAGAGGAGACCACCCAGAACTACTCTACCCATAACTGCTCGGCATGCACAGCGCGCTGATACAGTTAAGCCCTAATGTCTACAGACCGGCACAGGCGCTGATGCACTTGCAGGACGTCAAAATTTCGGCGCCAGTTTGTGCATGCATCGGCTCATTAACAGCGTGTTGACTCACCACCGGACTCATGAGGATCTTGGGTTAGGTGAATTTATGATTCACAATCTCCACAATCATGGGGAAGACTGCTGACCTTACAGATGTCCAGAAGGAAGTCATTGACACACTCCACGAGAAGGGGAAGCCACAAAAGGTCATTGCTAAAGCCGACTGTTCACGCAGTGCTGGATCCACTGGGATAGCCGCAGCCTTAAAAGAATCGTTAAGAAAAGGCCATTTAGAAATGTGGTGGAGATTCACAAGGAGTGGACTGCTGCTGGAGTCATTGCTTCAAGAGCCACCACACACAGACGAATCCAGGAAATGGGCTACAAGTGTCACATTCCTTGTGTCAGGCCACTCATGACCAATAGACAATGCCAGAAGCGTCTTACCTGGGCCAAGGAGAAGAACCGGACTGTTGTCAGTGGTCCAAGGTCCCAGAGTCTGGAGGAAGAGTGGAGAGGCCACAATCCAAGCTGCTGGAGGTCTAGTGTGAAGTGTCCACAATCAGTGATGGTTTGGGGAGCCATGTCATCTGCTGGTGTAGGTCCACTGTGTTTTATCAAGACCAAAGTCAGCACAGCCATCTACCAGGACATTGTAGAGCACTTCATGCTTCCCTCTGCCGACAAGCTTTTAGGAGATGGAAATGTCATTGTCCAGCAGGACTTGGCCCCGTCCACAGTGCCAAAAGTACCAATACCTGGTGTAAAAACAACAGAATCACTGCGCTTGATTGGCAGCAAACTCGCCTGACCTTAACCCCATAGAGAATCTATGGGGTACTGTCAAGAGGAAGATGAGACACCAGACCCAACAATGCAGACGAGCTGAAGGCTGCTATCAAAGCAACCTGGGCTTCCACAACCCCTCAGCAGTGCCACAGGCTGATCGCCTCCATGCCACGCCGCATTGGTGCAGTAATTGATGCCAAAGGAGCCGCGACCAAGTATTGAGGGCATTTACTGAACATACATTTCAGTAGGGAACATTTGAGATTTTAAATCAATTTTTCAAGCTGGTGTTATAAAGTATTCTAATTTACTGAGATAATGGCTTTTGGGTATTCATTTGCTGTAAGCCATAATCATCAACATTAACAGAAATAAACACGTGAACTAGATCACTCTGTGTGTAATAACTCTATAGAATATAGGAGATTCACGTTTTGTGTTGATGAACTGAAAATTCACTTCTTGATTATATTCTAATTTTGTGAGAAGCAATTGCGCGTGTGTGTGTATGTATGTATGTGTATATACAGTATATATATATATATATATATATATATATATATATATAAATGCTAGAAAAGGAGTACAAAGGGGGCATATAGGTTTTAAAAATAGTAATATTTTATTAATCGTTACAAGAAAAATATAAAGTGCCTACAGTATACAAAAATCAATATATAGTAAAGTGCATAAGGATGGTAAGAACGGATATCCCCCCGTGTGAGCTGCCCGAGTAACCAACATGCATAATTGCAAGATAAAGGGCTGCCGAAAATCAAATTGTGTATTGGCTCGTGGGTGAAAGTATCCCACAGCACAAAGCCAAAATTGTAGAGAGCAGCGCTTACCAGTGTGGGGCAGCGGGCACTGGGTAGGATCCAATAACCAAGACCCCCATACATACAGCGACTTGTGATGTCACCTCCCTATAGGATGCATACGGACCATACACATCAGTGTACGCGGCTCAGTCTCTATGTCACGATCCATTTTTGGATTTGTGGCAGCTCTGGTTCAGTATGTTTTAAATGTTGCTTTTTTCCTTCCAGGCCGGCGGGGGTTAATGTTTCCCTTACAGGCAGCCTGCTACAACTGCAGAATTGCTGGGTCAGCTGATGTGGGTGCTGACCACTCCCACCATCCTTTAAATGGTCACATGATGCATCAGCTGACTGTTGGTGATAGTTATTCTATGGAGACCAGCCGTGCAGTCGCAGCTCTCTGGTGTCAGCTACTTCTGGGGTTTGGAGCCCTGTTTCTGTATCTTCTACAGTGTGGAGCTTGGCAGCAGTGTCTTGAAGCTAAGTGTGGTGTTTCTACGTTGTCTATTTAGTCCTTGTCACCACTCCCTTTGTTGTACCATCTGCAGTTGTGAGGCTAGCGCCCTTGCCAGCCAGTGCAGTGCGAGGTGACAGTGAGGGATGAGGTTTGTGACGGCGGTGGGAAGAAGGACCCGCTTAGGGCGTTAGGGAAGTGCAGGGATAGCCTCAGTTTGGAGCTCAGGTGCCCCATCCTTCATTCCCTATAAGTAGGGCCTTCATCTCCCCATTTCCATCCCGCTGTGTGTGTTGTACAGTCCGCTGACTGACCCCCAGAAACCGCAAGGGTGGTCAATGGGGCGGAATAACAAGGTGGTGCAGTCACAAGAACAGCAGCCAATGTTTAATTATGGTGTTCCACTGGTTGGGCCCAGTCCTTTTGTCTGCCCTTATTCACACAATGAGGTCAACATTGACACATGGTAAGGTTTTAATATTAGACAATGTAGGACTGTCCCGATCAGTTACCTTGTCGTGGTGGGATGGCTTTTATGCTATTTTTTAATAAAAAAAAGTATTACTAAAAACTTTGTGTTATTTAAATGCACTTTTTTGCTTTTTATTTACTTAGTTACAGTAGGGTTTTTGCTCGCTTTTTCTCTTGAAGGTTTTAAATGTTTAATTATGATGTCAAAGAAGCCAGAGGAGAAAATAAAAGGGGAAAACGGTGTCACTGTGGTCCGGGGGTGTTTTTAGGTCCTGGGTGACAAGACAGACACAGTGTAGCACCACAAATTGGCAGCCACTAGGGGGCACAATGTCTTCATACAAAACCAAGTTGGACATTTGTGAACACTGAACAGAACAGACAAAACTGCAGACACCGCAAGACCGAAAACCAGCACTGACCTAGCATACAATAATGATGATGACTGTGTCCGCTCCATCCACATATTACCTGTACAGGTGGGACGGAGCTCTCCAGATATCAGTTATATTATACAGCAGTGACATCACCGCTCTCCAGATATCAGTTATACTTTATTATTACACAGGCTGAGTTTACGGTCTGGCCATAAATATGGGACAGAGGAATAAAGATGGATGAAGCCTTTGAGGTGACCACAGCATCAGACAGTACATCGGGCAGAGTGACTGAAGCTGCTAATTGCACAATGATGTCATCACTCAGACAGCGCTTATGTCACTGAACAAATAAATCATACATGACCGATGATGTGCACAGATTTAATGATGTCATCAGAGAACGGGACAAGACCCCTCAGCCCTCGGTCTTAGTCCTCGTGCTCAGAAGCACCTGT
This sequence comes from Ranitomeya variabilis, assembly GCF_051348905.1. NCBI lineage: Eukaryota > Metazoa > Chordata > Amphibia > Anura > Dendrobatidae > Ranitomeya > Ranitomeya variabilis. The sequence goes on along the minus strand of NC_135239.1, from coordinate 217,561,722 downwards.
GGACAGAGGATTGGGTCAGGGGTTTCTGACGTCTGTGCGACAGCTCCGTCCGGATGGACAAACATCTGTCCCAGAGCCCTGCTTAGAATAAAGGGTTAAGTGGCAGCTCGCCCTGACAGCCCCAATCATGAGCTCATATCACTTTCCCCATAAATCAGAAGTGGGCGCCACCTGCACTCCAGATCCAATTATGGACGCCGCTGTGGGACCCTCTGTGAGCTCATTACTGGGAGCTTTGGACCATCTCCCCTCTACTGCTGGAGGTACCCCATGTTTTTATCAACCACAAGGGGTTAAAAGCAGCTGCAGCCAGAGCACAGAAAAGCTTCAGGAAACACATTCATAGCCAGCGGGAAACCTGAGAACAATTACGAAATGGCGCAGAGTCCTCATTAAGGCACAGGAGAGCCGCGAGTGACCATGTCTGAGGCCAAACATGGCTCCCTGCCGCTGTGACATCACTGAATAATGGAGGTGCATGGGGTCACACTGCGACCATAGGGGACCCTGACTGCAAAACACAAAGAGCCAGAAACTGACGGGTCACAATGTCACCCCACTCACCTGTGACGCAGCAGCGGTGAGACAACTTTTCACCGTGTGACTTGTGTCATGGCGGAAACTGCTGTATAACTCCAGAGAGAGACGCGGGATCAGAGTCCTTATGTCCGGGGTATGTAAAAGCTCAGTCCGTGACAATTTCTGAGCCTGTGCCAAGGATCTGGGGATGCAAATATTGGACCCCAATAATTCTTACTGGGCCGGGACTGGCGGACAAACAGTGGTCATGGAAGAGGCATCATGGCTGGCATCATCCCAGGACTTTCCGAGCAGCCGCTGTTCAGCTCCCAGCCCTGCGCAGGCCCACAGCCGCCATTTCTGACCACTATGGAGGCTTTAGTAGATTGTAAGCTCTTCTGGTTCAGGACACGACGTGGGGTGCCAGAGGTAGCACGCAGCAGAGTCCTGGCGAGAACGCAGGTGCAGCTGTCATGTTTTCTATGGATGGAGACGAGTCGTCTATTTCACAATCTCTGACCCTACAGTCCAGCCCAGAAGAGGTTAATCTGGTGCGAGCTCCCAGGCACCTGGATCCAGTCTACAGCAAGCACAGGTGTGAGCGTCCCCCGTGCACTGCGCTCCGCGGCACCACCGCGTCCGGTGACATATAAAAAGAAATTAATTTCCCACTAATATGAAAGCAAACTGTTATTAAATGGAAAGAACGCGAGGAATTGCACATCACGGGGAGGCAGGTGTTTCCGCTGCGGTCCCTGCGCTCCACAAGTGCCCAACCAATCACTAAACCATGATGTGAGTGCGCACGCCTCCAGTCACTGACTGTCCAAGGCCCGTCACCGAATGTGGGGGCCGACCGGACCCGTGCAGCACCCTGCAGGCCAAGCCCAGCCGCCATGTTTGATCATCCATGGAAAGAAGCTGCACTTCACCAGACAATGCGAATTGCGGTTGTCAGAACGCTTTATATTGCCGGCCGGTGACTGCAGCTCCTGGTGATTCTCCATGACCAGGCCGCAGGTAACTAGGTCCAGGCCCTGCATCCAACACCTCTCCACAAGAAGACAGGACGGACGGAGAAGCCCCCTGGTCAGCGACCTCCCTCCCGCAAAGCCCCCTATATGTCATCGCTCTCCTATTCATGTTTCTGTCACATTTCTCTTTGAAATGCATGTTCGGGTCAAAAAGAAGGTCTAAAGGGGCAATCAATGATGGTTGCCATCCTCCAGCGAGTGACACCATGTGAGAGCGCCCCCTCATGGTCACCCCCAGAAGATGCCCCTGCAGAGTGGTGGTTACTTTATTAATGCACACGATGGATTATTACAAAACTTTTCATCCCTTATAGACAATGGGAGAGTCGCGGCTCCCTGGATGTACAGGCACATCCAGATAAATGGTGATTGCACACAAACTCCATTCCTATGCAGCAACCACAGCTACTATCCAGTGTAGTAATGCAGTTATGTACAGGGGTTGGACAAAATAATGGAAACACCTAACGTTTTAGCATCATAACTTTCGAACATGTTATAAACATGCAAACCGTGACATATGGTAATGTTTTGCAGTTGATTATTATTTGTGATATGTTTATGTAAATTAACTGTTTGTTTTGCACAATTATAAGAACAGTGATGAGAACCTGATACCAATGGCAGACCTCTCGGATTTTCAAAGAGGCCAAATTGTTGGTGCTTGTATGGCAGGCGTTAGTGTAAAAGAAAGTGCCCGAATGCTTGGCGTGTCAAGAGGTACTGTCTCCAAAGTAATGACTGCGCTTGAAAGAGAAGGAAAAACGTCCGCAGCAAAGCACAGGTCCGGCCAAAAGTCAAAGTCGACTGAGAGAGACCGTCGGACTCTAAAGCGAATTGTGAGAGAGGATGGCAAGACCACGGCTCCGAAAATCACTGCTGAGCTCAATGAACACCTACAGAACCCAGTTTCCACGAAAACTGTTCATCGGGAGCTGCACAAATCTGGATTCCACGGAAGAGCTGCAATTAGAAAACCGCTGCTCTCAATGACAAATGTTTCCAAGCGTTTAGAGTGGTGCAGAAACCTCCAGAATTAGTCCCTCGAGCAGTGGAAACATGTGATATTCTCAGACGAATCATCGTTTACCCTATTTCCGACCTCCGGCCGAGTGTACATTTGGAGACAGCCGAAAGAAGCATTCCATCCAGACTGCCTTCTCCCAACCATAAAACATGGTGGAGGTTCTGTGATGATCTGGGGTGCTATTTCATGGAGATCCGCCGGGCCAATGATATCCCTTCATGGAAGAATTAACAGCCGAGATTATTTAGGCATTTTGGGAGACCAAGTGCATCCAATGGTTCAAGCACTGTTCCCGGAGGGAACGCCATCTTTCAGGATGATAATGCACCAATTCATACAGCTAGAATCGTTAAAGCATGGCACAAGGAACATTCTAATGAAGTTGAGCATCTCATCTGGCCCCCACAATCCCCAGACCTCAACATTATTGAGCATTTATGGTCGATTTTAGAGATTCAAGTTAGACGTCGATTTCCACCGCCATCGTAGCTCAAAGAACTGGAGGGTGTTTTAACTGCAGAATGGGCTAAAATTCCTTTGGAAACAATTCACACCGTGTATGAATCCATACCTTGGAGAATTGAGGCTGTAATCGCCGCAAAAGGTGGACCTACACCAGATTAAAACTAACTTTTGTTGATGTTTCCAGGTGTTTCCATTATTTGGTCCAACCCCTGTATATATACTGTATATATCCGTCCTCCTCCTTCTCAACCTGTCCTCTGCTTTCGACACAGTCGACCACTGCCTACTGCTACAGATTCTTTCTTCCCTCGGCATCAAAGACCTCACCCTGTCCTGGATCTCCTCATACCTTTCCAACCGCACATTTAGCGTTTCCCACTCCCACACCACCTCCTCATCCCGCCCTCTCTCTGTTGGAGTCCCTCAAGGCTCTGTCCTAGGGTCCCTACTTTTTTCCATCTATACCCTTGGTGTAGGACAACTCATAAAGTCCTATGGCTTCTAGTACCACCTGTATGCGGAAGACACTCAGATCTACCTCCTACCTCTATGGTCCAGATGTCACCTCTCTGCTATCCAGAATCCCGGGGTGTCTGTCAGCCATATCCTCCTTCTTCACCTCTCGCTTCCTCAAACTCAATGTAGACAAAACCAAACTCATCATCTTTCCTCCATCTCGCGTATCCCCCCTACCTGATCTATCTATTATGGTAAACGGCATCACGCTCTCTCCCACACCTGAAATTCGCTGCCTCGGGGTAAGTCTTGACTGTGCTCTGTCCTTCAAACCGCACGTCCAAACTCTTGCCACCTCCTGCCGTCTCCAGCTCAAAAATATTGCCAGAATCCGTCCCTTCCTCTGCCCTCAATCTACTAAATCTCTTGTGCATGCCCTCATCATCTCCCGCCTCGATTACTGCAACACCCTCCTCTGTGGCCTCCCCGCTAACTCTCTGGCACCCCTCCAGTCTGTCCTCAACTCTGCCCCGGCTAATCCACCTCTCTCCTCGCTACTCCCCTGTTTCTCCCCTCTGCAAATCCCTCCACTGGCTCCCAATTCCCCAACGAATCCAGTTCAAACTACTAACACTGATCTAGAAAGCCATCCACAACCTGTCCCCTCCCTATATCTCTGAACTAATCTCCCAATACCTTCCCTCATGTAATCTTGGATCCTCCCAAGACCTCCTACTCTCCTCCACACTTATTCGTTCCTCACATAACCGCCTCCAATATTTCTCCCGAATATCCCCCTTCCTCTGGAATTCCACGTCTCAACACATCCGATTATCCACCACCCTCGGATCCTTCAGACGGAACCTGAAAACCCATCTCTTCAGGAAAGCCTACAGCCTGCAATAACCATTCTGCTGCCTCACCACCTCCTGAGCTGCTGCCTCACTAACCACCCGAGCTGCCGCCTCACCACCACCCGAGCTGCCACCTCACCACCACCCGAGCTGCCACCTAACCACCAGAGCTGCCGCCTCACCACCAGAGCTGCCGCCTCACCAACCACCCGAGCTGCCGCCTCACCACCACCAGACCTGCCGCCTCACCACCACCAGAGCTGCAGCCTCACCACCACCAGAGCTGCCGCTTCACCACCACCAGAGCTGCCGCCTCACTACCACCAGAGCTGCCTCACTCCCGACCTTCTGTCTCTTCCCCATTATCCCATAGAATGTAAGTCCGCAAGGACAGGGTCCTCTCCCCTCTGTACCAGTCTGTCATTGTAAATTTGTTTACTGTAAACGATATCTATATCTCTGTACATCACCCCTTTCTCATGTACAGCACCATGGAATTAATGGTGCTATATAAATAAATAATAATGATATATATGTATGCATATATCAGCTGCAGTTATATATCAGCTGCAGCTACATATCAGGTGCAGCGATTCTTCAGCTTCACTTTCTGCACAATATTGATCACACAACGATCTGCAGATGAGGCTGTGGTTACTCGTATATAGGAGCTATGGCGGCTCTCCTACCTCCTCCCTCATATAGGAGCTATGGCCGCTCTCCTACCTGCTCCCTCATATATAGGAGCTCTGGCCGCTCTCCTACCTTCTCCCTCATATATAGGAGCTATGGCCGCTCTCTTATCTGCTCCCTCATATATAGGAGCTCTGGCCGCTCTCCTACCTGCTCCCTCATATATAGGAGCTATGGCCGCTCTCCTACCTGCTCCCTCATATATAGGAGCTATGGCGGCTCTCCTACCTCCTCCCTCATATATAGGAGCTATGGCCGCTCTCCTCCCTCCTCCCTCATATATAGGAGCTATGGCCGCTCTCCTACCTGCTCCCTCATATATAGGAGCTATGGCCGCTCTCCTACCTGCTCCCTCATATATAGGAGCTATGGCCGCTCTCCTACCTCCTCCCTCATATATAGGAGCTATGGCCGCTCTCCTACCTGCTCCCTCATATATAGGAGCTATGGCCGCTCTCCTACCTCCTCCCTCATATATAGGAGCTATGGCCGCTCTCCTACCTGCTCCCTCATATATAGGAGCTATGGCCGCTCTCCTACTTCCTCCCTCATATATAGGAGCTATGGCCGCTCTCCTACCTCCTCCCTCATATATAGGAGCTATGGCCGCTCTCCTACCTGCTCCCTCATATATAGGAGCTATGGCCGCTCTCCTACCTGCTCCCTCATATATAGGAGCTATGGCCGCTCTCCTACCTGCTCCCTCATATATAGGAGCTATGGCCGCTCTCCTACCTGCTCCCTCATATATAGGAGCTATGGCCGCTCTCCTACCTGCTCCCTCATATATAGGAGCTATGGCCGCTCTCCTACCTCCTCCCTCATATATAGGAGCTATGGCTGCTCTCCTACCTGCTCCCTCATATATAGGAGCTATGGCCGCTCTCCTACCTGCTCCCTCATATATAGGAGCTATGGCCGCTCTCCTACCTCCTCCCTCATATATAGGAGCTATGGCTGCTCTCCTACCTGCTCCCTCATATATAGGAGCTCTGGCCGCTCTCCTACCTGCTCCCTCATATATAGGAGCTATGGCCGCTCTCTTATCTGCTCCCTCATATATAGGAGCTCTGGCCGCTCTCCTACCTGCTCCCTCATATATAGGAGCTATGGCCGCTCTCCTACCTGCTCCCTCATATATAGGAGCTATGGCGGCTCTCCTACCTCCTCCCTCATATATAGGAGCTATGGCCGCTCTCCTCCCTCCTCCCTCATATATAGGAGCTATGGCCGCTCTCCTACCTGCTCCCTCATATATAGGAGCTATGGCCGCTCTCCTACCTGCTCCCTCATATATAGGAGCTATGGCCGCTCTCCTACCTGCTCCCTCATATATAGGAGCTATGGCCGCTCTCCTACCTGCTCCCTCATATATAGGAGCTATGGCCGCTCTCCTACCTCCTCCCTCATATATAGGAGCTATGGCCGCTCTCCTACCTGCTCCCTCATATATAGGAGCTATGGCCGCTCTCCTACCTCCTCCCTCATATATAGGAGCTATGGCCGCTCTCCTACCTGCTCCCTCATATATAGGAGCTATGGCCGCTCTCCTACTTCCTCCCTCATATATAGGAGCTATGGCCGCTCTCCTACCTCCTCCCTCATATATAGGAGCTATGGCCGCTCTCCTACCTGCTCCCTCATATATAGGAGCTATGGCCGCTCTCCTACCTGCTCCCTCATATATAGGAGCTATGGCCGCTCTCCTACCTGCTCCCTCATATATAGGAGCTATGGCCGCTCTCCTACCTGCTCCCTCATATATAGGAGCTATGGCCGCTCTCCTACCTGCTCCCTCATATATAGGAGCTATGGCCGCTCTCCTACCTCCTCCCTCATATATAGGAGCTATGGCCGCTCTCCTACCTGCTCCCTCATATATAGGAGCTATGGCCGCTCTCCTACCTGCTCCCTCATATATAGGAGCTATGGCCGCTCTCCTCCCTCCTCCCTCATATATAGGAGCTATGGCCGCTCTCCTACCTGCTCCCTCATATATAGGAGCTATGGCCGCTCTCCTACCTGCTCCCTCATATATAGGAGCTATGGCCGCTCTCCTACCTGCTCACTCATATATAGGAGCTATGGCCGCTCTCCTACCTGCTCCCTCATATATAGGAGCTATGGCCGCTCTCCTACCTGCTCCCTCATATATAGGAGCTATGGCCGCTCTCCTACCTGCTCCCTCATATATAGGAGCTATGGCCGCTCTCCTACCTGCTCCCTCATATATAGGAGCTATGGCCGCTCTCCTACCTCCTCCCTCATATATAGGAGCTATGGCCGCTCTCCTACCTCATATATAGGAGCTATGGCCGCTCTCCTACCTGCTCCCACATATATAGGAGCTATGGCCGCTCTCCTACCTGCTCCCTCATATATAGGAGCTATGGCGGCTCTCCTACCTGCTCCCTCATATATAGGAGCTATGGCCGCTCTCCTACCTCCTCCCTCATATATAGGAGCTATGGCCGCTCTCCTACCTCCTCCCTCATATATAGGAGCTATGGCCGCTCTCCTACCTGCTCCCTCATATATAGGAGCTATGGCTGCTCTCCTACCTCCTCCCTCATATATAGGAGCTATGGCCGCTCTCCTACCTGCTCCCTCATATATAGGAGCTATGGCCGCTCTCCTACCTGCTCCCTCATATATAGGAGCTATGGCCGCTCTCCTACCTGCTCCCTCATATATAGGAGCTATGGCCGCTCTCCTACCTGCTCCCTCATATATAGGAGCTATGGCCGCTCTCCTACCTCCTCCCTCATATATAGGAGCTATGGCCGCTCTCCTACCTGCTCCCTCATATATAGGAGCTATGGCTGCTCTCCTACCTCCTCCCTCATATATAGGAGCTATGGCCGCTCTCCTACCTGCTCCCTCATATATAGGAGCTATGGCCGCTCTCCTACCTGCTCCCTCATATATAGGAGCTATGGCCGCTCTCCTACCTGCTCCCTCATATATAGGAGCTATGGCCGCTCTCCTACCTGCTCCCTCATATATAGGAGCTATGGCCGCTCTCCTACCTCCTCCCTCATATATAGGAGCTATGGCCGCTCTCCTACCTCCTCCCTCATATATAGGAGCTATGGCCGCTCTCCTACCTGCTCCCTCATATATAGGAGCTATGGCCGCTCTCCTACCTGCTCCCTCATATATAGGAGCTATGGCCGCTCTCCTACCTCCTCCCTCATATATAGGAGCTATGGCTGCTCTCCTACCTGCTCCCTCATATATAGGAGCTCTGGCCGCTCTCCTACCTGCTCCCTCATATATAGGAGCTATGGCCGCTCTCTTATCTGCTCCCTCATATATAGGAGCTCTGGCCGCTCTCCTACCTGCTCCCTCATATATAGGAGCTATGGCCGCTCTCCTACCTGCTCCCTCATATATAGGAGCTATGGCGGCTCTCCTACCTCCTCCCTCATATATAGGAGCTATGGCCGCTCTCCTCCCTCCTCCCTCATATATAGGAGCTATGGCCGCTCTCCTACCTGCTCCCTCATATATAGGAGCTATGGCCGCTCTCCTACCTGCTCCCTCATATATAGGAGCTATGGCCGCTCTCCTACCTGCTCCCTCATATATAGGAGCTATGGCCGCTCTCCTACCTGCTCCCTCATATATAGGAGCTATGGCCGCTCTCCTACCTCCTCCCTCATATATAGGAGCTATGGCCGCTCTCCTACCTGCTCCCTCATATATAGGAGCTATGGCCGCTCTCCTACCTCCTCCCTCATATATAGGAGCTATGGCCGCTCTCCTACCTGCTCCCTCATATATAGGAGCTATGGCCGCTCTCCTACTTCCTCCCTCATATATAGGAGCTATGGCCGCTCTCCTACCTCCTCCCTCATATATAGGAGCTATGGCCGCTCTCCTACCTGCTCCCTCATATATAGGAGCTATGGCCGCTCTCCTACCTGCTCCCTCATATATAGGAGCTATGGCCGCTCTCCTACCTGCTCCCTCATATATAGGAGCTATGGCCGCTCTCCTACCTGCTCCCTCATATATAGGAGCTATGGCCGCTCTCCTACCTGCTCCCTCATATATAGGAGCTATGGCCGCTCTCCTACCTCCTCCCTCATATATAGGAGCTATGGCCGCTCTCCTACCTGCTCCCTCATATATAGGAGCTATGGCCGCTCTCCTACCTGCTCCCTCATATATAGGAGCTATGGCCGCTCTCCTCCCTCCTCCCTCATATATAGGAGCTATGGCCGCTCTCCTACCTGCTCCCTCATATATAGGAGCTATGGCCGCTCTCCTACCTGCTCCCTCATATATAGGAGCTATGGCCGCTCTCCTACCTGCTCACTCATATATAGGAGCTATGGCCGCTCTCCTACCTGCTCCCTCATATATAGGAGCTATGGCCGCTCTCCTACCTGCTCCCTCATATATAGGAGCTATGGCCGCTCTCCTACCTGCTCCCTCATATATAGGAGCTATGGCCGCTCTCCTACCTGCTCCCTCATATATAGGAGCTATGGCCGCTCTCCTACCTCCTCCCTCATATATAGGAGCTATGGCCGCTCTCCTACCTCATATATAGGAGCTATGGCCGCTCTCCTACCTGCTCCCACATATATAGGAGCTATGGCCGCTCTCCTACCTGCTCCCTCATATATAGGAGCTATGGCGGCTCTCCTACCTGCTCCCTCATATATAGGAGCTATGGCCGCTCTCCTACCTCCTCCCTCATATATAGGAGCTATGGCCGCTCTCCTACCTCCTCCCTCATATATAGGAGCTATGGCCGCTCTCCTACCTGCTCCCTCATATATAGGAGCTATGGCTGCTCTCCTACCTCCTCCCTCATATATAGGAGCTATGGCCGCTCTCCTACCTGCTCCCTCATATATAGGAGCTATGGCCGCTCTCCTACCTGCTCCCTCATATATAGGAGCTATGGCCGCTCTCCTACCTGCTCCCTCATATATAGGAGCTATGGCCGCTCTCCTACCTGCTCCCTCATATATAGGAGCTATGGCCGCTCTCCTACCTCCTCCCTCATATATAGGAGCTATGGCCGCTCTCCTACCTGCTCCCTCATATATAGGAGCTATGGCTGCTCTCCTACCTCCTCCCTCATATATAGGAGCTATGGCCGCTCTCCTACCTGCTCCCTCATATATAGGAGCTATGGCCGCTCTCCTACCTGCTCCCTCATATATAGGAGCTATGGCCGCTCTCCTACCTGCTCCCTCATATATAGGAGCTATGGCCGCTCTCCTACCTGCTCCCTCATATATAGGAGCTATGGCCGCTCTCCTACCTCCTCCCTCATATATAGGAGCTATGGCCGCTCTCCTACCTCCTCCCTCATATATAGGAGCTATGGCCGCTCTCCTACCTGCTCCCTCATATATAGGAGCTATGGCCGCTCTCCTACCTGCTCCCTCATATATAGGAGCTATGGCAGCTCCTCTTCTTTTTCATTCTTATTATACCTTTTTAGACATTTGGTATTAGTGATTAATTTTTAATAATTTACCAATAAATAATTACTTTTTAGCTTATATCCCGGCTTAGTGATTTTGTTACTCCAATCTTTCTGGTGCTTTTTTGTTTTCATGGTATGGGAGTACTCCACCTATCATTTTGAACCATATATTCAAGGGGACACTTTAAATATCTTTTATTTCCGGCCCAGATGATATGTGTTTTTCTTTATTTTTCTATCAGTATTCTGCTGTTACATCGTGTCTTATGCTCCAGAGCTGCAGTCACTATTCTGCTGTTACATCAGGTCTTATCCTCCAGAGCTGTACTCACTATTCTGCTGTTACACTGTGTCTTATCTTCCAGAGCTGCAGTCACTATTCTGTTGTTACATCGTGTCTTATCCTCCAGAGCTGCACTCTCTATTCTGCTGTTACATTGGTGTCTTATCCTCCAGATCTGAAGTCACTACCCTGCTGTTCCATCATGTCTTAGCCTCCAGTCACCTCTAGAGCTGCAGTCACTATTCTGCTGTTATATCATGTCTTATCCTCCAGAGCTGTACTCACTATTCTGCTGTTACATTGTGTTTTATCCTCTAGTCGCCTCCAGAGCTGCAGTCACTAAAATTATGCTACATTGTCTTATCCTCAAGTCACGTCCTGAGCTGCAGTCACTATTCTGCTGTTACATTGTGTCTTATCCTCCTGACAGTGAAGATACAGTCCTGTATGTTTACCTGGTTCCTGTAGGTAGATGGTCTGTAATCAGGTGCTGGGGTCTTTTATTCACCTCTCATTCCTCTGCCTCTTACGGTGAATGGTTAAATCTTGGGCAGTCTCCTGGTGCAGCAGCAGGTTGTACCCGGGCAGGAGTGCCAGGTGTCTGCTCTCTGCAGATGAATGTGGAGGATTAGACAGATCACATTCATGTAAAGCAAGAAGCAACACGTACTCCTGACACAGCAGTACCATGGTGAGCACGAGCCCGAGGGCACAGGGAGGGCAGAGCCCCAGCGGGCAGTGCCAGCCTTACCACACCCTGCTCAGGAGACAAGGCCTCACCTACAGATTAGTGCGGACGTAATCTGGGGACACTGCGCAGCAGACATACATCCCCATTACTGGTGACCAAAAACTGGGGACCACACTGACCAGAGTTGGGGTAGACAATATAGTGACCAGAGAGCAGTGACCACTGTCATCAGAAACCAGAGACCACAGTGACCAGAGAGCGGGGATAACAGTGACCAGAGACCGTTGACCATGGTGACCGGGGACCACGGTGATTAGAGACCACAGTGACCAGAGAACACGACAACCAGAGACCGGTGACCAGAAACCACAGTGACCAGAGATATCTGTGACCAGAAACTGATGACCAGAGACCTGTGACCACGGTAGCAAGAGACCGGTGACCAGAAACCAGAGACCACAGTGAACAGACCTGGTACCACGGTGACCAGAGACCGGGGATAACTGTGACCAGAGATGGGGACCACAGTGACCAGTGACCTGGTACCACGGTGACCAGAGACCGGGGATAACTGTGACCAGAGACGAGGACCACAGTGACCAGAAACCGGAAACCACAGTGACCAGAGACCGGTGGCCATGGTGACCAGAAACTGTTGACCACGGTGACCAGAGACCATTGTCCACGGTGACCAGAGACCAATGACCACGGTAAACAGAGTCAGGTGACTAGAAATCAGAGACCACAGTGACCAGAGACCACGGTGACCAGAGACCAATGACCATGGTAACCAGAGTTCGGTGACCAGAAATCGGAGACCGCAGTGACCAGAGATCGAGGATAACTGTGACCAGAGACGGGGACCACAGTGACCAGAGACCACGGTGACCAGAGACCAATGACCATGGTAACCAGAGTTCGGTGACCAGAAATCGGAGACCACAGTGACCAGAGATCGAGGATAACTGTGACCAGAGACGGGGACCACAGTGACCAGAGACCAGAAATCGGAGACGACAGTAACCAGAGACCGTTGGCTATGGTGACCAGAAACCGTTGACCATGGTGACCAGAAACTGGGGACCACAGAGACGGTTGACCACAGTGACCAGAGACCATTGACCATGGTGACCAGAAACTGGGGACCACAGAGACCGTTGCCCACAGTGACCAGAGATCATTGACCATGGTGACCAGCGTAACAAGAGACTGGTGCCCAGAGAGACCAGAAACCTGTGACCAGGGAGACTAATGATGAGTGTGACAAGTGAAAACAGTTCTGTGGAAATACAGATATACAAAATATAAATACAGTTCCAAGTAAATACAGTCCTATGTAAACTAATTATAAAGTTATGCACCGTTCTAGAAGACACTGTTTTCTTTCGTCGCCATTTTCAGCACTTGTTTCCAGTTAGAAAATGGAAATGTCATATGTTTATATTATTATATATATATTATTATTTATATTATCCACCTCTCGTGTCTCCCCTTTTCCTCATAGTTTGTAAGCTTGCGAGCAGCAGGGCCCTCATTCCTCCTGGTATCTATTTTGAACTGTGATTTCTGTTATGCTGTAATGTCTATTGTCTGTACAAGTCCCCTCTATAAGTTGTAAAGCGCTGCGGAATATGTTGGCGCTATATAAATAAAAATTATTATTATTATTATTTTATTATTACTATTATTATTACATGTGAGGAGGGGTATACATAATAAAAACAAGTGCAATAATCTTAAACAATACAAGTGACGACTGATACAGGAGGAGAGAGGACCCTGCCCGCAAGGGCTCACAATCTACAAGGGATGGGTGAGGATACAGGAGGAGAGAAGACCCTGCCAGCGAGGGCTCTTAATCTACAACGGATGGGTGAGGATACAGGAGGAGAGAGGACCCTGCCTGCGAGTGCTCACAGTCTACAAGGGATGGGTGAGGATACAGGAGAGAGGACCCTGCCCGCAAGGGCTCACAATCTACAAGGGATGGGTGAGGATACAGGAGGAGAGAAGACCCTGCCAGCGAGGGCTCTTAATCTACAAGGGATGGGTGAGGATACAGGAGGAGAGAAGACCCTGCTCGCGAGGGCTCACAATCTATAAGGGACGAGTGATGATACAGGAGGAGAGAGGACCCTGCCCGCGAGGGCTCTTAATCTACAAGGGATGGGTGAGGATACAGGAGGAGAGAAGACCCTGCCAGCGAGGGCTCTTAATCTACAACGGATGGGTGAGGATACAGGAGGAGAGAGGACCCTGCCTGCGAGCGCTCACAGTCTACAAGGGATGGGTGAGGATACAGGAGAGAGGACCCTGCCCGCAAGGGCTCACAATCTACAAGGGATGGGTGAGGATACAGGAGGAGAGAAGACCCTGCCAGCGAGGGCTCTTAATCTACAAGGGATGGGTGAGGATACAGGAGGAGAGAAGACCCTGCTCGTGAGGGCTCACAATCTACAAGGGACGAGTGATGATACAGGAGGAGAGAGGACCCTGCCCGCGAGGGCTCTTAATCTACAAGGGATGGGTGAGGATACAGGAGGAGAGAAGACCCTGCCCGCGAGGGCTCACAATCTACAAGGGATGGGTGAGGATACAGGAGGAGAGAGGACACTGCCAGCAAGGGCTCACAATCTACAAGGGATGGGTGAGGACACAGGAGCAGAGGACACTACCTGTGAGGGCTCACAATCTACAAGGGATTGGTGAGGATACAGTAGGAGGAAGGACCCTGCCCACGGGGGCTCACAGTCTACAAGGAATGGGTGAGGATACAGGAGGAGAGACAACCCTGAACGCGAGGGCTCACAATCTACAAAGGATGGGTTGAGGATACAGGAGGAGAGAGGACACTGCCCACGAGGGCTTACAATCTACAAGGGATGTGTGAGGATACAGTAGGAGGGAGGACCCTGCCCGCGAGGGCTCACAGTCTACAAGGGATGGGTGAGGATACAGGAGGAGAGAGGACACTGCCCACGAGGGCTTACAATCTACAAGGGATGGGTGAGGATACAGTAGGAGGTAGGACCCTGCACGCGGGGGCTCACAGTCTACAAGGGATGGGTGAGGATACAGGAGGAGAGAGGAACCTGCCTGCAAGGGCTAACAATCTACAAGGGATGGGTGAGGATACAGTAGGAGGGAGGACCCTGCCCGTGAGGGCTCACAGTCTAGAAGGGATGGGCGAGGATACAGGAGGAGGGAGGACCCTGCCCGTGAGGGCTCACAGTCTACAAGGGATGGGCGAGGATACAGGAGGAGTGAGGACACTGCCCGCGAGGGCTTACATTCTACAAGGGATAGGTGAGGATAGAGTAGGAGGTAAGACCCTGCCTGCGAGGGCTCACAATCTACAAGGGATGGGTGAGGATACAGGAGAGAGGACACTTCCTACCAGGACTCACAATCTACAAGGGATGGGTGAGGATACAGTAGGAGGGAGGACCGTGCCCGCGAGGGCTCACAGTCTACAACGGATGGGTGAGAATACAGGAGGAGAGAGGACCCTGCCCGCGAGGGCTCACAATCTACAAGGAATGGGTAAGGATACACTAGGAGGGAGTACCCTGCCTGCGAGGGCTCACAGTCTACAAGTGATGGGTGAGGATACAGGAGGAGAGAGGACACTGCGTGCGAGGGCTCACAATCTACAAAGAATGGGTGAGGATACAGGAGGAGAGAGGACCCTGCCTGCGAGGGCTCACCGTCTACAAGGGATGGGTGAGGATATAGTAGGAGAGAGGACCCTGCCCACGAGGGCTCACAATCTACAAGGGATGGGTGAGGATACAGTAGGAGGGAGGACCCTGCCTGCGAGGGCTCACCGTCTACAAGGGATGGGTGAGGATATAGTAGGAGAGAGGACCCTGCCCACGAGGGCTCACAGTCTACAAGGGATGGGTAAGGATACAGTAGAGGACCCTGCAAGTGAGGGCTCACAATCTACAAGGAATGGGTGAGGATACAGGAGGAGAGAGGACCCTGCCCACGAGGGCTTACAGTCTACAAGGGGCGGGTGATGATACAGTAGAACAGAGGACTCTGCCCGTGAGGGCTCACAGTCTACAAGGGATGGGTGAGAATACAGGAGGAGAGAGGACCCTGCCCGTGAGGGCTCACAATCTACAAGGAATGGGGGAGCATACAGTAGGAGGGAGGACCCTGCCTGCGAGGGCTCACAGTCTACAAGGGACGGGTGAGGATACAGGATGAGAGAGGACCCTGCCCATGAGGGCTCACAATCTACAAGGAATGGGTGAGGATACAGGAGGAGAGAGGACAATCTGAGGGCTCACAATCTACATGGGATGGGTGAGGATACAGGAGGAGAGAGGACACTGCCCACGAGGGCTCACAATCTAAAAGGGATGGGTGAGGATACAGTAGGAGGGAGGACCCTGCCTGCGAGGGCTCACCGTCTACAAGGGATGGGTGAGGATACAGTAGGAGGGAGGACCCTGTCTGCGAGGGCTCAGTCTACAAGGGATGGGTAAGGATCCAGGAGGAGAGCGGACCCTGCCCACGAGGGCTCACAATCTACAAGGGATGGGTGAGGATACAGTAGAAGGGAGGACCCTGCCTGCGAGAGCTCACAGTCTACAAGGGATGGGTGAGGATCCAGGAGGAGAGAGGACCCTGCCCACGAGGGCTCACAATATATAAGGGATGGGTGAGGATACAGGAGGAGAGAGGACACTGCCCACGAAAGCTCACAATCTACAAGGGATGGGTGAGGATACAGGAGGAGAGAGGACCCTGCCTGCGAGGGCTCACAATCTACAAGGGATAGGTGAGGGTACAGGAGAGAGGACCCTGCCCGCGAGGGCTCACAGTTTACACAGGATGGCTGAGGATACAGCAGGAGACAGGACCGAGCCTGTGAGGGCTCACAATCTACAAGGGATGGGTGAGGATACACTAGGAGAGAGGACCCTGCCTGCCAGGGCTCACAATCTACAAGGGATGGGTGAGGATACAATAGGAGAGGACCCTGCCTGCCAGGGCTCACAATCTACAAGGGATGGGTGAGGATACAGGAGCAGTGAGGACCCTGCCCGCGAGAGCTCACAATCTACAAGGGATGGGTGAGGATACAGTAGGAGAGAGGACCCTGCCTGCTAGGGCTCACAATCTACAAGGGATGGGTGAGGATACAGGAGCAGAGAGGACCCTGCCCGCGAGGGCTCACAGTCTACAAGGGATGGGTGACAATACAGTAGGCGAGAGGACCCTGCCCGCGAGGGCTCTTAATCTACAAGGGATGGGTGAGGATACAGTAGGAGAGAGGACCCTGCCAGGGCCAGGGCTCACAATCTACAAGGGATGGGTGAGGATACAGTAGGAGAGGACCCTGCCTGCCAGGGCTCACAATCTACAAGGGATGGGTGAGGATACAGGAGGAGAGAGGACTCTGCCTGCTAGGGCTCACAATCTACAAGGGATGGGTGAGGATACAGGAGCAGAGAGGACCCTGCCCGCGAGGGCTCACAGTCTACAAGGGATGGGTGACAATACAGTAGGCGAGAGGAACCTGCCCGCGAGGGCTCACAATCTACAAGCGATGGGCGAGGATAAAGTAAGAGAGAGAACCATGCTCACGAGGGCTCACAATCTACACAGGATGGGTGAGGATACAGGAGGAGAGTGGACCCTGCCCATGAGGGCTCACAGTCTACAAAGGGATGGGCGAGGATACAGTAGAAGAGAGGACCCTGGCTGCGAGGGCTCACAATCTACAAGGGACGGGTGAGAATACAGGAGGAGAGGACTCTGCCCGTGAGGGCTCACAATCTACAAGGGATGGGTGAGGATACAGTAGGAGAGAGGACTCTGCCCGTGAGGGCTCACAATCTACAAGGGATGGGTGAGGATACAGGACAAGGGGCCTGCCCGCGAGGGCTCACAGTCTACAAGGGGTGGGTGAGGATAAAGTAGAAAAGAGGACTCTGCCCGTGAGGGCTCACAATCTACAAGGGATGGGTGAGAATATAGGAGGAGAGAGGACTCTGCCCGCGAGGGCTCACAATCTACAAGGGACGGGTGAGGATATAGTAGGTGAGGGCAGAGTTGGTCGTGCAGCGGTTTCTGTGGATCGGTGGTTACTGCAGGTTGCAGCCTTGTCGGGAGATCTAAGTCTTCAGGTTCCTTTTGAAGGTTTCCATGGTAGGCGAGAGGCTGATATGTTGGGGTACAGAGTTGCATAGTTGGGGAGAAGTGCTGGAGAAGTCTTGTATGCGATTGTGGGAAGAAGAGATAAGAGGAGAGTAGAGAAGGAGATCTTGTGAGGATCGGAGGTTGTACACAGGTAAGCACTGCGAGACGAGGTCACAGATGTATGGAGGACACAGGTTGTGGATGGCTTTGTATGCCATGGTTAGGGTTTTGAACTGGAGTCTCTGGGTAATGGGGAGCCAGTGCAGGGATTGACAGAGGGTAGAGGTCGGGGAATAGCGGGGGGACAGGTGGATTAATCGGGCAGTCTAATACGTCTGACAGCTGAGGGCTTGCTGCAATTTGCCCAGTGTAAGCAATGGTCTGATTGTCAGGGGAGATGATGATGATATCGGACTGTGGATTGCCAATCACTTTCTCATAGAGACACCCAAGCTCTCCGTGGAGTGAGAGCTCCTGTGTGTGGGAGAGATGGCACAGACGCAGTCATCTGAGGAGCATGGCCCCAGACATTACACCATATTTGATATCAGCCCCTCTTATAACGCTCCAGTACTGATATAACCCCCAGACATTACACCATATGTGACTGATATAATTTGATATAAGAGAATTATAACGCTCCAGCACCACATATAATCTCTGGGCTGTGCAGATTACTGGCCCTATAATGTTATATGTGCCACATGTATAGATTCTTCTGCTCGGAGCCGTCATTTGTAGTAAAGTTGCGGAGCTGCAATTCTATCTGCCGGGGAATACATTGTATCAGCTCCACCATCTGTATCCATTTATGTATGTGCCCCTCCCCCACAGCCGAGAACGCTCTCCTCCAGGACATGGGGCTGTTGGATCTGATCTGAGTAAAAAAAAATCTCTGCAGAGTTGTCAGGAGTCATGAAATGTGACCACGGCCGTCCGCCATTATGTAACCAGCCTTCTGGATGATCTTGTGCTCCCAGTTACTGGCATCATAAAGCGTCTCCATATTGAAGGGTGGATGGCAGGGCCATTTCACAGTGATAACGGACCAGGTATGGGGGATGTGATGCGGGGCAGTATGGCAGCCATAGAGGAGGCTGCGGACCAGGGGTGGGGGATGTGATGCAGGGCAGTATGGTAGCCATAAAGGAGGCTGCGGACCAGGGGTGGGGGATGTGATGCAGGGCAGTATGGTAGCCATTGAGGAGGCTGTGGACCAGGGGTGCGGGATGTGATGAAGGGCAGTATGGTAGCCATAGAGGAGGCTGTGGACCAGGGGTGGGGGATGTGATGTAGGGCGGTATGGCAGCCATAAAGGAGGCTGTGGACCAGGGGTGGGGGATGTGATGTAGGGCGGTATGGCAGCCATAGAGGTGGCTGCGGACCAGGGGTGGGTGATGTGATGCAGGGCAGTTTGGTAGCCATAGAGGAGTCTGTGGACCATGGGTGGGGGATGTGATGCAGGGCAGTATGGTAGCCATAAAGGAGGCTGTGGACCAGGGGTGGGGGATGTGATGTAGGGCGGTATGGCAGCCATAGAGGTGGCTGCGGACCAGGGGTGGAGGATGTGATGCAGGGCAGTTTGGTAGCCATAGAGGAGTCTGTGGACCATGGGTGGGGGATGTGATGCAGGGCAGTATGGTAGCCATAGAGGAGGCTGCAGACCAGGGGTGGGGGATGTGATGCAGGGCAGTATGGAAGCCATAGAGGCTGAAGACCAGGGGTGCGGGATGTGATGTAGGGCGGTATGGCAGCCATAGAGGAGGCTGTGGACCAGGGGTGCGGGATGTGATGATGGGCAGTATGGTAGCCATAGAGGAGGCTGTGGACCAGGGGTGGGGGATGTGATGCAGGGCAGTATGGCAGCCATAGAGGAGGCTGCGGACCAGGGGTGGAGGATGTGATGCAGGGCAGTTTGGTAGCCATAGAGGAGTCTGTGGACCATGGGTGGGGGATGTGATGCAGGGCAGTATGGTAGCCATAGAGGAGGCTGCAGACCAGGGGTGCGGGATGTGATGCAGGGCGGTATGGCAGCCATAGAGGAGGCTGCGGACCAGGGGTGGGGGATGTGATGCAGGGCAGTATGGCAGCCATGGAGGAGGCTGCGGACCAGGGGTGGAGGATGTGATGAAGGGCGGTATGGCAGCCATGGAGGAGGCTGTGGATCATGGGTGTTGGATTTGACCCTGGAGGCGCTTTTGCCTGGACTCAGGGAAGTGTTTGAGTTTCTGTGAATTCAGAATTAATCAATGTGATGAAACGATAAAGAAACAAAGGGATGAAAGAAAGAGAAAGTGCAAGAGGAGAAAGAGAAAGTGCAAGAGGATGCAGAGGAAGTCAGGAATGAGAATCCATCAGATCAAGATCCAGATCACTGAAGTAAAGTAAAAAAAAAGTCAGGAACTAATCCAAACGGAGCCTCCAAGATGGCGGAGAAAACGGAAAATAGTCGCATCTCTTATGAGTGCACCTGGAGCAAATATAGGTGAGAGGGTCCAGATGTGGGGTCCGCACTGACGCGTGGCACATAAGTGATCACTGACACGCCGTTTTTTCAGACAGGATAGTGAATCCGGCACTGCCATGTCGCCCATTCTCTCGCTGTTCTGATATTGGGACATATTCCCATCCATCCAGACAATGCCAGAAGGAACGTCGCCGCCTCTGAATCTGCTCCCTGTTCTCCAGCAGACACAGAGCACATTGTTCCCGCACTCACCGGGGGGAACGTCTCGGATAAACGGCTCTATTATGGGGGTAATGTGAGTAACGCCGGCCACGCTCTGCCTCCATCTGCTTCTGGAACCAGGAGTTGAGCAGCAGGGTTAGTCTCCACTTTGGCCAGGTACCCAGATGTCCACGTGGGAGGCTGGGGGGCCGGCTGCATCCTCCAGATTTCTATGGGATAATTGTGCAGCATTTCCAGCATCCCGTGAGGACGCAACGTATTCACTCCATTGCCAATGAGCATGCAAGCCCCGCGCAATACCCCAGGCCTGATGTCGGGGCCCTTTTTCTACACAGGAGACAAAATAAATGAAAGATTCATTTATCTTGGATTTGCACGTGTCCGTCATGATACTTCCCTTTGCATCACTCCACAGCCTCCATGTTACCAGCAAATCCAGAGACAAAGCCAGTGTTTCGCAGGCAAGCGCCCTTTCTCCAGCATAAGTAAAACGGCAGCTAAGCTTTAACTTTTATGATGCATTTTGGATAAATAAATGAAATGATCTCTCTGGCACCTTGGAAACAATCTTTAGGATTTGCACATTTTCATCAGTAACTTCTTTTAGGGATTGAAAGGGGCGATGAATATCCCAATGTGAAGCCTGGCGGAGGGTGAACAGACCTGCTGGAGCTTGTGATTGTGGCCAGAGATGTGGGACTGTCACCTACTGGTGTCGGGAGCTGATGATCAGAGACCCTGAGGAGCTCAGAGCCCAGAAAGAGCCATAAAAGACGCCTCATCCTGTACATGGGGCACAAACTGACATCATTACCTTTCACTGTTCCTCCTTAAACAGCTGCAGGTACCTTTCCCTGCAACCAGAAAAAATGTAAAACCTGTCCATTTATAATGACCACGGACAAGATAAAGATCCCCAATACACATCAGGACTACAAGATCCCAGGGACTTTCAGCTGCATCACTTCTAGTGTGGTGTACCTAATTATTTGTACCAAATGTCCAGCTCAGGGTCTGTATGTGGGGGAGACAGGGCAAAAACTGAGAACAAGGATGAAAGGGACTCTGTCACCCCAAAATTCGAGTATGACCTGCCGCCACCGGCATCAGGGGCTTATCTACAGTATTCTGTAATGCATTCTGTAGTGCTGTAGATAAGCCCCCGATTTATCCTGAAAGATGAGAAAAAGACATTAGATTATACTCACCCAGGGGAGGTCACGCTGCGGTCCGGGTCTGATGGGCGTCGCGGTCCGGTCCGAGGCCTCTCATCTTCTTACGATGACGTCCTCTTCTTGTCTTCTGTGGCTCCGGAGTACTGATCTGTCCTGTTGAGGGCAGAGCAATGTACTGCAGTGCGCAGGTGTCGGGAAAGGTCAGAGAGGCCCAGCACCTGTGCACTGCAGTACTTTGCTCTGCCCTCAACAGGGCAAATCAGTACGCCAGTGCAGGAGCCACGGCAGGAAGAGAATGTCATCGCATGAAGATGGGAGACGCCAGAACCAGATCACGACACCCACCGGACCCAAACCGGGACAGCCCCTGGGTGACAGAGTCCCTTTAACGCTCATCGCCACACAATAGCAGAAAAAAGAATGGATTTGTCTCCCTGATTACAGCATCATGGACATGAAATAACTTGTATTAAAAGGTAACTTCAAATCTCAGAGAGACAGAAGAGTCTGTGAGTATAAACTCATGACAACCTTCAACACTCTCAGTGCAGGAATGAATGTGAAGAAAACAAGAAAATAAACGCAATAGCACTCACCAATATTGTGGTAAAAAAAGAGTCCTCTTTATTGCAACATATACGGAGGGATCTTCACATGAATGACTTTTTTCCACGCAAAGCACCGCCGTTAGACACGCCAGTGGGTTTGCCTCATATCGATAGTACACGATGAAGTATATCCTCTGAATGAAGCTGTGCCGCTCTACTTTTTTTCTTTTCTTTTTTCTGCAGGAATGAATGTGTCACATGGATTTGTCTTTTTACATCATTTAAGCTATTTGCTCTTCAGACCTTGTGGAGGCAGCACAAGCATGGACCAGACCCCATTCAGAGGACAATAAAACATTCACACTCCTTATCTTTGAACTGTTCCAATATTTATGGACACAACTGTTTATCACTCTCCCATAATGGTAGATCTGCTTCACGTCACCTGTCTGTCTATGTCTATGGCATTTTTCTGTGCTGTATTGTGTATAAATATGTGATTCTTCTGAATTTCTATTAGTCTATGCCTGATGAACAGACAGGAGTAGTCTTGAAAGCTGCAATTTGTTACCATCTTTTCAGTTAGCCATTAAAAGGTATCAACCACTGAGGACTCTCAATTCTAAATATTTTCCTCAAGGAATGGGCATTTAGCTAAAATACTCAAAGGGTGGACAATACTTCATGAGGGGTAAAAGACCCCCAGAGTTATGGCCTGAGACGACAGGTTGTATTGTCTGATGAAGAGGTTTAAAGGAGATGACTGAACAAGAAAGGGGTGCAAACTAATTAGTAAAGAGGCCTGGAGAAAGCTCTTGAGTGGTCGTTACATGGACCCCATGTTGGACTTTATTTAATACCAAGTCTGTAATAACAGAGGTGACTGCATTGTATACGGAGGTGGCTGCATTGTATACGGAGGTGGCTGCATTGTATACGGAGGTGGCTGCATTGTATACAGAAGTGGCTGCATTGTATACAGAAGTCGCTGCACTGTATACGGAGGTGGCTGCATTGTATACAGAGGTGGCTGCATTGTATACGGAGGTGGCTGCATTGTATAGAGGTGGCTGCATTGTATACAGAGGTGGCTGCATTGTATACAGAGGTGGCTGCACTGTATACGGAGGTGGCTGCATTGTATACAGAGGTGGCTGCACTGTATAAGGAGGTAGCTACATTGTATACAGAGGTGGCTGCACTGTATACAGAGGTGGCTGCATTGTATACAGAGGTGGCTGCATTGCATACGGAGGTGGCTGCATTGTATACGGAGGTGACTGCATTGTATACGGAGGTGACTGCATTGTATACAGAGGTGGCTGCATTGTATACAGAGGTGGCTGCATTGTATACGGAGGTGGCTGCATTGTATAGAGGTGGCTGCATTGTATATAGAGGTGGCTGCATTGTATACGGAGGTGCCTGCATTGTGTACAGAGGTGGCTGCACTGTATACGGAGGTGGCTGCATTGTATATAGAGGTGGCTGCACTGTATACGGAGGTGGCTGCATTGTATACGGAGGTGGCTGCATTGTATAGAAGTGGCTGCATTGTATACAGAGGTGGCTGCATTATATACGGAGGTGGCTGCATTGTGTAGAGGTGGCTGCATTGTATACAGAGGTGGCTGCATTGTGTACAGAGGTGGCTGCACTGTATACAGAGGTGACTGCATTGTATACGGAGGTGGCTGCATTGCATACGGAGGTGACTGCATTGTATACAGAGGTGACTGCATTGTATACAGAGGTGACTGATTGTATACAGAGGTGGCTGCATTGTATACAGAGGTGGCTGCATTGTATACAGAGGTGGCAGCACTGTATATGTAGGTGGCTGCATTGTATACGGAGGTGGCTGCACTGTATATGTAGGAGGCTGCATTTTATACGAAGGTGGCTGCACTGTATACGGAGGTGGCGGCACTGTATAGAGGTGACTGCATTGCATACGGAGGTGGCTGCACTGTATACGGGGGTGGTGGAGTGCACTTGTACATCTCCATGAGGTGACGCTGGGGGAGATTCATCTTCTGCCCTGTCCTGGGTGAGACGTGCAGGATAGCTTGTGGATTAGGTCCGCGCTGCCACAATAATAGATTCAAATGTAATGAAAAGCTCTGGTGGTTTATTCAACGCGTTTCAAGGTCTATCTGACCTCTTCATCAGGAAAATAATCACAAAGACAGACGCGGACTTAATCCAAAAACTATCCTGCCCAACGTCTCAAAGAAGGTCGCGTGGGCGGCCCGTGGATCTGCAGCAGCCGATACGCACATGCTTTTTGCCTTAGGTTTCTTTCACACTTCCGTAGTTTGGCCTCCGTCGCAATGCGTCGTTTTGGGAAAAAAACGCATCCTGCAAATGTGCCCGCAGGATGCGTTTTTCCCCCCATAGATTTGTATTGCCGACGGATCGTGACGTATGGCCATACGTAGCGTCCGTCGCACACTGGATGCGTCGTGTTTTGGCGGACCGTCGTCACGAAAAAACGTTCAAGGGAACGTTTTTTCATACGTCGGGTCCTGCATTTCCTACCGCGCATGTGCGGCCGTTATTCCTCCCGTGAGGGTAGAGCCCCCGATCCTCTTCTCCAGTGGACCCCCGCCTGCGCTCCTTGCTTTGTTCTGGGTGAGGGTAGAGCCCCCGATCCTCTTCTCCAGTGGACCCCCGCCTGCGCTCCTTGCTTTGTCCTGGGTGAGGGTAGAGTCCCCGATCCTCTTCTCCAGTGGACCCCCGCCTGCGCTCCTTGCTTTGTCCTGGGTGAGGGTAGAGCCCCCCGATCCTCTTCTCCAGTGGACCCCCGCCCGCGCTCGTTTCTTTCTCTCTATATACCACTCTTCGGTCTATTATCATTCCAGGAGAAATTGGAAACTTATCTTCCTCCGCTGCTTCTTGTCTGGTTCATTCCCAAATCTTAACTAGATCACGGTCCCTGGAGGCCGGAGGTAATTGAGTTTGCTGAAAATGCCGGCAGAATCCTCTGAGACTTTGTGTTAGTATTCAGTGTCACAAGAGAAGGGCGGCCGGGGCAAGTGAGGGGTTAATGAGATATCAGGGACCCTCATGTCCACCTGTAATGTGAAGGGGCTGAGGCTGGAGGATCCCACCTGGGGTCGTGTCTCCTTCGTTTCCACAGGAAGACGATTGTAATGCTGGATAGGATGAGAATAAGAGATAGAGCAAAACCCGCGTCCCCCCGGGGTACCCACCTGTGTCCTACAAATCCAACACAGGAGACGACACCGACCTGACATCAGAAAGCAAGGGCAGAAAAGACAAGGACTGGGGCTGAGCGGCACAGGGGGTCCAGGGCAATCCAAAGGGGGCTCTGAAGAATTCCATGGGGGATCCACAGCAATCCACAAGGGGCTCCACAGCAATCCACAGGGGGCTCCACAGCAATCTGCAAGGGATTCCACAGCAAGTTGTAGGGGGCTCTGCAGAAATCTACAGGTGGTCCACAGCAATCCACAGGGGGCTCCACAACAATCCGCAGGGGGCTCCACAACAATCCGATGGGGGCTCCACAACAATCTGCATGGGGCTCCACAACAATCCGCAGGGGGCTCCACAACAATCTGTAGAGGGCTCCGCAACAATCCGTAGAGGGCTCCACAACAATCTGCAGGGGGCTCCACAACAATCTGTAGTGGGCTCCACAACAATCTGTAGAAGGTCCACAACAATCTGCATGGGACTCCACAACAATCCGTAGAGCGCTCCACAACAATCCGTAGTGGGCTCCACAACAATCCGTAGTTGGCTCCACAACAATCCGCATGGGGCTCCACAACAATCCGTAGAGGGCTCCACAACAATCTGGAGAGGGCTCCACAACAATCTGCAGGGGGCTCCACAACAATCCGTAATGGGCTCCACAACAATCTGCATGGGGGCTCCACAACAATCCGTGGGGGGCTCCACAACAATCCACAGGGGGCTCCACAACAATCCACAGGGGGCTCCACAACAATCAGCAGGGAGCTCCACAACAATCAATAGAGGGCTCCACAACAATCTGTAGGGGGCTCCACAACAATCCGCAGTGAGCTCCACAACAATCTGTAGACGGCTCCACAATAATTTGCAGGGAGCTCCACAACAATCCGTAGAGGGCTCCACAACAATCCGTAGTGGGCTCCACAACAATCCACAGGGGGCTCCACAACAATCCGTGGGGGGCTCCTCCACAACAATCCACAGGGGGCTCCACAACAATCCACAGGGGGCTCCACAACAATCAGCAGGGAGCTCCACAACAATCAATAGAGGGCTCCACAACAATCAATAGAGGGCTCCACAACAATCTGTAGGGGGCTCCACAACAATCCGCAGTGAGCTCCACAACAATCTGTAGACGGCTCCACAATTCGCAGGGAGCTCCACAACAATCCGTAGTGGGCTCCACAACAATCCGTAATTGGCTCCACAACAATCCGTAGCTGGCTCCACAACAATCTGCATGGGGCTCCACAACAATCCACAGTGGGCTCCACAACAATCCGTAGAGGGCTCCTCAACAATCCGTAGAGGGCTCCACAACAATCTGCAGGGGGCTCCACAACAATCCGTAGTGGGCTCCACAACAATCTGCAGGGGGGCTATACAACAATCCGTGGGGGGCTCCACAACAATCCACAGGGGGCTTCACAACAATCCACAGGGAGCTCCAGAACAATCAATAGAGGGCTCCACAACAATCTGTAGGGGCTCCACAACAATCCGCAGTGAGCTCCACAACAATCTGTAGACGGCTCCACAATAATCCGCAGGGAACTCCACAACAATCCGCAGGGGGCCCTACAACAATCCGTAGTTGGCTCCAGAACAATCTGCAGCGGGCTCCACAACAATCCACAAGGGACTCCACAACAATCTGTAGAGGGCTCCAGTACAATCTGCAGGGGGATCCACAACAATCCGTAGTGGGCTCCACAACAATCCACAGGGGGCTCCACAACAATCCACGGGGCTCCACAACTATCCGCTGGGGGCTCCACAAGGACTCCATAACAATCTGTAGAGGGCTCCAGTACACTCTGCAGGGGGCTCCACAACAATTCGCAGGGGGCGCCACAACATTCTGCAGGGAGCTCCACAACATCAGTAGAGGGCTCCACAACAATCCGTAGGGGGCTCAACAACAATCCGCAGGGGGTTCCACAACAATCCGCAGGGGGTTCCACAATAATCTGTAGAGGGCTCTACAACAATCTATAGAGGGCTCCACAACAATCCGTAGGGGGCTCCACAACAATCCGCAGGGGGTTCCACAACAATCCGCAGGGAGCTCCACAACAATCAGTAGAGGGCTCCACAACAATCTGTAGAGGGCTCCACAACAATCCGTAGGGGGCTCAACAACAATCCACAGGGGGATCCACAACAATCTGCAGGGGGTTCCACAATAATTCGGAAGAGGCTCCACAACAATCTGTAGAGGGTTCCACAACAATCCGTAGGGAGCTCCACAACAATCTGTAGAGGGCTCCACAACAATCCGCAGGGGACTCCGCATAAATCCGCAGGGGCTCCACAACAATCCGAAAGGGGGTCCACAATAATCTGGAGGAGGCTCCACAACAATCTGTAGAGGGTTCCACAACAATCCGCAGGGGGCTCCAGAACATTTCGCAGGGGGCTCCACAACAATTGGTAGAGGGCTCCACAACAATCCGCAGGGGGCTCCACAACAATCCGCAGGGGGCTCCGCAGCAATCCGCAAGGGATTCCAAAGCAATTTGTAGGGGGCTCTGCAGAAATCTACAGGAGTTCCACAGCTATCTACAGGGGGCTGTACAGCTATCTACAGGGGGCTCCGCAGCGATCTACAGGGGGAGCACAGCAATCTACAGGGGGAGCACAGCAATCCACAGGGGGCTGCACAGCAATCCACAAGGAGCGCCGCAGCAATATACAGGGAGCTCTGCAGCACTTTAGGTGTGGGACCTTGTTGTCTGCTGCATTCTAAGACTTGTGCTGCGGATCGTGGCCTGGCTGCAGGTCGTGCACACATGGGCAGACAGTCCAGGCACATAGAGCTGAGCTCCGCTCCCTCTCTGCATCCATCCAGGTCACATTTTCACAGCAGAACACATTCATCTCTTCTCCCTTTTTCATGTCTTTGGGGTGTAAAGGCCACAAAAGACATTAATGTCAGCTGAATGCCCCTATATCAAAGGGCTCAGCCGACATCTAATGTGTGGGGGGGCCTTCCGACTGTCTTGTGTGTATGTGGGCACTGGCCGTCTGTATAATGCGTAGGTATGCAGGCCGACTGTCTAATGTTTGTGTTTTGGCACTGGCCTACTGTCTAATGTGTGGGCACGCCAGCCAACTGCTGGCCGACTGTCTAATCTATCTGGGGCTGTTGGCTTACTGTCTAATGTGTGGGGGGCACTGACCGACTGTAATATGTGTGAGGACACTGGCCGACTGTAATATGTGTGGGGACACTGGCCGACTGTAATATGTGTGGGGACACTGGCCGACTGTAATATGTGTGGGGACACTGGCCAACTGTAATATGTGTGGGGACACTGGCCCACTGTAATATGTGTGGGGACACTGGCCAACTGTAATGTGTGGGGACACTGGCCGACTGTAATATGTGTGAGGACACTGGCCGACTGTAATATGTGTGGGGGACACTGGCCAACTGTAATATGTGTGAGGACACTGGCCGACTGTAATATGTGTGGGGACACTGGCCGACTGTAATATGTGTGAGGACACTGGCCGACTGTAATATGTGTGAGGACACTGGCCGACTGTAATATGTGTGAGGACACTGGCCGACTGTAATATGTGTGAGGACACTGGCCGACTGTAATATGTGTGGGCACACTGGCCGACTGTCTAATGTATGGGGGTGCTGGCTGACTGTAATATGTGTGAGGACACTGGCCGACTGTAATATGTGTGAGGACACTGGCCGACTGTAATATGTGTGGGGACACTGGCCGACTGTAATATATGTGGGGACACTGGCCGACTGTAATATGTGTGGGGACACTGGCCGACTGTAATATGTGTGGAGACACTGGCCGACTGTAATATGTGTGGGGACACTGGCCGACTGTAATATGTGTGAGGACACTGGCCGACTGTAATATGTGTGGGGACACTGGCCGACTGTAATATGTGTGAGGACACTGGCCGACTGTAATATGTGTGGGGACACTGTCCGACTGTAATATGTGTGAGGACACTGGCCGACTGTAATATGTGTGAGGACACTGGCCGACTGTAATATGTGTGAGGACACTGGCCGACTGTAATATGTGTGAGGACACTGGCCGACTGTAATATGTGTGAGGACACTGGCTGACTAATATGTGTGGGGACACTGGCCGACTGTAATATGTGTGAGGACACTGGCCGACTGTAATATGTGTGAGGACACTGGCCGACTGTAATATGTGTGGGGACACTGACCGACTGTAATATGTGTGGGGACACTGGCCGACTGTAATATGTGTGGGGACACTGACCGACTGTAATATGTGTGGGGACACTGGCCAACTGTAATATGTGTGGGGACACTGGCCAACTGTAATATGTGTGGGGACACTGGCCGAATGTAATGTGTGGGGACACTGGCCGACTGTAATATGTGTGAGGACACTGGCCGACTGTAATATGTGTGGGGGGCACTGGCCAACTGTAATATGTGTGAGGACACTGGCCGACTGTAATATGTGTGAGGACACTGGCCGACTGTAATATGTGTGGGGACACTGGCCGACTGTAATATGTGTGAGGACACTGGCCGACTGTAATATGTGTGAGGACACTGGCCGACTGTAATATGTGTGAGGACACTGGCCGACTGTAATATGTGTGAGGACACTGGCTGACTATTATGTGTGGGGGGCACTGGCCAACTGTAATATGTGTGAGGACACTGGCCGACTGTAATATGTGTGGGGACACTGGCCGACTGTAATATGTGTGAGGACACTGGCTGACTGTAATATGTGTGAGGACACTGGCCGACTGTAATATGTGTGAGGACACTGGCCGACTGTAATATGTGTGGGCACACTGGCCGACTGTAATATGTGTGGGCACACTGGCCGACTGTAATGTATGGGGGCGCTGGCCGACTGTAATATGTGTGAGGACACTGGCCGACTGTAATATTTGTGAGGACACTGGCTGACTATTATGTGTGGGGGGCACTGGCCAACTGTAATATGTGTGAGGACACTGGCCGACTGTAATGTGTGGGGACACTGGCCGACTGTAATATGTGTGAGGACACTGGCCGACTGTAATATGTGTGAGGACACTGGCCGACTGTAATATGTGTGAGGACACTGGCCGACTGTAATATGTGTGGGCACACTGGCCGACTGTCTAATGTATGGGGGCGCTGGCCGACTGTAATATGTGTGAGGACACTGGCCGACTGTAATATGTGTGAGGACACTGGCCGACTGTAATATGTGTGAGGACACTGGCCGACTGTAATATGTGTGAGGACACTGGCTGACTAATATGTGTGGGGACACTGGCCGACTGTAATATGTGTGAGGACACTGGCCGACTGTAATATGTGTGAGGACACTGGCCGACTGTAATATGTGTGAGGACACTGGCCGACTGTAATATGTGTGAGGACACTGGCCGACTGTAATATGTGTGAGGACACTGGCCGACTGTAATATGTGTGAGGACACTGGCTGACTAATATGTGTGGGGACACTGGCCGACTGTAATATGTGTGAGGACACTGGCCGACTGTAATATGTGTGAGGACACTGGCCGACTGTAATATGTGTGGGGACACTGGCCGACTGTCTAATGTATGGGGGCGCTGGCCGACTGTAATATGTGTGAGGACACTGGCCGACTGTAATATGTGTGAGGACACTGGCTGACTAATATGTGTGGGGACACTGGCCGACTGTAATATGTGTGGGGACACTGGCCGACTGTAATATGTGTGAGGACACTGGCCGACTGTAATATGTGTGAGGACACTGGCCGACTGTAATATGTGTGAGGACACTGGCCGACTGTAATATGTGTGAGGACACTGGCTGACTAATATGTGTGGGGACACTGGCTGACTAATATGTGTGGGGACACTGGCTGACTGTAATATGTGTGAGGACACTGGCCGACTGTAATATGTGTGAGGACACTGGCCGACTGTAATATGTGTGGGGACACTGACCGACTGTAATATGTGTGGGGACACTGGCTGACTAATATGTGTGGGGGGCACTGGCCAACTGTAATATGTGTGAGGACACTGGCCGACTGTAATATGTGTGGGGACACTGGCCGACTGTAATATGTGTGAGGACACTGGCCGACTGTAATATGTGTGAGGACACTGGCCGACTGTAAAATGTGTGAGGACACTGGCCGACTGTAATATGTGTGAGGACACTGGCTGACTAATATGTGTGGGGACACTGGCCGACTGTAATATGTGTGAGGACACTGGCCGACTGTAATATGTGTGAGGACACTGGCCGACTGTAATATGTGTGAGGACACTGGCCGACTGTAATATGTGTGGGGACACTGGCCGACTGTCTAATGTATGGGGGCGCTGGCCGACTGTAATATGTGTGAGGACACTGGCCGATTGTAATATGTGTGAGGACACTGGCCGACTGTAATATGTGTGAGGACACTGGCTGACTAATATGTGTGGGGACAATGGCCGACTGTAATATGTGTGGGGACACTGGCCGACTGTAATATGTGTGAGGACACTGGCCGACTGTA
Organism: Ranitomeya variabilis; assembly: GCF_051348905.1. Classification (NCBI taxonomy): domain Eukaryota; kingdom Metazoa; phylum Chordata; class Amphibia; order Anura; family Dendrobatidae; genus Ranitomeya; species Ranitomeya variabilis. The sequence goes on along the minus strand of NC_135239.1, from coordinate 217,529,927 downwards.
ATATGTGTGAGGACACTGGCCGACTGTAATATGTGTGAGGACACTGGCCGACTGTAATATGTGTGAGGACACTGGCCGACTGTAATATGTGTGAGGACACTGGCCGACTGTAATATGTGTGAGGACACTGGCCGACTGTAATATGTGTGGGGACACTGGCCAACTGTAATATGTGTGGGGACACTGGCCAACTGTAATATGTGTGAGGACACTGGCCGACTGTAATATGTGAGGACACTGGCCGACTGTAATATGTGTGAGGACACTGTCCGACTGTAATATGTGTGGGGACACTGGCCAACTGTAATATGTGTGAGGACACTGGCCGACTGTGATATGTGTGGGGACACTGGCCGACTGTAATATGTGTGAGGACACTGGCCGACTGTAATATGTGAGGACACTGGCCGACTGTAATATGTGTGAGGACACTGGCCGACTGTAATATGTGTGGGGACACTGGCTGACTGTAATATGTGTGAGGACACTGGCCGGCTGTAATATGTGTGAGGACACTGGCTGACTGTAATATGTGTGGGGACACTAGCCGACTGTAATATGTGTGGGGACACTGGCCGACTGTCTAATGTATGGGGGCGCTGGCCGACTGATGATCTGGAGAGATGTTGATCACACGTCTGACTTCAGACATCCGATTGCTTTGCTCTCCCAGAGACGAGCCACCGACGTTCCAGCCTTTCTCACAGAGAGCACAGCGGAGCTCGGCAAAGGCACCATTGTGTCAGGACGCTGAACATTTTTTACCTTTTGTGCATTACTGCCCTTTTCCAAGATGGCGTCTTTGGTCTCATGTGCACTGTGTCTTCCTGCTATAAAACTCCACCCCAGCCTTCAGTCTGTGCTAGAGTATTCTGCCTTGCATCCAGCTCTTGACCTCTGATTACTCCCTGGCTATATACCTGCTCCTGTGAACCTGTGTGGTGATCCTGCTACTCTGCTCTGAGTTCCTGCTGCATACACCAGTTCCAGTAATCCTCCTTCATCTGCTGCTCGTGTTTACTTCCATCTGCATTTGCTGGATATGTAAGCTGTTTCTGCTCTGCAAAAACCTGAGACTATTAACCAGGCCTCCCTGGTTGAGCTAAGAAATGATTTGAACTGCCTTATAAGCTTATCTATCTCTGTTTGGACTAAGACAAGGATTTATTCGTGTCAAGTATCCTCAAGAATAACTGTGCTTCATAGAATTTCTGCTTGATTGCATTTTCCTCTGAAGTTTCCTATAGACTGCTAAGCTGCGTTTAATATTTACACCAAGTGTTGTGGACTTGAGTTTCTCTCTGCACCTGTTTGAATCACCGTGTGATTATATAGACTTTACCACTTCTAAAACTGTGTCCTGTAGTTGTCTTGTTCCACGCAAAGAGTCTCCTGAGTTATCCCCTATAATTATTACAGGAAACTCTAGCCATAAAAAAAAAGGAGACTGCTGGAACAATGACTGCAGAAAGCAGATTAGAGCAGGTGTTTTCCATAATTAGATCACTGCAGAAAGATGTGGAAGGTCTGCAAAAGAAGTTTGGAAGCTTTGAACACAATCAACAAGTGTTTAAACAAACTTTGCAGGACTTAAGAAACCGCATGGCAGCTCAGAAAAACAAACTTGCTGGCATAGAGTCCCACTATGGACGGGCTTTTCAGGACATAAGCACTCAAATAGCTGCACAAGTGACTTTACCCTCTGGGCAACCGCCACCAGCTAGCCCACCTAAGTTGCCCCCATTCAGATTTAATGGTGATCGCAACAAATTTCGTGGCTTTGTGAATCAATGTATGCTATATTTTGATATGCCTGCTGACCGTTTTCCTACTGATAGATCCAAAGTACTGTGTGTAATAATGCTACTGACCTCACGAGCGCTCGCCTGGGCAAATCCGATGATTGAGTCTCGTCACCCACGGTTAAATAACTTGGATGATTTCTTGGCCGCTATGGCATTAATGTTTGATGACCCTAATCGCCGTGCAACCGCTGAATCTCCTTTGTTGTCTTTATGCCAGGCTAAACGTTCTGTTATTGAGTATGCCACTGAATTCAGGAGATTAGCGGTAGATACCAATTGGGACAGTTATGCACAATTGCCTATTTTTACAAGGGGTCTGTCTAGTATTGTAAAAGATGAAGTAGCTCGCTCTGAGTCACCACAAGAGCTAGAGACATTTATACAGCATTGTGTGGGCATAGACATTCACCTTACTGAGCGTAGGCAGGAGAAATTTGCTGCATATAACCGTATTTCTAACTTTTCCCTTCCTTCCAAAGAGCCTGCAGGTAAAACCTCTCGGGAGGTGGAGGAGGTGCCCATGCAAATTGATTCCGTTCAGAGGCGCGAGATCAATGAGCGCTGGGAGCATCGCCTTTGAGAAAGTCTATGTTTCTACTGCGGCCAGTCTGACCACTTCTTGATCAATTGTCCTAAGTGTCCTAGACGGCCTAACAAAGAGCTAGCAGCAGTAGGGGAGTATGACAACTGTGATGATGAATCTGACATCTCTGAATGTAGCCTGCCTTTAAAAGCTGTATTCCATTCACTTTCTATGACTTCACCCCCCAAGGAGCTGAAGGAGAAGAACTCTCACTGTTCTCTCCCTATTAAGTTCCTGTGTTCAGGACAGTGGATTTCCAGTGCAGCTATGATTGACTCAGGTGCAGGTGGCAATTTCATGGATATCGCATTTGCCAAGGAACATGGTATTGAAATTCAGCAAAGAGCTTCTCCAATTACCATGGAAACAGTGGATGGGTCACCTTTAATCTCTGGGCCTGTGGATTAGGAGACTGTACCCCTTGAAATTTTGTTGGAGCTTAATCATCAGGAGCAACTTTCTTTCTTGCTAATTTCTTCTCCTCATTTTCCTGTGATTTTAGGCATTCCTTGGTTGCGTTCTCAGAACCCAATTATCAACTGGGAGACCAAGGAGATTATCTTTCCAAGAAGGAGCAACTCAGCGTTAACAGAAGCTGTCCCCGAGTCCACGGCTATGGAACCACATGTACAGGTATTTTCTTTACCTCCAGCATATAAAGAGTTCTCTGACATCTGTGACAAGAAGAATGCAGATCAGCTTCCTCCACACAGGCATTATGACTCCCACTGAGCTGCTTCCTGGGGCAGCTATTCCTTTTGGTAACGTATACCCTTTGGCGGCACCTGAGCTTCAAGCCTTAAAGGAGTATATTGATGAAAATCTGGCCAAAGGCTTCATACGTCCTTCTTCCTCACCAGCAGGGGCACCTATATTTTTTGCAAAAAAGAAGGATGGGGCCCAGGGACCCCGTGTTGACTATCGGGAACGCAATAAGGTAACCGTACGAAACCGTTACCCTTTGCCTCTGATTCCCGAATTACTGGAAAGAGTCCGCCATGCTAAGGTGTCCTCTAAACTGGATCTTTGTGGGGCTTATAATTTGGTGTGTATTCGTCCAGGGGATGAGTGGAAGACAGCAGTCCGATGCCGGTATGGACACTTAATATCTTGTGATGCCCTTCGGGCTTTGTAATGCCCCTGCAACGTTTCAACACCTTGCTAATGACATTTTCAGAGATTTGTTGGACCAGTTTGTGGTGATCTATTTGGACGATATTCTAATCTTTTCTGACTCTACAGGAACATGAAGAACATGTCAAAGCTGTTTTAAGACGTCTGAAAGAGAACCATCTGTATATCAAGCCGGAGAAATGCGAGTTCCATCGTTCTGAGATACAGTTCTTGGGATATATCATCTCTCCACAGGGGCTGAACATGGAATCTGGTAAGATTCAGGCTATCCTTGACTGGCCGGTACCCAAGAACGTTAAGGAGGTCCAACGTTTTATTGGTTTTGCAAATTTCTACAGACGCTTCATTTGAAATTTTTCTGATATTGTCCGTCCCATTACTTCCTTGACAAAGAAGGAAAAGCCCTTTAAGTGGTCATCACAGGCTCAAGAAGCTTTTGATCGGCTTAAGATCTGTTTCACATCAGCACCGCTGTTGATACACCCAGATCCAACACTCTCTTTCATTGTGGAGGTGGACGCTTCTGATAATGCTTTGGGGGCTATTCTCTCCCAAAGAACTGGAGAGAAGGGTCTGCTACATCCTTGTGCTTTCTTTTCCCGTAGACTAACCTCAGCAGAAAAGAATTACGACGTGGGAGACAAGGAATTGCTGGCTATTATTGCGGCTTTCAAAGAATGGAGGCATCATCTGCAAGGAGCTGCACAACAGATCATAGTGCTAACTGACCATCGCAATTTAGAGTTCCTTAGATCCGCTAGATGTCTTTCTCCTCGTCAGGCTCGTTGGAACTTATTTTTAAATCAATTTAACTTTGTTATCTCGTACCGTCCAGGTTCTCGTAATGGGAAGGCTGATGCTTTATCCCGAATCCATGCTGTGGATTCCGTACCTGGAGCCCCATCCAAGACCATTCTATCTGATGCCAATTTCATCTGAGTTATCCACGATCAGGACTTGTGGAAGGAGTGCAGGGAGGCCTATGACGGTGATGTATTTCTGGCCAACCCACCTGTGGATATTAATCTTGTCTTTAAGGGTGGCATGTGGTTCAGAGATCGACGTATCTACGTCCCTGAGGTCGTCCGTCTGCAGATCCTCAAGTTGGTACATGACTCCAAGTTGGCTCGTCACAGGGGGGTACAGAAGACACAAGAGTTCCTGAGCCGATTCTTCTGGTGGCCAACTTGCCTGAAGGATACCAAGGACTATGTTCTCTCTTGCGAGGTATGTGCCCATTACAAAACTCCTCATGTGGCACCTACGGGTCTTCTACAACCATTACCTGTTCCGTCCCGACCTTGGGGGTCTATATCAATGGACTTTATTGTGGAGCTGCCTACATCGGGGGGCATGAATGCAATCATGGTGGTAGTTGATCGCCTGACTAAAGCTGCTCATTTTGTTCCGTGTACCGGCCTCCCCTCAGCTAAAGATACAGTGAACTTGGTTATACAGAATGTCTTTCGGTTGCATGGGGTTCCGGATGAGATCATCTCTGACCGTGGAGTACAGTTCACTTCAAGATTCTGGAAGGGGTTTTGCTCTGCACTCAATATTAATGTCTGTCTCTCTTCCGCTTACCATCCCCAGACAAATGGTCAGACTGAGCGTACCAAACAGACGCTGGAACAATATCTAAGATGCTATGTCAGCCATCTCCAGGATGATTGGATGGAGTTGCTGCCGTTAGCCGAATTTTCATATAATAATTCTCAGAGCGCCTCCACTAAATTTACACCTTTCTTTGCCAATCTGGGTTATCATCCGTGTATTTTACCTAGGTCTCCAATTAATTCTCCAGTTCCGGCAGTGGAGGAAAGGCTGCCTGCGATGAGACAAAATCTGGAGGTTCTGAAGGAATCCCTGACCACAGCTCAAGAACGTTATAAGAGATCGGCTGATAGATTCCGTAAACCTGCACACATGTTCAAGGTAGGAGATTCTGTGTGGTTAGCAACTAAGAATCTGAAGTTAAACGTTCCTTCACAAAAACTTGGACAGAAATTCATTGGCCCTTTCAAGATCAATGGTATTGTGAGCTCTGTGGCCTGCCGGCTGAAGCTGCCTAGGACTATGAAGGTACACCCAGTTTTTCATGTATCTATACTAAAGCCTGTATCTCCTAATACCTTCCAGGGACGTGTTGTGCCACCTCCGCAGCCTGTGGTGATTGATGGGCAAGAACAATTTGTGGTGGAGTAAATTATTGATTCCAGGATTCGCAGGAATCGGCTCCAATATCTGATAAGATGGCAGGGATATCCCCCTGAGGAAGACTCTTGGGAACCTGTGGAAAACATCAATGCCCAACAGAAGATTTCTCATTTTCATCAGAGATTCCCTGAGAAAACAGGTCCAGGATTATCCTGAGGCCGCTTCTAAGGAGGGAGTAATGTCAGGACTCTGAACATTTTTTACCTTTTGTGCATTACTGCCCTTTTCCAAGATGGCATCTTTGGTCTCATGTGCACTGTGTCTTCCTGCTATAAAACTCCACCCCAGCCTTCAGTCTGTGCTAGAGTATTCTGCCTTGCATCCAGCACCTGACCTCTGATTACTCCCTGGCTATATACCTCCTCCTGTGAACCTGCGTGGTGATCCTGCTTCTCTGCTCTGAGTTCCTGCTGCATACACCAGTTCCAGTAATCCTCCTTCATCTGCTGCTCGTGTTTACTTCCATCTGCATTTGCTGGACATGTAAGCTGTTTCTGCTCTGCAAAAACCTGAGACTATTAACCAGGCCTCCCTGGTTGAGCTAAGATATGATTTGAACTGCCTTATAAGCTTATCTATCTGTGTTTGGACTAAGACAAGGATTTATTCGTGTCAAGTATCCTCAAGAATAACTGTGCTTCATAGAAATTCTGCTTGATTGCATTTTTCTCTGAAGTTCCCTATAGACTGTTTAAGCTGCATTTAATATTTACACCAAGTGTTGTGGACTTGAGTTTCTCTCTGCACCTGTTTGAATCACCGTGTGACAATATAGACTTTACCACTTTTAAAACTGTGTCCTGTAGTTGTCCTGTTCCACGCAAAGAGTCTCCTGAGTTATCCCCTATAATTATTACACATTGGACGATAGACAGAGTGGAGTAGTGCAAAAGCCGCTGATGAGCAGCAGGAAACCTCCAAAGTCTGACGCTGGCACTGTATCCCTCCAGATATTAGATGTGGGGGGATTTAGGATAATGCTGCAGGTGACGAGATGGAGACGGTGTACAGCGACGTCATGTATGCGAGATGTAGCAGTTTCCGTCTTTATGTGTCGTTTTGGTTCCGCTGATCACACGCAGCTCCGCTGACTCACGTTTGGGTTTATAAACACTTGGTCTTGTGCCCACTGTGGAGTTTGGTGGAGCCATATGTAAAACGCAAACACCAATAGGACTGCACAGCTGCGGAGAGCTCCCCAGGGGGCGCTGCAACCTCCCTTTCTACTCCCGGACAGATTCCTAAATGTGAAGACAGTGGGAGGGGAACAATGAGCTGGATTCATAGTGCGCCATCCAGACCCCTTTCTCAGGGTTCTTATTACAGGTCTGTTAACTTTTCCCTGCCCCAGTGCATGTAAACTCTACACACTGCAAGTGGCACAAACTGCAAGTTACACACATCCAGTAAGCTCCACACGCTGCAAGCTCCATACACAGCAGGTTCCACTGTCACGGGTTTACATTGACAGATAGGGGCTAGAAGACCGCAGCCACTGATTTCACGCACTCCTGCACTGATTAGAAGCACTTCTTCATATTAAATGGTGCAGTTTTCTGTTACAGTGCAGGGGATAATCTACTAAGCTTAGAGTCTCTTAGGCTTTCCTGCTTGGATTATCTCAGCTGTTCAGTATTGACCACTTCCCTCTCCTATATATACTCTCGCCAGGTAAGTCTGTGTGTAAAATCCTCCTCCTGTCCGATTTGGTTTTCCTTTTCCTTCCTTTATTTCCTGGTGTTCCCCTCTGTTGTCTGTGAGTGAATATATGTATGTTTGGTATTTTCATTTATCCCTGTACGTCCTCCCTTGTTAGTCTGATTTGTGCATATACAGTGGGGCAAAAAAGTATTTAGTCAGTCAGCAATAGTGCAAGTTCCACCACTAAAAAAGATGAGAGGCGTCTGTAATTTACATCATAGGTAGACCTCAACTATGGGAGACAAACTGAGAAAAAAAAATCCAGAAAATCACATTGTCTGTTTTTTTTATCATTTTATTTGCATATTCTGGTGGAAAATAAGTATTTGGTCAGAAACAAACAATCAAGATTTCTGGCTCTCACAGACCTGTAACTTCTTCTTTAAGAGTCTCCTCTTTCCTCCACTCATTACCTGTAGTAATGGCACCTGTTTAAACTTGTTATCAGTATAAAAAGACACCTGTGCACACCCTCAAACAGTCTGACTCCAAACTCCACTATGGTGAAGACCAAAGAGCTGTCAAAGGACACCAGAAACAAAATTGTAGCCCTGCACCAGGCTGGGAAGACTGAATCTGCAATAGCCAACCAGCTTGGAGTGAAGAAATCAACAGTGGGAGCAATAATTAGAAAATGGAAGACATTCAAGACCACTGATAATCTCCCTCGATCTGGGGCTCCACGCAAAATCCCACCCCGTGGGGTCAGAATGATCACAAGAACGGTGAGCAAAAATCCCAGAACCACGCGGGGGGACCTAGTGAATGAACTGCAGAGAGCTGGGACCAATGTAACAAGGCCTACCATAAGTAACACACTACGCCACCATGGACTCAGATCCTGCAGTGCCAGACGTGTCCCACTGCTTAAGCCAGTACATGTCCGGGCCCGTCTGAAGTTTGCTAGAGAGCATTTGGATGATCCAGAGGAGTTTTGGGAGAATGTCCTATGGTCTGATGAAACCAAACTGGAACTGTTTGGTAGAAACACAACTTGTCGTGTTTGGAGGAAAAAGAATACTGAGTTGCATCCATCAAACACCATACCTACTGTAAAGCATGGTGGTGGAAACATCATGCTTTGGGGCTGTTTCTCTGCAAAGGGGCCAGGACGACTGATCCGGGTACATGAAAGAATGAATGGGGCCATGTATCGTGAGATTTTGAGTGCAAACCTCCTTCCATCAGCAAGGGCATTGAAGATGAAACGTGGGTGGGTCTTTCAACATGACAATGATCCAAAGCACACCGCCAGGGCAACGAAGGAGTGGCTTCGTAAGAAGCATTTGAAAGGTCCTGGAGTGGCCTAGCCAGTCTCCAGATCTCAACCCTATAGAAAACCTTTGGAGGGAGTTGAAAGTCCGTGTTGCCAAGCGAAAAGCCAAAAACATCACTGCTCTAGAGGAGATCTGCATGGAGGAATGGGCCAACATACCAACAACAGTGTGTGGCAACCTTGTGAAGACTTATAGAAAACGTTTGACCTCTGTCATTGCCAACAAAGGATATATTACAAAGTATTGAGATGAAATTTTGTTTCTGACCAAATACTTATTTTCCACCAGAATATGCAAATAAAATGATAAAAAAAACAGACAATGTGATTTTCTGGATTTTTTTTTCTCAGTTTGTCTCCCATAGTTGAGGTCTACCTATGATGTAAATTACAGACGCCTCTCATCTTTTTAAGTGGTGGAACTTGCACTATTGCTGAGTGACTAAATACTTTTTTGCCCCACTGTACATACACTATTTACTCCCCACTTCTCTGGGGAGTGGGGCAGATATAGAGCTGATTCAGGAGGTCAGCAAGGCACAAGGCCCTGATGTCTTCACCATCAGAAGTAATCTGAAGAGCAGGGATAGCTAGGGCACCCATAGTGTTAGGGACAGGGAAAGAGCCGTTGTCCCCGGGCATTCTGACAACAGAGTTGTGACATCCACACACTGCAAGCTCTATGCATAGATGGTCAGTGGGGTCCTCTCCTGCAGTGTAAGCTCTTATGGTCAGTGTAGTCCTCTCTCTCTTTCTTAAGAGTGTAAGCTCTTATGGTCAGTGGGGTCCTCTCTCTCCTGTAGAGTGTAAGCTCTTATGGTCAGTGGGGTCCTCTCTCTCCTGTAGAGTGTAAGCTCTTATGGTCAGTGGGGTCCTCTCTCCTGTAGAGTGTAAGCTCTTATGGTCAGGGGGTCCTCTCTCTCTTGTAGAGTGTAAGCTCTTATGGTCAGGGGGTCCTCTCTCTCCTGTAGAGTGTAAGCTCTTATGGTCAGTGGGGTCCTCTCTCTCCTGTAGAGTGTAAGCTCTTATGGTCAGTGGGGTCCTCTCTCCTGTAGAGTGTAAGCTCTTATGGTCAGGGGGTCCTCTCTCTTGTAGAGTGTAAGCTCTTATGGTCAGTGGGGTCCTCTCTCTCTTGTAGAGTGTAAGCTCTTGTGGTCAGTGGGATCCTCTCTCTCCTGTAGAGTGTAAGCTCTTATAGTCAGCGGGGTCCTCTCTCTCTCCTGTAGAGTGTAAGCTCTTATGGTCAGTGGGGTCCTCTGTTGTGAATTCTGCTCTTGGGCTCCCTCCGGTGGTTATAAGTGGTAGCGCTGCTGTCTTTGGATCGCTGCATTCATCAGGTGTGTTCACTTATTGCAATTCTGACTGGGCTATTTAGTCTTGCTTGACCCTTTTGTCAGTGCCAGTTGTCCATTGTTCCTGGAGGATTCACATCCCTGCCTGGTCTCTCCTGCTTTGCTGTTCATTTCAACAAGATCTGGCTTTGTTTTTTGCAGTCCACATGCTGTGGGCTTTATTGTTCAGTTCTTTTCCATGTTTTTGTCTTGTCCAGCTTGGTCTGCATAAGGATTTGTTCAGCCAAGCTGGTATCTCTGGAGATGCAGATATACCCTCCATATCTTTAGTTAGATGTGGAGATTTTGTATTTTCTGTGGTGGATATTTTCTAGTGTTTTAATACTGACCGCATGGTACTCTGTCCTATCCTTTCTATTTAGCTAGAGTGGCCTCCTTTGCTAAATCCTGATTTCAGTCTGCGTATATTATTTCCCTCTCCTCTCACAGTCAATATTTGTGGGGGGCTGTCTATCCTTTGGGGATTTTCTCTGAGGCAAGATAGTTTTCCCTTTTCTATCTATAGGGGTATTTAGTCCTCCGGCTGTGTCGAGATGTCTAGGGAGTGTTAGGTACATTCCACGGCTACTTCTAGTTGCGGTGTTAAGTTCAGGGTCTGCGGTCAGTACAGGTACCACCTTCTCCAGAGTACGTCTCATGCTGCTCCTAGGCCACCAGATCATAACAGTCCTCTCTCTCCTGTAGAGTGTAAGCTCTTGTGGTCAGCGGGGTCCTCTCTCTCTCCTGTAGAGTGTAAGCTCTTGTGGTCAGTGGGGTCCTCTCTCCTGTAGAGTGTAAGCTCTTATGGTCAGTGGGATCCTCTCTCCTGTAGAGTGTAAGCTCCTGTGGTCAGTGGGGTCCTCTCTCTTGTAGAGTGTAAGCTCCTGTGGTCAGTGGGGTCCTCTCTCCTGTAGAGTGTAAGCTCTTATGGTCAGTGGGGTCCTCTCTATCTCCTGTAGAGTGTAAGCTCCTGTGGTCAGTGGGGTCCTCTCTATCTCCTGTAGAGTGTAAGCTCTTATGGTCAATGGGGTCCTCTCTCTCTTGTAGAGTGTAAGCTCTTGTGGTCAGTGGGATCCTCTGTCCTGTAGAGTGTAAGCTCCTGTGGTCAGTGGGGTCCTCTCTCCTGTAGTGTAATCTCTTATGGTCAGTGGGGTCCTCTCTCCTGTAGAGTGTAAGCTCCTGTGGTCAGTGGGGTCCTCTCTCTCCTGTAGAGTGTAAGCTCGTGTGGTCAGTGGGGTACTCTCTCTCCTGTAGAGTGTAAGCTCTTGTGGTCAGTGGGGTCCTCTCTCTCTTGTAGAGTGTAAGCTCTTGTGGTCAGTGGGATCCTCTCTCCTGTAGAGTGTAAGCTCCTGTGGTCAGTGGGGTCCTCTCTCTTGTAGAGTGTAAGCTCCTGTGGTCAGTGGGGTCCTCTCTATCTCCTGTAGAGTGTAAGCTCTTATGGTCAGTGGGGTCCTCTCTCTCTTGTAGAGTGTAAGCTCTTGTGGTCAGTGGGATCCTCTCTCATGTAGAGTGTAAGCTCCTGTGGTCAGTGGGGTCCTCTCTCTTGTTGAGTGTAAGCTCCTGTGGTCAGTGGGGTCCTCTCTCCTGTAGAGTGTAAGCTCTTATGGTCAGTGGGGTCCTCTCTCCTGTAGAGTGTAAGCTCCTGTGGTCAGTGGGGTCCTCTCTATCTCCTGTAGAGTGTAAGCTCTTATGGTCAGTGGGGTCCTCTCTCTCTTGTAGAGTGTAAGCTCTTGTGGTCAGTGGGATCCTCTCTCCTGTAGAGTGTAAGCTCCTGTGGTCAGTGGGGTCCTCTCTCCTGTAGAGTGTAAGCTCTTATGGTCAGTGGGGTCCTCTCTCCTGTAGAGTGTAAGCTCCTGTGGTCAGTGGGGTCCTCTCTCTCCTGTAGAGTGTAAGCTCGTGTGGTCAGTGGGGTACTCTCTCTCCTGTAGAGTGTAAGCTCTTGTGGTCAGTGGGGTCCTCTCTCTTGTAGAGTGTAAGCTCTTATGGTCAGTGGGGTCCTCTCTCTCCTGTAGAGTGTAAGCTCGTGTGGTCAGTGGGGTCCTCTCTCTCTCCTGTAGAGTGTAAGCTCTTGTGGTCAGTGGGGTCCTCTCTCTCTTGTAGAGTGTAAGCTCTTGTGGTCAGTGGGATCCTCTCTCTCCTGTAGAGTGTAAGCTCTTATAGTCAGCGGGGTCCTCTCTCTCTCCTGTAGAGTGTAAGCTCTTATGGTCAGTGGGGTCCTCTGTTGTGAATTCTGCTCTTGGGCTCCCTCCGGTGGTTATAAGTGGTAGCGCTGCTGTCTTTGGATCGCTGCATTCATCAGGTGTGTTCACTTATTGCAATTCTGACTGGGCTATTTAGTCTTGCTTGACCCTTTTGTCAGTGCCAGTTGTCCATTGTTCCTGGAGGATTCACATCCCTGCCTGGTCTCTCCTGCTTTGCTGTTCATTTCAACAAGATCTGGCTTTGTTTTTTGCAGTCCACATGCTGTGGGCTTTATTGTTCAGTTCTTTTCCATGTTTTTGTCTTGTCCAGCTTGGTCTGCATAAGGATTTGTTCAGCCAAGCTGGTATCTCTGGAGATGCAGATATACCCTCCATATCTTTAGTTAGATGTGGAGATTTTGTATTTTCTGTGGTGGATATTTTCTAGTGTTTTAATACTGACCGCATGGTACTCTGTCCTATCCTTTCTATTTAGCTAGAGTGGCCTCCTTTGCTAAATCCTGATTTCAGTCTGCGTATGTTATTTCCCTCTCCTCTCACAGTCAATATTTGTGGGGGGCTGTCTATCCTTTGGGGATTTTCTCTGAGGCAAGATAGTTTTCCCTTTTCTATCTATAGGGGTATTTAGTCCTCCGGCTGTGTCGAGATGTCTAGGGAGTGTTAGGTACATTCCACGGCTACTTCTAGTTGCGGTGTTAAGTTCAGGGTCTGCGGTCAGTACAGGTACCACCTTCTCCAGAGTACGTCTCATGCTGCTCCTAGGCCACCAGATCATAACAGTCCTCTCTCTCCTGTAGAGTGTTAGCTCTTGTGGTCAGCGGGGTCCTCTCTCTCTCCTGTAGAGTGTAAGCTCTTGTGGTCAGTGGGGTCCTCTCTCCTGTAGAGTGTAAGCTCTTATGGTCAGTGGGGTCCTCTCTCTCCTGTAGAGTGTAAGCTCTTGTGGTCAGTGGGATCCTCTCTCCTGTAGAGTGTAAGCTCCTGTGGTCAGTGGGGTCCTCTCTCCTGTAGAGTGTAAGCTCTTATGGTCAGTGGGGTCCTCTCTCCTGTAGAGTGTAAGCTCCTGTGGTCAGTGGGGTCCTCTCTATCTCCTGTAGAGTGTAAGCTCTTATGGTCAGTGGGGTCCTCTCTCTCTTGTAGAGTGTAAGCTCTTGTGGTCAGTGGGATCCTCTCTCCTGTAGAGTGTAAGCTCCTGTGGTCAGTGGGGTCCTCTCTCTTGTAGAGTGTAAGCTCCTGTGGTCAGTGGGGTCCTCTCTCCTGTAGAGTGTAAGCTCTTATGGTCAGTGGGGTCCTCTCTATCTCCTGTAGAGTGTAAGCTCCTGTGGTCAGTGGGGTCCTCTCTATCTCCTGTAGAGTGTAAGCTCTTATGGTCAATGGGGTCCTCTCTCTCTTGTAGAGTGTAAGCTCTTGTGGTCAGTGGGATCCTCTGTCCTGTAGAGTGTAAGCTCCTGTGGTCAGTGGGGTCCTCTCTCCTGTAGTGTAATCTCTTATGGTCAGTGGAGTCCTCTCTCCTGTAGAGTGTAAGCTCCTGTGGTCAGTGGGGTCCTCTCTCTCCTGTAGAGTGTAAGCTCGTGTGGTCAGTGGGGTACTCTCTCTCCTGTAGAGTGTAAGCTCTTGTGGTCAGTGGGGTCCTCTCTCTCTTGTAGAGTGTAAGCTCTTGTGGTCAGTGGGATCCTCTCTCCTGTAGAGTGTAAGCTCCTGTGGTCAGTGGGGTCCTCTCTCCTGTAGTGTAATCTCTTATGGTCAGTGGAGTCCTCTCTCCTGTAGAGTGTAAGCTCTTGTGGTCAGTGGGATCCTCTCTCATGTAGAGTGTAAGCTCCTGTGGTCAGTGGGGTCCTCTCTCTTGTTGAGTGTAAGCTCCTGTGGTCAGTGGGGTCCTCTCTCCTGTAGAGTGTAAGCTCTTATGGTCAGTGGGGTCCTCTCTCCTGTAGAGTGTAAGCTCCTGTGGTCAGTGGGGTCCTCTCTATCTCCTGTAGAGTGTAAGCTCTTATGGTCAGTGGGGTCCTCTCTCTCTTGTAGAGTGTAAGCTCTTGTGGTCAGTGGGATCCTCTCTCCTGTAGAGTGTAAGCTCCTGTGGTCAGTGGGGTCCTCTCTCCTGTAGAGTGTAAGCTCTTATGGTCAGTGGGGTCCTCTCTCCTGTAGAGTGTAAGCTCCTGTGGTCAGTGGGGTCCTCTCTCTCCTGTAGAGTGTAAGCTCGTGTGGTCAGTGGGGTACTCTCTCTCCTGTAGAGTGTAAGCTCTTGTGGTCAGTGGGGTCCTCTCTCTTGTAGAGTGTAAGCTCTTATGGTCAGTGGGGTCCTCTCTCTCCTGTAGAGTGTAAGCTCGTGTGGTCAGTGGGGTCCTCTCTCTCTCCTGTAGAGTGTAAGCTCTTGTGGTCAGTGGGGTCCTCTCTCTTGTAGAGTGTAAGCTCTTATGGTCAGTGGGGTCCTCTCTTGTAGAGTGTAAGCTCCTGTGGTCAGTGGGGTCCCCTCTTGTAGAGTGTAAGCTCCTGTGGTCAGTGGGGTCCCCTCTCCTGTAGAGTGTAAGCTCCTCTGGTCAGTGGGGTCCTCTCTTCTGTAGAGTGTAAGCTCTTGTGGTCAGTGGGGTCCTCTCTCTCTCTTGTAGAGTGTAAGCTCTTGTGGTCAGTAGGGTCCTCTCTCTCCTGTAGAGTGTAAGCTCTTATGGTCAGTGTGGTCCTCTCGCCTGTAGAGTGTAAGCTCCTGTGGCTGGCTCAGTTTCATTATCTGCAGTTTCCGCTGTGCTGTGTGATATATAAAAGTCTATTTTTATTATTAAAGACCCTATGCTTCCATACACACATACTTGTGGAAAAGCATGCTTTGATCTGTAGTTCCACCTGTTGGTGTAGTGTACAATCACTGGTGCTTTTCTCTTCCCCATCGTGATCACAGATTTGTCTGCTCCAGGTGTGGATCGGCCCTGAGCTCCACGTCATAAGATGTCAGTGGGGGGGTGAATGGAAGACATTATCCTGGAACGTTTCCTTTTACCCCTCAGCCCTAATGGGGCTCTTAGCACTCATCCATGTGACGTTCTTATCCGGAGGGGAGACCACAATCTCTTCCAGGCCGCAGACTGGGAAAGGTCGCATCTTACTGATCATGAAAAGAATTTCTCCCAGATCTCGGAGATAATAAAATTGTCTTCACCACTGGTTTCTGCTCAGCGGGAGGAAAATCGTAATTGTGATTCATTATATAACGGAGCGCGAACTGCTGAGTCTGAGCCACTAATATCCACCGAAACAATCATGTGTCAGATATCGCCTCTCTGCTCTCCAGAATCCCAGAGTGTCTATCAGCCATATCCTCCTTCTCCTCTCTCTTCCTCAAGCTCAATGTGGACAAATCTGAACTAATTATCCTTCCTCCATCTCACATATCTTCCTTACCTGATCTATCTATCAAAATAAATGAAATCACATGTCCCCTGTCCCCAAAATCCGCTGCCTCAAAGTAACCGTGGACTCTGCCCTGTCCTTCAAACCGCACATCCAAGCTCTCGTCACCTCCTGTCGCCTCTAGCTCAAAAATATTTCCAGAATCCGTCCTTTCCTCAACCCTCACTCTACTAAAATGCTTGTGCATGCCCTAATCATCTCCCGCCTCGACTACTGCAACATCCTCCTCTGTGGCCTACCTTCTAAGGCTACGTTCACATTTGCGTTGTGCGCCGCAGCGTCGGCGCCGCAACGCACAACGCAAACAAAAAACGCAGCAAAACGCATGCACAACGCTGCGTTTTGCGCCGCATGCGTCCTTTTTTTGATTGATTTTGGACGCAGCAAAAATGCAACTTGCTGCGTCCAATGCGCCCGGACGCGTGCGCCGCAGGGACGCATGCGGCGCAAAACGCAAGTGCGACGCATGTCCATGCGCCCCCATGTTAAATATAGGGGCGCATGACGCATGCGGCGACGCTGCGGCGCCCGACGCTGCGGCGCCGACCGCAAATGTGAACGTAGACTTACACTCTCGAACCCCTCCAGTCCGTCCTTAACTCTGTTGCCCGACTAATTAATCTCTCTCCTTGCTATACTCCTGCTTCCCCTCTTTGCAAATCTCTTCACTGGCTCCCAATTCCCCAACAAATCCAGTTCAAACTACTAACACTGACCTACAAAGCCATCCATAACCTTTCTCCTCCGTATATTTCCAAACTAATCTCTCAATATCTTCCCTCACGTAATTTGCGGTCCTCCCAAGACCTCCTCCTCTCCTCCATGCTTATTCGCTCCTCACCCAATCGCCTCCAAGACTTCTCCCGAATATCCCCCATCCACTGGAATTCTGTGCCCCAACACGTCCGGTTATCCACCACATTTGGATCCTTCAAAAGAAAACTGAAAACCCATCTCTTCAAAGAAGCTTACAACCTGTAATGACCACACGGCCACCTCAACACCATTGGAGCTACTGCAACCCTCAACCTACTGTCTCCTTCCCCATAATCCTGTAGAATGTAAGCCCACAAGGGCAGGGTCCTCGCCCCTCTGTACCAGTCTGTAAATGTTAGTTTACTGTAAGTGATATTTGTATTTTGATGTAACCCCTTCTCATGTACAGCACCATGGAATTAATGGTGCTATATAAATAAATAATAACAATAGATTTCCAATCCTCCCCTTACCCACAATTATTTCACTGCTTCCATTGTTCCGGGCAGAACAGTCGCTGTCGTCACCGCGGAGGTTTTGCTGCTCTTCCTCATCTTCATATATGATGGTCACCAGTGTTTGCGATGACGAATGGCGAGAATATGGCGGTGAGTAACAGTCTCGTTTCCCACCATTATCTCTGCCATATCTGCACATAAATCGCAGTCATGTCATGGCCTCCTGGGAGCGTGGCCATCGTAGAGCGGTCAGAGGTCCGGGAAGCTTCCCACAAGGAGACGGCAGCACTTGAGGACCAGTCTTAGGCTGTGTTCACATGTCCAGTAACCATCCATAGCAGCAGATCCAGCAGCGATCAGTGAGAACACGTTATTGTCCGCCTAAGAAAACCTGATTTCAGATGGATCCATTTTTTAACACTGAAGCTTATGGACAATGGATCCGGTAAATATCCATCTTTAGTTCTCCTGCATGATACGGATTCGTGTTTGGCTTATTGGAGGTGGAAAAATACATGTTTAATTAATATTACTGTACATGTGAGCATTCAAGTAACCATCTACTGGAAACTGATCCAGTCAGCAAAAAACGGATCCAAATCCTATGGGAGAACAATGGACATAGAACGCATCTGTATCTGAACAACTCACTGATCACTGCTGGATCCGTTCTAATGGACGATTACTGGACATGTGAACGTAGCCTTACTGCCAAGTGTCCATATCGTGGCCTTACTGATACGTGTCCATATCGTGGCCTTACTGACACATGTCCTTATCGTGGCCTTACTGACACATGTCCATATCGTGGCCTTACTGACACATGTCCATATGATGGCCTTACTGATACGTGTCCATATTGTGGCCTTACTGATACGTGTCCATATCGTGGCCCTACTGACACGTGTCCATATTGTGGACTTACTGATACGTGTCCATATGATGGCCTTACTGATACATGTCCATATCGTGGCCTTACTGATACGTGTCCATATTGTGGTCTTATTGATACGTGTCCATATCGTGGCCTTACTGATACGTGTCCATATTGTGGCCTTACTGATACGTGTCCATATCGTGGCCCTACTGACATGTGTCCATATCGTGGCCTTACTGATACGTGTCCATATCGTGGCCTTACTGACACGTGTCCATATCGTGGCCTTACTGACACGTGTCCATATCGTGGCCTTACTGACACGTGTCCATATTGTGGCCTTACTGATACGTGTCCATATCGTGGCCCTACTGACAAGTGTCCATATTGTGGACTTGCTGATACGTGTCCATATGATGGCCTTACTGATACATGTCCATATCGTGGCCTTACTGATACGTGTCCATATCGCGGCCTTACTGATATGGTCCATATCCCGGCATTACTGATAAGTGTCCATATCGCGGCCTTACTGATACGTGTCCATATCGTGGCCTTACTGACACATGTCCATATGATGGCCTTACTGATACGTGTCCATATTGCAGCCTTAGTGACACGTGTCCATATCGTGGCCTTACTGATACGTGTCCATATCGTGGCCTTACTGATACATGTCCATATCGTGGCCTTACTGATACGTGTCCATATCGTGGCCTTACTGATACGTGTCCATATTGTGGCCTTACTGATACGTGTCCATATCGTGGCCCTACTGACACGTGTCCATATTGTGGACTTACTGATACGTGTCCATATGATGGCCTTACTGATACATGTCCATATCGTGGCCTTACTGATACGTGTCCATATTGTGGCCTTATTGATACGTGTCCATATCGTGGCCTTACTGATACGTGTCCATATTGTGGCCTTACTGATACGTGTCCATATCGTGGCCCTACTGACATGTGTCCATATCGTGGCCTTACTGATACGTGTCCATATCGTGGCCTTACTGACACGTGTCCATATCGTGGCCTTACTTACACGTGTCCATATCGTGGCCTTACTGATACGTGTCCATATTGTGGCCTTACTGATACGTGTCCATATCGTGGCCCTACTGACAAGTGTCCATATTGTGGACTTGCTGATACGTGTCCATATGATGGCCTTACTGATACATGTCCATATCGTGGCCTTACTGATACGTGTCCATATCGCGGCCTTACTGATATGGTCCATATCCCGGCCTTACTGATAAGTGTCCATATCGCGGCCTTACTGATACGTGTCCATATCGTGGCCTTACTGACACATGTCCATATGATGGCCTTACTGATACGTGTCCATATTGCAGCCTTAGTGACACGTGTCCATATCGTGGCCTTACTGATACGTGTCCATATCGTGGCCTTACTGATACGTGGCCTTACTGATACGTGTCCATATCGTGGCCTTACTGATACGTGTCCATATCGTGGCCTTACTGATACGTGTCCATATTGTGGCCTTACTGATACGTGTCCAAATCGTGGCCTTACTGATACGTGTCCATATCGTGGCCTTACTGATACGTGTCCATATTGTGGCCTTACTGATACGTGTCCAGATCGTGGCCTTACTGATACGTGTCCATATGATGGCGTCAGTCAGCCCTGTGTGGTCATACACATCTCTAGGATCTGCCCACTGGACCGATGTACGCTCTGCTCATGTTCTTGTGAGATTAGATAGTGAGCTTCTAGGGACAGTGACACATTTTAGAGGCTGAAAGTTTCATCTTACAGTTTTCTTACTGGGGGCAGAATCCCATTAACTCATAGCACAACCTGAAGTAAGAGCGGTCACATTCAGGATGCGTCCTGCCCCGTGTGAACAAGATTCCCCAGTGAGTGCTTCGCTCATCAACCCCCTCTATACCAGATCTTTAGAGCAGGAATGGAGAGTCCCTTTAAGCCTATCCCCATACACAATACTTCACTGCCACCACATCTGCCAAAACCCTGCAGAATAACGCCGTGAACGATGATGGTTTCCAGTAAGACTCAAGTTGTCAGTAGATACACGGTAGGATACTGGTAATGATGGGAGTGATGGTCCTGGTGGAAATGCTTTGTGTTTCCTTTTCCATGTGATTGCTATGTGACTGATGAACACTAACCTGTGTGTTCAGAGTGAACGGTGAGGACTGATACAAGCAGCAGGAGCATAAAGACGAAGAAGAAAGAAACATTAAAAATCACTCAGAGCTTCATGCAGAAAAGCGGGAGGATTTTTTCTCACTTGTCGCCCGAGTGTTTGTTACAGCCGGCTGCTGCTAACCATATACCATTTCCAATGTCACAGAATTACACTGTATCCACATCATTGACTGCTGGACGGCGGCTCCGCGCGGCATCCATTTCTGCTCACGCACCCACACACTTGAATGGCGAGTGTCACCAGATTTACAGAAGAATCCAGCGCACGCCGACATTTTTTTGACACAAAGATTTGGTCAGTAAAAAAAATCTAAGAAGTATATTCAGCTCCTTAAAATGCAAAACATTAATGTGGAAGACTAAGGGTATGTGCACACACTGCGGATTTTGCTACGGATCCGCAGCTGCGGATCCGCAGCGGTTTCACATGCATTTACAGTACCATGTAAAGCTATGGGAAATGAAATCCGCAGTGCACATGCTGCGGAAAGAAACGCGCGGAAACGCAGCGGTTTACTTTCCGCAGCATGTCAATTCTTTGTGCGGAATCCGCAGCAGTTTTTCACCTGCTCCAATAGGAAACTGCAGGTGACAACCCGCAGCGGAAACCGCAATAAAAACTGCGATAAATCCGCAGTAAAAACTGCAGCGGTTTTGCACTGCGGATTTATCAAAACCGCTGCGGAAAATTCCGCAATGGAATCCGCAGCGTGTGCACATGACCTAAGGAGTCCGTCCCAAGAAATGGCCACGAGCTGCAAAGACAAAGCGGAGAGCAATGGAATGGCCGCGCCGTCCTCTGTGACAGGGAACCCAGCTGTTACCTTCCACAGAAATGTTCGGCATCTTAAGGAGATGGAATATAGTTTTCTTCTACGGCAGTAAAAATAATAATAATACAAATAATCTCTCTTCTTCACAGTCGCATTTGAAAGACATTGTTCTGAGGGGTTTTTCACGGACTGCACTCAGACTGTAAATACGTCCGAGTGAACGAGCTCGAGGGCAATTGTGGCCATTCCATAGACCATTGTGTTCTATGTACGAGTCCCTTCCGGGTCCGGGCCCTCACTGCGGTTCCCCGATTGACAGCTCGGAGGTCTCTGAGCCGGGGGTCCTCTCTACACGCCGGATACATTCCTGAGCCTCCCAGTCATGATCTGCAGAAATAGGAACCACGGCTCATTAAGGCCTCAGCAACAAGTGGCGATCTGTCCCTGGCGGCCGCTCTCCAGGGCCCGGTCATCTACAATGAGGCTAATTCAATTCACTAAGTGAGCAGTTACCAGAGAACAATGATTAGTGCTCCCTGGGCTCCTGCTAATGGGGTCAGACGAGCCTCGCACCTCTCCGCGCCGGGGCAGACTGCGCCACCCTGGACGTCCTGCCCAATCATCACAACTCTAAGGCTATGTGCACACGCTGCGGATTACACTGTGGAACTTTCTGTGCAGATTCTGCATTCCTTGGCAGAAAACGTAGGTCAGAATCTGCGCCTTTTTTTGGTATGTGCACACGTTGCAGATTTTTATGCGGATTTCTTCTTTTTTTTACCCCTGCGCATTTCTATTATGGAATGGGTGCAGAAACGCAAAAAGATTTGACATGCTCCTTTTTTTAATTTGCTGTGTTTTCTGTGCAGATTTTTACGCACCATCAGCACAGCATTTTTTTTTTGCCATTGATTTACATTGTACTGTAAATCACTTGTGGATCCGCAGGAAATCTACAACGTGTGGACATACCCTAAGGCCGGCGTCACACTGGCGAGTTTTACGGACGTAAGAGCGCAGAAACTACGTCCGTAAAACTCGCATTACATACGGCACAATTATTCTCAATGGGGCTGCTCCTATTAGCCGTATATTACGGTTCAGTATTATACGGCTTTCTACGGCCGTACAAAATCGCAGCATGCTGCGTTTGTCAGCGTATTGCGCAAATAATACGCCAATGAAAGTCTATGGGGGCGAGAAAAATACGGATTCCACACGGACCTGCAGTGTGACTTGCGAGAAATACGCAGCGGTGTTAGTGAAAAGTCGGTAATTCAATTGCCGGCTTTTTCCTTCTCCTGCACAAACCCGACATGATATGAGACATGGTTTACATACAGTAAACCATCTCATATCCCCATTTTTTTTGCATATTCCACACTACTAATGTTAGTAGTGTGTATGCAAAATTTGGGCGCTGTAGCTGCTAAAATAAAGGGTTAAATGGCGGAAAAAAATTGGCGTGGGCTCCCGCGCAATTTTCTCCGCCAGAGTGGTAAAGCCAGTGACTGAGGGCAGATATTAATAGCCAGGAGAGGGTCCATGGTTATTGGCCCCCCCGTAGCTAAAAACATCTGCCCCCAGCCACCCCAGAAAAGGCACATCTGGAAGATGCGCCTATTCTGGCACTTGGCCACTCTCTTCCCACTCCCTGTAGCGGTGGGATATGGGGTAATGAAGGGTTAATGCCACCTTGCTATTGTAAGGTGACATTAAGCCAGATTAATAATGGAGAGGCGTCAATTATGACACCTATCCATTATTAATCCAATTGTAGGAAAGGGTTAAAAAACACACACACATGATTTAAAAGTAGTTTAATGAAATAAACACAGCGGTTGTTGTAATAATTTATTGTTCTCGCAATCCATCAGGAACACCCTCGCTTTGAAAAATAATAAACGCACAAGATACATACCTTCTGGTGAACCGTCTCGTCCCACGAAGTAATCCATCTGAAGGGGTTAACTAATATTACAGGCAGGAGCCCTGCTATAATGCAGCTGTGCTCCGTGCCTGTAATCCCCGGCGAATGAATGAAATGTAGGTCATTGACCTACATTTCCTTCAGTCGCGGTGATGCGCCCCCTGGTGGATGTCCTCATATGACCTGGAGCGTGGGAAAAAGTTCCCAGGCTGCAGTTCATGAGAACATCCAGCAGGGGCGCATCACCGCGACTGAATGTAAGTATAGATCACTGCTTTCCTTTCAGCACCCGGGGATTACAGGCACGAGCGAGTGGTTTATCGCAGCTCTGCCTGTAATATTAGTTAACCCCTTCAGATGGATTACTTCGTGGGACGTGATCTGACATCAGAAGGTATGTATCTTGTGCGTTAATTGTTTTGCCAAGCGAGGGCCTGGAAATGGATTGCGAGAACAATAAATTATTACAACAACCGCTGTGTTTATTTCATTAAAATCCTTTATAATAATGTGTGTGTGTGTTTTTTAACCCTTTCCTACAATTGGCTTAATAATGGATAGGTGTCATAATTGACGCCTCTCCATTATTAATCTGGCTTAATGTCACCTTCCAATAGCAAGGTGGCATTAACCCTTCATTACCCCATATCCCACAGCTACAGGGAGTGGGAAGAGAGTGGCCAAGTGCCAGAATAGGCGCATCTTCCAGATGTGCCTTTTCTGGGGTGGCTGGGGGCAGATGTTTGTAGCCACGGGGGGGCCAATAACCATGGACCCTCTCCTGGCTATTAATATCTGCCCTCAGTCACTGGCTTTACCATTCTGGCGGAGAAAATTGCGCGGGAGCCCACGCCAATTTTTTCCGCCATTTAACCCCTTATTTTAGCAGCTACAGCGCTGAAATTTTGCACATACACACTACTAACATTAGTAGTGTGGAATATGCAAAAAAAAGGGGATATGAGATGGTTTACTGTATGAAAACCATGTCTCATATCCTGTCGGGTTTGTGCAGGAGAATTGAAAAGCCGGCAATTGAATTACCGGCTGTTCACAGATATCGCGCTGAATGAAATCTAAATACAGAATATATATATATATGTGTCTCAATGACATATATATATATATATATATATATATATATATACTGTATATATGTTTTCCCGAACATTTGAGCACATAAATCCATTAGATGTCGGTTTTGCAAGCCTGCGCGAAAATCTCGCAGTACGGATGCCATACGGATTACATACGGAGGATGCCATGCGCAAAATACGCTGACACACCCTGACTACGGATCACTATTTTGGGAACATTTCTCCGTATTACGGCCGTAGTACGGACGTATAATACGTGGCGTATTGTCTTACGCCCAGTGTGAGGCCGGCCTAAGGCTGTGTGCACACGTTGCATTTTTGCTGTATTTATTCAGTAAAGATGTCACAACCCTGATGGGTTTCCGAGTCCCAGCAAACTGGATGAGACTCCTGAAGTCTCCTGCACACGTTTCCCTTGAAGCGTCTATTGTTTCAGCGCTTTTGCTGCAGATTTCACATATAGTAACGAGTGGGGAAAATCTGCATCAAAAATGCAAATAAAAGACTCAGGAACAACCCACATTTATGCCGCTGCGTTCTTCCTGGCAAGAGATGCATGCATTTCTGCAGCAAATATTGCTGTGTGCTCAGGCCCTAATACTGC
Source organism: Ranitomeya variabilis (assembly GCF_051348905.1). Taxonomy (NCBI): domain Eukaryota; kingdom Metazoa; phylum Chordata; class Amphibia; order Anura; family Dendrobatidae; genus Ranitomeya; species Ranitomeya variabilis. Next base: position 217,505,581 of record NC_135239.1, on the reverse strand, counting down.
AGTTACTGCCGAGGCCTCGTATCATCCGTACAATCACAGGAGAAATGCAGCTTACAGCTGTAACCGATCCATCACATTAAAGACACCATCACAGGTGGGCCCCACTGACCATCATGGGGGCTGGAGGGACCATTTCATGGACGGAGCAGCAAACATTAACATTTCTCACTGTCCTGAGTAAGCTCTGAGCAGACAATGAAGTAGCAGATGCTGCGGTAAGATTTCAGCTCTGAAGCTGCAGAATCTGAGCCATCTGTGGACGCTCAGAGCGACGGCTCATGAGACACGTGCGGACGATTTCAGCCTCCTCCATCCTCAGCGCTTACGCACTAATCGCCTCTGTATAATATGGCGGCGAGGTCAAAAGTCACCGACTTCGGGGATTATTCGCAGCCAATTGTAGATGATAAGAAAGCGACTAAAATAACAAATTTACACTCAAACACAGCAAGAGCGGCGGACTGTACCGAGGGACTAATGTCACCAGACTGTGCACCGACATGACAGGCTGTGAGGGTGGAGGGGGATGACGGCTTCACCATCCAGCGGTGACCTCTGGGGAAGATGTCATGGCGGCCACACCAGTCACTGGCTGCACTTAATCTTGTGCCATTTCTTATGTTTCTTCCTTTCTGGAGCAGCAGTGACCGCTGTGACCTGCTATACAGCAAAGGCCCCGATCCCTCAAGATCCACGATATTCTCTCCGGTGCCGATGAGATGTGCTGGAGTCAGACAACCCTGATCATACAGCGGTGCGCACCTCTGCATAGCCACAGGGGAAAGTCTCACACGAGTCCATGACTGGAGTAAGACTACAGATGGAGGGACCGTCATGAATGAGATGAGCCGTGGCATTGAGCCAATGTCAACTGGGCTGAAAAGGACAAACGTTTCAACTTTTCAACAACTCCAAGCTGTGCTAAAAGTTTGCGACTTTTCAAAGCAATTTACACCAGAATTCTTTGATTAATTGGGGCCTTTGTTGTGCCATGAACAAAGTACATATGGGGCACATTTATAAGATTATCTCAGCACAGGAACATTTTATCTAAACATTAAATTGTGAAACTTATCATTATTCCAAGATCTATTGATTAAAATTAACTTTGTTTTTGGGAAAAACCACTTTAAAAGTCTGAATGTTGTAGATCTACTGTATAAGTGGGATCCCCCGTGCCACAGCATAGACACAGAATGCTCTTATAGATACCCACGGTGCCATGTTCTGGATCCAGTGTCCTGTTTTAGATCCACGGAGCCATGTTCTGGATCCAGTGTCCTGTTTTAGATCCATGGTGCCATGTTCTGGATCCAGTGTCCTGTTTAGATCCACGGTGCCATGTTCTGGATCATTTTCTGTTTTAAATACACGTCACCTATTCTAGACTCACAGTGTCCTGTTCTATAGCCATTATCCTATTGCAGACCCACCATGTCATGTTCCAGACCCAGATTTTTGTTCTAGATCCACAGTGCCATGTTCTAGATCTTGTGTCCTTTTCTAGATCCGTAGTGGAATGATCTAGAACCACAGTGGCATGTTCTGGTTCATTTTCTGCTTCAGATCCAGTGTCCTGGTCTAGACCCACAGTTTCATGTTTTGCATTGCATCCTGTTCTAGATCCAGTGCCCTGTTTTGGATAGAGTACCATGTTATAGGTCCTGTTTTGAGGCCAGTGTCCTGTTCTAGATCCTGTTTTGCATTGCGTCCTGTTCTAGATCCAGTGTCCTGTTTTGAGGCCAGTGTCCTGTCCTAGATCCTTTTTTGAGTCCAGTGTCCTGTTCTAGATCCAGTTCCCTGTTTTGAATCGAGTGCCATGTTCTAGATCCAGTGCTGTTTTGGATCCAGTGCCCCGTTCTGAATTAAGTGCCCTGTTTTGGATAGAGTACCATGTTCTAGATCCAGTGTCCTGTTTTGAGTCCAGTGCCCCGTTCTAGATCCAGTGTCCCTTTTTTGGATAGAATGTCCTCTTTTTTTGGATCGTGTCCTGTTCTAGATTCAGTGCCCCGTTTTGGATAGAGTGCCATGTTCTAGATCAAGTGTGCTTTTTTTGGATCGAGTGTCCTCTTTTTTGGATTGTGTCCTGTTTTATATCCAGTGCCCCATTTTGGATAGTGTCATATTCTAGATCCAGTGTGCTTTTTGGATCTAGTGTCCTTTTTTTGGGATACAGTACCATGTTCTAGATCCAGTGCCCTGTTTTGGATAGAGTGCCATGTTCTAGATCCAGTGCCCTGTTTTGGATAGAGTGCCATGTTCTAGGAGCGCTGTGGTTTTATAGATCCACCGCTGTGTATGGCGCAGAGGCTCCGGGTTTGCAGATGGTGTCCTCCAGTCTCCTGACATCTCCTCGTGATCAGTTTAATTGATTCTGGCAGACATATTTCCTGCGGGGCATTGATCAGGAGATCTATAGATAACTCTCCCCGCGGCGCACATTATATATATACACATATCCCTGTTTGACCTCCAGCCTGATTTCATTACCCACAATCCACAGTCATAGCTCAGTGTAGGTCCGTCCAGCAGCTGAGGGGTTAAGTCCGGCTCACAGACCGGGCTCTAATTGCGCTGCTGTTTTTCGGGATAAGTTTTGTGGGAAACCACTTTGTATAAAACATCTATTGAGTCCTGGAAAGCTGACCCCACTCCCCGCCATTATACCCCAGCATGGGGGATTAGGGGCAGCCAATGAGATCATAACGGCCCATTCTGCTGGGGCTCGTGGGAGCACAACTTTGTAACCCCCTATTATCTCCGGCCCATTCACACAGGGTCCTGGCTCCGACGGTCCCTCCTCCACACAGGGGTCCGGAGGGGGCACCATATTTCTGATTATCCTCCCCCATAAACATGGATTGATGCCTAATAGGAGGAAGTTCTCTGCGGGGTCTCAATGGACAAACGTAACAGTATCTGAGCCGGGACTATTCATGGGAGAAGTGGTGGGACGGTGGAGATAAGGACATGGCTGCGAGGTGCGCACCACGAGGGGAGGGCCGGCGTAAAGCGATGCCACATGGCCCCTCTGAGCCACGCTAATCAGACACTTCCGCCAGGTTTATGGGAAACCGTAAAAGTATTTCACTGAAAAGTCCCAAGAGAAATCTCATAAGCGCGACACAGCGGGCACCGAGCAGTGGCGACTAGTTCCACCGCCAATCACCCTATTAAAGGGACGGTGTCAAGGCGCCTGGTCAATATACTAGGAAAAGTTCTCCAGCTTCCACCAGAGCAGAAAACCCGTCCTGCTTCTCATCACTAACACATCTGAGGGTTTGTTACAGTGCATCAGTGCACATCTCTCTGACAGTAGATATGAGCGGACGGTCAGTCACAGCACGCAGAGATCTCGCAGTGCGAAGTCTACAATAACGTTACAGACCTTTTATAAAACACATTTCTGCAATGCTAAAAAGACAAGGGTAAGAATATGGCCGTCACTACAGGGAACAAAGGGATGCCCCAAAGATATATCATATATATGGAGCCGCGTAGATCACAGCAGCGTCTCATATCACATATCACCATTTATTGCCGCACAGCTCGTTACTATTCATCCAGGGCCTCCTGGTCCATGGACGGATGCCAGAACATCGGGCAGGAGGAACTGAATCATTCATTGTAACCAGCAAATCTTTGGAGCTGTTAAAGAAAATGTTCGCTTGTTTAACAGAGTTTTATTTTGTTCCCAGAACTTTGCACTTTCCACTATATGTTCCTGATACTCGGAGATCTGGTGAGCCGCTCACATGATAGCATTCTTGCTGCCTGCAGCCACCACTAGAGGGAGCTCAGGAGAAGCTTGAGAACACAAAAGCGCCCCCTGCTGGTGATGGCTGTCACTCCCACTAGTCACAGTATTGGAAGGAATTCACCTTTCAGATATTTCCCACGTCAGAATGACACAGAAGTCTCTGCAAATTCACCAATGGCAAAGTCTACTCAGCATGTCCTTCCATACATGTCTGGAAGAGAACCAATACTAGGGCTCATGCTCACCTGCGAGGAAAACGGACGTGGTAAGCTAGGAGAACCTGCCATCTGCAATTTTTTTCTCAGCTGAAATCGGACTGAGGAGAAAAAAATCTCAGCATGCTGCGATAACCCTCATATATATCGGAGACTCGCCAATGCAAGTGAATTGGTGCGATAAAAAAAAAATATTGTACGTCCCTCAGACCATGTGTGCACCATCCAATTTTTACACACCTATGTCCTTTGAAAAGCCATAAATTCAGCAGCTGCGCACAGTAAAATCACATCAGAACCCGACAGAATAGATATACAGATGTCAGTGACATGTATAAGTAATACACTGCTTGTGTACTTTACTGTACGTGGATTTTATTTCTATAAATTATTTTCTGAATCAAAATGGTGTGGGCTCCTGCGTAATGTTCTTAACCAGCAGAGGGAAAGCCGACAGCTAGGGGCAGATGTTTATTGCCTGGGAAGGGGGGTAATTGGCTCCTGCGTAATGTTCTTAACCACAGAGGGAAAGCCGACAGCTAGGGGCAGATGTTTATTGCCTGGGAAGGGGGGCAATTGGGTCCTGCGTAATGTTCTTAACCAGCAGAGGGAAAGCTGACAGCTAGGGGCAGATGTTTATTGCCTGGGAAGGGGGTAATTGGGTCCTGCGTAATGTTCTTAACCAGCAGAGGGAAAGCTGACAGCTAGGGGCAGATGTTTATTGCCTGGGAAGGGGGGTAATTGGGTCCTGCGTAATGTTCTTAACCAGCAGAGGGAAAGCCGACAGCTAGGGGCAGATGTTTATTGCCTGGGAAGGGGGGTAATTGGCTCCTGCGTAATGTTCTTAACCAGTAGAGGGAAAGCTGACAGCTAGGGGCAGATGTTTATTGCCTGGGAAGGGGGGTAATTAGGTCCTGCGTAATGTTCTTAACCAGCAGAGGGAAAGCCGACAGCTAGGGGCAGATGTTTATTGCCTGGGAAGGGGGGCAATTGGCTCCTGCGTAATGTTCTTAACCAGCAGAGGGAAAGCCGACAGCTAGGGGCAGATGTTTATTGCCTGGGAAGGGGGGTAATTGGGTCCTGCGTAATGTTCTTAACCAGCAGAGGGAAAGCTGACAGCTAGGGGCAGATGTTTATTGCCTGGGAAGGGGGGTAATTGGCTCCTGCATAATGTTCTTAACCAGCAGAGGGAAAGCTGACAGCTAGGGGCAGATGTTTATTGCCTGGGAAGGGGGTAATTGGGTCCTGCGTAATGTTCTTAACCAGCAGAGGGAAAGCTGACAGCTAGGGGCAGATGTTTATTGCCTGGGAAGGGGGGTAATTGGGTCCTGCGTAATGTTCTTAACCAGCAGAGGGAAAGCCGACAGCTAGGGGCAGATGTTTATTGCCTGGGAAGGGGGGTAATTGGCTCCTGCGTAATGTTCTTAACCAGCAGAGGGAAAGCCGACAGCTAGGGGCAGATGTTTATTGCCTGGGAAGGGAGGTAATTGGGTCCTGCGTAATGTTCTTAACCAGCAGAGGGAAAGCTGACAGCTAGGGGCAGATGTTTATTGCCTGGGAAGAGGGGTAATTGGCTCCTGCGTAATGTTCTTAACCAGCAGAGGGAAAGCTGACAGCTAGGGGCAGATGTTTATTGCCTGGGAAGGGGGTAATTGGGTCCTGCGTAATGTTCTTAACCAGCAGAGGGAAAGCTGACAGCTAGGGGCAGATGTTTATTGCCTGGGAAGGGGGGTAATTGGGTCCTGCGTAATGTTCTTAATCAGCAGAGGGAAAGATGACAGCTAGGGGCAGATGTTTATTGCCTGGGAAGGGGGTAATTGGGTCCTGCGTAATGTTCTTAACCAGCAGAGGGAAAGCTGACAGCTAGGGGCAGATGTTTATTGCCTGGGAAGGGGGGTAATTGGCTCCTGCGTAATGTTCTTAACCAGCAGAGGGAAAGCCGACAGCTAGGGGCAGATGTTTATTGCCTGGGAAGGGGGGTAATTGGCTCCTGCGTAATGTTCTTAACCAGCAGAGGGAAAGCTGACAGCTAGGGGCAGATGTTTATTGCCTGGGAAGGGGGGTAATTGGGTCCTGCGTAATGTTCTTAACCAGCAGAGGGAAAGCCGACAGCTAGGGGCAGATGTTTATTGCCTGGGAAGGGGGGCAATTGGCTCCTGCGTAATGTTCTTAACCAGCAGAGGGAAAGCCGACAGCTAGGGGCAGATGTTTATTGCCTGGGAAGGGGGGTAATTGGGTCCTGCGTAATGTTCTTAACCAGCAGAGGGAAAGCTGACAGCTAGGGGCAGATGTTTATTGCCTGGGAAGGGGGGTAATTGGCTCCTGCATAATGTTCTTAACCAGCAGAGGGAAAGCTGACAGCTAGGGGCAGATGTTTATTGCCTGGGAAGGGGGTAATTGGGTCCTGCGTAATGTTCTTAACCAGCAGAGGGAAAGCTGACAGCTAGGGGCAGATGTTTATTGCCTGGGAAGGTGGGTAATTGGGTCCTGCGTAATGTTCTTAACCAGCAGAGGGAAAGCCGACAGCTAGGGGCAGATGTTTATTGCCTGGGAAGGGGGGTAATTGGCTCCTGCGTAATGTTCTTAACCAGCAGAGGGAAAGCCGACAGCTAGGGGCAGATGTTTATTGCCTGGGAAGGGAGGTAATTGGGTCCTGCGTAATGTTCTTAACCAGCAGAGGGAAAGCTGACAGCTAGGGGCAGATGTTTATTGCCTGGGAAGAGGGGTAATTGGCTCCTGCGTAATGTTCTTAACCAGCAGAGGGAAAGCTGACAGCTAGGGGCAGATGTTTATTGCCTGGGAAGAGGGGTAATTGGCTCCTGCGTAATGTTCTTAACCAGCAGAGGGAAAGCTGACAGCTAGGGGCAGATGTTTATTGCCTGGGAAGGGGGGTAATTGGGTCCTGCGTAATGTTCTTAACCAGCAGAGGGAAAGCCGACAGCTAGGGGCAGATGTTTATTGCCTGGGAAGGGGGGTAATTGGCTCCTGCGTAATGTTCTTAACCAGCAGAGGGAAAGCTGACAGCTAGGGGCAGATGTTTATTGCCTGGGAAGGGGTAATTCCCAGGCTATTAATATCAGCTCACAGCTGTATACTTAGCCTTTACTGGCTATTAAAATGGGGGACCCTAAAAAAATGACATAGGGCCGACCTATAGTTAATAACCAGCAAAGGCAGAGGACGATGATCAATTTTAGTCTTGTTTAGGACCCATTTAGACAGTCCAATAGTTGGGGACAAGAGCTTCGCTTCACGATTATCAGCTTTCTTAAACAGGCTGGCAGTCAACCAACAGGTGAGCAAAATGCTTGTTCTTCAGGTGAGATCATTTTTAGGCAAGCTTAAGCTCATTTTCCCGTGTAACCAGGAGATGTGCTGCTGAGAAGACGATGCGGAACCCCCTGATCCTCCATTGTTCTGTGTACACGGACGTGCGCTCGGTCTATCTGAGCACACTATTAAACAACCACCAGTCAGCATTCATGTAGTCTATCAGTGGTCATTTAACAGCCGTGGTCGTCTAGTGTAAACTCAGACTTACAATCCTCTCACATGAATTAGCATTTTCGCTGGCCTGTCTCAATGGGCCTGACGAAATGACCATAGCAAGAAATTGAGTCTTCCCCTCCCTGATTAGTTGCCATGCACAGACAGGCCGCCATTCTTCTGGATGATTTATTCCACACCCTGGTGTCTAGGCCTCATCTCATCAGGTCCTCTTATCTCCCTTATTCCCAGCCTTCTCCTCTCACATCCATCATGGTCCTGTCTGCCTTTCCTTATCTCCTCACTATTCTACACTTCTTCTTGGCTCCAGGAAACATTCTGCAGAGTGACTATCATGCCATATTAGAAGATGCCCACATTGTCTTCTGCTATGATGGCCGGGTACAGGATAAACACCATTCTCTAATGGGATGTTATAATCTAAGGCCCCATTATAGGATGTCCCCTGCCCACTCATTCTACGCTGTGATGTCAGAGCACCCCGTTATAGGATGACACCGCGTCCCTCTCTCTTCTCTCCGGCAGCCTCTAATCTACTGGAAAGTCTCCTTCATTTACACTTCCCACTAAGGGTACGGTCTCACAGTGGCACTTTGGTCACTACGACGGCACGATCCGTGACGTTCCAGCGATATACTTAGGATCTCGCTGTGTCTGACACGCTACTGCGATCAGGGACCCCGCTGAGAATCGTACGTCGTAGCAGATCGTTTGAAACTTTCTTTCGTCGTCAAGTGTCCCGCTGTGGCGGCATGATCGCATCGTGTAACAAAGGTTGTATACGATGTGCGCACAGTAACCAACGGCTTCTACATCGCAAATACGTCATGAAATTATCGCTCCAGCGTCGTGCATTGCAACGTGTGACCGCTGTCTACGACGCTGGAGCGATATTGGAGCGACGCTGGAGCGTCACGGATCGTGCCGTCGTAGCGACCAAAGTGCCACTGTGAGACGGTACCCTTACTGGAACGTGTCGGGGGTCTCTGTGCTCAGGGACACTACATGTGCCCTCCTTTCTTGCTTGTGACTCCGGCTGTGATACTGGCTTCTTTCACACAAGACCTGCCATTGTAACCTCAGGGCGACAGGTTCCTCTCCTCCAATAACTCTACTCCCAGCTCCTTCTGGTCTCGATCCCTCCATCTTGTCACCCTGTCCTGATCCCTCTCATCCTCTCCCGCTCCTGTCATGATGACTCTCATCATGTAAGTTCTGTCACTGACGTGTGGGGGCTACTCTCGTCATCCTAGTCACAGAGTACACACGTGCTCCTCCACAGCCGCAGTCTCCTGGGTGGGCACTGCCGCCATGGTAAGTTCAGGCCCAGTTATCCAAAGTGCTTTCAAGAGAAATCCACATCACGCATTTATTGATAAGGTTTTTTTTCCAGCGTTTTGACGTGGAAGTCAATTGTGGAGTGGATTGCACGTAAAAGATGCAACAGGTCACTTCTATTTATCTTGGAAAACTTTCCAAAACCTCATTGAGTAAAAAAGAAACCCTCAAAAAGCCTTCCTGGGTGAGCAATGAGGATTCCTATTGAAATCAATGAGACGAATAATAATAATAATCTTTATTTTTACATAGCGCTAACATTCTGCAGCGCTTTACAGGTTGCACACACATTATCGTCACTGTCCCCGTTGGGGCTCACAATCTAAATTCCCTATCAGTATGTCTTTGGAATGTACCTGGAGGAAACCCACGCAAGCACGGAGAGAACATACAAACTCTTTGCAGATGTTGTCCTTAGTGGGGCTTGAACCCAGGGCTCCAGCGCTGCTGTGCTATCCACTGCGCCACCGTGCTGCCCATAAATGCTCAAAAGTAATGGACGATTCATCTCCAGGTTCCCATTGGGAACATCAGATCTAAGTTGGCTTTAGCTGCCATTGTGCTTATGCTTGCTGGACGAAACATGGCTTTTATTATGTATTTTGGATAAAGGAATTAAATTGTCTCCCTGTGCCTGGGAAGCAATGTTGTCTCTGGATTATCTGGTAACTTGACGGGTAGTTGCTCCAAAGAATTATGGAGCCTGTGGAGCGGTGCAAAGGGAATTACCATGACGGACAACATCAGATCTGACCTGAAAAACGCTGGTAAAAAACTGGCGACTCCTCCAAGTTCTAAGACTTTTCCAGACGCCACATCTAAGATCCTGACTGTAAGAAGGACCCCGATTATTATTTCTCCTCCCCAGTAAGTCATCACAGGCGTCTGGGGGCGCTTGAATCTCCGTCTTCTCCTGGCATCGGAGGTCCTTGAATCTCAGCCGGGAGTTCAGGACGCTTCACATGAACACAGAGGAGATGTCAGACCCCAGCGCAGGTGAGGACACAAGTGGTTTGATATCTACCGATCTACAGCTCAGACAAAATAAAGACATGAAGAATGTGGAGGGGACGCGAGACTGCGATCATCTGATCTGCAGAGCCAGTGTTGTCACTGGAGCACAGAGAGAAAGGCCCCTGTGCAAGAACAATCCATGGGCCCGATGCTCCATACTCTCATCATAAAGCACAATGCCACCTGCATGGAGCTGGTCGTGGCCCCCAGACCTCCTGGGCCCCTTCACCAATGATATGTCATCTCCTGCCTGCATGTTCTACAGCTAGGAAGCTGACATATCTTGTTCTAGAGGGCGGATGATTATCATCAATAACAATGATCCACGGTGGAATAATGAAACCATCAAGTGATTAGAAACTTTACAACTTGACATTAGACACCATCTCTGTCTGCATGTAGTCCGCACATAAATACCCACCGAGTGCGCGGCACAGGGGAATCAGAGGGGCTGACAGCAGATTTCCGATCCCCGGGGGGTGTTTATATAAAAATTCCCACTTCCCCTTTCATGGCCATCTGCAGGCCTCAGACACAATGATGATTAATTAAAGCAGATTGCCAGCTGATTGATTGAGGAATTCCATGTTTCACTTGACAGACCAAAAACAAATCCCAGTCCGCCGTCCCTGACAAAGCCTCATTCACAGGACTCGTTTCTCTAAACAAGCTCCTCGGGACCCCCATGAGGAATCTGCTCCAAGGGAAGTCCAGGAATGGCGCAGTTCACTGGCCAACAGTGAAAATGTTTCTGAAATGAAAATAGCTGGTTTGTAATAATTTTAGCATCCTAAAAACGAATATGTTACTTAAAAATCATTATTAGCTCTTGTTGCTGAGATACAGGTCATTTAAGATTATTATGCAGGAAAATAGGGAAATTTTGAATTTTCAACAAATGTGTATTGGTAAACCTGATTACAGACCTGTTGAACCAATGTCAGCCATTTTATAAATTGTGTCTGCATAGTTTGTACTAATTGAAGTCTCTTTCTCTTGTTGCAGTAATTTTGTGGAGAGAATTTACACTTTGAAAATGCCTCGTAAATGTGCAAATATTGTTAACAATTTTTGTTACGTGTGTGGTTATGTGACATTTGCCAACCAAAGAAGACCAATTACTCCACTTGTGAAGACTGCTTACCATCATTACTTTGCTTATACGTGGCACTTAAATACGTGGCACTTATACGTGGCACTTAAATACGTGGCACTTATATACGTGGCATTTTGAGACCTATAATTTTTCCACATTTTGGTCCACAGAGTCATGTGAGGTCTTGTTTTTTGCGGGACGAGTTGACGTTTTTATTGGTAACATTTTCGGACACGTGACCATTTTTTATCACTTTTTATTCCGTTTTTTGTGAGGCAGAATAACCAAAAACCAGCTATTCATGAATTTCTTTATACCGTTCTGCGTTTGGTAAAATTGATAAAGCAGTTTTATTCGTCGGGTCAGTACGATTACAGCGATACCTCATTTATATCATTTTTTAATGTTTTGGCGCTTTTATACGATAAAAACTATTTTATAGAAAAAATAATTATTTTGGCATCGCTTTATTCTGAGGACTATAACTTTTTTATTTTTTTGCTGATGATGCTGTATGGCGGCTTGTTTTTTGCGGGACAAGATGACGTTTTCAGCGGTACCATGGTTATTTATATCCATCTTTTTGATCGCGTGTTATTCCACTTTTTGTTCGGCGGTATGGTAATAAAGCGTTGTTTTTTGCCTCGTTTTTTTTTTTTTTTTCTTACGGTGTTTACTGAAGGGGTTAACTAGTGGGACAGTTTTATAGGTTGGGTCGTTACGGACGCGGCGATACTAAATATGTGTACTGTACTGTGCAATTTATACTCTTGTAATGAATTCTTCTCGCTACCTACAGCACATACTTCCATGGCGTGTATCTAAAAAACGAGAGCTAATTAAACAATTCTGTGGGTATATTTGAGTTTCTCGACCCAAAATTAGTAATATTTGCCTATTTTCATCAAAGAAACATAAAAAAAGTTGTTTTTTGTTGGCCTGTGTTATGGCCAGGAGCAAGGAGGACTCGCAGGAACAGGAAGACCCCCGTCTCCCGGACTTCTGCATGGATCAGATAACAGCCCTGGACCCGTCTACAGCAGAGAAATAGGGACCACACTATGGACCATGAGCCTTCATTGTCTGCAGGGTGATGACATGCCATTCCTTCATTTACACACACCATGTCTGTGCCGACACAATGTGGGGGGTCTCAGCACCTACTTTTCTGGGTCAGGAATGGGATGGGGGGTCAGCAAGGCTGTAATTTTGCACTACAGGTCGGCTGCATCTGGGTCATGGCATTGGCAGAGATGAGGAATTAAGCCCTGGAAAGATATATGTGCCCTGGTTAGAAATACAGTAATGATGGCTGGAGAGGACCCTGTGGCAACACTACAAGTCCCAGCAAGGCTTTCTTCAGTGAATGCAGTTTTAATGTGTTACTTTTCTCCTCCCTGGGCCCACATGCACCAGATTCACTTTCTGAACCTCACACTGTGCAGCCAGGACCAAGGAGAAAGGTCCTCACCCAGATGTGCCATTCTCGGCTCTGGGCAGACTGAGGAGCCACAATGGGAGCAGTAATGACGTGGTCACTGGCATAAAGTACAAGATACTGGAAAACCAAGCAAAGTTCTGAAATGGCCAGGCTCATTCCTGGGTTTGGGTGATCCTCTCATTGGTGGTTGCGGTGCATTTCCTGACCTGACTGCGGCATTTCTTCTGTCCAGGAGGAGGATAGTAAACATTTCAGTATACTTCTCACCTGTGCATTTCAACCCCAATTCCAAAAGTTTGTCCGCTGTCTACAGAAAACAAGTATGTAAGTATCTGGAACTCTCTTATCACCATATCTTATTCACACAGAACACCACAATAGTTGAGTATTGGACATTTCTCCATTTCATCTGAAAAAAGGCCGCACTGCACAAAATCCAGACATGATCTGTTCATGTAAATCACTGCATGGGCTCAGGAATAATCCAGAAATCATTGTACAATCCACAAATGTAAGAGAAAGGTCCGTCATGTAAAGCAGAAGCCATATAGCAGCACAATCCAGAAACGCTCTCTGGACTGTGTGGAGGCAAAATGGAAAACTATTCTGTGGTCAGATGAGTCAGAATGTGAAATTTTTTCTGAAAAGCCCAGATACCATGTATTGTAGACTCAGGAGGAGAGGGACCATCCAGTTTTTCATTGAGGAGAGGGACCATCCAGTTTTTCATTGAGAGGGACCATCCAGCTTGTTATCGAGGAGAGGGACCATCCAGCTTTTCATTGAGGAGAGGGACCATCCAGCTTGCTATCGAGGAGAGGGACTATCCAGCTTTTCACTGAGAGGGATCATCCAGCTTGTTATCGAGGAGAGGGACCATCCAGCTTTTCATTGAGAAGGGCCCATCCAGCTTACTATCGAAGAGAGGGACCATCCAGCTTTTCAATGAGAAGAGGGACCATCCAGCTTGTCATCGAGGAGAGGCCTATCCAGCTTGTCATTGAGAGGGACCATCCAGCTTGTTATAACAAAGTGGGACCATCCAGCTTGTTATAAAGAGGGACCATTCAGCTTGTTATGGAGGAGAGGGACCATCCAGCTTGTTATATAGGACAGTAACCATCCAGCTTGTTATATAGGACAGGGACCATCCAACTTGTTATATAGGACAGGAACCTTACAGCTTGTTAAATTAGACAGGGGCCTTCCAGCTTGTCACTGAGGAGATGAACCTTCCAGTTTGTCATTGAGGAGAGGACCATCCAGTTTTTCACTGAGAGGGACCATCCAACTTGCAATTGAGGTACCATCCAGCTTGTAATTGAAAGGGACCTTGCAGCTGATTGTAGAGGGGATGGTCTATCTACCTTGCTATAGAGATCGGCCATCTAGGTTGTCATCAAGGAGAGGGACCTTCCAGCTTGTTATAGAGGTCTATCCAGCTAGCTATCAGGCCACAGTTCACATCTCTGATGTATGGGGGGCATTAGTGCCTATGGCAGGGGCAGCACATACATAAGAGGTATCACCTATGCTGAATCTGTGTATTAAACAGTGCAGTCTCTTCCTCTCTGAGTTAGACAGTGCAGTTTCTTCCTCTGTGGGTTAGACAGTGCGGTCTCTTCCTCTGTGTATTAGGCCGGCCTCACACTCAGCATATGTAAATACGGTCCGTTTTTTACGGCCGTAATACGCAGAAAAGTCCCCAAAATAGTGATCCGTATGTCATCCGTAGGCAGGGTGTGTCAGCGTATTTTGCGCATGGCATCCTCCGTATGTAATCCGTATGGCATCCGTTCTGCGATATTTTCTCGCAGGCTTGCAAAACCGACATCTAATGGATTTATGTGCTCAAATGTTCGTTAAAACATATATACAGAATATATATATACAGTATATATATATATATATATATATATATATATATATAAATAAATGTCATTGAGACACATATATATATTCTGTATTTATATTTAATTCAGTGCGATATATGTGAAAAGCCGGTAATTCAATTGCCGGCTTTTCATTTCTCCTTCCCAAACCCGACAGGATATGAGACATGGTTTACATACAGTAAACCATCTCATATCCCCTTTTTTTTGCATATTCCACACTGCTAATGTTAGTAGTGTGTATGTGTCCTCATGAACTGGAGCCTTGGAAAAGTTCCCACGCTCGAGTTCATATGAGGACATCCAGCAGAGGGCGCATTACCGCAACTCAAGGTAAGTACAGATCATCCTGCTTTCCTTTCAGCACCCGGGGATTACAGGCACGAGCGAGTGCTTTAGCACAGCTCCTGGCTGTAAAATGATTTAACCCCTTCAGATGGATTTACTTCGTGGGACGTGACAGTTCATCTGAAGGTATGTATATTGTTGGTTTATTATTTTTCAGAGCGAGGGTCTTCAGGTGGATTGAGAGAGCAATAAAATATTAAAACAACCTGTGTGTTTATTTCATTAAAATACTTTTTAATAATGTGTGTGTTTTTTTAACCCTTTCATACAATTGGATTAATAATGGATAGGTGTCATAATTGACGCCTCTCCATTATTAATCTGGCTTAATGTCACCTTACAATAGCAAGGTGACATTAACCCTTCATTACCCCATATCCCACTGCTACACAGGAGTGGGAAGAGAGTGGCCAAGTGCCAGAATAGGCGCATCTTCCAGATGTGCCTTTTCTGGGGTGGCTGGGGGCAGATGTTTGTAGCCAGGGGGGGGCAATAACCATGGACCCTCTCCTGGCTATTAATATCTGCCCTCAGTCACTGGCTTTACCACTCTGGCGGCGAAAATTGCGCGGGAGCCCACGCCAATTTTTTCCGCCATTTAACCCTTTATTTTAGCAGCTACAGCGCCCAAATTTTGCACATACAGGTCCTTCTCAAAAAATTAGCATATAGTGTTAAATTTCATTATTTACCATAATGTAATGATTACAATTAAACTTTCATATATTATAGATTCATTATCCACCAACTGAAATTTGTCAGGTCTTTTATTGTTTTAATACTGATGATTTTGGCATACAACTCCTGAAAACCCAAAAAACCTGTCTCAATAAATTAGCATATCAAGAAAAGGTTCTCTAAACGACCTATTACCCTAATCTTCTGAATCAACTAATTAACTCTAAACACATGCAAAAGATACCTGAGGCTTTTAAAAACTCCCTGCCTGGTTCATTACTCAAAACCCCCATCATGGGTAAGACTAGCGACCTGACAGATGTCAAGAAGGCCATCATTGACACCCTCAAGCAAGAGGGTAAGACCCAGAAAGAAATTTCTCAACAAATAGGCTGTTCCCAGAGTGCTGTATCAAGGCACCTCAATGGTAAGTCTGTTGGAAGGAAACAATGTGGCAGAAAACGCTGTACAACGAGAAGAGGTGACCGGACCCTGAGGAAGATTGTGGAGAAGGACCGATTCCAGACCTTGGCAGAGCCACCGTGCACAGGCGTGTGCAGGAAATGGGCTACAGGTGCCGCATTC
This sequence comes from Ranitomeya variabilis, assembly GCF_051348905.1. Lineage (NCBI taxonomy): Eukaryota > Metazoa > Chordata > Amphibia > Anura > Dendrobatidae > Ranitomeya > Ranitomeya variabilis. The sequence goes on along the minus strand of NC_135239.1, from coordinate 217,489,707 downwards.
CCCAGGTAAAGCCACTTTTGAACCATAAACAGCGGCAGAAGCGCCTGACCTGGGCTACAGAGAAGCAGCACTGGACTGTTGCTAAGTGGTCCCAAGTACTTTTTTCTGATGAAAGCAAATTTTGCATGTCATTCGGAAATCAAGGTGCCAGAGTCTGGAGGAAGACTGGGGAGAAGGAAATGCCAAAATGCCTGAAGTCCAGTGTCAAGTACCCACAGTCAGTGATGGTGTGGGGTGCCATGTCAGCTGCTGGTGTTGGTCCACTGTGTTTCATCAAGGGCAGGGTCAATGCAGCTAGCTATCAGGAGATTTTGGAGCACTTCATGCTTCCATCGGCTGAAATGCTTTATGGAGATGAAGATTTCATTTTTCAGCACGACCTGGCACCTGCTCACAGTGCCAAAACCACTGGTAAATGGTTTACTGACCATGGTATTACTGTGCTCAATTGGCCTGCCAACTCTCCTGACCTGAACCCCATAGAGAATCTGTGGGATATTGTGAAGAGAAAGTTGAGAGACGCAAGACCCAACACTCTGGATGAGCTTAAGGCCGCTATTGAAGCATCCTGGGCCTCCATAACATCTCAGCAGTGTCACAGGCTGATTGCCTCCATGCCACGCCGCATTGAAGCAGTCATTTCTGCCAAAGGATTCCCGACCAAGTATTGAGTGCATAACTGAACATTATTATTTGATGGTTTTTTTGTTTGTTATTAAAAAACACTTTTATTTGATTGGACGGGTGAAATATGCTAATTTATTGAGACAGGTTTTTTGGGTTTTCAGGAGTTGTATGCCAAAATCATCAGTATTAAAACAATAAAAGACCTGACAAATTTCAGTTGGTGGATAATGAATCTATAATATATGAAAGTTTAATTGTAATCATTACATTATGGTAAATAATGAAATTTAACACTATATGCTAATTTTTTGAGAAGGACCTGTACACACTACTAACATTAGTAGTGTGGAATATGCAAAAAAAAAAGGGATATGAGATGGTTTACTATATGTAAACCATGTCTCATATCCTGTCGGGTTTAGGCAGGAGAAATGAAAAGACGGCAATTGAATTACCGGCTTTTCACTAACACCGCTGCGTATTTCTCGCAAGTCACACTGCTGGTCCGTGTGGAATCCGTATTTTTCTCGCCCCCATAGACTTTCATTGGCGATTTTTTTTTGCGCAGTACGGTGACAAACGCAGCATGCTGCGATTTTCTACGGCCGTACAAGACCGTATATTACGGATGCGTAATATACGGCAGATAGGAGCTGGGCCATAGAGAATCATTGGGCCGTGTGTAATGCGTATTTTACGGACGTAGTTTATGCGCTCATACGTCCGTAAAACTCGCTAGTGTGAGGCCGGCCTTAGACACTGCGTTCTCTTCCTCTGTGAGTTAGACACTGCGGTCTCTCCCTCTGGGGGTTAGACAGTGCAGTCTCTTCCTCTGTGGGTTAGTCAGTGCAGTCTCTTCCTCTGTGGATTAGACCGTGCAGTCTCTTCCTCTGTGGATTAGACAGTGCGGTCTCTCCCTCTGTGGATTAGACAGTGCACTCTCTTCCTCTGTGTTTTAGACACTGCGGTCTCTTCCTCTGTGGGTTAGACAGTGCAGTCTCTTTCTCTGTAGGTTAGTCAGTGCAGTCTCTTCGTGTATGGGTTAGAAAGTGCAGTCTCTTCCTGTGTGGGTTAGTCACTGCAGTCTCGTCTTGTGTGGGTTAGTCACTGCAGTCTCTTCCTCTGTGGATTAGGCAGTTCAGTTTCTTCCTCTGTGGGTTAGACAGTGCGGTCTCTCCCTCTGTGGATTAGACAGTGCTGTCGCTTCCTCTGTGGGTTAGACAGTGCAGTTTCTTCCTCTGTGGCTTAGACAGTGCGGTTTCTTCCTCTGTGGATTAGACAGTGTACTCTCTTCCTCTGTAGGTTAGACAGTGCAGTCTCTTCCTCTGTGGCTTAGACAGTGCGGTCTCTTCTTCTGTGGGTTAGACAGTACGGTCTCTTCCTCCGTGGGTTAGACAGTGCGGTCTCTTCCTCTGTGGGTTAGACAGTGCAGTCTCTTCCTCTGTGGGTTAGAAAGTGCTGTCTCTTCCTCTGTGGGTTAGACAGTGCGGTCTCCTCCTCTGTGGGTTAGAAAGCGCGGTCTCTTCCTCTGTGGGTTAGACAGTGCAGTCTCTTCCTCTGTGGGTTAGACAGTGCAGTCTCTACCTCTGTGGGTTAGACAGTGCGGTCTCTTCCTCTGTGAATTAGACAGTGCAGTCTCTTCCTCTGTGGGTGAGACAGTGCAGTCTCTTCCTTTGTGGGTTAGACAGTGCAGTCTCTTCCTCTGTGGATTGAACAGTGCAGTCTCTTCCTCTGTGAATTAGACAGTGCAGTCTCTTTCTCTGTGGGTTAGACAGTGCAGTCTCTTCCTCTGTGGGTTAGACAGTGCAGTCTCTTCCTCTGTGGGTTAGACAGTGCAGTCTCTTCCTCTGTGGGTTAGACAGTGCGGTCTCTTCCTCTGTGGGTTAGACAGTGCAGTCTCTTCCTCTGTGGGTTAGACAGTGCAGTCTCTTCCTCTGTGGGTTAGACAGTGCAGTCTCTTCCTCTGTGGGTTAGACAGTGCGGTCTCTTCCTCTGTGGGTTAGACAGTGCGGTCTCTTCCTCTGTGGATTGAACAGTGCAGTCTCTTCCTCTGTGAATTAGACAGTGCAGTCTCTTTCTCTGTGGGTTAGACAGTGCAGTCTCTTCCTCTGTGGGTTAGACAGTGCAGTCTCTTCCTCTGTGGGTTAGACAGTGCAGTCTCTTCCTCTGTGGGTTAGACAGTGCGGTCTCTTCCTCTGTGGGTTAGACAGTGCGGTCTCTTCCTCTGTGGGTTAGACAGTGCAGTCTCTTCCTCTGTGGGTTAGACAGTGCAGTCTCTTCCTCTGTGGGTTAGACAGTGCGGTCTCTTCCTCTGTGGATTAGACAGTGCAGTCTCTTTCTCTGTGGGTTAGACAGTGCAGTCTCTTCCTCTGTGGGTTAGACAGTGCAGTCTCTTCCTCTGTGGATTAGACAGTGCAGTCTCTTCCTCTGTAGGTTAGACAGTGCGGTCTCTTCCTCTGTGGGTTAGACAGTGCAGTCTCTTCCTCTGTGGATTAGACAGTGCAGTCTCTTCCTCTGTGTATTAGGCCGGCCTCACACTCAGCGTATGTAAATACGGTCCGTTTTTTACGGCCGTAATACGCAGAAATGTTCCCAAAATAGTGATCTGTATGTCATCCGTAGGCAGGGTGTGTCAGCGTATTTTGCGCATGGCATCCTCCGTATGTAATCCGTATGGCATCCGTTCTGCGATATTTTCTCGCAGGCTTGCAAAACCGACATCTAATGGATTTATGTGCTCAAATGTTCGTTAAAACATATATACAGTATATATATATATATATATATATATATATACTAGATGGTGGCCCAATTCTATCGCATCGGGTATTCTAGAATATGTATGTAGTATATAGCAGCCACATAGTATATAGCCCAGGCCACGTAGTATACAGGAGCCATGTAGTATATAGCAGAAACGCAGTATATAACACAGCCCATGTAATATATAGCACTGCCCACTAGTATATAACACAGCCACGTAGTATATAGCAGCCACGTGGTATATAACACAGCCCACGTAATATATAGGACAGCCCACGCAGTATATCACACAGGCCACATAGTATATAACACAGCCCACGCAGTATATAACACTGCCCACGTAGTATATAGCAGCCACGCAGTATATAACACAGTGTGGGCACCATATCCTTGTTAAAAAAATAATTAAAATAAAAAACTAGTTATATACTCACCCTCTGGCATCCAGCGAAGCTCTGTCCCGATGCGCGAGCAGCTGAAGCCAGCTTCCGTTCCCAGAGATGCATTGTGAAATTACCCAGATGACTTAGCGGTCTCGCGCGCGCATCGGCGGACGACGGAAGGTGAGAATAGCAGGTTTTTTATTTTTTTATTAATTTTAACATTAGATCTTTTTACTATTGATGCTGCATAGGCAGCATCAATAGTAAAAAAAAGTTGGTCACACAGGATTAATAGCAGCATTAACGGAGTGCGCTACCCGCGGGCATAACGCGGTCCATTAACGCGGTCATTAACCCTGTGTGAGCGCTGAGTGGAGGGGAGTATGGAGTGGGCGCCGGGCACTGACTGGACGGAAGTAGGGAGGGACTAATTCTCGGCTGGACTGTGCCAGTCACTGATTGGTCGCGACAGCCAGGACAGGCAGCTGGCGAGACCAATCAGTGACGCAGGATTTCCGGGACAGACAGACAGACGGAAGTACCCCTTAGACAATTATATAGCAGATATATATATATATGTCACTGAGACACACACACACATATATATATATATATATATATATATATTTATATTTCAGACAGCGCTGGATATCATAAAAGCCGGTAGTTCAATTGCCGGCTTCTGCTCTCTCCTTCCCAAACCCGACATGATATGAGACATAGTTTACATACAAAAGACGAAACCACTGAATAAAACTAGTACCATTGTCTGAGGTATATGCAAATGATGTATGATGATGAATATATAACGACCCACCCCAACGCGCGTTTCAGTTCAATCCTTCCTCAGGGGGCGTCAAAGGAAGGATTGAACCGAAACGCGCGTTGGGGTGGGTCTGAGTCAGCGTGGTGTCCTGTGTACACTGGTATGTTCACTCTATTGTTCCATATGGCATATTCTCAACTTTGAGTAACTGTTATTCTTTTATTGTCAGTATGGATCTTGTTATATATTTAGCTTGATGCAATTTACTTGATATTACGTTCTATGTATATGCGCAGCGTACGCCACCCTGCTCTTTGCTTCCATGTTTTATGCTGTTACATGTTCCCCAGTTTATGTCCATATTCTTTGTCATTTGTTGTATTTGTAATAAATGTTTTCATCATTTGCATATACCTCGGACAATGGCACTAGTTTTATTCAGTGGTTTCGTCTTTAGTGAGTATTAGTGTGTCCCACACACATCCATTTACAGGCCTGATATATGGGACATTTCCCCTCATTAGCATGACTTTATATCTATACTATTGCCTGTTGTGTTTGCCTTATTTTCAATGGTTTACATACAGTAAACCATCTCATATCCCTTTTTTTTTTTTGCATATTCCACACTACTAATGTTAGTAGTGTGTATGTGCAAAATTTGGGCCCTCTAGCTATTAAATTAAAGGGTTAAATCGCGTAAAAAATTGGTGTGGGCTCCTACGCAATTTTCTCCGCCAGAGTGGTAAAGCCAGTGACTGAGGGCAGATATTAATAGCCAGGAGAGGGTCCATGGTTATTGGCCCCCCCCGGCTACAAACATCTGCCCCCAGCCACCCGAGAAAAGGCACATCTGTGGGTTAGACAGTGCAGTCTCTTCCTCTGTGAATTAGACAGTGCGGTCTCTTCCTCTGTGGGTTAGACAGTGCGGTCTCTTCCTCTGTGGGTTAGACAGTGCAGTCTCTTCCTCTGTGGATTAGACAGTGCCTTCTCTTCCTCTGTGGATTACAGTGCGGTCTCTTATCCCAGGTGGGTTAGACAGTGCGGTCTCTTTCTCTGTGGATTAGACAGTGCGGTCTCTTCCTCTGTGGATTAGACAGTGCCTTCTCTTCCTCTGTGGATTACAGTGCGGTCTCTTATCCCAGGTGGGTTAGACAGTGCGGTCTCTTCCTCTGTGGATTAGACAGTGCGGCCTCTTCCTCTGTGGATTAGACAGTGCCTTCTCTTCCTCTGTGGATTACAGTGCGGTCTCTTATCCCAGGTGGGTTAGACAGTGCGGTCTCTTCCTCTGTGGATTAGACAGTGCGGTCTCTTCCTCTGTGGATTAGACAGTGCCTTCTCTTCCTCTGTGGATTACAGTGCGGTCTCTTATCCCAGGTGGGTGATGCTCGGAGCCTCGGGCCGCCTGTATTCTCGTCACACTCCTGCGCTTGTCACATCCATCTCCCAAGGGGACATCACCGCGTAGCAACTAAGGAACGTACCTCAGCATCTCACAAAATCCTCAAGTAGTTGCTATGGAAACAGAAAGGTGCATCAAGTCGCCATAGAAACTGTGAAAACTTTCAAGTTTCAAAGTGAAATAAATGTCTATGTAAGTGATGTGTGCGGCGGCCACTGCTGGCAGATAAAGGTGAGGAGCCGGGGAGGTCGCTGCTGGAAGACATTGGTGAGGAGTCGGGGAGTTTGATGCTGGCAGACAACGGTGAGGAGCCGGGGAGGTTGCTGCTGGAAGACATTGGTGAGGAGCCGGGGAGGTCGCAGCTGGCAGACAACGGTGAGGAGCCGGGGAGGTCACTGTTGCCCAGCAATGGTGAGGAGCCGAGGAGGTCACTGCTGGCAGACAACGGTGAGGAGCCGGGGAGGTCACTGCTGGCAGACAACGGTGAGGAGCCAGGGAGGTCGATGCTGGCAGACAACGGCGAGGAGCCAGGGACGTCACTGCTGGCAGACAACGGTGAGGAGCCGGGGAGGTCGCTGTTGGCAGACAATAGTGAGGAGCCGGGGAGGTCGCTGCTGGCAGACAACGGTGAGGAGCCGGGGATGTCACTGTTGGCAGACAATGGTGAGGAGCCGGGGAGGTCACTGCTGGCAGACAACGGTGAGGAGCCGGGTAGGTCACTGCTGGCAGACAACAGTGAGGAGCCGGGGATGTCACTGTTGGCAGGCAATGGTGAGGAGCCGGGGAGGTCACTGGTGGCAGACAACGGTGAGGAGCCAGGGAGGTCACTGCTGGCAGACAACGGTAAGGAGCCGGGGAGGTCGCTGTTGTCAGACAAAGGTGAGGAGTCGGGGAGGTCGCTGCTGGCAGACAACATTGAGGAGCCTGGGAGGACATTGCTGGCAGACAACGGTGAGGATCCAGGGAGGCCGCTGCTGGCAGACAACGGTGAGAAGCCGGGGAGGTCACTGTTGGCAGGCAATGGTGAGGAGCCGGAGAGGTCGCTGTTGGCAGATAATGGTGAGGAGCCGGGGAGGTCACTGTTGGCAGGCAATGGTGAGGAGCCGGAGAGGTCGCTGTTGGCAGATAATGGTGAGGAGCCGGGGAGGTCGCTGCTGGAAGACAACATTGAGGAGCCAGGGATGACATTGCTGGCAGACAACAGTGAGGATCCGGGGAGGCTGCTGCTGGCAGACAATGATGAGGAGCCGGGGAGGTCGCTGCTGGCAGACAACGGTGAGGAGCCGGGGAGGTAGTTGCTGGCAGACAATGGTGAGGAGCCGGGGAGTTCACTGTTGGCAGGCAATGGTGAGGAGCCGGGGAGGTCACTGCTGGCAGACAACGATGAGGAGCCGGGGAGGTCACTGCTGGCAGACAATGGTGAGGAGCCGGGGAGGTTGTTCCTGGCAGACAGCAGTGAGGAGCTGGGGAGGTCGCAGCTGGCAGACAGCAGTGAGGAGCCAGGGAGGTCGTTGCTGGCAGACAGCAGTGAGGAGCCGGGGAGGTCGTTGCTGGCAGACAGCAGTGAGGAGCCGGAGAGGTCGTTGCTGGCAGACAGCAGTGAGGAGCCGGGGAGGTCGTTGCTGGCAGACAGCTTTGAGGAGCTGGAGAGGTCGTTGCTGGCAGACAGCAGTGAGGAGCCGGGGAGGTCGTTGCTGGCAGACAGCAGTGAGGAGCCGGAGAGGTCGTTGCTGGCAGACAGCAGTGAGGAGCCGGGGAGGTTGCACAACGCCCGGACGTTTGTACATTACTGCTCAGATCCGATGGACGTTCCCGGGGAAGTCTCCATTCCGGAGTCTCTGAGATCCGGCGCTTGTCCAGATTGTGACAAGATCAGTCCAGTACTGGAATTAATGTCTGGTCTGTGCTGCTGTGTTCAGTGCGGTGTTTTTTTTTTTCTTTGCTGCAATCGCACCAAAAAACAAGCACTACTTTCTGAGATTTTTAAAAATCTTGGCAAATGCCTCATGGCATTAGTGATATAAAATCCAGAGTGTTATTTCCTCCAGCACAGTAAATATTGCAAGGGTTAAGTTATGTTATGGGCTGTTTTTTAAGGGGACATTTATAGAGCGGGTGGGAGAATGTCCCCCCCCCATATCTCCACCTACAGAGCCAGCACCACTGTGTACTGACAGGACCTTGATGATGTCACAGTTATGTGATCAGTCACGTGGTTGAGGAGTCACATGGTCTGGGCTTAAATGGCTGAAGGTCAGAGCTTTCAGTGTTCAGTGTGTGCCTGGAGAAGGAGCACTCCAGGAAAGTGTTGCTTGGTCTTGTGAACCTGAAGAGTGTGTGTTCTGCCAGCCGCTCACAGTAGGACTGTTTGTTCTGCCACCATTTTGCTTTGTTTTCCTGCTTTGCCCAGAGGGCTGTATTTTCTTTACCACACTTTGGTTTATGTGGCCTACAATAAACCAAAGGAAGTTCTTAAAGCCGCAGTGTACCCGTGTCTACCACAGTGTGCAGCCGAGTGAGCCGCTCTACCACAGGCGGTGGAGAATGCAGGCAATGTTTCCAGTGAACACATGGGATGGCCACAAGGCAGCGCGCGACGTTAGCCAAGATAGAGGACCTGATTAAACATCTACTACAAGCACAGCAGCAACATCAATTGCAGCAGCAACAACAATTACAGCAGCAACAGATGGCACAACAATAGACAAGCAAGCTGCTTATACAGCAGATGCAGCAGAAGCACGAGCAGCACCAGAAGCAGATTGACTTGCTTGCAGAGGCTGTTCGTGGAAGGCCTGCAGCCCCTACTCCAAGTCCAGGTGACGACATCTACGTCCGGAACACGGTAAGATGAGTAATGGAGAAAATGACCCGGGTGATGATGTGGAGGCGTTTTTTAACTGTTTTGAGAGGGTTGCGGAGCGTGAGAAGCTACCACCAGAAGAGTGGGCGGAGGTGGTGGCCTCCTATTTGACTGGTGAGACCCAGAAGGCCTATTATGATCTGGCATTACAGAATGCGCAAAAGTATGTCAAGTTAAAAACTGAAATTTTGGAACGTGCGGGAGTGATTATGTCAGTGAGAGTACAAAGGGTTCACAACTGGGCGTATTATGGGGATCAACTGCCTCGGTTCCAAATGTTTGACCTACTGCATCTGGTGCAAAAATGGCTGCAGCCAGAATTCTCCACTCCAGCCCAGATGGTCGAGCAGGTTGTCATGGACAGATTGGTGAACTCCCTTCCTAGGCCAGTGCAGACCTGGGTTGCCCAGGGAGATCCGATCCCCGAAATGCGGACGAACTGGTGGGCATAGTGGAATGGTTCCATTTGGTCAAGAGATTCCTAAGGAAACCAGGGGGTTGTGCAGAACCATACTGGGGTACCCAGTGGGAACCTGAGCCCCAAAAGAGGGGTAGTAGAGCCACCACTGGGAGGAGTCCTAGATCCCAAGGGGTCGCTTAGGGGTTGTCAAAGGCCACATGGAGATACTTGCTTTGTTGGAGATGTTGCGGTCCAGGACATATAGCCGCCCATTGTCCCTTGTACCCCAAAGAGATGGACTGCAGCCTAGGGAGGCGCTGCTCCTATTATGCCTATCCTGCCTGCAGTGTGGGCTATCAACCCAGAGAGGGGGCCGCAGTCATGTCCTGTGACCATAAACGGAGTGCTGGTGTCAGGACTGTTAGACTAAGGGAGCTTGGTGACCCTGATAAGGGCCACCATCCCCTACCAGTTGGTCCCATGGAAAAACGTGGGTGTCTGATGTATCCACGGGGATGCCAAGGACTATCCCGCTGCCAGTGTGACTATAAAAACTGACTGTGGGGTTGAGTCGCATGAGGTCCGGGTGGTTAAAGACTTGCTACACCCGGTGATAATAGGGTGGAACTTTAGCCTATTCTGGGACCTGTGGGGAAAATTGGGGATACCAAGTGTCCTAGACAGAAACCAGTCCATCCCAAAATCCATCGCACTGGGAAGTGGATGAATTCACTTGTGTGTCCTGGCTGGTAACAAGGACGAGACGGTGACCAGTGAGGCCTAGATTCCTGAACTGGGGGTTTCTGTTGGAAATTTTAGGACTGCTCAAAAGCGGGATCTTACCCTAAAAGGGCACTGGTAAATGTGATAAATGGGGTTGCCCAAGAGCCGGGAGCTGACACCAGGTTTCCACATTTTTCATTAAATGGAGAGCTGCTGTATCGAGTCACTAGGTTGAGAGACAAAGTGGTAGAACAGTTTTTAGCTTCGGGTCCCTATAGGCATCGGGTTTTAGGCCTGACCCTTTCCCATATCTTGGGTGGACATCTGGGAGTAGACAAAACACAAGAGCGGGTGTTTAGGAGGTTCTACTGGCCTGGGTGTCTGTTATGATCCTTAGTGGCTGAGGATCACAGAATGAACTAGCTAAGTTACTGAACATAGAACGAGCTCTAGGGAGGTGGTAACTGGACTGACCGCAAAACCTGATCCTAACCAAACACACTGAAGGTAGCCGGTGAACGTGCCTAAATTCCTGGACGTCTCGACGCAGCCTGAGAAACTTGCTACCCCTATAGAGAAAGTAAGACCTCACTTGCCTCAGAGAAATGACCCCAAAGATATAGGAAGCCCCCAACAAATAATAACGGTGAGGTAAGGGGAAAATACAAAACATAGAAATTAAAACAGATTCAGCAAATGAGGCCCACTAATAGTAGATAGCAGAAGACAGGCAGGGAACTGTGCGGTCAGTAAAAAACCCTATACAAAATATCCACGCTGAGAATACAAGAACCCCCACACCAACTAACGGTGTGAGGGGAGAAACTCAGCCCCCTAGAGCTACCAGCAAGCAAGGAAATCACATATTAGCAAGCTGGACAAGGACAAATAAATAACCAAGAAACATATTGAACACTGATGAGCAAAAAATAACCAAACAGAAACTTAGCTTCTCTCGGCGAGACTGATAACGAAGGGATTCAGGAGAGATCAAAATAGCACTGAATACATCGACAGCAGGCAACCACTGAAAGTCCAGGGGAGCTAAATAGGAAACCAGCTAACAGATAACGAGACAGCTGAACCAGCCTCAGACCTGCAGAATGACACAAAGAGCCACCAGAGGGAGCCCAAAGACAGCACTCACACAGTACCACTTGTGACCACAAGAGGGAGCCCAAAAACAGAGTTCACAACAGTACCCCCCCTTGAGGAGGGGTCACCGAACCCTCATCAAAACCCCCAGGGCGATCAGGATGAGCCACATGGAAGGCACGAACCAAATCGGCCGCATGAACATCAGAGGCGACAACCCAGGAATTATCCTCCTGACCATAGCCCTTCCACTTAACCAAATACTGAAGCCTCCGTCTAGAAACACGAGAATCCAAGATCTTCTCCACCACGTACTCCAATTCGCCCTCAACCAGCACCGGGGCAGGGGGCTCAACAGAAGGAACCACAGGCACCACATACCTCCGCAACAAAGACCTATGGAACACATTATGAATGGCAAACGATGCTGGGAGGTCCAAACGAAATGACACCGGGTTAAGGATTTCCAAAATCTTATAAGGACCGATGAAGCGAGGCTTGAATTTAGGAGAGGAGACCTTCATAGGAACATGCCGAGAAGACAGCCATACCAAATCCCCAACACGAAGTCGGGGACCCACACCGCGACGGCGGTTGGCAAAGCGCTGAGCCTTCTCCTGTGACAACTTCAAATTGTCCACCACATGGTTCCAAATCTGCTGCAACCTATCCACCACAGAATCCACCCCAGGACAGTCAGAAGGCTCGACCTGACCCGAGGAGAAACGAGGATGAAAACCAGAATTGCAGAAAAAAGGCAAAACCAAAGTAGCAGAACTAGCCCGATTATTAAGGGCAAACTCGGCCAATGGCAAAAAAGTCACCCAATCATCCTGATCAGCAGAAACAAAACATCTCAAATAAGTTTCCAAGGTCTGATTAGTTCGCTCGGTTTGGCCATTCGTCTGAGGATGGAAGGCCGACGAAAAAGACAAATCAATGCCCATCTTAGCACAAAAGATCCGCCAAAATCTGGACACAAACTGGGATCCTCTGTCAGACACAATATTTTCAGGGATGCCATGCAAGCGAACCACATTCTGAAAAAATAGAGGAACCAAATCGGAGGAGGAAGGCAACTTAGGCAAGGGCACTAAATGGACCATTTTGGAAAAACGATCACACACCACCCAGATGACAGACATTCTCTGAGAGACTGGAAGATCCGAAATAAAATCCATGGAAATGTGCGTCCAAGGCCTCTTCGGGACAGGCAAAGGCAAAAGCAAACCGCTGGCACGAGAACAGCAAGGCTTAGCCCGAGCACAAATCCCACAGGACTGCACAAAGGAACGCACATCCCGCGACAAGGACCTAGCCACCAAATCTCTGGTACCAAAAATCCCAGGATGGCCTGCCAACACCGAAGAATGAACCTCGGAAATAACTCTGCTGGTCCATCTATCTGGGACAAACAGTCTCTCTGGTGGGCAACAGTCAGGTCTATCCGCCTGAAATTTCTGCAGCACTCGTCGCAAATCTGGGGAAATGGCAGACAAAATCACTCCCTCTCTGAGGATACCAGTCGGCTCTGAAACTCCCGGAGAGTCAGGCACAAAACTCCTAGAAAGAGCATCAGCCTTCACGTTCTTCGAACCAGGCAGGTACGAGACCACGAAATCGAAATGGGAGAAAAACAACGACCAACGAGCCTGTCTAGGATTCAGCCGCTTGGCAGACTCGAGATAAATCAGATTTTTGTGATCAGTCAAGACCACCACACGATGCTTAGCTCCCTCGAGCCAATGTCGCCACTCCTCAAATGCCCACTTCATAGCCAACAAGTCCCGATTACCAACATCATAATTCCGCTCGGCAGGCGAAAACTTTCTTGAAAAGAAAGCACAAGGTTTCATCACAGAGCAATCAGAGCTTCTCTGCGACAAAACAGCCCCTGCTCCAATCTCAGAAGCATCAACCTCGACCTGAAAAGGAAGAGAGACATCAGGCTGACACAAAACTGGAGCCGAAGAAAACCGGCGCTTCAGCTCCCGAAAGGCTTCCACGGCCGCAGGAGACCAATTAGTCACATCAGAACCCTTTTTGGTCAAATCCGTCAAGGGTTTAACCACGCCAGAAAAATTAGCAATGAAGCGACAGTAAAAATTAGCAAAACCCAAGAACTTCTGAAGACTCTTAACAGATGTAGGCTGAGTCCAGTCATGAATAGCCTGGACCTTGACTGGGTCCATCTCAATAGTAGAAGGAGAAAAAATAAAACCCAAAAAGGAAACCTTCTGTACTCCGAAGAGACATTTTGAGCCCTTCACAAATAAGGCATTAGCACGCAGGACCTGAAATACCATCCTGACCTGCTTCACATGGGACTCCCAGTCCTCAGAAAATACCAAAATGTCATCCAGATACACAATCATAAATTTATCAAGATATTCTCGGAAGATGTCATGCATGAAGGACTGGAACACAGAAGGAGCATTAGAGAGTCCAAAAGGCATCACCAAGTACTCAAAATGGCCTTCGGGCGTATTAAATGATGTTTTCCATTCATCCCCCCTGCTTAATACGCACAAGGTTATACGCACCACGAAGATCTATCTTGGTGAACCAACTGGACCCCTTAATCCGAGCAAACAGATCAGATAATAATGGCAAAGGATACTGAAATTTGACCGTGATTTTATTTAGAAGACGATAATCTATACAAGGTCTCAGAGAACCATCCTTCTTGGCCACAAAAAAGAATCCTGCACCAAGAGGGGAGGAGGACGGGCGAATATGTCCCTTCTCTAAGGACTCCTTTATATAACTCCGCATCGCGGCATGTTCTGGTACAGACAAATTAAAAAGTCGTCCCTTAGGGAACTTACTACCAGGAATCAAATTTATAGCACAATCACAATCCCTGTGAGGAGGCAGGGCACCGGATCTGGGCTCATCAAATACATCCTGGTAGTCCGACAAAAACTCAGGGACCTCAGAAGGAGGGGAAGAAGCAATTGACACCAAAGGAGCATCGCCATGAATCCCCTGGCAACCCCAACTTGAAACAGACATAGCTTTCCAATCCAGAACTGGATTATGAGCCTGCAGCCATGGCAGACCCAAAACAACATCATGCAAATTATGCAGCACAAGAAAGCGAATCACCTCCTGATGTACAGGAGTCATGCACATGGTCACTTGAGTCCAATACTGAGGCTTATTCTCAGCCAATGGTGTAGCATCAATTCCCCTCAGTGGAATAGGGAATTCCAAAGTCTCCAGGACCAAACCACAGCGCCTGGCAAACGACAAATCCATCAGGTTCAGGGCAGCACCTGAATCCACAAAAGCCATAACCGAATAGGAAGACAAAGAACAAATTAAAGTAACAGACAAAATGAATTTAGGCTGTATAGTACCAACGGTGACAGATTTAGCAATTTTTTTTACGCGCTTAGAGCATGCTGAGATAACATGAGTTGAATCACCACAGTAAAAGCACAACCCATTTTGACGTCTATGATTTTGCCGCTCAATTCTGGTTAGAATTCGGTCACATTGCATAGACTCAGGTCTCTGTTCAGAAAACACCGCCAGATGGTGCGCAGATTTGCGCTCCCGCAAACGCCGATCAATCTGAATGGCCAAAAGCCATTGAGTCATTCAGACTTGCAGGCGTGGGGAACCCCACCATAACATTCTTAATGGCTTCAGAAAGACCTTCTCTGAAATTTGCAGCCAGGGCACACTCATTCCATTGAGTAAGCACCGACCATTTCCGAAATTTTTGACAATACACCTCAGCTTCATCCTGGCCCTGAGAGAGAGCCAGCAAGGCCTTTTCTGCCTGGTTCTCAAGATTAGGTTCCTCATAAAGCAATCCAAGCGCCAGAAAAAACGCATCCACATTCAGCAATGCAGGATCTCCTGGCGCCAGGGAGAAAGCCCAATCTTGAGGGTCGCCACGTAACAGGGAGATAACAATTCTAACTTGCTGAGCGGAATAACCAGAGGAACGAGGTCTCAAAGAAAGAAATAATTTACAATTATTCTTAAAATTCAGAAACCTAGATCTATCTCCAGAAAACAACTCAGGAATAGGTACTTTTGGCTCAGACATAGGACTGTGAACAACAAAATCCTGAATGCTTTGCACCCTTGCAGCAAGACGATCCACACTAGAAGTCAGACTCTGAATATCCATGTCTGCAGCTGAACTCAAAGCCACCCAGAGATTAAGGGGATGAGAGAAGCTGGACAGACTGCAGCAAAGAGGAAAAAAAAAAAAAAAAAAATTGTACTCAGGACTTCTCTTATCCCACTTCTGCGATGCATTAAACACTTTTTGGCCTTCTGTACTGTTATGATCCTTAGTGGCTGAGGATCACAGAATGAACTAGCTAAGTTACTGAACATAGAACGAGCTCTAGGGAGGTGGTAACTGGACTGACCGCAAAACCTGATCCTAACTAAACACACTGAAGGTAGCCGGTGAACGTGCCTAAATTCCTGGACGTCTCGACGCAGCCTGAGAAACTTGCTACCCCTATAGAGAAAGTAAGACCTCACTTGCCTCAGAGAAATGACCCCAAAGATATAGGAAGCCCCCAACAAATAATAACGGTGAGGTAAGGGGAAAATACAAAACATAGAAATTAAAACAGATTCAGCAAATGAGGCCCACTAATACTAGATAGCAGAAGACAGGCAGGGAACTGTGCGGTCAGTAAAAAACCCTATACAAAATATCCACGCTGAGAATACAAGAACCCCCACACCAACTAACGGTGTGAGGGGAGAAACTCAGCCCCCTAGAGCTACCAGCAAGCAAGGAAATCACATATTAGCAAGCTGGACAAGGACAAATAAATAACCAAGAAACATATTGAACACTGATGAGCAAAAAATAACCAAACAGAAACTTAGCTTCTCTCGGCGAGACTGATAACGAAGGGATTCAGGAGAGATCAAAATAGCACTGAATACATCGACAGCAGGCAACCACTGAAAGTCCAGGGGAGCTAAATAGGAAACCAGCTAACAGATAGCGAGACAGCTGAACCAGCCTCAGACCTGCAGAATGACACAAAGAGCCACCAGAGGGAGCCCAAAGACAGCACTCACACAGTACCACTTGTGACCACAAGAGGGAGCCCAAAAACAGAGTTCACAACAGGTGTCATAGGGAGATGGATAGCTACTGCTAGCCTGCCCTACTATTCAGCTTACAGCCCCCGTGTGCCACTTGCAAAGTCCCCTGGTGCCATTGCCCACTATAGAGGTCCCATTTGACAGGATTGCCAGCAATGATAATGTGTGCAAACTGTAAAGTGCTGCGGAATATGTTAGCGCTATATAAAAATAAAAATTGTGTGTGTGTGTGTGTGGGGGAAATGGTGATATTCACGTGTGTGTGTTTGGAGGGGTATGGAGAATGGTGATATTGATATTCACCTGTGTGTGGGGGGGAGGGGTATGGAGAATGGTGATACTGATATTTACCTGTGCATAGAGTTTACTGCATCTTCTGCAGATGGTTCATTTTTCTCATCAAACATTTCCCCAGCAATGAGATGTCACAGATTACGACGCAGAGGAGCACTAGGGGGATGGAGGGGTACAGGGGATTTATTTAATAAAGTCTCAGAATTGATTCATTGACAATATTTATTTACAAGTAATTAAACCAATAATCGATAATTCTGTGAGATTCGCTCTTCACCTCTATAATTGTGGTAAAATAATTCAACAAGCAAAATAAGAGAAGAGGCAAAAAGTCCATGTTTCCTCTGATGCAGATGGGACGGCCTGGAGCCTTAGTGACAGCTTATACCCGAGACGAGTGTGTTCTGCACATTTATTGTTTCCATTTTAAAGCTATTATGTTCATTGCTTTTTTAATAGAAAAGTAAAAACCTGGTTAAGGCGGAGAGCAGCAGAGGCTGGAGAGGAGGGAGTTGGCTCTGTCAGCAGAGGGATCATTAACCGGTTAACGAGGTGAAGACACAAGAAGGAGGACGTGTGACTTGTTAAGTGCGGCTCTTGTACCCCACTCCCTATGGAGATTGATAGCCCCAGCACAATATGCCGCCTCCATTCAGCTGCTAGACAAAAGCCGGAGCCCGAGCTACTGCAGGCATGTCCTGCGCTTCCTAACACCATATTCCCACAATCAGTTTTGGGGAATTTTTTACACAGCGTATTTTTGAAAAAATACATAGCAAATAGATGAATGGCTGCAGTCAATTGTACTAAAGCAAGGGAATGTGGAATACATGAAATGTGAATAGCATAGTGGCTCGTGAAATCTATGAAAAAACACATGAGATGCTTAGCACAAAATTTGTCTATTCACATTTCATGTATTGCACATTTCCTTGCTTTAGTACAGTTGAGTGCAGCCATTCATCTATTTGCTATGTAAGTTGTTTTTTGGTTATGCACCAGTTCAGACTAGTTCGCTGTTCAGTCAGTTTACCACTACTTGCCTTGAAAAGATACAACTATCCTATTTTATATAAGGGGTGCAGCAAATCATCAAAATCAAAACTTCACCAAAAGCTCATCATGGGAATGTTCCTAAGGGTATTATTATTTATTGTTATAGCACCATTTATTCCATGGCGCTTTACATTTGAGGAGGGGTGTACATAATAAAAACAAGTACAATAATCTTAATACAAGTCACAACTGGTACAGGAGGAGAGAGGACCCTGCCCGCGAGGGCTCACAATCTACAAGGGATGGGTTAGAATACAGTAGGAGAGAGGACCCTGCCCGCGAGGGCTCACAATCTACAAGGGATGGGTGAGAATACAGTAGGTGAGAGGACCCTGCCCGCGAGGGCTCACAATCTACAAGGGATGGGTTAGAATACAGTAGGAGAGAGGACCCTGCCCGCGAGGGCTCACAATCTACAAGGGATGGGTTAGAATACAGTAGGAGAGAGGACCCTGCCCGCGAGGGCTCACAATCTACAAGGGATGGGTGAGAATACAGTAGGTGAGAGGACCCTGCCCGCGAGGGCTCACAATCTACAGGGGATGGGTTAGAATACAGTAGGAGAGAGGACCCTGCCCGCGAGGGCTCACAATCTACAAGGGATGGGTGAGAATACAGTAGGTGAGAGGACCCTGCCCGCGAGGGCTCACAATCTACAAGGGATGGGTTAGAATACAGTAGGAGAGAAGACCCTGCCCGCGAGGGCTCACAATCTACAAGGGATGGGTTAGAATACAGTAGGAGAGAGGACCCTGCCCGCGAGGGCTCACAATCTACAAGGGATGGGTGAGAATACAGTAGGTGAGAGGACCCTGCCCGCGAGGGCTCACAATCTACAAGGGATGGGTTAGAATACAGTAGGAGAGAGGACCCTGCCCGCGAGGGCTCACAATCTACAAGGGATGGGTGAGAATACAGTAGGGTGAGGATAGAGCTGGTCATGCAGTGGTTTGGTCGATCGGTGGTTACTGCAGGTTGTAGGCTTGCCGGAAGAGGTGGGTCTTTAGGCTCTTTTTGAAGGTTTCGATGGTGACACTTCTGCCAGAAATCGTGTTTTTTATGCGTTTTTTGCGCGTTTTTTTTTTTTGCGTTTTTTTTCCCAATGCATAGAATAGCTGGAAAAACGTGAAAAATCCGCAAAATTAATGAACATGTTCATTTTTTTTTACCGCAATGCGTTTTTTTTGCGGAAATAAATGCATTATGTGCACAAAAATTGCGGGATGCATTCTAAATGATAGGATACATATGTATGCGCTTTTTATGCGTTTTTATCGCGAAAAAAGCGAAAATTCCTGAACGTGTGCACATACCCTAATTCTACAGATCACTGATCCCCAGAGATACAATGTATCAGCTAAGCAGGAACCACATCCCACCAGAGCCTGGGCCAGAGCTGTCCACGTATCGGTCCCAGCGCTCGGGACCATCTGCACACTGGAGAACCACGATTCATTGCTGTACTTGGATTTTCTTGAAGGTTTGTTAAATTAAGAATCAGTAATAATACAGTGTGCAGGATTATGTAGGTAGACAGATACAATGTAATGAATGGAGGCAGCACACCAGGCAGTATGGGAAAACAATGGTGGCTTATTAGCTCATAGTGGCGATGGTAACGTTTCGGTTGTGAAGCATGAACCTTTCTCCAGCAGTGATAGGATACAAATACCATATTATTAAAGGGAAGGTGATTATACAATGCTATATAAAATACATATACATACAATATACAGATATCTGACCAGGTGCATATACATTAGTAATACCTGTAAGTGAAGGTGTTACAGTATCACAGTGCACAGAAAAGTGCAATAGTACTGAATGATGCAGGTAACTATCAAGTAAAAAAAAAAAAATCACAAAATGATAAATCACAGAGATGTCATTTCCCATCCCCTCCATACGGCTGGATGAGGGTGGACGTGTGCGCAGCGCTCACTGACCTTTACCTTCACGGCGCCGGTGACTTCCATCACATCGCACGCCTGCCTTCTGTCCTGACATATGCAGGGGGTTTATCAGGACGCCAACCACGGCCGTTTTATTACAGAGATGTCACTGTGACCTATAGGGGGCGTCATCTCAGCTATTATATAGTATTTACCTGCATCATTCAGAACTATTGCACTTTTCTGTGCACAGTGATACTGTAACACCTTCACTTACAGGTATTTTTAATGTATATGCACCTGGTCAGATATCTGTATATTCACCTTGTATATGTATGTTTATAACATTGTATAATCACCTTCCTAATCACGTTGCATTTAAGTAGATGACATTTGTATCCTATCAGTGCTGGAGAAAGGTTAAGGGGATCGCAGTCTATACATAGAAAAGGTCCTCAGAAAAAAACAAAATATGTTGATAGATTAATGTGAGAACTCCAAGAATCAAATGATCAAAAATATTTATTAAGAAATCAACCAGTCATACAGGGTGACTGGTTGATTTCTTAATAAATATTTTTGATCATTTGATTCTTGGAGTTCTCACATTAATCTATCAACATATTTTGTTTTTTTCCGAGGACCTTTTCTATGTATAGACTGCGATCCCCTTAATTAATCTGAACTATTCTTTTTTTGGCGTATCTTTACGGTCAGATAATATGTCATTGAATACTCTCTCTTATAATCAATCAGCAGCAGAATCCATCATTACTCAAGTGAATATACCGGGCCAATTCTTACATACCCCGGCTGATCAATTGAAGACTCGTGATCTTGAAAGAATTTGTAGAAGGAAGACTGCATTACAATTGCACTATGTCACATTAGCTGAATATCATAAGGTTCTGCGGATACCGAGAGGCCTACGAGTCTCTCTCAGACCTACTCTTTTTTCAGAAAAATCAGATTTTTGTGATAAATTTGAAGCCATTTTGAATAAGTGCTCTATGGACCTCATTCTTCTCACGGTGGATTATTTACATAATGAAATTCCGATTATGGAAACCGAGATTTCTAATATTGAATCACAACTTCGTAATACTTTGTCTCAGGACGAGTTTAATAAGATTAAGACTCAAACTGATAAATCGATTGTTGAATTTCAATCCCTACTTCAGGAACGCAAAAGAATGAAATTTATTTGTGATACAGATGATTATCAACGGGGTGAAGTATATCGCTGGACTAACAAAAATTTAGATTCTATTGAAAGAAGGCCCCCCAGACGATGGAATTCCTCGTATTCATCTGGTTCTGAAAGTGATGGCTCTCGTTCCTCCTTCCGCTCCTATGATCAGAGACGTGGACGCAACTCTAGAAATAGAGGTAATAGACGCAACCCTGCAGGAATTGAACCTCCATCAACAAGGATGCAGACCCGCTCTCAGGTACAGAGTGATCAACTTGTATATAACATTTCATCACACATTCTCTCTCCAACTGAACTTTCAGTTTTACAAAAGGGTCTCTCTTTTTGTCCTACTCCCCCTTTTAATGACTTTATTTTGGACCAAGAACTTAATCGTTTCTTTAGGTCCCTTCGTCTAAAAGTACATTTTTCAGGAGGATTTCCATTGCCATCATCTACTATTACCACTGCTATTCCTTTGGACAATGATGTTGATAATAGAATGCTTTCTTTAAAGAAATTAAATTTGATCCAGCGTAGTATGTTCTCTCCCCCTAGGACATACCATCCAGTTGAAACATTTATTTTAGTCAATAAGGATGTACATCAACGTTTAGCCGATATTCAACATAGCCGTTTTCATGTTATGAACAACATGTCTAGAACCGAGAAGTTGGCTATTAACAGTTTGAGATCCAACAAACTATTGGTGATTAAACCCGCCGATAAAGGCGGAGCAGTAGTGGTGATGGATAGACACTATTATATAAATGAGATTCGTTCACAACTAAGTGATTCAGATAACTATCTTCGGATTATGCATGATCCCACGTCGAGCATAACAAAAGAAATCCGTACTTTATCTCACCACTTCTGCTCGTTGGGTGTTATTGATCATAAATTAGGAGAATTTCTTATTAATTCTCATCCTATTTGCCCCGTACTATATAAGTTGCCTAAAATCCACAAAAATCTCGCTAGCCCTCCTGGGAGACCGATTGTGGCCTCCACGGGCTTGTTACTGTCTCCTTTAGCAATGGTATTGGAAAAAATCCTATCTCCATTATTATGCCATATTCCCTCCTTTTTGCGTGATACATCACATTTCCTGTCATCTATCCGTGACCTCAATACAGTACCCACTGATTGTTATCTAGTGACCCTAGATGTCAACAGTTTGTACATGAATATCAATAACCATAACAGTATCCAGGCTGTTGAGAATTTTCTTGATAATACAACCCAGTTTCATCCTGACTTGAAAAATTTCTGTAGCTCATTATTGACACTTATTTTGACAAAAAACTTTTTCCTTTTTGAAGATGAGTTTTATATTCAACTCAACGGCACCGCAATGGGTAGTAACGTAGCGCCTCTGTACGCTAATATTTTTATGGCGGATTTTGAGTCGAGATTCATCTATACACATTCACTCTTCCAGCAGTACTGCCCACTCTGGAAGAGATATATAGACGACATCTTTCTCATATGGTGTGGTGACCTTGATTCTCTTTTTTCTTTTCATCAGTCCATAAACGGATGTGTTGATAAATTAACTTTTACTATACAGTATGATCAAAGATCCATTTCTTTTCTAGACACCCTAGTCATCATCAATGATGACAGAACTTTATCCACTGATCTTTAGGTCAAATCGACCGATAAAAATAGTTTACTTTTTTTCAATAGTTGTCATCCCCGCCATATTAAGCGATCCCTTCCAAAATCACAGTATAATAGAATTAATCGGATCGTTTCTGATCCTTCCCTATGTTCTGTGAGACTGAATGAGATGGCCTCCAAGTTTCGAAATCGGGGGTACCCCGATACATATCTAGATTTTCCTTCAGACTGCTCATCTTCAACCACATCACAACCTAAAATAAATAGAATGGCCTTTGTTAACATGTACCATCCTTTTATGCCATTATTCCATAGTGTGATACGCAAACACTGGCCTCTTTTGGGCTCATCATACCCCAGTATTCCCGAGTTCCAGGTTGCCCCACTCATGTGTCATAAAAAACCACCTAGCCTACGTAATCTTATAAGGTACCTTCACACTAAGCGACTTTGCAGCGAGAACGACGACGATCTGTGACGTTGCAGCGTCCTGGATAGCGATCTCGTTGTGTTTGACACGCAGCAGCGATCTGGATCCTGCTGTGATATCGCTGGTCGGAGCTAGAAGTCCAGAACTTTATTTGGTCGCTGATCACCCGCTGTCCATCGTTGGATCGGCGTGAGTGACGCTGATCCAGCGATGTGTTCACTTGTAACCAGGGTAAATATTGGGTTACTAAGCGCAGGGCCGCGCTTAGTAACCCGATAATTACCCTGGTTACCATTGTAAAAGTTAAAAAATAAAAAACACTACATACTCACATTCTGATGTCTGTCACGTCCCCCGGCGTCCAAAGGGTTACGTGCTGCTGCTCAGAGCTTCCTGCACTGAATGTGTCAGCGCCGGCAGTAAAGCAGAGCACAGCGGTGACGTCACCCGATGTTTACCCTGGTTACCCGGGTGCTGCAGGGGGACTTCGGCATTGTTGAAGACAGTTTCAACGATGCCGAAGTCGTTCCCCTGATCGTTGGTCGCTGGAGAGAGCTGTCTGTGTGACAGCTCCCTTAGTCTCAGCAGATATTGGCAGCTCAAAAGTTGAAATGAAACAAATCTTTTTAACAACGGCACGGAAGGGCACTTTTCCGTGCTTGCACTGCCTTCAGTGTTCTAATATTGCGAGGGGCAATACGTTCACTCACCCGAGATCAGGGAAACGTTTTCCGATTCGCGGCTTTTTCAGCTGCGACTCAACCTATGTCATTTATCTTATTAAATGTCCATGCGGTCTCGGATATGTTGGGGAAACCACCCAGCATATCCGAGACCGGATATCACAACATAAATCGACTATCCGCTGCAAAAGATTGTTATTGCCAATACCAGCTCATTTTATATCCCATAATCATAATGTTTCACAGCTGCGATATCAAATTATTGACAGTATTCCTATGGATAGAAGAGGAGGTAATAGAATTTTGAAGCTTAAACAGAAGGAGGCCTATTGGATCCATGTGCTTCAAACTCTAGAACCACATGGCCTTAATGGGGAATATGAGACATTTTATTGATATCACGATTTTGTGAGTGTCTCTTTAGTGGTTATGAGCGAGATATGATAGGCTCTTTTTCAAATATTTTACTATTTGTTTCCTATATGTGTGTGTATGTGTATGTATGTATATATATGGATGTATATGTATATAGATAATATATATGCTATTTTTGTTTCCTATTATTTAGGTGCATTACGTGATCCTATATTTATATTCCTTTGTATCTTTTGATACATAATATGATATTATGTAATCTTATTGTTTTTTTCTTTTGTTCCTTTAGACTTAATCCAGTGGTCCTCCACCCTTTTGGTGTTTATCTTATCTTGGAAAGGTTTGTGGTGCCTCTTTTTTCCTTTTTCCCCTCTTTGTATTTCTTCTTCTACTTATTATCCCACTTTCGTCGGCCCTTTGTTTCTTGATATACGCGGTTCTTAATATCCGGCGCCTGCGCTATTTTTTCTTTGCTGCATTAGTCCTTTGAGCTGCCCCACTTCCGTCGGCAATAGTGTTTGGGTGCGTGCGTGTTCTTAATATCCAGCGCCTGCGCAATAGTCTTCCCGCGGCCTTAGTCCTTATTTGCCCCACTTCCGTCGGCCAGTGCAGCTGGGTGCGTGCGTGGAGTCTCCATTACTCAGCGCCTGCGCGGTAGTGCCACTTTATCTCCTTCCGGTTTCGTAGCTTGATTGTGCCATAAATAGAGAGCCTTTTGGTCACTCATTACACCAGGTTCCCACAGCGGCTGTGTCCGTAGCTCCACGAAACTCACTTACCAGGTAACATGTTTCTGATATTCGTTTTCATCCTATCCTTTTCTGCTCCTTTACGATATTCACTTCAGCTTTTTTGTTTATTGTATCTCCTATAGCTTTACCTTGTTACCATCATACAGGTAATTGGTCTTTTCATTCCTTACAGATAGAAGTGACCCCTATCTCTACGGCTATTACCATGATCACTATTGGTGTTAGATTTGCCTTCACTTTTCTTGGACCCTCGACTAATAGTCTAGTTTTCTTTCTTTATTCATGTGGTGAAGTTTAGTATGTTGTAGGTAATTCTGGATCATTTGTTTAATATACTACATTTTTCTATGTAGACTCCCTATAACCAGACATCATGATGTGATAATTTTCCTATTTTGTTTTCCTTACATAACGTCTGTGATACGTTTGCACCTATGTCTCGCACAGATAGTGTGGTGTACACATGTTTAATTTTGTATTCTCTTCTGTTTCTTCTATATATTTAACCAGTTTATGCATAGATATGGCTATATAATATCTCTTATTAATTATGTTGTATCATTTTTTAGATAAGAGCCTCAAAAAATGCCTTTGGGCCGAAACGTTGGCACCCTGTATGACTGGTTGATTTCTTAATAAATATTTTTGATCATTTGATTCTTGGAGTTCTCAGATTAATCTATCAACAGTGCTGGAGAAAGGGTCACAGCTCAGAATGGAAACATTCCCGCTACGGGATAATAAACCGCTGCTTTGTTGCTTGGTGCTGCCTCCATTCATTACTTCGTATTTGCATGGTTTGGTCTTTGCCTGGGAGACTCTGCACCCTCCTCACCTTACCCACCTTCGTGCTGCTCCCACTTCTCTATTTTTGGATAATGATATATAATAGATGATATTAGGTAGAAACATAGATGATGACCTGACAGATGTCCAGAAGGCGTCACTGACACACTCCACAAGGAGAGGAAGCCACAAAAGGTAATTGGTAAAGAAGCCGGCTGTTCACACAGTGCTGGATCCAAGAATATTAATGGAAAGTGGAAGGAAAAAGTGTGGTAGAAAAAGGTGCACAAGCAACCGGGATAACCGCAGCCTGGAAAGGATTGTTAAGAAAAGGCCATTCAGTAATGTGGGGGAGATTCACAAGGAGCGGACTGCTGCTGGAGTCATTGCTTCACCACACACAGACGTGTCCAGGACATGGGCTACAAGTGTCACATTCCTTGTGTCAGCCATTCATGACCAATAGACAACGCCAGAAGCGTCTTACCTGGGCCAAGGAGAAGAAGAACCGGACTGTTGTCAGTGGTCCAAGGTCCCAGAGTCTGGAGGAAGAGTGGAGAGGCCACAATCCAAGCTGCTGGAGGTCTAGTGTGAAGTCTCCACAATCAGTGATGGTTCGGGGAGCCATGTCATCTGCTGGTGTAGGTCCACTGTGTTTTATCAAGACCAAAGTCAGTGCAGCCGTCTACCAGGACATTGTAGAGCACTTCATGCTTCCCTCTGCCGACAAGCTTTTAGGAGATGGAAATGTCATTCTCCAGCAGGACTTGGCCCTGTCCACACTGACAAAAGTACCAATACTTGGTGTAAAAACAACAGTATCACTGGGCTTGATTGGCAACAAACTCGCCTGATCTTAACCCCATAGAGAATCTATGGAGTATTGTCAAGGGGAAGATGAGACACCAGACTCTACAATGCAGACGAGCTGAAGGCTGCTATCAAAGCAACCTGGGCTTCCATAACCCCTCAGCAGTGCCACAGACTGATCGCCTCCATGCCACGCCGCATTGATGCAGTAATTAAGGCACAAGGATCCCGACCAAGTATTGAGTGCATTTACTGAACATACATTTCAGTAGGGGAACATTTCAGATTTTACAATCTAGTGTTATAAAGTATTCTAATTTACTGAGATAATGACTTTTGCGTTTTCATTGGCTGTAAGCCATAATCATCAACATTAACAGAAATAAACACGTGGAATAGATCACTCTGTGTGTAATGACTCTATAGAATATATGAGATTCACTTTTTGTATTGAAGAACTGAAATAAATTCACTTTTTGATATTCTAATTTAGTGAGAAGCTCCTGTATATAATAGATCGATAGATGACATAATAGACACCGTGTGCAGAATTATTAGGCAATTACTGATGATAATGTTATTACTGATAATCTCCGATGTCCTCAGTCCAGAAGGTTATTAAACCTGAATATATGGGACTGGCAGGATACAGACAGCGTCCCCGGGAATGGGGGAATATAGACAGCGTCCCCGGGAATGGAGGGATATAGACAGCGTCCACGGGACTGGAGGGACATAGACAGCGTCCCCGGGACTGGAGGGATATAGACAGCGACCCTGGGACTGGGGGGATATAGAAAGCGTCCCCCGGACTGGCAGGATATAGACAGGGTCCCCGGGACTGGCAGGATATAGACAGCGTCCCCGGGACTGGAGGGATATAGACAGCGTCCCCGGGACTGGAGGGATATAGACAGCGTCCCCAGGACTGGAGGGATATAGACAGCGACCCTGGGACTGGGGGGATATAGAAAGCATCCCCCGGACTGGCGGGATATAGGCAGGGTCCCCGGGACTGGCGGGATATAGACAGCGTCCCCGGGACTGGCGGGATATAGACAGCGTCCCCGGGACTGGCGGGATATAGACAGCGTCCCCGGGACTGGCGGGATATAGACAGCGTCCCCGGGACTGGCGGGATATAGACAGCGTCCCCGGGAATGGAGGGATATAGACAGCGTCCCCGGGACTGGAGGGATATAGACAGCGTCCCCGGGACTGGAGGGATATAGACAGCGTCCCCGGGACTGGAGGGATATAGACAGCGTCCCCGGGAATGGAGGGATATAGACAGCGTCCCCGGGAATGGAGGGATATAGACAGCGTCCCCGGGACTGGAGGGATATAGACAGCGTCCCCGGGACTGGAGGGATATAGATAGCATCCACGGGACTGGAGGGATATAGACATGGTCCCCGGGACTGGAGGGATATAGACAGCGTCCCCGGGACTGGAGGGATATACAGCGTCCCCGGAACTGGAGGGATATAGACAGCGTCCCCGGGACTGGAGGGATATAGATAGCTTCCACGGGACTGGAGGGATATACAGCGTCCCCGGGACTGGAGGGATATAGACAGCGTCCCCGGGACTGGAGGGATATACAGCGTCCCCGGGACTGGAGGGATATAGACAGCGTCCCCGGGACTGGAGGGATATAGACAGCGTCCCCGGGACTGGAGGGATATAGACAGCGTCCCCGGGACTGGAGGGATATAGATAGCATCCACGGGACTGGAGGGATATAGACAGCGTCCCCGGGACTGGAGGGATATAGACAGCGTCCCCGGGACTGGAGGGATATAGACAGCGTCCCCGGGACTGGAGGGATATAGATAGCATCCACGGGACTGGAGGGATATACAGCGTCCCCGGGACTGGAGGGATATAGACAGCGTCCCCGGGACTGGAGGGATATAGACAGCGTCCCCGGGACTGGCGGGATATAGACAGCGTCCCCGAGACTGGAGGGATATAGACAGCGTCCCCGGGACTGGAGGGATATAGACAGCGTCCCTGGGACTGGAGGGATATAGACAGCGTCCCCGGTACTGGAGGGATATACAGCGTCCCCGGGACTGGAGGGATATAGACAGCGTCCCCGGGACTGGAGGGATATACAGCGTCCCCGGGAATGGAGGGATATAGACAGTGTCCCTGGGACTGGCAGGATATAGACAGCATCCCCGGGAATGGCGGGATATAGACAGACTCCCCGGGACTGGCGGGATATAGACAGCGTCCCCGGGACTGGCGGGATATAGACAATGTCCACGGGACTGACGGGATATAGACGGCGTCCCCGGGACTGGCGGGATATAGACGGCGTCCCCGGGACTGGCGGGATATAGACAGCATCCCCGGGACTCGCAGTCATCCGGCCAATGCACATTGTATCCCTGTCACAATACAAAATACCAAGGACAAAACAAAAACACTCCTCTCCTGGCATTTTTCCCAGAACTAAAGTTTCTGTTTTCCGATCAATTGTGGGCCGATACCAAAGTAACGTTACCTAATAATGTAACCAAACACATGATACAATGTATGCTGGCGCTGAGCCCGAACACTGCTCCTCGGGGTATCTGGGCTGTGCAGCCAGAGATGGAGGACGTGGACCATGGCTGTGCAGCCAGAGATGGAGGACGTGGACCATGGCTGTCTCTCCAGCCCCTGATCACACATGATCTGTCCACAGAAACCCCTGAAAGTTGGCAGTTTCCCCTGGAAATAAGGCTAAGTTCACACGGGGCGTTTGTGCAGCGTTTTTTAATGCAAATGTTAAGCTGAGTTTTAGCAAAGTCTATGACGTTACAGAAATCTCAAGCACGCACATTGTTTTCTTGTCATCAGGATTTTGTGCTTTGCTTGTTTTTTGCACATTGGAGAAAGTCACTTCTTTCAGCATTTTTCACCCATTAAAATGAATGAGTGGTGAAAAAACACTGAAAAAAATGCAACAAAATTTCAGGTATCAGGTTTTGCTGCTTTTTTGTTCCAAAACCTGATTCTATAGAATAGGGCATTTTTTTTCAACACTAAACTTTATCAGCATGCACTAGAGACAAATCTAGCATGCCAAAACCCGATAAAAAACCCTGCATATAAACTGCAAGAAAAATCTGCTTTTTTCTGCAGCTTCTTTCCTGCCAAGAGATCAAGTTTTGCAGCAGAAAGAAAATGCTGAAAAACTGCGTAGTGTGAACTTACCCTCAGGGTTCGGGTTTTATCTGCCTGATCCATCCCTATACACGAGACCGACATTGATCTTATGTGTATGGGGGTCTAAACTCTCGATATACAGTTCCTGAAATGCTCTGTGCTGCTGAGACCCCTGCTGTATCCTCACGGCCCGTCTATAGCGCACTGGTGAGTCTTATTAGTGCAGCAGATCCTTCCATCCGTCGCTCCTCATTATTCAGAGTGAAAGGTTTCCTTCAGGTCTTTGATCACCGGATTGCCGAGACTCGGACGGAGCAGATCCATGGGATTCATTAGCCTCCAGCGATTGTGCAAGGAGAATTCCCACCTCTCATTGGCAGCATGCGGTGGATCATACATGGGGCTCCTGGACGTCCCTCTTCTGGTCTGCATGGCGGAGACGTCGTCTTTACACCGTGCACTGTACGGTCCGATGCAGGAGACGCGGTGTCCACCCACAATGCAATGTGAGCAGCCACACAGGGGCCCAAGAGGTAAAGGGGCCAAATCTACCATCAAACCAGCCGGCAGGTCCTGCTACAGACACAGGACGGGGCCCATATACTGTTCTTGCACAGGCGCCTATGGCAGGAACACTCCCCAGATACACAGGCTACACTGCATGGACGCCCCTGGAAGGATTATATGACCAGTAGACCTGTATGCAGTAACTTCATGCTCCAGTCACACCGAGAGCTGCCCCTCACTGTGCAGACAAGAGGCAGACACTACTGTGTATCATGTGCATCCGCTGGATACAAGACCCCCAGAGGTCCCATGTAAGGAGTCACAGCTTCATCATGTGCAAAATGACCCCCTCGTGACCCTGCATACTGATCCCTTCATCAGAATCCACCAGTAGAAATCAGACGTAAGAAAACTAACAAGATCAATGTTGGCAGCCTCAGCATGGGTCATCCATAGAAGCTCGGCCGGAGGGCAACACTCGGCACAACACGACCAGCGGCTCCCGATGCTGATGGCAGCCGGATATCATCATTTGCACACAGCTGAATCCAGTGTGTGGTGGCGGAAGTGCAGGCCTGGCCACCTTACATGTGATAACTTCGGGTAAACAACCGCACTCAGGAAATGTAATCAGATTGCGTCAAAACGTGAAATATTTATTTGAATAGCACCACAGTGATCAGTAAAGGCCCAGTCTCACATAGCGATTTACCAACGATCACGACCAGCGATACGACCTGGCCGTGATCGTTGGTAAGTCGCTGTGTGGTCGCTGGGGAGCTGTCACACAGACCGCTCTCTCCAGCGACCAACAATCAGGGAAACGACTTCAGCATCGTTGAAACTGTCTTCAACGATGCCGAAGTCCCCCTGCAGCACCCGGGTAACCAGGGTAAACATCGGGTTACTAAGCGCAGGGCCGCGCTTAGTAACCGATGTTTACCCTGGTTACCAAAAAAAACAAACAGTACATACTCGCCTTTCGGTGTCCCTGGCCGTCTGCTTCCTGCTCTGACTGAGCCGCCGTACAGTGAGAGCAGAGCGCAGCGGTGACGTCACTGCTGTGCTCTCACTTTCCGGCCGGCAGTCAGTCAGAGCAGGAAGCAGACGGCAAGGGACCTGACGGACATCAGATGGTGAGTATGTAGTGTTTGGGTTTTTTTACATTAATTACGCTGGTAACCAGGGTGTAAACATCGGGTTACTAAGCGCGGCCCTGCGCTTAGTAACCCGATGTTTACCCTGGTTACCAGTGAAGACATCGCTGGATCGGTGTCACACACACCGATTCAGCGATGTCAGCGGGACCTCAACGACCAAAAAACGGTCCAGGCCATTCCGACACGACCAGCGATCTCGCAGCAGGGGCCTGATCGCTGGTACGTGTCACACATAGCGAGATCGCTACTGAGGTCGCTGTTGCGTCACAAAACTTGTGACTCAGCAGCGATCTCGCTAGCGATCTTGCTATGTGAGACGGGGCCTTAAAGAATTGAGGTAATGTTTGGACCCCTTGGGTCTTTATCAAACCTCACTTTAGAATGACGAGCAATAGGAGATAGGAGAAGACGCTGTCCAATGGACGGAAATAGAGGCTCCAGAAAGGTATCAGAGATAGCAGGAGAGTGCGGGGTCCGGAACGGCACGGACAGGGAGCAGGATCCCTAAAGGCACTGTGGGTCCAGCTGCAGGGAGAATGGCGGTGGTGTGCTGAGTGCGGTGGTGTGCGGAGTGCGGTTGTGTGCCCGAATTTATGAGTTTACTAGATCCTATCCAGGTTCAACCTGCACCAGCTTCACGCTTGCAGAGTGCACGCCTTTCCTCTCCGAACCTTACATGTGATGGCGCTGGGATCAGCCCCCTCACCAATCTGATATGGATGGCTGATCCTGGAGAGTCAACAACCCATTTAATACTCACATATCCTATGTACAAAAGTCAATCTGAGCTGTGTATTTCTCTGGCGAAATGACTGTGAAAAATAAAAAGATGGAGGAGATGAAAATGTATCAAAGTGCGGCGTTATCTGAGCAGGAGGGCTCTGCAGATTGTGCTAGTGCTTTAGGACCCCCACACACAACAAATGACAACAGTCAGCATCCCAATGTGTACTGGGTTCTGCCTGGACAGATGGCGCAGAAGGATTTGTGACGGCCGATCCTTTTCTTCTCCTGGGAAAGCCTGGTTAGGCCATCCTGAGTCAGGAGGACCTGGGAGAGATCTCTACCCATAGTGCACATCGGTGCTTCACACTTCTGGGGTCCTATGGATAATGCCTGTGGTCCTGTAATTACTACATCCCTGGATTTAGCATGTTCATATGAGACAGCAGAAGACCTTAAAGTTGTGAGATAAGAACTGTGAAGCCAACTGGGTGTGAGGATGCACAAGACCTGAGACATCTACAGATCCTTGGGGTTAACGGGGGTCTCAGAGGGTAAAACCCTCACTGTCTGCACCCCACTAATGGCCCATAAATCCCCAGCGCAATGGGCCGCTCTCATTTAGCAGACGCCCTGTAATGGGGAGTAATAAACAGAGAGTTTCTTTCCGTGATGTTTTCCTTGTGAGATGAAAAGCTCCACAGATGTTGCCGTCACCTCCGGATTATATTAAGATACTTTTCTCAGAAGATAAGATCACAGAGTTTCAGCATGAGGAGCCGGTATGCACTACAAAGCGCCGGACCCCAGACATTTTACTGTCTATTGGAAGCTTTACTTAACCTGATGGGGTAGGGAGCAGCTGGCCTCCAGATTACCAGAGAGATGCCAGGCTTTCTCCAAGAGATGCAACAATTAGGAGCGATCCTCCACCGGGAGACGAGGACTTCAAGGTCGAGACATCTTGCACCATTTATCTCTCATCTCAGGAGCTGCCCCTTTGGCTTGTTTTCCCTCAGGCAGTTGTCAGTGGAGCTGCCCATGGATGAGAAACAGCTGCCACCAGTCAGACCCCCAAACTCTGCAGTTTATATGGCTGAGCAGGAGAAGCAGATCCCATACCCCCCTGACACCGCTTATCTGTCGGAAACCCAGAATTAGAAGAAGGGAGGACAATCCGTAAAGCCCTGTGTGGCTGCAGCAGGAGCCTCTCCCCTCCTTCCCGTCTTCAGAAGAACAAATGATTGTGAAGATCATCAACTATCCAAAAGTGGAACAGATCAGAAGATTAACCCCAGTATTCTCTGCAGGATTCCTAGATCTGCCGCCTGACCCTGGAGAAAATGCCGCAGCCTAACAAATGGTGAGGGCCACGAGATCTCCAGGTTACTTACTGTTGGGTTTATCGTTCCTGTAACCCAAAGACCTGAGAGCTTGTGGCCGACCAATACCAGTTTACTCCATGCCTACTCTATGCCTGTTGAAGGGACCGGCGTAGTCTGGAAAGCTGCAATTTGTTACCATCTTTTCAGTTAGCCATTAAAAAGGTATCTACCACTGAGGACTCTCAATTCCAAATATTATTCTATCTACTCCACGAGAATGCATTTTACTCTGCCGAGCAAATTATTGTAGATCTACGGAAGGAGAGACGAAAATGAACTATTGGGAGTCATTCATTATTACAATTGATGACAGTGATGTATCATTGTGGCCAGGTCTTCAAATTGAGGAACATGTATGAAATATATCTAGATCTATCTATCTATCTATGTTCCTTAACTCGGACTTGGAATTTAGTAAATCTAAATCTATGAGTAAATGGGAATCAGACTTAAAGGGACACTGTCATCTGAATTTGGAGGGAACAATCTTTAGCCATAGGGGCGGGGTTTTCGGGTGTTTGATGCACCCTTTCCTTACCCGCCGGCTGCAATATTGGATTGAAGTTCAATATTGCCTTGTGCAGGCATGTACTACGGAGGACAGAGAATGAACTTCAATCCAATATTGCAGCCAGCATGCAGCCGGCAGGTAAGGAAAGGGTGCATCAAACACGCGAAAACCCCGCCCCTATGGCTAAAGATTGTTCCCTCCAAATTCAGGTGACAGTGTCCCTTTAAACCAAAAACATTCCTTCAAGAACTGGCAACAAGCGCTGAGCTTCACATATAAGGTTACTCTGAATGCCAACGTCCATGAGAACGATTGTAATACAAGGTCACTTTACACCGTTAGGCCTAGGACGCCTTCTCGGGTCATTCTGACTTCTGCCGGAGATTGCGGACAGCATCGTTCATATCCTCTGCACCTGCCTGAAATGAAAACCTCTCTGGAAAGAGATAAATGTATTACTGAATGCTGAATTACAAGTTTGCAGATACCAAACATGTACAGATTCTTTTTTTATTTAAGTGGTGAAAAAAAATCTCAAATTTGAAAAAAAAAAAAAAACCACACACACAAAAAGCGCTACTTTCCATGACCCGTGGCATCTCCATCTATCGTGATCTGGGGCTACGCGAGGGCTCGTTTCTTGCGCTCAGAGCTGATGTTTTTATTGACACCATTTTGGGGCAGATACAATGTTTTGATTGTCCGTTATTGCAATGTTGAGGAGACCAAAAATATGTATAATCAAATCTGTTTTATTTTTTATTCTTTTTTTTCCCAAATGGAGCAATAAGGGGGGTCTCCTGCAGACCCTGGTTTGTCATGCCAACCTGTCAGCAACCCGCGGAATGTGACATGGACGCCAATGGGCAGCGCTAGTGACACGTTTCCAATACAGGCATGTTAAATGCCGCTGTCAGAGATTGACAGGAGCTTTTAACATGTTGGGAGCCGGGAGTGCATCGTGATTCCACCCACGGCTGTTAGGGGCACGACAGCTGATCAGCTGTCATGTGTCAGAAAAGATGCGGCCTCAGCACCGGAGCCTGCATCAAACAGGGGGAGGTGACCTATGACATATCCATGTGTCACATGTGCCAGAAAAGATGCGGCCTCAGCACCGGAGCCTGCATCAAACAGGGGGAGCGACCTATGACATATCCATGTGTCAAATGTGCCAGAAAAGATGCAGCCTCAGCAACAGAGCCTGCATCAAACAGGAGGAGGCGACCTATGACATATCCATGTGTCATATGTGCCACAAAAAAATGCGACCTCAGCACCGGAGCCTCCATCAAACAGGGGAGGTGACCTATGACATATCCATGTGTCGCATGTGCAAGAAAAGATGCGGCCTCAGCAACGGAGCCTGCATCAAACAGGGGGAGGCGACCTATGACATATCCATGTGTCATATGTGCCAAAAAAGATGTGGCCTCAGCACCGGAGCCTGCATCAAAAAGGGGAGGCGACCTATGACATAACCATGTGTCATATGTGCCAGAAAAGATGCGGCCTCAGCACCGGAGCCTGCATCAAACAGGGGGAGGCGACCTATGACATATCCATGTGTCACATGTGCCAGAAAAGATGCAGCCTCAGCACCGGAGCCTGCATCAAACGGGGAGGTGACCTATGACATATCCATGTGTCATATGTGCAAGAAAAGATGCGGCCTCAGCAACGGAGCCTGCATCAAACAGGAGGAGGCGACCTATGACATATCCATGTGTCATATGTGCCAGAAAAGATGCGGCCTCAGCACCGGAGCCTGCATCAAACAGGGGAGGCGACCTATGACATATCCATGTATCATATGTGCAAGAAAAGATGCGGCCTCAGCAACG
This sequence comes from Ranitomeya variabilis, assembly GCF_051348905.1. Lineage (NCBI taxonomy): Eukaryota > Metazoa > Chordata > Amphibia > Anura > Dendrobatidae > Ranitomeya > Ranitomeya variabilis. Next base: position 217,454,406 of record NC_135239.1, on the reverse strand, counting down.
GAGCCTGCATCAAACAGGGGGAGGTGACCTATGACATATCCATGTGTCATATGTGCCAGAAAAGATGCAGCCTCAGCACCGGAGCCTCCATCAAACAGGGGAGGTGACCTATGACATATCCATGTGTCGCATGTGCAAGAAAAGATGCGGCCTCAGCAACGGAGCCTGCATCAAACAGGGGGAGCGACCTATGACATATCCATGTGTCATAAGTTGTAAAAGGGGTTAGAAGTAACTCTCTTTCCAAATATGAGGTCAGATGGTCTTCATGGATCCTTTATTTTCCTTCAAATGCCGATTACCATGATCTTAATAAGGCTTGATTGTTAACCAGTATGATCACTTTTTTTGAGGACTATATATTCCAAATTGTCTATAAGAGGTATGTTTTATACTGTTTTTTCAGATTAATCTTTTCCCCGTTTTTCCATTTCTTTTTCACCTCCCTCTTTCCAGCTTATTATTCCTCCCTTCTTTTCCTTCCTCCTTTATTGTTTCCTTTCTCTCCGTTTATCTCTCTCCTTTTTATCTCCCTCTTTAATCCTGACTTTATTCCTTGTTTTTCCCTTGCTCCGTTGGGGGCGACAATTTACTTTGCTATTAATGTTAATTTGTACTGCTCATTATATATGTTTATTATGTCATAGGTCGCCTCCTCCTGTCACAATAAAAACTACTTTAACATATCGAGGAACATTGCACTGACAGCGCAGACACAGCTCATACATAGTCTGGTCTTTTCTGTGAAAACAAATGGAGGCAAAACCTGGAGGATAAAGAAACAGCGGTCTCTAACATCATGTCCTCCCTCTATCTGAAACTGAACCTGTCAAAAACTGAACTCCTCGTGTTCTCTCCCTCTACTAACCTACCTTTGCCTGACATTGCCATCTTCGTGTGCGGTTCCACCATTACTCCAAAGCAACATGCCCGCTGCCTTGGGGTCATCCTTGATTCCGAGCTTTCATTCAACCCCCACATCCAATCACTGGCTCGCTCTTCTTATCTGCATCTCAAAAACATTTCTAGAATTCGCCCTTTTCTTACTTTCGACACTGCAAAAACTCTTACTGTTTCACTTATTCATTCCCGTCTGGACTATTGTAACTCTCTACTAATCGGCCTCCCTCTTACCAAACTCTCCCCGCTCCAATCTGTCCTGAATGCTGCTGCCAGGATCATATTCCTCACCAACCGTTACACCGATGCCTCTACCTTGTGCCAGTCATTACACTGGCTACCCATCCACTCCAGAATCCAGTACAAAACTACTACCCTCATCCACAAAGCACTCCATGGCTCAGCACCACCCTACATCTCCTCTCTGGTCTCAGTCTACCACCCTACCCGTGCCCTCCGCTCCGCTAATGACCTCAGGTTAGCATCCTCAATAATCAGAACCTCCCACTCCCGTCTCCAAGACTTTACACGTGCTGCGCCGATTCTTTGGAAAGCACTACCTAGGTTAATACGATTAATCCCCAATCCCCACAGTTTTAAGCATGCCCTAAAAACTCATTTGTTCAGACTGGCCTACCGCGTCAATGCATTAACCTAACTATCCCTGTGTGGGCCATTAAAAAAAAAAAACATAATCAGGTTCCTCGCATCATGTTCTCATACACTTTATGCAGTTAATAGCACTCTGTGTCTGTACTGTTACATACTTAGGCAGTTAACTGGTTCATGCAGCTTTACATGAACACCCGAGCCTTACACTATGGCTGGTCCTAATAACTAAAGCAATTGTTACCATCCACCTCTCGTGTCTCCCCTTTTCCTCATAGTTTGTAGCTTGCGAGCAGGGCCCTCACTCCTCTTGGTATCTATATTGAACTGTGATTTCTGTTATGCTGTAATGTCTCTTGTCTGTACCAGTCCCCTCTATAATTTGTAAAGCGCTGCGGAATATGTTGGCGCTATATAAATAAAATTATTATTATTATTATAAACAAGACAGAAGAAGAATTGACGCCTTCAAAATGTGTTGCTGGATAAGGATGTTATCAATATCATAGAAGAACAAACCAAGCCAGACATGTCACTGGGAGCAAGGATCACCGAGCTAGGACTTCCCTACTGTGGACAAATGGTATAAAGAGAGCAATCACTGGAGAAGGACATCATGGGCGGGAGAATAGAAAGAACATGGCGAAGAGGAAGACCAGCAACCCGATGGCTGGATACCATCAAGAGAACGGCGGAGAAGACCCTGGTGACAGAGCGGACTTCTATCAAGTCGCCATGGCTCGAGAACGAGCTGATAGTTGCTAATAATAAAAATCATCATGGCCACCATCATCCAACTAAATTTACGGATTAGTTGTCATATGAAGAGTTAGTAATGCTAACAAATCATACAATCACTCCCGCCATCTCGTTTACTGTGCAGCCCAGCACTCCAGTGCTTATTTCATGTTGCGTTGAGTTTCCGTCCATCCGTCGGTCAGTGCGTATTGGTCATTATATTCCAATTTCCTCTGAAGTACGAGCATCTCTGTTTAGACTAATATCAGCCAAAATGTCACCAGATGTTCATTGAAAATGGCTTTATATGAACCAGCTTCACGTCATGTATCTGACTGGTGGAACATTTTCATGGCTGTCCTGGTCTAAAGCCCTCCAGCATCTCCAATCCCTCCTCTCATGAATAATCTCTATGGCGTTTTCTCATTCTCCTCACTGATAAGATGCAGCCAAGCATGTCAGAAGATTGCACTCACTTCTTGGAAAAATGCAAGAAACCTACATATAGCTGGCAGAGTAAATGAAGGTAATCACGTCCCTACTGCTTCACAGGTAGATGTGAGATTTCCCTGTAGTGTCACCTCCAAGAAAAAGAGAAGATCTTCATTGAGGAGGACACCTCTGTGATTGTCCCCACGGCTTATGCAGAGATCATTCAAGCAGTCATCTGTTTATATCATCTAGTTATGTGAATTCATTGAGGAGTGGAACATTTTACATTCATCTAAGTCGACATAATGGTGGAGATCCTGATATTGAGGCATATGGCAGCTGGCATCTCATCGCTGGCAAAGCTTCAGTTCTTCAGCAAATCAAGCCGAACCTTTGACTTGCAGCACCAGAGACAAGAGAGCAGGCTGAGGATTTATCTGGTTCTAGGTAAATTGTGGGAAAATTCTGCTCATTGGACTGAACAATGAAGAGGAAGACCGACAACAAGAAGGAAAGAGCAAATTAGAAGAATCTGGAGCTGCCGAGAGACTGGAAGACCCAGCAGCAGGTTGTGGAGTCACACAGGGAACAGGAGCTGATACCCACATGACGACACTTACTACTCTTCAGTTCTGATATAACAGCTGGGCAATGTACAGATTAATGATCATACTGAGGGCTGACGAGCTTCCCGGTAGGATCAGAACAGGTGCCCAGGGGCAGAATAAGCAGTTGGAGGCCATTATTCATATGGTAGAGTCAGTAAAGCATCTATGTCCGATGAAGCCCCATATACTGGTCCGTCCACCTCTTCATGCACCCCTGCACTTAGGACCAGAGCCCCCTCTCCGAACGTGTCCACGAGTGTATTTGGGCACATGCCACCTTGGCACAGCTGGAGCTAGATGTGGCCCAGTGGTTGGCGCAGCTGTTTCCCCTTGTCCTTCTCTTCCCTGTGTCTGCCTGGTGTCTCTGTGTTCAGCTATAATTAATATCCGGGCTCTCGGCCTCCCCGAGGCTCTGTGTTGCTCGGCCTTTGTGCGTCTCTGCCTGCCTCCCTGTGGCTCGGTAATAGTGAATCATTCTCGCTCTCCCGTCCTCCCCATTGCTCAGAGATGCTTTCCCTCTGTGTCTCCATTACTTTCGAGTACAGTGGAAACAGTTTTCCTGTAATATTACAATCCGCTTCTCAGCAGTCATGTCGGCTCTACGTAGAAAGAGTTTTGAATTCTTTTTCTCAAATCCTCCTGATGCCCCCTAAATTGTAGACCCACCGACAATATTGGGAATATGACTAATACCAAGCACTCGCTTTGATTATAACGGTCTCTTGGGTAAATTATTATTGCGATTATATTAAGAAAAGCAGGACTACGGCCAGGATGGCCACAAGGATGGCCCTGGTCGCTCATCGGTGTGCGAACAATTATGTGTCTCTTCTCGCCTCATCTCGTCGGTATCAATGATTCTCTGGGTTGGAGATGACTTTTCATGTAAAAAGTGCAACCACCAAAGTAACATCTACAACATACATGTTGATTCTGACTAACTGCATGTTGACGGGATCAGAGGCACCTCTCAGTGTAAGGCGAAAGTGTCCGAGACATGGGGTGCCGCGGTCACAATCAGGAGTGGGTGATAATACAGAAGTGGTGACACGTTTCTTTTACACTTTTCCTCTGATTGTTCTCCTGGTTTTCGCTTACAGATACTTACAGATATGTAGAATACTGACCAAATACTGAGCGTGTGAGTGTGGTCTCAGCCCAGACTTTGACTGCGGCGCCCCATGTCCAGGACCCTTTCGCTGCTCTGAGCCTGTAATCCAGCCTTCCTCCCCTAGACATTGCGCTGCTCATTTCCCAGTACAAATCAGACAGCTGTGGGCTTCAGTCCAGCTGGTCTTCCCCTCCCCGACCACCTCCTCATTTCTTTGGGGGAACATTTATTCTGCAGAGTTGGCATCCACCCTCAGTCCACCATGGCGACTATTGGAATGAGCGTATCCCATACACGGTGCACATCTGGAAATTCAGACTTTAAGGCATCAAGTCAAACAGGCATTGACGGGAGGAGAGATTTGCCAAAGGGCTTTGTAACTACACTACACAGGCATTTTTGGGCCACCTTAGAGATGCAATCGTTTACCATATGCTTGCCCTATTGTTTCATTCCATCTATCAGGAATTTTATCTTGTAAACCCCAATTATTGCCCAGGAGGCTCCCAGATGTGAGAGGAGGAAATGGCCAACAACTAGACACCTTTGTGAAGAGCAGGTGCTGCGCAGATATAGCCCGAGGGTGGAGGAGCCGTCCACAGAGCGGGATGTAATGTGGTCACCTCGATGCCACCGCTGACATGGTAGGGTAGTGAGGCCCTATTATCACCCTAACCAAGGAAGACACCTAATAATTACCTGTTCTCCAAGAAAGCCGCAAATCAATCAATATGGCTGACAACGCAGCCCCCACAGCCTTCCTAGACCCCCAAACAGGAAAGCTGCCTCTTTAATGTGCTGATACAACCTTACGTCCATCGCATTACTTAAATACATGTATGTCCGATTGTACATTTTGGGGAACAGTAGTGACAGCCCCCTTGAAAGATATAACGGTCGCTATCTTGATGTTGCAGAAACAAATATAACTAAGGTTAATGTCTGAATTCCTATTTTATCAGCTAAGTGGCAGAAATTTTGGGAATTTCAGTGAAAAATCTCTACAAATAACAGATTTCCCCTCAGATAAGTGAAGTGCAGTCAGGCCTTTTCCTGCAGCTCAGGGGTGACACATACATCTTGCAGTATTTTGACTTTCTCTGCTTCTTTGATTGCCAGGATTTGCAGCTTTTAAGCACATCCTCCTTCAGATCTCCTTCCATTGTTCTTGGTATCTTTCCATTCATTGTCTCTGGCTAGAAGTCCTTTATCTGCAGGAATTCTCCCTCCTTTTCTGATGTAATTCCAGTATTAACTTACAAGGTCTTGTTGACATCACACAACATTGATGAAGAGACCCCCGGGCAGGTGGAAGCGTCCTCCTCATACTATCAGGTGCAAAGATCTGGTCGTGAGCGGGTCCGGACCCCAGAGCAGCTCTAGAAAGTGCAGAGTAACATGAAGGTACCAGCGCAGATCCGAGATCTCCGGCCACACAGCCAGGTGGTGAATAACCCCAATAACCATCTGACGTGGAGGAAATCTTTACACCTTCTTCCATCTTAGTCTGACGTGAGTCTTCTCAATTGCTCGTATTTACTGCAGCCGATAAAATATAAAATGGATTGCCTACTTAGCAGGACATGGACGGAGGACATTTGTACATCAGTTGCAATAAATACATGTTTTCCAATATTTCCCACAAAGAAGCCCAAGGACAGTTGACAACATTTTTTTTTACAATTTCTTCAGTGCACATCACCTACCCAGGGGAGAGTATATCTAATTGTACCAATCATAGCTAATAAAAATAGAAATTAGACTGTTTTAAAATGCAACTTTTCCCTCCACATTCGCAGTGTTGCACGGCCTGTCATTTCTAAAATATTATGTGCACATCTTGATCCTATTATACGTGCACAAACAACGCAGGTCAGAGTCTTTCATGGGCGTTGGGTAAAGACGTGCCAAGTCTTACTTAATGCCCTTGTATCCAGAACTGCTGGTGCTGATCGTGGATGCCATGGGTGCATCAACATTTTTATAGCGGTCTCATGCTTTCCAGTCTTCCAACCACACTTTTTATTCAACTAACTACTATGGAGTCAATGTTACTTTCAATACAGAGAGAGGTTAACTACGGAACAGTAAAAGAAAGAAATGAGCAGTGAAGATGATGAGTCCAAAGACCAGGAGACTAGGAGAGCAGGAAAGGAGGAGAGCAGGAAAGGAGGAGAGCAGAGGACCAGGAGAGCGGAAGACTGAGATATCGGGAGGCCAGGACAGCAGGAGACAAGAGGACCAGGAGAGCGGAAGACAAGAAGACTAGGAGAGCAGAAGACCAGGAGAGGACCAGGAGAGCGGGAGACAGGAAAGCAGAAGAGCAGGAGGATGAAGAGAGCAGAGGATGAGGAGAGCAGAGGACCAGGAGAGCAGAAGACCAGGAGAGGACCAGGAGAGCAGGAGACCAGGAGAGCAGAAGGACGAGGAGAGCAGAGGACGAGGAGAGCAGAGGACCAGGAGACCATGAGAGGACCAGGAGAGCGGGAGACCAGAAGACCAGGAGAGCAGAAGACCAGGAGAGCGGGAGACCAGGAGAGCGGGAGACCAGGAGAGCGGGAGACCAGGAGAGCGGGAGACCAGGAGAGCGGGAGACCAGGAGAGAAGGAGGACGAGGAGAGAAGGAGGACGAGGAGAGAAGGAGGACGAGGAGAGCAGAGGGCCAGGAGAGCGGGAGACCAGGATAGCAGAAGACAAGGAGACCATGAGAGCAGGAGAGGACCAGGAGGGCACCAGGAGAGCAGGAGACCAGGAGAGCAGAAGACCAGAAGAGCAGAGGACCAGGAGAGCAGGGCTGCTGAGCAAAGTGGAAAATGGGAATGTGTGGAAAATGGGAATGTGGCATTATAGAGGCTTTGAAGGCTGCAAACTGAATTTCTGCAGGGAGAGAAGAGTTAGCAGTGACCTGTGGGGATCACACCTAAATAAGGGCCATCAATAACAGCTTGCATGTATGATGACCACAGCGGTCTCAGTGGCCACAAAACATGCCAGATTTACAGCTAAGGTAATTGATCAACAAAACGATTGCATAAGAGCGGAGGGGATTACAAGCTTTAGATTAGGCTTTTTTTTCAGATCCAACTTATTTTTCTTGCACATAGTACAGATGATCGATCAGATTTAGATCTAGGAATTAGGAGAGAAGTTATCGCCTCAAACCTCAGAGAGCTCCTGTCTGACCATCATCCCACTACTGGGGAAACCCACTGTCATGAAGGGGGCACAGTATAGTGTGTTACTTCCACATTACAACAGGACTAGAACCAATATCTCTGCAGAACATTGCCCCATCACACTGTCTATGCCAGCTCATCTTCTTCCCAGAAAACATACTGGTACCATCTCTTCTGAAGGTAAGTGAAGCTCACAAATCTTGTTGTCCACATGAAGGAAAACAAGTCATTAGCCGGCTGCCTTCTTCCATCCCACATCTATCCAGTTCAGGTGTTCACAAGCCCATCATATCCACTCTGATTTTGGAGAAAGTCAGCACGAGCACTGTCCAGTTTGTGACTTCACAGTCCAAAACACAGCAAGCTGCGATGTTCTGACACTTTTCTATCATAGGACAGGCAGAGCATCACAGCTGACACCTTTCTATCACAGCTGTGATGCTCTGCAGACACCTTTCTATCACAGTTGTGATGCTCCGCAGACACCTTTCTATCACAGCTGTGATGCTCTGCAAACACCTTTCTATCACAGCTGTGATGCTCTGCAGACACCTTTCTATCACAGCTGTGATGCTCCGCAGACACCTTTCTATCACAGCTGTGATGCTCCGCAGACACCTTTCTATCACAGCTGTGATGCTCCGCAGACACCTTTCTATCACAGCTGGGATGCTCCACAGAAACCCATCACAGCTGTGATGCTCCGCAGACACCTTTCTATCACAGCTGTGATGCTCCGCAGACACCTTTCTATCACAGCTGTGATGCTCTGCAAACACCTTTCTATCACAGCTGTGATGCTCTGCAGACACCTTTCTATCACAGCTGTGATGCTCTGCAGACACCTTTCTATCACAGCTGTGATGCTCTGCCAGTGTTCTCAGAGTGGCTGTAGCCGGTGACTAGTTACATCTCTGGTAGTGGTAGAAGTCTTGTGCAGCATCATGTGAAGTAATGAACAAGTCTTATCTCAGAGTTGTTCCACTGCTGGCAGGAAGCTGTTAAATAGTAAATGTACTAAACATCAAGGTCGCATGAATTCATGAAGGTCCATGACAAAAGGTCCATGACAGAAGGTCCACGACACCGGCCAAGAGAGAACTGCAGCTCCACTGTCATTTCTCATAAGAAAATCTTTCTCCGATATCTGCCATGTAATTTCTTTGTCGCAGCCGCCGTTCGGTTTTTGTTCACGCCTGAGGAGTCTTGGAATAAAGTTTCTGATTCTCCGCTATAATCTCCTCTCATACAAGTCTCCTTTCTGCAGACATTATCACTTCTCGCACTTTCCTAATTTGCTAGGAGCAGTCAACTGTTCGCCTCTATTCAGACAGCGCCGTTCTCTGATAAGTCATCTCATTGTTTTATTTCACAAAGAAACGTATCTCCCTCTCCACACGTTCTCTACTAATGATAAGACTTAAGACTGCGCATTCTGTTCTCTCGAGGCTGGAAAAGACGAATGTTATAGAAAACACACAATGAATAGTGAATTAGAAAGTACGTGAGGATTCTGCAGAAGTCCTCCAAATCGGTGACCCCAGAGCTGCGCTGCACAGCAATGTCTGCACTGGCCCCGACGCATGCTCTGCCCTAACCTTGCATCAAACCTTACAGTATTCAACGTAGTTTACAAAAGACAGTCAAATCTACGATTTACAGAAGGAACCCCTTTATTAAAATATAATCTTTATTAGGTATGTTTCAAAGTATAAAGTCACGATCCCTATATAATGCGAAAAAAGTGCAACTATAGTGCAAGAAATCAAAGGACATGTCCAAAGGGTGATACCGCCCTATAGCCTTCTATAAGACGAGCCCCCCATCGCTACGGGAGGTCATCCCTTCAAAAGATAACAGAGGTAGCGCTCTGGTGATTACGTGGCCTATCCCAACTAATATTCAATATAAAGGACAGATAAAGGCCTACACCCCAATAGGACAACAGATAAATGAGAGAATGTACATAGAATACAAGAATAATACACTCCTCTGCCCCAAGAGCACGTGGTCATACCTATGAACTGATGCACTCCCAAAAAATTTACAAGTTTAGGATTCAGAGTAAAAAAAAAAAAGGGGAACAATATAAGTGACACACGGACGACCGCTAGTGTACAGACACAGTGCTTGTATAACGTATAGCCTATAGGACGGGGTCCGGCGGTGTACGGTGATGGAAGGGGGCACAATACAGGTGACACACAGACGACCTCTAGTGTAGAGACACAGTGCTTGTATAACATATAGCCTATAGGACGGGGCCCAGCGGTGTACGGTGATGGAGGGGGGCACAACACGGTGACACACGGACGACCTCAAGTGTACAGACACAGTGCTTGTATAACGTATAGCCTATAGGACGGGGTCCGGCGGTGTACGGTGATGGAGGGGGGCACAACACGGTGACACACGGACGACCTCTAGTGTAGAGACACAGTGCTTGAATAACGTATAGCCTATAGGACGGGGTCTGGCGGTCTACGGTGATGGAAGGGGGCACAATACAGGTGATACACGGACGACCTCAAGTGTAGAGACACAGTGCTTGAATAACGTATAGCCTATAGGACAGGGTCTGGCGGTGTACGGTGATGGAAGGGGGCACAATACAGGTGACACACGGACGACCTCAAGTGTAGAGATACAGTGCTGGTATAACATATAGCCTATAGGACGGGGCCCAGCGGTGTGCAGTGATGGAGGGGGGCACAACACGGTGACACACGGACGACCTCTAGTGTAGAGACACAGTGCTTGTATAACGTATAGCCTATAGGACGGGGTCCGGCAGTGTACGTTGATGGAAGGGGTGTGCGTTCCCCGATAGCTGCACCTAATGCATCCCTTCCTACTTGTGGAGGCCTAGATTAGTAACGAGAGATGGCGCCCCTGCCCGTGCGTCGTCTGTCCCTGAGCTGCCCTATAAGTTCCTTAGCAGCAGACGACGTCATTACCAGCGTACCTGTACAGCTAATGAATGCAGGCAAGACAAAGGTCCACGGACAATAATTATCATACATTTTATAGCGCCATTTATTCCATGGCACTTTACATGTGAAAAGGGGGCATATATCGACAAATACAATAAACATGAGCAAAAACCAAGGCACACAGGTACATAAGGAGGGAGGACCCTGCCCGCGAGGGCTCACAGTCTGCAGGGGATAGGTGAGGATACACTAGGAGAGGGTAGAGCTGGTCGTGCGGCGGTTCAGTAAGTTGAGGATCACTGCAGGTTGTAGGCTTGTCGGAAGAGGTGGGTCTTCAGGTTCTTTTTGAAGGTTTCCGTGGTAGGCGAGAGTCTGATGTGTTGGGGTAGAGAGTTCCAGAGTATAGGGAAGCACAGGAGAAGTCTTGGATACGGTTGTGGGAAGAAGAGATGAGAGGGGAGCAGAGAAGGAGATCTTGAGAGGATCGGAGGTTGCGTGAAGGTAAGTACCGGGAGACCATGTCGGAGATGTATGGAGGAGATAGATTGTGGATGGCTTTGTATGTCATTGTGAGGGTTTTGAACTGGAGCCTCTGGGCGAAAGGAAGCCAGTGAAGGGCTTAGCATAATGGAGAAGCTGGGGAATAGCGGGGAGACAGGTGGATTAGTCAGGCAGCAGAGTGTAGGATGGATTGGAGTGGTGCCAGAGTGATAGAGGGGAGGCCAGAGAGTAGCAGGTTGCAGTAGCCAAGGTGGGAGATAAGGGCATGCACTAGTGTTTTTGTGGTGTCGCGGTCAAGGAATGCGCGGATCCGGGAAATATTTTTGAGTTTGAGACGGCAGGAGGAGGCAAGGGCTTGGATATGTGGCTTGAAAGAGAGGGCAGAGTCGAGGATCAATCACCCAAGGCACCGAGCGTGTGGGACTGGGGAAAGTGAGCAGCCATTGACATCGATGGATAGGTCTGGTGGGGGGGTAGAGTGAGATGGGGGAAAGATGATGAGTTCTGTTTTGTCCATGTTCAGTTTTAGAAGGCCGAGATAGCAGACAGACAAAGTGAGATTTTGGTGAGTAAAAGGAGGTGAGGTCAGGTCCGGATAGGTAGATCTGCGTGTCATCGGCGTAGAGATGGTACTGCATACCGTGGGATTCTATGAGCTGTCCCAGGCTGAAGGTGTAGATGGAGAAGAGTAGGGGTCCTAGAACTGAGCCTTGAGGAACACCGACAGACAAGGGGCAAGGTGAGCAGGTGGTGTGGGGGAGGGAGACACAATGTTCGGGCTGTCAGATATGACTAGATCCAGGATAGGGCCAAGTCTGTGATACCAAGAGATGAGAGGGTCTGTAGTAATAGGGAATGGTCCACTGTGTCAAAGGCAGAGGACAGGTCCAGGAGGAGGACAGAGTAGTGTAGCTTACTCTTGGCGGTTAGTAGGTCATTGGTGACTTTAGTTAGGGCAGTTTCAGTTGAGTGATGGGGTCGGAACCCAGATTGTAACTGGTCAATGAGGGAGCAGGAAGATAGATGGGAGGACAGTTCAAGATGGACATGTTGTTCCAGTAATTTGGAGGCGTAAGGGAGAAGAGATATCGGGCGATAGCTAGACACAGACGATGGGTCGAGGGACGGCTTTTTGAGGATGGGTGTGATCTTGGCATGCTTGAAGGATGAGGGGAAGACACCTGTTGTGAGTGAGAGGTTGAAGAGGTGTGTGTTAGGGTTGGGATGAAGACCATGGCAAGGTTAGGGATGAGGTGGGACGGTAGCGGGTCAAGCGTGCAAGTGGATACAACAATATATGCTTGATGCAGGGAGGATACGTCATGTCCCAGTTACGTGCAGTCACAATGAATAATACTAATAGTGCCAAACTGGCATCAACTGATACCTACGTGTAACCACATGGGAGTGATAGAGAAGCCAATGTACATCAAAGGAAATAGCCATACTAAACTGAATCTCCAGTACTCCATGTAAGACAGAGGGCGAGGCGGTGACAACTTGTCATTGTTTTGTTGTCAGCTTGAACCAAGCGTCACCTACTATCTCCGACTCTGGAATAAAGCCTCATGTCGGAGTCAGGCTGCGTTCTCTACAATAACATGGAGGCTTTGCAGATTTCGGCACTGTGGGGGGACACTTGTCTCACTTCACAATTTGCAGAAAGCACAGAATAACATTTCTGGAATTGTTCCCTGACGTGCGGCGTGTTCTCGGGTTCATAATGTTCGTGGTGGCCTGCGCGGTAATAGGCGGGCTGTTGTCGGGAAGCCGCGAGGAGCCACCCGCGGAGTTCACTCTAATCCTTGGTGAAGCATTGTGTGCAGGAGAGGACGGCGGTGAGGGATCCCTGATCGCAGATTACTCGGCTAATCACATCACCAGCCCCCGCCACTCAGATATTACACACAATTAGGAAAGCAGCAATATTTTATGTTCTTCTTTATTAAAGCGGTAATAAGCGTTTCTAGCATTTTTCTGTATTAGGGGATGTGAACACGAGGAGTAAAATGTCTGCTTCTCTTGGCAAGAAGAACGCAGCTGCAAAAACGAGCTTTTTTGATAGATTTGAGTGAACGCAATGGTGAAAACGCCCAGAGAAGTGACGCTGCCGATTATTTTCTGCACCAAAAATACTCCGTGTGCGTGACACGTCAGGCTCCTCATTCACTGTGCTGGCATCAGGACTGCTTCAGGTTTTGTCACATATGTGCGTAGACAAAAGCCACAAAAACACACCAAATCTGCAACATGTGCACATAGCCTTAATGTCCTTGGTTCCGGCTGTAGCTCTGCTCAGTCCGTGTCCTGCGGTGCTCCCCGATCCAGGTGGGAATGCTCATCCTGTGCTGCCTGTTTCAGAACCAGAAGGTGAGGTGATTCACATGGACACCAGATGTGAAACATTAGGAAAAAGCGGAGGAGCAAAAAAAGAGCAATAGGGTGCTATCTGTTATAAGGACAGTAAGGTGCCGGGAATTGCTCCCCTGGTAAAGTTGTGGGTCACACAACGATCACGCGTGAATTTGTAAGCTGTGATTACATCCGGATGAAGTCTGAAGACTCGGAAACGAGTAGATAAGTCTACTTGGTATCTGGAACCATTGTTTCTCCTCTGGGAGGTGTGAGACATAAGTGTTCCCTGACCATCTACAGGCCGGGGGTGAGGGCTCCTATGGGCACTGGCGCCATTCCTGGCACTCACTGCTGGCGGCACCCAGCATCTGTTACTTTACTGCGGCTCATCATTACAAGCCAGTTTGCTTATTTTACATGTACGGCTTTGTTCAGACAGTGCATGAAACAACTGGGCCACAAACTGCTGATGTGACGGGGTCTTTGGGCTGCTCTGTGCACTCGTCTCCCTTCTCCCTACGCTGACATGCACCTTCAATACCATCCTCCCTGTGAGGTCCAGATTTCACACCGATCCGAAATTAGTTGGTCCGAAGCCAGGATTAAAGCTACTTGTGGCAAGATGGATGACCATGACGGGAAAATAAGGGCAAATGTTGGAAATGTGCATTGAAGTGAAGCTGCCCCGCTCAGGGTGGATAGCGCTGGTCTATGGGGCGGACGCTTCGCTCTCGTGGAATTCCAGGGTTATTTCACCACTGGGTTGAGCTCACTGGTGCGTACTGAGCAAACATGGATGCAATCGCTGAATTTTCACATATCTGACACACTAGAGTGATTCGGGAGGAATGTTCGAGTCAGAAGTACAAACCATCTGAATTTGGAGCCCAGGCCCAGTCCTGCACACAGTGATACAATGAGTGCTGGCTAAAGCGTGACCATGGAAAGTGCGAGTCAGTGTCTATCACACGCTGCTCCACCACTCATGGTCCTCAGGAATAGAACATGGTCTCATCTGGTACATAGCAGCCTCTAGTCACATGCAGAGCTGCAAGAAATCCGCCCACCAGATGACTCCCCTGGGTCTTCGTGTGGCAGTAAAGTGATCATCTTTTATCGTTACTGGAGGCTCGATTCCTTGTGCATCATCATCATCAGCTCTCCATGTACTGACTTCATTCTAACCTTGTGTTTAAATGCAATTTGAACTGCAGTGTAAAGCATGGAGGAAGAATGGGGCTTCTGAAGGTTCAATCACAGACTTCGATGTAGGGACCAGTCCTGGGTCCCTAGACCCAAAGTCAACTGCATACGTGAGACTGTGAAGTTCAGGTTACGAGACCTGCGGCTTAGTCTGTACATCGTTGTCCAAGCTTGGACTAAGAAACATGGAGCTGAAAGGGAAAGATCATGCCGAGGTCAGAACACATAATTGTTAAGATGACCACAAGAAAATCTCTGGTGGGTTGTGAGTGACAGCGAGCAGAGCTGTGTGTACAGGTGGGGTATAGACTCACTGTGGAGACCGTGATGTGGCCACCTGTATAGCACTGGTGATTACACACAGCCGCTGCCAGATGCAGGACGTGGCCTTGTACATGGCCTTCCCGCCACCATCCTGTTATTGACCTGTCACACACCGCACTGCGGCTTCATTCCTGTTCATCCTCTCGTCCTTCACACTCTTCATTATAAGGATTTTATGAACTACAACAAAGCAGAGAGATCCCGTCACTGACTCTGTGCCGGTGCTAATAGCACAGCATATGGAGGAAGCTCCCATCAGCACAGAGGCTTACAGTCTAAGGCCGGCGTCACACTCAGCGTATGAAAATACGGTCCGTTTTTTACGGCAGTAATACGCAGAAATGTTCCCAAAATAGTGATCTGTATGTCATCCGTAGGCAGGATGTGGCAGCGTATTTTGCGCATGGCATCCTCCGTATGTAATCCGTACTGCGATATTTTCTCTAATCTAATGGATTTATGTGCTCAAATATTTGTTAAAACATATATACAGTAATATATATATATATATATATATATATATATATATATATATATATATATATATATATATATATATATATATATATATATATATATATATTTAATTCAGCGCTAGATAGCATAAAAGCCGGTAATTCAATTGCCGGCTTTTGCTATCTCCTTCCCAAACCCTACATGATATGAGACATACAGTGGTGTTCAAAAGTCCAGCATAAACATGAAGAAAACTATATGTTTCATACTTCTGCATCTCTACAGTGAAACTGGTGGAACATATGGAACATATATGTTTTTGTAATCCCTCATTGTATGCCATACTCATTTTTGAATGTCCCAAGTGTATAAATTGTTATGGTATGCGCATTTTTGATAATTTTTTTTTACAGCTTAACCATACCTACACCAGTACAGTGTGTAGAATGGTGAACAGGTTTCTAAGTTCATTAACTTCCAATGCAAGTTCACAAAGACTTAAATTTTACTTTTTAAGATGTATTATTTTTTATTTAATTCAGAGTCCTGAAAAGGGCCTTTTGAGTGCATCTTAAGCTTCTAATACTTTATTGGCCAGCCTTTGCTCTTGAGCACCAGCTTGCATCTCTGTGGCATTGAGTGAACAAGCTTCTGCAGATGTTCACGAGTGATGATGTGGTTCCAGGACTGTATCAGAGCCTCAATCACCTCACTCACACAGCTCAAACACTCTGGCTTGTACTCTTCATGTGGGAACCTTCTCACATAAGACTTGCCATCATTTCCTAAAATGCAAAAAGTGCTTTCATCACTAAATAGCACTTTTTCCCACTCCTCCTTCCTCCATTTTAAATATTTCAATGCCCACAGTTTTCGCCTTTGTCTTTGTATGGCTGTCATCAATGGCTTCTTTCGGGCCTTGCACCCTCTCAATCCTGCTTCCAAACATCTCTTCCTAACAGCTGATGTTGCTACCTCAATATTGCACTTTTCTTGCCATTCTCGCAGAAGCTGAGGAGAGGTGAGCTTTCGATTGGCAAGGGATGTTCGTATCAGTACTCTATCCTCCCTTTTAGTTGACTTTCTGGGCCGACCAGATCTGGGCCTGTCCTGGGTAATTCCAAGCTGCTTATGTTTCTGCAAAATTCTTACGAGTGTACTCTGATTACAGCCGACCTTCCTTGCGATCTGGGGGCCAGTATAACCCTCTTCATGTAGCACCACAACTCGCACACGATCCTCCGCTGACAAAAACCTGAAGGCTCCCATCATAAAACTCTACAGTATGATTCACTAGATAGACCAACAGATAAAACAAACAAACAAAGCAGCAGATGGGATGTAATGTGATTGGCTGCCATATCCAGGTTATGATTGGTCACAAGAACCTCATCTGTGATTGGCTAATTTTGGATCTGAAGCTGTACAATATTTAGTTGTGCTTTCAATTCCCATATTGTTGCAATAATTTCAGGCAAAACTGCTTCAAAAGCTAAAAATATTACAGGGAGAGAATGCAAAATTGCATTCTGAACAAAACCATATATAATATGTCATATTAGCATCGAAGATATTCAAGAGAAAACGTTTAAAACTTGAAAAATCAATTTATCCTATACCTATGCAGGACTTTTGAACACCACTGTAGTTACATACAGTAAACCATGTAGCGTGGGAATTTTTCCCACGCTAGAGTTCATATGAGGACATCCAGCAGAGGGCGCATCACCGCGACTCAAGGTAACTACAGGACGTTCCCCTGCACTCTTCATTCCCGGTATTTTTACAGCCACGAGCACAGCTGCTTTAGCAGAGCTCCTGGGTGTAAAATGATTTAACCCCTTCAGATGGATTTACTTCGTGGGACGTGACCTGAACGACAGAAGGTATGGGATATTGATGATTTTTTATTTTTCCTTTGTTACAGAACGAGGGTCTTCAGGTGGATTAAGAGTAGAATAAAATATTAAAACACCCTGTGTCTTTATTTCATTAAAGGACTTTGTAATAATGTGTGTGTTTTATTAACCATTTCGTACAATTGGATTAATAATGGATAGGTGACATAATTGACGCCTCTCCACTATTAATCTGGCTTAATGTCACCTTACAATAGCAAGGTGACATTAACCCTTCATTACCCCATATCCCACCGCTACACGGGAGTGGGAAGAGAGTGGCCAAGTGCCAGAATAGGCGCATCTTCCAGATGTGCCTTTTCTGGGGTGGCTGGGGGCAGATGTTTTTAGCCAGGGGGGCCAATAACCATGGACCCTCTCTAGGCTATTTATATCTGCCCTCAGTCACTGGCTTTCCTACTCTGGCGGAGAAAATTGCGCGGGAGCCCACGCCAATTTTTTCCACGATTTAACCCTTTAATTTAATAGCTAGAGGGCCCAAATTTTGCACATACACACTACTAACATTAGTAGTGTGGAATATGCAAAAAAAAAAAGGGATATGAGATGGTTTACTGTATGTAAACCATGTCTCACATCCTGTCGGGTTTGTGAAGGAGAAAGAAAAAGCCGGCAGTTGAATTACCGGCTTTTATGATATCTAGCGCTGTATGAAATATAAATACCGGTATATCTATATATGTGTATCACTGACTATATATATATATATATATATACCTATTCTATGTGTACACATTTATTCTACCCATTCTATTCTATTGTCAGTGCGATTTTTTTGCGCAATACGGTGACATACGCAGCATGCTGCAATTTTCTACGGCCGTACAAGACCGTATAATACGGATCAGTAAAATACGGCAGATAGGAGCTGGGCCATAGAGAATCATTGGGCCGTGTGCAATCCGTATTTTCTGCACCTCTCATACGTCAGTAAAACTCGCTAGTGTGACGGCAGCCTAATACTCCAATATCGAAAATGAGCACAGGCAAGTGACAGCGCAAACTGGAGAACAAGACGAGCAGTCAGTCCCCAAGTCAGTACTGCCCCAGTCAGGTGCAAGACATTACCAGTAACCCTGAGCCGCCATGTCACCAAGGTCACATGACCTTCTGGGTAATGCGCACATGTCTCTGTATCTGTGCATGTCTCGGTATGTCCGCTGCAGTCTCTGTATCTGTGTAAATGTCTCTGTATCTGTGCATGTCTCGGTATGTCCGCTGCAGTCTCTGTAGCTGTGCATGTCTCGGTATGTCCGCTGCAGTCTCTATATCTGTGCATGTCTCGGTATGTCCGCTGCAGTCTCTGTAGCTGTGCATGTCTCGGTATGTCCGCTGCAGTCTCTGTAGCTGTGCATGTCTCGGTATGTCCGCTGCAGTCTCTATATCTGTGCATGTCTCGGTATGTCCGCTGCAGTCTCTGTATCTGTGCATGTCTCGGTATGTCTGCTGCAGTCTCTGTATCTGTGTAAATGTCTCTGTATCTGTGCATGTCTCGGTATGTCCGCTGCAGTCTCTGTATCTGTGTGCATGTCTCGGTATGTCCGCTGCAGTCTCTGTATTTGTGCATGTCTCGGTATGTCCGCTGCAGTCTCTGTATCTGTGTAAATGTCTCTGTATCTGTGCATGTCTCGGTATGTCCGCTGCAGTCTCTGTATCTGTGTGCATGTCTCGGTATGTCCGCTGCAGTCTCTGTATCTGTGCATGTCTCGGTATGTCCGCTGCAGTCTCTGTATCTGTGCATGTCTCGGTATGTCCGCTGCAGTCTCTGTAGCTGTGCATGTCTCGGTATGTCCGCTGCAGTCTCTATATCTGTGCATGTCTCGGTATGTCCGCTGCAGTCTCTGTATCTGTGCATGTCTCGGTATGTCCGCTGCAGTCTCTGTAGCTGTGCATGTCTCGGTATGTCCGCTGCAGTCTCTGTATCTGTGCATGTCTCGGTATGTCCGCTGCAGTCTCTGTATCTGTGCATGTCTCGGTATGTCCGCTGCAGTCTCTATATCTGTGCATGTCTCGGTATGTCCGCTGCAGTCTCTGTAGCTGTGCATGTCTCGGTATGTCCGCTGCAGTCTCTGTATCTGTGCATGTCTCTGTAGCTGTGCATGTCTCGGTATGTCCGCTGCAGTCTCTGTATCTGTGCATGTCTCGGTACGTCCGCTGCAGTCTCTGTATCTGTGCATGTCTCGGTACGTCCGCTGCAGTCTCTGTATCTGTGCATGTCTCGGTACGTCCGCTGCAGTCTCTGTATCTGTGCATGTCTCGGTACGTCCGCTGCAGTCTCTGTATCTGTGCATGTCTCGGTACGTCCGCTGCAGTCTCTGTATCTGTGCATGTCTCGGTACGTCCGCTGCAGTCTCTGTATCTGTGCATGTCTCGGTACGTCCGCTGCAGTCTCTGTATCTGTGCATGTCTCGGTACGTCCGCTGCAGTCTCTGTATCTGTGCATGTCTCGGTACGTCCGCTGCAGTCTCTGTATCTGTGCATGTCTCGGTACGTCCGCTGCAGTCTCTGTATCTGTGCATGTCTCGGTACGTCCGCTGCAGTCTCTGTATCTGTGCATGTCTCGGTACGTCCGCTGCAGTCTCTGTATCTGTGCATGTCTCGGTACGTCCGCTGCAGTCTCTGTATCTGTGCATGTCTCGGTACGTTGCACCGGGTTTGCATTCTGTAGTTATTTGGTGCCGTTATAAATATGGTGCCAATAATGGAGGGAGCAGACCCCGCCATTGTGGCTCCCTTATGACCCTTGTGTGTATTTTGCCTGTTTCCAGCACTCGCTCAGCCTCCTGCTGTCTCTTCCTCACTCTCATCATGTATATTCTGCGTCTCACTTTCCCTCCTATAAAGTTTCTGTTAGTTTTGAGCTCCTGTGCTCCGACCCCTGACCTCCCCCAGCTCCATCAGGGACTGTAACAAATGTAAGGGATTTATTTCCAACTAAAAGAATAACAAAAGTCATCAGAAGAAGGGACAGGGACCCTTGAAAAGTGTCTCAGCTGACTGTGGGAACCTACAACAGTAATCCTAGTAATATGTATATATGACGGCCCAAACCAGCGCAGGTGAGGAGGGAGAAGGGCACCCTGGAGGTAACATGGTGGGAGCTATTGTTAGGAGGCTGGATCCCAGTACCCCCCATAGTGAGGAGGCAGAAGGAGCCCCTGAGACTGGCACTATGGGGCAGGCACCTGGGGTCGCAGGTAGAGGGGCATAGAGTAGGAATCTCCCAGAAACCCCCGGCTGCACTAACAGCTGTCCTCCTGAAGGGCTGCACGGTTCAGGGCCAGGCTGAGAGATAGTGAAGGTTTGTGCCTCATCATCCTCGCTGCTCGCAGCCATCAATCTTCATCTTACATTGTCCTGGTGCACCTGTTCCCTCCCCCCTCGCTCTTCATGCTCTCGCCTTCACTTTCCAAAAGTTTTAAACTTTTTTTTTTTGTCTTGATTTCAGCAAACACAGCAGTCATGGGAAAGACATACAAATCACCTCCATCCCGCGCCCTACTAAAAACACACGGCATTCCAGACCCCAAACCTCAGCCTTTATGTGACGGGAGAGGATGAGGAAGCTGGATGACACGCGGCTGAGCTAAAGAAAAGGCCCATTCACACTTTGGTATGTGTTCACCAAACTTTACAGCATGTTAAGACCTGAGGGTCAGACTGACAGACCTCACTTTAATGGGGCGACATTTCTGTAGGGCACTGCCGTACTACACCCCAATAATCACGGAGGAGCCCGAACGTCACTCACCAACGCGACCCGTGAACAGGAGAGACTGATCGAATCACAGAGTAAATGAGCTCGTTCCCAGTATAAAGACTCCATATATTAGGAAGATAAAATCTATATAATCGACATAATGTAGAATTGGGCAAGAGGAACAATTATTTAAAAAAAAAATGTCAATTTCAGAAGTCTCTGCATCTGGGGCTTCTAGGACATCACTGCTCTCTGATTTTACCCCATGGAAGTGCCGTTAGCACCGACTGTGCACCACATAGTCATCCTCCACTTGTGTTATTTGCCATCAGTCAGCAATGAAATCCAATCTTCTCATTAGAGGCTTAAATCTGGCATCTTTCAAATGTGGTCACGTGTCAGAGAGCCCCAGTGCCCCGTCTCCCTAATGGGAAATGTCAGAATGTGTGATGACGACTCCATCAACAAATACTAGAGAAAGCCCAGTAACGAGGAGAGAAGTGGAGATTCTGGCACGTCTTCTCCTCCACATAATGACACCAGCGCGGTCTGTGCCGTGTACATATTGTGGGGCATCGTGGTAGTGACAAAGGCAGACACAGTACATATAAAGAAAGAGTGCGGCTTTATTTTCAGCCAAAAAGGTAACAAGCAGTAAAGAAACCAAGTACAACAAAGACTTGCCAGGTTAGGCGCTAACTAACATACCATACCGCAGACTCGCGCTACCAGGGTATGCGGGGCTCAGCTGTCCAACAACTCAGCATTTAGCACATTTAAAATCGCTGTACATATCTGTCACAACTCTGCTGTCAGGTTTCCTGGGACCAGGGGCTTATTCCCTGTCTCCAACGCTAAGGGCGCCCTAGCTCGCCTTGATAACTTCTGATGGTGAAGACGCCGGGGCCACGTGCCTTGCCTTAGCTCCTGAATACGCCCTCAGTCTGTACCACCCTTCCCCACCCAGGCAAGATGGGAGTAGCAGTGTACCAACCATCCACAACTTCACCCTACGGGACCATGTAGAGATTGAAAGGCATCATCAGTGAACATGGCTGGTTTACAATGAGTCTTCATGTACGTCGAGGCCACCGCAGCCATATCTGCTTGTGAGTGCGAATTAGGAGCAGCCCAATAGTAGGTTTATGCACAACTGCAGCCTGTGGAGGATCCTACACCTTGTGGGGACACCAGAGGCTCCAGCAGCTTCACATACCTGTCTGCTGCTTTGTAACGGTATTTTACCAGCTGTATTCTAAGGCCAGGGTCACACTTGCGAGAGCAATGCGAGAAACTCGCGCAAGTCTTTCACATCAATACCCGGCAGTGCCACCGGTAGTCGGGACCAAAGCGTGCGGTTGCATGTATTTCTATGCAGCTGAATGCTCCTGCCCGAATGCCGGTGGCAGTGCCAGGTACTGATGCAACAGACTCAGGCGAGTTTCTCGCATTGCACTCGCAAGTGTGACCCCGGCCTAAATCTAATGACTTCATTAGGCAGAACCTTCCTAATTATACCTGTATCTGCACGGGTCGTCTATGCTCTGTATCAGTCACGAATCGCTTCGCAAAACAATAATCGAGCTTGAGTTTCCATGAAATATCTAATGTTTTCATACCTTGCCCGAGGCTTTGCACTAAGCGATGCTTTTCAGAAGCAGATATTCACCACTGAGCAAGACACAGAACTACAAGGTATTCAGTGCTCCGAGACAGGCCGAAGTGAGGAGGCCAAGCCTGACCACCACTGAGCAAGACGCTGAAGAGAAACGTCAGGACTGGGCCGAGAAGTATGTGTTCACAGAGAGGAGATGAGACGACTCTGGACGGAGTAAATGGATGGGCCGGGACCAGATCAATACAGGACACAGACTACAAACTCACCCCTCAAACCTCCAGCTGGTGATTAGAAGATACTTTCACCAGAAGGGGAGCAGTGAAAAGTCTGCATCTCTTCAAAAAACCATAATTATTCTGCAGAAAAGGCCTTAAAGATGCAGAAAAATGACCGCGACGTCACAAAGGTCCTTCGCGGCGCGCAATGCATCCTTGGGAACGGAAGCCGCCGCATGTATCGCGGAGAGCCGGGAGAACTCCGGGGGCTGTCGGAAGGTAAGTATATCCATATTTTTTATTTTTATTCTTTTTTCTTTTACACGAATATGGATCGCAGGGCCTGAAGGACGGTCTCCTATCCTCCAGACCCTTGAAACCATCCGACACCGCTCCCTGCACCATATGCGACGACTTCAGAGCTCGGCACATGCCGTACCCGCTGTATAAGACGACCCACGACTTTTGAGAAGATTTTCAGGGGTTAAAAAGTCGACTTATACGCCGGAAAATACGGTAAATATAGTACTATATCATCACTGAGGACAAGGGCGGCCATGTTACTATATATATATATATATATATATATATATATATATATATATATATATATATATATATATATATATATTACTATATCACACTGAGAAGGGTGGAAATGTCAGAAGTTTGTACTTACTTCTAGTTTCTCATATTTTCAAGTTTCAGGATTATTCACCTTCTGGACTGTGGACAGCACTGGAAATGTTCAATAATAAAATTATCAACAACATTACGAGTACTCTAATAATTCTGCACACGCTGCAGGTCATAAATCCTACAGAGCAGGGAGCCGAGGATCTTACATGCTGGTACAATTATATGTGCACACAACAGCTTTTTCTGCCCAGAACCCACCTGAAAAAGTGCTAAAAATACTGCAAAGAATGAGCATAATGCACAGCAATGTAAAAACCATTTGCTGTGAAAAAGTTCAGTCTTTTTGAGAATTTTTTAAGTGCTTCAGGCTTCCAAAGCCGTATAGCGACTAAAAGTGACCTCTTCACTCTCCAGAGGCTTCTTCTGTTTGGAAGACACTCACTATTAAAGGGGTTGTCTGGTCCAAATCGATAAGCCTGCAGTCACTCTATGCAGTGTGCATTGCGGGGGTTCGCTGGTTCTGACCCGAGACAGGATGGCCACGTCAGTAGACAGGGCACGGCCTCACTCTATACAAGCGTATGGAGCGAGGCCGCGCTCACTGGCCGGGTGTGTATAACTCATATATACCCTCCGGTCCAGAGTCAGAAACCGGCGAATCCCCGCAGTAAGTGAGCTGGGGGGATTCATAAGTCTGCAGTCACCTACAGTGACTGCAGACTTATCGATTTGGACCAAACAACTTTAATGGCTTACATTATTTAAAAAGATGCCGCAAAAATGCTGAAACGATGCCAAGCAAAAACTTTCAGGAAAAACTACACCAGCGTTTTCCTGAAGTGTCCTCGCCTCAAATAACTTGGAGAGTACAGGGGCAACAAGAGCTATAGATATAAATAAATAATAATATCCTGATCCAGGACTGAGGAAAGACCTGTCCGGCGCCCTGGAAAGCTGAGTGATGACTGACATTGGAGCAGGACAGGATACTGCCGGTCATTCCGAGGGTTTTAGGATGACCTGTTAGTAGAGCCATTCCTCTCAGCATCCCTCACACATCCTGACAGGCCCCCAGGAACTTATTATAAACGCTTGCAGTTAATTAGGTAAATTGCTGTGTAATGAGCAACATTAAAATATGAAGGATTCCTCCAGCTGTCAGTGAGGCCGCTCCCAGGACGTCGGCCCCTCGCTGGTAAACAGGGATTCTGGTGCCAACAATGTCTGAACAGTTTGATATTAAGTTTATGGTGCTGATTAAGAATATGACTTCGGTTTTGCCAGATCGGCTTTACTTTTTGAGATCTTTAATACTTAATTAATTACAGTTGAACTCAGTCTTTTATAGCATTATAAGCTACAAACTGAAATACTAAATAATTCTACAGGATATTTCATTACCTAAGACACTAAAGAGTAAAAAGACCAAAAGCGATTCTATCTGTGATCACACACCGGTCAAATTGACAAGGCTACAACCTGAGGTCCACCGATCGACCAAACCGCTGCACGACTAGCTCTACCCTCACCTACTGTATCCTAACCCATCCCTTGTAGATTGTGAGCCCTCGCGGGCAGGATCCCTCTCTCCTCCTGTATCCTCGCCCATCCCTTGTAGACTGTGAGCGCTCGCTGGCAGGGTCCTCTCTCCTCCTGTATCCTCACCCATCCCTTGTAGACTGTGAGCCCTCGCGGGCAGGGTCCTCTCACCTACTGTATTCTCACCCATCCCTTGTAGACTGTGAGACCTTGCGGGCAGAGTCCTCTCTCCTCCTGTATCCTCACCCATCCCTTGTAGACTGTGAGCCCTCGCGAGCAGGGTCCTCTCTCCTCCTGTATCCTCATCCATTCCTTGTTGACTGTGAGACCTCGTGGGCAGGGTCCTCTCTCCTCCTGTATCCTCACCCATTCCCTGTTGACTGTGAGCCCTCGCGAGCAGGGTCCTCTCTACTCCTGTATCCTCATCCATTCCCTGTTGACTGTGAGCCCTCGTGGGCAGGGTCCTCTCTCCTTCTGTATCCTCATCCATTCCTTGTAGATTGTGAGCCCTCTCTCCTCCTGTATCCTCATCCATTCCTTGTAGATTGTGAGCCCTCACGGGCAGGGACCTCCCTCCTACTGTATCCTCACCCATCTCTTGTAGATTGTGAGCCCTCACGAGCAGGGTCCTCTCTCCTGTATCCTCACCCATCCCGTGTAGACTGAGTCCTCACGGGCAGGGTCCTCTCTCCTCCTGTACCCTCACCCATCCCTTGTAGACTGTGAGCCCTCATGGGCAGGGTCATCTCTCCTCCTGTATCCTCACCCATCCCATGTAGACTGTGAACCCTCGCGAGCAGGGTCCTCTCTCCTGTATCCTCACCCATCCTGTGGAGACTATGAGCCCCCTCGTGGGCAGGGTCCTCTCTCCTCCTGTATCCTCACCCATCCCTTGTAGATTGTGAGCCTTCGCGGGCAGGGTCCTCTCTCCTCCTGTATCCTCACCCATCCTTGTAGACTGAGCCCTCGCGGGCAGGGTCCTCTCTCCTCCTGTATCCTCACCCATCCCTTGTAGATTGTGAGCCCTCGCGGGCAGGGTCCTATCTTCTACTGTATCCTCACCTGTCACGATTCCCACCGTGCTGACACCACTATGTCACGGATCGTGCGTAACCTTTGGCCAGTACACGGCTAACACATGTGCAGGGGGTTTATCTTACTTATTCTTCCACTGCTACAAAGTGATGAAAACACAAACAATGCTATTGACCTACCATTTTACCGCAGGGGCTTATTTTAGTTATCCCACTGCTGCTACAATAGCACAAAATGCAGGAATTTATGTATATCCCGCTTCTCCAGTTCCGCTTTGGAAATTGCAGCTCTCCGGCGCCCCCTTACCCTCAGGTCAGTCAGGGAAGTACACCTGGGATAATTAGTCGCCGAACGGGCCGCTTCACTGTGGACTGGCTAGCAGGTACGCTGCAGCGAGGGAATTATAAATGCTTAGGCCACAGCCAGACACTAGCTTATAAAACCCCGTTCCGTAGCTGCCAGCAGTACCCACCTAGCCCAGAAAACACGTCGCTGCTACCAGCTCAGATTTCTCACAAGGAGGGGTTCGAGCCAACCCAAATTAGTAGCGTAATTAACTTCAGAAGACCTAGCGTACGTTTTAGAGCAAGAGAACGAAACTAGTAAATATTATAACTTTTACTCCATAAAAAGACTAGGCAGTGTTTATAAAAAGAATATAACGATCTTCCAATATGAGACAAAGTATGTACAGCAATTATAAAATAAACAGGGATTAAACGAGAAATTAACACTTACATATGTTCAGATCATTTCAGGCAACCATGCTGGTAGGCGGAGCCCCAATGTCCCAATTCATGAGATAGTCTTTCTGTGGTGAGGTCCCAAGCAAGCATGAAGGCTGGGTCGAGTGCAGCAACTTATAACTGCAGGCTTGTGACATTACTAAAGGGGTTTGAGTTACCATCGCCCTCCCCTCTCCTCAGATGTACTGTTTTTACCAACAATACTTATAATTCTCATATCTTAGCTTGAGAACATGTCAAAATCACAGCACACCCATCATTCATCTTATTTTAAAATTGGCTTTCTAATGATACCAAATTCGTCCTAGTTGTTCCACACGGTTCCGGAGAAATCCGAACTTTGTATTCATTGTGTTTAGCTGCTTGCGCTTACAGATTTTGACAGATCTACCGATGTAAGTTAGCAATATATACTCCTTATTTTTCTAGCCCAAATCGGTGGCCCAATATCTTATTATAATAGAACAAAGAACCTCATGTCTTTTGAGAGAGACTAGATCAGTTTCAGCTGCTACTGGAGGGAGATTTGTGCGGCTACAGGCGCAATAAAAATTCTTGTGGTGGGGGCCATGAGGGATTTGGGATCCACACACACACATCTCAGCAAGCAGAAACACAGAGAGAAGGGGGGTCAGAGCCCACAGTATGTGTGCTAACGGGGAAAACTAAAAATCATATTATACATTATCATCACACCCATCTCTTGTAGATTGTGATCCCTCGCGGGCAGGGTCCTCTCTCCTCCTGTATCCTCACCCATCCCGTGTAGATTGTGAGCCCTCGCAGGCAGGGTCCTGTCTCCTCCTGTATCCTCACCCATCCTGTGTAGACTGTGAGCCCTCGAGGGCAGGGTCCTCTCTCCACATGTATCCTCACCCACCCCTTGTAGATTGTGAGCCCTCGCAGCAGGGTCCTCTCTCCTCATGTATCCTCACCCACCCCTTGTAGACTGTGAGCACTCGC
Source organism: Ranitomeya variabilis (assembly GCF_051348905.1). Taxonomy (NCBI): domain Eukaryota; kingdom Metazoa; phylum Chordata; class Amphibia; order Anura; family Dendrobatidae; genus Ranitomeya; species Ranitomeya variabilis. The sequence goes on along the minus strand of NC_135239.1, from coordinate 217,426,686 downwards.
AGGCAGGGTCCTCTCTCCTATTGTATCCTCACCAATCTCTTGTACATTGTGAGCCCTTGCGGGCAGGGTCCTCTCTCATGTATCCTCACCCATCCCTTGTAGATTGTGAGCCCTCGAGGGCAGGGTCCTCTCTCCTCCTGTATCCTCACCCATCCCTTGTAGATTGTGAGCCCTCGGGGGAGGGTCCTCTCTCCTCCTGTATCCTCACCCATCCCTTGTAGATTGTGAGCCCTCGCGGGCAGGGTCCTCTTTCCTCCTGTATCCTCACCCATCCCTTGTAGATTGTGACCCCTCGGGGCAGGGTCCTCTCTCCTCCTGTATCCTCACCCATCCCTTGTAGATTGTGAGCCCTCGCGGGCAGGGTCCTCTCTCCTCCTGGACCAGTCGTGACTTGTATCGTTTCAGATTACTGTACTTTTTTTTTTTTTATCATGTATACCCCTCCTCACATGTAAAGTGCCATGGAATAAATGGCGCTATAATAATAATAATTGATGGACTAATTGATGGACGGCAATACTATCATGGATGAATTATCTCAAAAACTAAAACCAATTCAGCAAATGTAATGAGATTATCTAATTCACCAAATACCCTAAATCCATTCAAAAAACCTTGGCACCTGAGAAAAACTTTTTTTTTTTGCACACCAGTGCAACTAATTATGATTCTAGGATGTAAGCCGCTGACACTTCCAGTTTTGGAGCTTCGGGAGGATCCATCTGATCTCCCTCCATGGTTCTCGTGGCTTAGGCATCGGTTGTTAATATGGGACATCCCATTGTCTTCATTTCACACGGTTGCGGCTAATAAGTGACTCAGATTTGGTGAAGCAGAGCCGGATCTGTGCACATTAGACCCCCATGCAGACAGCGCATCCCCTGTGTGCACCACATGGGACTTCTATAAGTAAAGCTTTCTACCTGCCTGCAGGTCTTCACTTCCCGGCGGCTTCTTGCTCAGTGTCTCTCTTCTTACATCTAATCATCTTTCTTAGGTAGAATCGCTGCATCCTTCCCTCAAGGGCTCCGCAGGGAATCAACTCACTGGAACAAAAAGAGAAAATAATCAAATAGTTGTTTTAAAGGATTTAATGAGCTGTTCAGGGAGTTGTGTGAATGCTGAGCAGAGACAGAAGGCATCCTCAGTCGCGCACCATATTGCGCTGCAATGTATACAAACCTCATACATGCCATGCACATGTATTACTTCCTCATACATGTCATATATAGCATCCTCATACATGTCATATATACCATCCTCATACATGTACATATATACCATCCTCATACATGTCATACATACCATCCTCATACATGTACATATACCATCCTCATACATGTAATAATGATAATAATATAATAATAATTTTTATGTATATAGCGCCAACATATTCTGCAGCGCTTTACAACTTATAGAGGGGACTTGTACAGACAAAAGACATTACAGCATAACAGAAATCACAGTTCAAAACAGATACCAGGAGGAATGAGGGCCCTGCTGCTCGCAAGCTACAAACTATGAGGAAAAGGGGAGACACGAGAGGTGGATGGTAACAATTGCTTTAGTTATTTGGACCAGCCATAGTGTAAGGCTCGGGTGTTCATGTAAAGCTGCATGAACCAGTTATCAGCCTAAGTATGTAGCAGTACAGACACAGAGGCTATTAACTGCATAAAATGTATGAGAACATGATGCGAGGAACCTGATTATGTTTTTTTTTGTTTGTTTTTTTTTAATTATCCACACAGGGATAGTTAGGTTAATGCGTTGAGTTGGTAGGCCAGTCTGAACAAATGCATTTTTAGGGCACGCTTAAAACTGTGGGGATTGGGGATTAATCGTATTAACCTGGGTAGTGCATTCCAAAGAATCGGCGCAGCACGTGTAAAGTCTTGGAGACGGGAATGGGAGGTTCTGATTATTGAGGATGCTAACCTGAGGTCATTAGCGGAGCGGAGGGCACGGGTAGGGTGGTAGACTGAGACCAGAGAGGAGATGTAGGGTGGTGCTGAGCCATGGAGTGCTTTGTGGATGAGGGTAGTAGTTTTGTACTGGATTCTGGAGTGGATGGGTAGCCAGTGTAATGACTGGCACAGGGTAGAGGCATCGGTGTAACGGTTGGTGAGGAATATGATCCTGGCAGCAGCATTCAGGACAGATTGGAGCGGGGAGAGTCTGGTAAGAGGGAGGCCGATTAGTAGAGAGTTACAATAGTCCAGACGAGAATAAATAAGTGAGACAGTAAGAGTTTTTTGCAGAGTCGAAAGTAAGAAAAGGGCGAATTCTAGAAATGTTTTTGAGATGCAGATAAGAAGAGCGAGCCAGTGATCGGATGTGGGGGGTGAATGAAAGCTCGGAATCAAGGATGACCCCAAGGAAGCGGGCATGTTGCTTGGGAGTAATGGTGGAACCGCACACGGAGATGGCAATGTCAGGCAAAGGTAGGTTGGTAGAGGGAGAGAACACGAGGAGTTCAGTTTTTGACAGGTTCAGTTTCAGATAAAGGGAGGACATGATGTTAGAGACAGCGGTAAGACAATCACTGGTGTTTTCTAAGAAGGTCGGAGTGAAAGCAGGAGAAGAGGTGTATAATTGGGTGTCGTCAGCATAGAGATGGTACTGGAAACCAAATCTACTGATTGTTTGTCCAATAGGGGCAGTGTACAAAGAGAAGAGGAGGGGGCCTAGGACTGATCCTTGAGGAACCCCAACAGTAAGGGGAAGGTGAGAGGAGGAGGAACCAGCAAAACATACAGTGAAGGATCGGTCAGAGAGATAGGAGGAGAACCAGGAGAGAACGGTGTCCTTGAGGCCGATGGAGCGGAGCATAGTGAGGAGGAGCTGATGATCCACAGTGTCGAATGCTGCGGAGAGATCCAAGAGAATTAGCATGGAGTAGGGACCATTAGATTTAGCTGTTAGCAGGTCATTAGAGACTTTAGTGAGGGCAGTTGAGTTGAGTCGAGTGTAAAGAGCGGAAGCCAGATTGAAGAGGGTCGAGAAGAGAGTTATCTGAGAGATAGCGGGTAAGACGGGAGTGGACCAGATGTTCGAGGAGTTTAGAGATGAAGGGAAGATTAGAGACAGGTCTATAATTAGCGGCACAATTTTGGTCGAGGGAGGGTTTTTTAAGTAATGGATGTATGATGGCTTGCTTAACCCCTTCGCGACATGCGCCGTACTAGTACTGCACTGCCGGCACTGCATTAGTGCCAGCCGCAATACTAGTACGGCGCCCCGATCACCGCGGTCTCACGCTGAGCGCCGCGGTGATCGGGTGCGGGTGTCAGCTGTATATGACAGCTGATACCCCGCAGCAATGCCCACGATCGGCGCTATCGCCGATCGCGGGCATTTAACCCCTCTGATGCCGCTGTCAATAGTGACAGCGGCATAGAGGGGGATCGCGCAGGGACGGGGGCTCCCTGCGCTCTCCCACCGGAGCAACGCGATAAGATCAGCATCATCAGCAGAAAAATAAAAAAGTTATAGTCCTCAGAATAAAGCGATGCAAAAACAATTATTTTTTTATATATAAAATAGTTTTTATTGTGTAAAAGCGCCAAAACATAAAAAAATTACATAAATGAGGTATCGCTGTAATCGTACTGACCCGAAGAATAAAACTGCTTTATCCTTTTTACCAAACGCGGAACGGTATAAACGCCTCCCCCTAAAAGAATTTCAGGAATTGCTGGTTTTTGTTCATTCCGTCTCCCAAAAATCGGAATAAAAAGCGATCAAAAAATGTCATGTACCCGAAAATGGTACCAATAAAAACGTCAACTCGTCCCGCAAAAAACAAGATCTCACATGACTCTGTGGACCAAAATATGGAAAAATTATAGCTCTCAAAATGTGGTGATGCAAAAACTATTTTTTGCAATAAAAAGCATCTTTTAGTGTGTGATGGCTGCCAATCATAAAAATCCGCCCAAAAAACGCTATAAAAGTAAATCAAATCCCCCTTCATCACCCCGTTAGTTAGGGAAAAATAATAAAATTTTAAAAAATATATTTCCATTTTCCCGTTAGGCTACTTTCACACTAGCGTCGGTACGGGGCCGTCGCGCTGCGTCGGCCCGAAGTACCGACGCATACTGTGCAAGCGCCGCACAACGGGGGCAGCGGATGCTGTTTTTCCACGCATCCGCTGCCCCATTGTGAGGTGCGGGGAGGTGGAGGCGGAGTTCCAGCCGCGTATGCGCGGTCGGAAATGGTGGACCGTCGGCACAAAAAAAGTTACATGTAACGTTTTTTGCTGCCGGCGGTCCGCCACAACACGACGCAACCGTCGCACGACGCTTGCGACGTGTGTCAATACGTCGCTAATGTTAGTCTATGGGGAAAAACGCATCCTGCAGATGACTTTGCAGGATGCGTTTTTTCGCCAAAACGACGCGTTGCGACGTATGCAAAAAAACGCTAGTGTGAAAGTAGCGCTAGGGTTAGGACTAGGGTTAGGGTTTCAGTTAGAATTGGGGAGATTTCACTGTTTAGGCACATCAGGGGCTCTCCAAACGCGACATGGCGTCCGATCTCAACGCGTTTGTTTGCGTTAAAAACGATTTTATAGAAAAAAGCCAGAACACACACTGAAAAGTCACCCACCACCATCAAGGTGATAAAGGGATCCAAACCCTAACCCTACCCCTAAACTCACCCCTAACCGTTTAATGAACATTTTCTGACAGTCATAGTGCCACGTATTTCAGTGCCACGATATTTCAGTGCCACGACATTTCAGTGCCACGTATTTAAGTGCCACGATATTTCAGTGAAATACGTGGCACTGAAATATCGTGGCATTTACGTGAAATACGTGGCACTTAAATATGTGGCCACTGAAATATCGTGGCATTTACGTGAAATACGTGGCACTTATATACGTGGCACTTATATACGTGGCACTTATATACGTGGCACTTATATACGTGGCCACTGTAATATCGTGGCACGTATATACGTATATAAACGTATTTCAGTGCCACGTATTTCAGTGCCACGTATTTCAGGTTAGGGGTAGGGTTAGGGTTTTTTGGTTTTTTCTTGTTTTCTTGTGTTTTTCTATTAAAACGCATACGTCTAAAAAATTGCGTTTTACCGCGTTTACATGCGTTTTTAAAAAAACGCATGCAGATAAAAACGCAAGTGTGAAACCAGCCTTACCCTTGGGAAAATAAAAACGTGGGGGCTAAAATATAATTTTCGTGGAAAAAAATTATATTTTTTATTTTCGCGGCTCTGCGTTATAAACTGTAGTGAAACACTTGGGGGTTCAAAGTTCTCACAACACATCTAGATAAGTTCCGTGGGGGGTCTAGTTTCCAATATGGGGTCACTTGTGGGGGGTTTCTACTGCTTAGGTACATCAGGGGCTCTGCAAATGCAACATGACACCTGCAGACCAATCCATCTAAGTCTGCATTTCAAACGGCGCTCCTTCCCTTCCAAGCTCTGCCGTGCGCTTAAACAGTGGTTCCCCGCAATGTATGGAGTATCAGCGTACTCAGGACAAATTGGACAATAACTTTTGTGGTCCAATTTCTCCTGTTACCCTTGGGGAAAAAAAAATTGCGGGCTAAAACATCATTTTGTGGAAAGAAAAAATGATTTTTTAATTTTCAGAGCGCTACATTCTAAACTTTAGTGAAACAATTGGGGGTTAAAAGTGCTCACCACACATCTAGATAAGTTCCTTAGGGGGTCTTCTTTCCAAAATGGTGTCACTTGTGGGGGTTTCCACTGTTTAGGCACGTCAGGGGCTCTCCAAACACGACATGGGTTCCGATCTCAATTCCAGCCAATTTTGCATTGAAAAGTCAAATGGCGCTCCTTCCCTTCCGAGCTCTGCCATGTGCCCAATCAATGGTTTACCCCAACATGTGGGGTATCGGCGTACTCAGGACAAATTGTACAACGACTTTTTTGGTCCAATTTCTCCTGTTACCCTTGGTAAAATAAAACAAATTGGATCTGAAGTAAAAATTTTGTGAAAAAAAAGTTAAATGTTCAATTTTTTTTAAACATTCCAAAAATTCCTGTGAAGCACCTGAAGGGTTAATAAACTTTTTGAATGTGGTTTTGAGTACCTTGAGGGGTGCAGTTTTTAGAATGGTGTCACTTTTGGGCATTTTCTGTCATATAGACCCCTCAAAGTCACTTCAAGTTTGAGGTGGTCCGTAAAAAAAATGGTTTTGCAAATTTTGTTGCAAAAATGAGAAATCGCTGGTCAACTTTTAAGCCTTATAACTCCCTAACAAAAAAAAATTATGTTTCCAAAATTGTGCTGATGTAAAGCAGACATGTGGGAAAGCATTAAGCTACTCTCGGGTAGCGGCATTTTTCGGAGGCCCATGACAGCACCACGAGAGAGGGGATCCGCCCCTTTAGGAACAGGAAACCCACAGATACAAAAGGGCGGCACCTCTCCCACGCATCAGTTGGATTACAGAGCCTGAGAGGACTACCGCAGTTAATGACAAGCAAATACAGTATTACATACTATTTAAACACAATGACTTTAATAAAGTAACAATTGAGATAACACATGTGAAAAAAAAAAGAACTTTTCTTCTTTAAATTATTTAGTTCTTTATAACCCCAGGATGTGCAACCCCCATGTGAAAAGGGAGGGAACTAAGGGTGCTGTCATGGGCCTCCGAAAAATGCCGCTACCCGTAAGTAGCTTAATGCTTTATTCGGACTCCCATGACAGCACCACGAGAGATTTACAGAGATGTAAGCCATTCTAGGGAGGGACCACAGCCTGCAGCACCCTTAACCCGAATGTGAGATCTGAGGAGAAACCCAAGTCCAACCTATAGTGTTTAAAAAAGGTGGAAGGGGATGACCATGTGGCCGCCTTACATATCTGGTCGACCGACACTCCAGACCTTTCTGCCCAGGATGACGCCATGGCTCGGGTGGAATGTGCTCTCAGATTCTGCGGAGCCGGACCCCCACCTGTCGTGTAAGCAAGAGAGATAACCTCCCTAATCCATTTAGCTAGTATGTATTTTGAAGCTCTAGCCCCTTTCCTCGGACCTTGGAAGGACAGGAATAGTGCATTATCCTTCTTCCAATCATTAGTGACCGAGATATATTGTAGAAGGCACCTCCTGACATCTAAGGTATGGAGCTCACTTTCTTTAGGGTTAGAAGGATTAGGGATAAATGAAGGTAAAACTATCTCCTGCGATCTGTGAAACTGGGATACTACCTTTGGTAAGTAGGCTGGGTCCGGTCTAAGGATAACTCTATCCTGGAGAAATTCTGTATACGGGGGAAGTCTAGAGAACGCCTGGATGTCTCCTATTCTGCGAGCTGATGTTATAGCTATTAGGAAAGCTGTTTTGAGAGACAACATCCTGACTGAGGCTTCATTCAACGGCTCAAAAGGGGGTTTTGTCAAAGAAGAAAGGACAAGATTTAAATCCCATGGCACCATTTTGTTTCTATATAACGGTCTAATTCTACCGACCGCCTTAATAAATCTCGACACCCAGTAGTTGCCCGCAATATTACATGAGAACAGGGCTCCAAGTGCTGAAACTTGTACTCTTAATGTGCTTGTGGAGAGTTTTAACTCTAACCCTCTTTGCAGAAATTCCAATATTTGACGTATTGGTACCCCATTATTAATGTTAAATTCTGAGGAAGATAGGAACTTTCTCCAGGTTCTGGAGTAGATTCTTGTTGTTATTGGCTTTCTACTTTTTAAAAGGGTATCGACTAATTTAGGAGAGAAGCCTTTATTTTCTAACAATGACCGCTCAAACTCCAAGCCGTCAAATGAAGTCCCTTCACTTGTGGATGGAGTATCGGCCCCTGGGAGAGTAAATTTGGGATGTCTGGAAGCACCCAGGGATCGCCCACTGACATTGTCCTGAGCCATGAAAACCAAGTTCTCCTGGGCCAGAAGGGAGCAATCAGAATGAGTCTCGCACGATCTTCTCGGATTTTCCTCACCACTAGAGGTAATAGGTTTAATGGTGGGAAGGCGTAGGCCAGAGAAAAATCCCATTTTATGAGGAATGCATCCACTGCCAGTGGATTTTCCCTGGGATTTAGGGAACAAAAGTTTTTTACTTTTTTGTTTTCTTTCGTGGCAAATAGGTCCACCACTGGTCGACCCCATAAGCGGACAATCTGCTTGAAGATGTCTCCATTTAGAGACCATTCTCCTTGTTTTAGAACATTGCGGCTGAGAAAGTCCGCTTTTATATTGTCTTTTCCTGTGATGTGTAGAGCAGTCAAAGATAGAAAATTCTCTTCTGCCATCCGGAGGAGACGATTTGTGATCTGCATCAGAGTCTCGGAGCGTGTACCTCCTTGATGATTTATATAGGAGACTGCCACCCGGTTGTCCGAGAGGATCCTGACGTGGTGGCCCTGCAGATACATGAGGAGTTTTTTAACTGACAATTTGATTGCCAATAATTCTCTCTGATCGGATGAAGATGTTGAGTATGGTTCCCATTGGCCTTGAACTACAATGTCATTCATGTGAGCCCCCCACCCTGAGGAGCTGGCATCCGTAGTTATAACCCGGGATACTTCTATCATCCAGGGAACGCCTGCCGACAAATTATCCCTATCCAGCCACCAATTTAGGGATTCAAGAGTCGCTGGTTCTAAAGTTATCTTTTCCTCCAATACACCCCTCAAGATCCTGTCCTTAATCAAAACTTCTTTCTGGAGGGATCTAGCATGATAATGTGCCCACCTTACCGCTGGAATGCAGGATGTGAGGGACCCCAGTAGGGACATAGCTTGCCGAAGGGTCATAGAGGGTGTATTAATTGCTTTTAATACCTGATGTTGAATCTGGTCTAATTTATTTTCCGGAAGATAACACTGTTGTGTAGTTGAAACTAATAATAAACCTAGGAACTTCTGAATTTTTTGAGGCTGTAACCGAGATTTTTCAAAATTAATTATCCAGCCCAGGCGTTCCAGCTTAACCCTAGTTAGTTCTAGTTGGGACAAACAGTGTTCTACCGAGTTCCCTACTATGAGGAAATCGTCGAGGTATGGGACAATAAGAATATTAGATTCCCGCAAGTGAGCCATCACTTCCGCCACTATTTTTGTGAATACTCTAGGGGCTGATGTTATACCGAAAGGAAGAGCTCTGTACTGAAAATGATTAATCACTCCTCCCATTAATACTGCTACTCTCAAGTACTGCTGAAAATCCACATGAATAGGTACATGGTAATAGGCATCCTTTAAATCGACTACCACCATAAAGCAGTTTTTGAACAGTATTTTTATTGTTGAGCTGATAGACTCCATCTTAAAAGTATGCTTAACCAGATAGCTATTAAGATGCCTGAGATTTATGATGGTTCTATACGTCTTATCAGGTTTCTGTATAAGAAACAAGGGAGAATAAAATCCTTTCCCTCTATCAGACTCTGGAACCTGTGTGAGTACATTCTTAGAGCAGAGAGACCGGACCTCTTCTTCTAGAGCAGATTGTTCTAGGGGATTAGACCGCAAGGGAGTCAACATAAATTTATCCCGTGGGGTATGGCAGAACTCAAGTGTAAGACCCCGAGAAATAGTATCTTGTACCCAGATACTATTCGTGATCTCTGACCATTCCGAACAGAAATGTAATAGTCTACCCCCCACCGGGGTTCCTAGTCATTTATCTTCTTTCTTTCTTTCCTTTGAGGAACGACGGAACATATATCCCGTACCTCGTCTACGTCTGTCTTCCCATCTAGACCGATCCCTTGAAGGTGAAAAGGTACGCTTTCCTCCGCGACCAAACCTTCTTTTATTAAAGGGACGACGATAGGACCCAAGCAGATTGGGGAATTTCTTTTTGTCATCCCCCGCTTTCTCTAGGAGTTCATCCAAGGTGGGCCCGAATAGATACTCCCCTTCACATGGAATGGCACAAAGTTTTGATCTTGTTTGTATATCACCTGGCCAACATTTCAGCCATAGAGCCCTCCTGGCTGCGTTTGAGAGACCTGCTGCTCTAGCAGCCATTTTAACGGAGTCAATGGATGCATCTGATAAGAAAGCAGCTGCTTCTTGAATTATTGGTAAGGCAGTCAGAATAGAATCCCTAGATGCACCTTCTTTCAACTGGGTCTCTAATTGATCCAGCCAGACCATCATTGATCTGGCTGTACAGGTTGAAGCCACCGCAGGCCTTAGGGAACCGGCTGCCATCTCCCAGTTACTCTTTAGAAAGGTGTCCGCTTTTCTATCAAGGGGGTCTTTAAGGGTCCCCATGTCCTCAAAGGGGAGAGAGGCCCGTTTTGCCACCTTGGCAATTGCCGCATCCAACTTAGGGGCTTTTTCCCAATTGGTGACTGCTGGATCATCGAATGGATATCTGCGCTTCTGCGCTGGAGGTAGGGAACCCTTTCTATCGGGTTTTTTCCACTCCCTTTTGATAAGATCCTGGATTTTCTCATTGAGTGGAAAAATCCTACGTTTTTTCTGCTCCAACCCACTAAACATGATTTCCTCCTTGGAAAGTTGGGGTCTCGATTCTGCTATGCCCATCGTTCCTCTGACCGCTTTAACCAGCTTATCCACTCGTTCAAGGGGTAGACAGAAGCGGGCGGTGTCCTCATCCGAGGAAGAGGACGATGCAGCTGAACCGGAGAAAACTTCCTCCTTATCCTCCTCTACTGAAGAATCGGAGAGTAATGGAGCTTTAGCTTTAGAACTTCCTCCTTGAGAAAGACCCTTTAAGGATTGTCTGACCTCCATTCTGATCATCTCTTTCAAGCTGGTGGTCATAGTAAGGGATTCCTCCGCTACCTGAGGGGGTAAGTAAAGCAATCTAATCCCTGTAGATATAATGCTCTCACCCCCTCCCCTTTCCCGAGACCTCACCGTCTGCTGGATACAGGGGCCACATAATTTTTTAGGGCACGAATCAGGTAGGGGAACCCCGCAGATACCACATTCCCTGTGTTTCGCCTTCCCGGCACATTTCTTCCCCTATAATAGAACATATAAGGGGAATCATGTCACTGGGTGAACTTTCACGAAGATCACTTACCAGCGGCTGCCCAAAGAAAAGTACCGGAATACGAGGGGGATTTTCTCTGGCTGACGCTCCAGACCCCTGCCTGGAGGAGCTTTTGTGGCCAGACTCCCTACTCCTTTTGTCGCGATCCATCCCTTTAGGCTTCTGGGATACCTCTTCCAGCAGCTGCACGTGCTCGTCCTCCATCTCCATATCATATGAGGCCAGAAGCAAGGAAACACGATCCGGAGTTCTTTTTATCACCCCTCCTCCGGTCAGCAGCTGTGCCTAGCGCTCCCCTGATTGACTCTTCCGGCCTCCCCCAGGTGTAGGCGGTTGTTTCTGGGGCTCAGAACGCCAGCGACGCTATACCGGTGGGCGCCGCCATCTTGGGATACACTGCGCATGCGCAGGACCCTGGAAACCCGGAAGTGACTGCCGACTCCTCCCCCGACGTCACCCCGGCTCCCGGTGCTTCCCATCAGCGCACAGAGCGGCGAGGGACGCCGGACAGAGCCGCAGCACCCCGGTTGGCGCCCCCAAGCGCCGCTGCATACAGAGACCCCAGCCACCCCAGAAGGAGGAGACCCAGGGGACATACTTACCCAGCGCTGGCTTGGAGACAGGACACCACCGGCGACCGCTCCCTGCTTGAATGCCACCGACATGCAGCCCTACCAGGGCCATCGTGACATCATCCAGAGACTCCGCACCGGCCGAGGTAGGAGACCCCCCCGCTACCTGAGTCGGCCGGCCGGTCTGGGATCCTTTTGTATATTCTGCAGGATCCCGTCCCATTAGGAACAGGAAACCAACTGATGCGTGGGAGAGGTGCCGCACTTTTGTATCTGTGGGTTTCCTGTTCCTAAAGGGGCGGATCCCCTCTCTCGTGGTGCTGTCATGGGAGTCCGAATAAATGTTGTTTATTAACTATATTATGTGATATAACTCTCTAATTTAAGGGCATAAAAACGAAAAATTTGAAAATTGCTAAATTTTCATAATTTTCGACAAATTTCTGTTTTTTTCACAAATAAATGCAAGTCATATCGAAGAAGTTTTACCACTATCATAAAGTACAATATGTCACGAGAAAACAATCTCAGAATCACCAGGATCCGTTGAAGCGTTTCAGAGTTATGACCTCATAAAGTGACAGTGGTCAGAATTGTAAAAATTGGCCGTGTCACTTAGGTGAAAACAGGCTTTGGGGTGAAGGGGTTAAATGTGGGGAAAATACCGGAAGTGAGGGAAAGGTTGAATATTTTTGTTAGGTGAGAGGTGACAGCCGGGGAAAGGGACTGAAGGAGATGTGACGGAATGGGGTCACTGGTGCAAGTGGTCGGGCGAGAAGATGCAAGGAGCCTGCTTACTTCTTCAGTAACTGGTTCAAAGTCAGAGAGTAAACTAGATGCAGTGGGGGAGGGAGGACAGTGCATGGTATGAAGAGATTGGGAGATGATTTCCTGTAGAATGTGGTCAATTTTTTCTTTGAAGTAATTGGCCAGATCGTCAGCACGGAGATCTGTGGTTGGGGCCTGCTCTCTTGGGTTGAGTAGGGACTGGAAAGTGTCGAAGAGACGTTTAGGGTTATTGGACAGTGAGGTGATGAGGGTGTTGAAATAGGTTTGTTTGGAGAGGTGAAGGGCAGAGTTGTATGTTTTTAGCATGAACTTATAATGGATGAAATCTTCGGGTAATTAGATTTTCTCCAGATGTTCGGCGCACCTGGAGCCCCGCTGCAGGAAACGTGTTTGCAGCGTGTGCCACGGTTGTCGCCGTCTGTGTCGAGTTGTTCTATGTATAGGAGGTGCAGCTTCATCCAGGGCACTTTGCAGGGTTTGATTGTAATGCTTCAGAGCAGAATCAGGACATGAGATGGAGAAGATTGGGGCCAATGAGGACTGCAAGTTCTTCATAAATTTCTGGGTGTTAATGGCCTGTATGTTTCTATAAGTGTGAAAAGTGGGGGTGACCTGAGCGGGATGGCAGTTCTTGATAGAGAATGAAAGAAGGTTGTGGTCAGAGAGCGGGAGAGGGGAGTTTGTGAAAACGTCCAGTGAACAAAGCCGGGAGAAAACCAAGTCAAGGGAGTTTCCATCTTCATGCGTTGGAGAGTTAGTATGCTGCGAGAGGCTGAAAGAGGAGGTTAGAGATAAAAGGTGAGAAGCAGATGGGGAGAGGGGAGAAGCAATGGGGATGTTGAAATCACCCATGATGAGGGTGGGGGTGTCACAGGAGAGAAAGTGTGGAAGCCAGGTGGCAAAGTGATCCAGGAACTGATGAGAGGGACCGGGAGGACGATACACCACCGCCACTCGCATGGAGAAGGGGACGTAGAGTCTGACAGCATGGACCTCAAAGGAAGGGAATACAAGTGAGGGTACTTGGGGGATAACTTGGAAGGTACATTTGGGTGAAAGGAGCAGACCAAAGCCTCCACCTGCTCTGTTGTCTGATCTTGGGGTATGAGAAAAGTGTAGTCCACCATAGGAGAGAGCAGCAGCGGCTGTGGTGTCTGACTGCTGGATCCAGGTTTCAGTAAGAGCCAGGGGATTAAGAGAATTAGAAAGGAAGAAGTCATGAATGAAGGAGAGTTTATTACACACAGAGCGAGAATTCCAAAGGGCACAATTGAAAGAGACAGAAGGCATGCATGGAATATTAATAAGGTTAGAGGGGTTTCTGGGTGTAGCAATTGGGAGGTTTGACTGGCTATAACATGGGGGGCCGGGGTTTGGAGAGATGTCTCCAGCGACTAGGAGGAGGATAGAAAGAGTGAGCAGATGGTTAAGTGATTTGTGAGAGCGTCTCTTGTGTTGGATGGTGGGACTGAATGGATTTGCGCTGTTAAGCAATGTGAACAGAGCATGAGTGCTATACATAGGAGAGGCAAGGACAGAGGGGCCGATATGGATGGAGTGTATGGAGTTTATGCAAGGGCAGTGAATGTGAGTGAATGCAGCAGCCAGGATATAGATTATACAAATACATATGGTGAATATTTGTTCTGTTCCAAATGAATAGGGAATAGGTTTAGATTGTCTTACCTGTCTCCTGCCCTGTCTAACTGCCATGTTATAACTGCTGAATACTTAGAAAAAAATAATATGAAGAAAACTACACGAATAATAGTGCACGAATGCAACCCTGCATGAATGCATCCCCAAGCTATGTCTACATTTATAGAAGGCTAGCTCTTAGATCTCACTTTTTTTTTTTTTTTTCTCGTTACCAATCAATCTAACTCAGTTGAGACAGCAGGACACAATAAATGTAGTGTTCAGATAAACAAATGTCCAGGTCTACATGGATCATAAGCCCCTTTGAAACAGTTATGTGATCTCTCTGCATAAGGACAAGCAGAAGTGAGTTAAAGGGAACCTACCACCCCGTTTTTTAAAAATGAGATAAAAATAGTGTGAAATAGGGGCAGAGCTGGGCTTTACATTAGGGCCTTTTCGGTGCCTTTACACCCCCGTTAGGCTGCCCAAATACCTTTGTGAAGTGGCCGTTTTCTGCTGTCACTCAAGTGGGTCAGGTCGGATGGGCGTGGTCACAGCGCTGTTTGTCCCCCAGGATCCTGCTCATCATTACGTTGGTGGCGTAGTGGTGTGCGCATGTCCAGCAGGCGAATCCACTGCCCAGGAGATGAATAACGGCGCGGTCTTCGCTATTCAGCCGTTTACCGGTGGGCGCGGCCATCTTTCCTGTGGCCGCGCCTGCGCAGATGGAGCGCTCTTCTGCCCGGGACTTCAGGAAAATGGCCGCCGCGATCTCCATCTGCGCACGCGCGGAATCCCGCGGCCATTTTCCTGAAGTCCCGGGCAGCAGAGCGCTCCATCTGCGCAGGCGCGGCCACAGGAAAGATGGCCGCGCCCACCGGTAAACTGCTGAATAGCGAAGACCGTGCCGTTATTCATCTCCTGGGCAGTGGATTCGCCTGCTGGACATGCGCACACCACTACGCCACCAACGTAATGATGAGCAGGATCCTGGGGGACAAACAGCGCTGTGACCACGCCCATCCGACCTGACCCACTTGAGTGACAGCAGAAAACAGCCACTTCACAAAGGTATTTGGGCAGCCTAACGGGGGTGTAAAGGCACCAAAGAGGCCCTAATGTAAAGCCCAGCTCTGCCCCTATTTCACACTATTTTTATCTCATTTTTAAAAAACGGGGTGGTAGGTTCCCTTTAAATATCTATAAACACAAACAAATGCATAATAAGATGACTAACATATATAGATATATGCAGGATTCAATGCCGAAGATAGAATGACTCAGATACCATTCAAGCTGCTTGCTGTCAGGGAATGGAGCAATAGACATGCAGGATATTTCAGTTCAGGGAATGAATATATGTTTATATTCATGTATATACCATCCTCATACATGTCATATATGCCATCCTCATACATGCCATGTACATATATACTTTCCTCATACATGTCATATATACCATCCTCATACATGCCATGTACATATATACCATCCTCATATGTCATCTATGCCATCCTCATACATGCCATGTACATATATACTTTCCTCATACATGTCATACATACCATCCTCATACATGTCATATATACCATCCTCATACATGCCATGTACATATATACCATCCTCATATATCATCTATGCCATCCTCATACATGTCATATATACCATCCTCATACATGCCATGTACATATATACTTTCCTCATACATGTCATATATACCATCCTCATACATGCCATGTACATATATACCATCCTCATATGTCATCTATGCTATCCTCATACATGTCATGTACATATATACTGTCCTCATACATGTCATATATACCATCCTCATACATGCCACATATACCATCCTCATACATGCCATGTACATATATACCATCCTCATGTCATCTATGCCATCCTAATACATGTCATATATGCTATCCTCATACATGTCATGTACATATATACTGTCCTCATACATGTCATATATACCATCCTCATACATGCCACATATACCATCCTCATACATGCCATGCACTTATATACCATCCTCATACATGTAATATACACCATCCTCACATATTTAATATATACCATCCTCATACATGTGCTTATTTCTATCCTCACACATGTAATATACAGGTGCATCTCACAAAATTACAATATCATCCAAAAGTTAATTTATTTCAGTTCTTCAATACAAAAAGTGAATCTCCTATATTCTATAGTCATTACACACAGAGTGATCTATTTCACGTGTTTATTTCTGTTAATGTTGATGATTATGGCTTACAGCCAATGAAAACCCAAAAGTCATTATCTCAGTAAATTAGAATACGTTATAACACCATTATTTATTTATTTACTTTATAACACCAGCTTGAAAAATGATAGTAAAATCTGAAATGTTCCCTATTGAAATGTCTGTTCAGTAAATGTCGTCAGTACTTGGTCGGGATCCTTGTGCATCAATTACTGCATCAATGCGGCGTGGCATGGAGGCGATCAGCCTGTGGCACTGCTGAGGTGTTATGGAAGAGGGATCAAATACTTGTTTCTCACTGCAAAATGTATGAGGGACATACGTTTATTTGAAATGTGATTTTCTGGATTTTATTTTTGATATTCTATCTCAATATTAAAATTAATCTACTCTTAAAATTATAGACTGTTCATGTCTTTTGTCAGTGGGCAAACTTATAAAATCAGCAAGGGATCAAATACTTATTTCCCCACTGTAGATATGTATATGACATGTATGGAGGTACGAGGATGGTACATTTGACATGTATGAGGATGGTATATACAGTAATATACAGTGGGTACGGAAAGTAAATTCAAAAAAGTTCATTTTTTTTCTCATTAATGTACACTCTGCACCCCATCTTGACTGAAAAAAAAAAAATTCAGAAATTTTTGCAAATTTAATAAAAAACAAAAACTGAAATATCACATGGTCATAAGTCTTCAGCCCCTTTGCTCAGACTCTCATTTGTAAGTCACCTGCTGTCCTCCATTTCCTTGTGATCCTCCTTGAGATGGTTCTACTCCTTCATTGGAGTCCAGCTGTGTGTAATTACACTGATAGGACTTGATTTGGAAAGGCGCACACCTGTCTATATAAGACCTCACAGCTCACAGTGCATGTCAGACCAAATGAGGATCATGAGATCAAAGGAACTGTCCAAGGAGCTTAGAGACAGAATTGTGGCACAGATCTGGCCAAGGTTACAAAAGAACTTCTGCAGTACTCAAGGTTCCTAAGAGCACAGTGGCCTCCATAATCCTTAAATGGAAAAAGTTTGGGACCACCAGAAGTCTTCCTAGACCTGGCCGTCCAGCCAAACTGAGCAATCGTGGGAGAAGAGCCTTGGTGAGAGAGGTAAAGAAGAACCCCATGATCACTGTGGCTGAGCTCCAGAAATGAAGGAGGGAAGATAGGAGAAAGTTCTACAAAGTCACCTATCACTGTGTCATACCTGCCGCTCCTGACGCTGCGGCCGCTTCCTCCATTAGTTCCTCTCGTTGCGCTCCTGCTGTCCGTCCCGGGCATCGCGCCGCTCCCTCGTTCTCTCTTGCGGCTGCTGGGGGTCTTCAGCGTGGCGCTCGTGCTCCCTCCTTCCTCCGGCCGGCGTCTGCTCCGCACATGCCCCTTAGGTCGCGGGCGCGCGCTCTTCCTCCCTCTTAACCCCTTCCGCGTCCTCCCTGTTTCACCTCTACCAATCAGGTGATTCCTTTGCCTTTATCAGGCGCCCTCCCCATAATGGAGGCGCCTGATTATTGTTGTGCTTTTGTTCGCAGTGTTAGGCCTTTTTCTCCTCAGTCTGGTTGCGTCTACTTTCAGCTGTGTTCCTATTTTCCGTTTTGCCTCCTCTGTCTTTCTTGTTCCAGTCCAGCCTCCCTCGTTCTGTTCCCAGCCTCCCTTCCTCTTACCATTCAGTCTTGTTTTACGTCCCTCTCCTCAGTCTGTTATTTTTCCTGAGCCGCTCCTCTTGTACCAGCTGTTGCAGTGTAGTTCCCCTTGGGCTTGCTCCCCACTATCCCTGTATAGGGGTAGCCTCTCCCCGGGGTTGCTCGTCCTTGGGTCGTCTGCACTGTGACCCTGAGGGTCCACTCTCTCTTGTACGCCTCTGTGCGTCACACACTGCAGCCTCCGCCAGTCAGGCCTTTATGGCAGAGTGGCCCGACGGAAGCCTCTCCTCAGTGCAAGACATATGAAAGCCGCATAGAGTTTGCTAAAATCCACATGAAGGACTCGCAGACTATGAGAAATAAGATTCTCTGGTCTGACGAGACGACGATAGACCTTTCTGGTGATAATTCTAAGCGGTATGTGTGGAGGAAACCAGGTACTGCTCATCACCTGCCCAATACAATCCCAACAGTGAAGCATGGTGGTGGCAGCATCATGCTATGGGGGTATTTTTCAGCTGCAGGGACAGGACGACTGGTTGTCATTGAAGGAAACATGAATGCGGCCAAGTACAGAGATATCCTGGATGAAAACCTCTTCTAAAGTGCTCTGGACCTCAGACTTGGCTGAGGGTTCACCTTCCAACAAGACAATGACCCTAAGCACACAGCTAAGATAACAAAGGAGCGGCTTCAGAACAAATCTGTGACCATTCGTGACTGGACCAGGCAGAGCCCTGACCTAAACCCAATGGAGCATCTCTGGGGAGACCTGAAAATGGCGTCCACCAATGTTCATTATCCAACCTGACGGGACAGGAGAGGATCTGCAAGGAAGAATGGCCGAGGATCCCCAAATCCAGGGGGGAAGAACTTGTTGCATCAATCCCAAGAACACTCATGGCTGTACTAGCTTTCTGTACCCGCAAACTGAGAATAAAGAGCACAAAAGTCCCAGACAAAAATAGATAAAATTTATTCAAAACACATGTAAAACAGACAAGAAATAATAGCAATTAATTTAAGGACAAAGTCGAATAGTTAATGACACAGATGTAGCACAATGGGTCCACCTTTTGTTCAATGGAGGGGGAGCAAAATGTGGCACAAAGTTTAGAAAATAAGAAAGTGCTCATGCAGTGAATAGGTCAAAGGTCCCATGTAAAGTCTGAACAAATTTGAAAACTATCCTGCTCAAAAAACAGTACTCAGTAATACAGAATATATAACCAGCTTATTAGCATGACTGGTACAAAATAATCACAGAAGAGAGCAGTATAGCCAGCAAAAGTCAGTCAATACATACAGTATTATGTAGAAAAAATAGAATGCAGGTCACTTTAAAAGAAACCACAAAACATCAGTGAGAAAGCCAAAGATTACCCTTACCCCCGCAGCGCCGCCGGGCACCCTCGAAGCACCAGCAGACACCCCCTCATCCCGGCCTGGGGCAACGGTACTGGTCAGGAATATCCGCATTATAAGACGCACCCCCATTTCCCCCCCAAATTTGGGGAGAAAAAAAGTGCGTCTTATAATCCAAAAAATACGAGATATATATATATATATATATATATATATATATATATATATATATATATATATATACACATATACACACACACACACACACACACACACACACACACATGCAGTACAGACCAAAAGTTTGGACACACCTTCTCATTTAAAGATTTTTCTGTATTTTCATGACTATGAAAACTGTACATTCACACTGAAGGCATCAAAACTATGAATTAACACATGTGGAATTATATACCGTATTTTTCGGACTACAAGACGCACTTTTTCCCCCCCAAAAAAGGGGGGAAAATAGGAGGTGCGTCTTATAGTCGTAATGCAGGCTTACCCGCAGTGGTGTGGTGGCGGCGGCAGAGGTGCGGTATGGCGTGCACAGGGTCCCTTTCACAGATGAGGTGATGCAGCAGCCCGGTAAGCAGCAGAGCCGGGTGAATCATGTTATCGGTGGTGGCGGCCATCTTCCTGAGGCAGCGCGTGCGCAGGTGGAGTGCTCTGCTTCCCGGGGCTTCAGGAAAATGGCCTCGGGATGCCGCACGTGCGCATATGGAGATCGCGGCGGCCATTTTCCTGAAGCAGAGTTCGCAGATTTAGATCTCTGCTTCAGGAAAATGGCCGCCGCGATCTCCATCTGGCCTCCCGCGGCCATTTTCCTGAAGCCCCGGGAAGCAGAGCACTCCATCTGCGCACGCGCGGCCTCAGGAAGATTGCCGCCACCACCGATAACATGATTCACCCGGCTCTGCAGCTGCCGGGCTGCTGCATCACCTTACCTGTGAAAGGGACCCTGCGAACGCCATACCGCACCTCTGCCGTCGCCACACCACTGCTGCCACCCCCCCATGGACACCATTCCGCTGCGTCACCTCACCTGTGGAAGGGACCCTGCTCACGCCATACCGCACCTGTTATGAACTGGTGGTTTAGAAGCAACATGGGACGAGCTCTGGAGGAGGTGGTACCTGTACTGACCGCAGTTCCTGGGCTAAACACAACACTAGAAGTAGCCGTGGGATGTTCCTGTCACTCCCTAGACACCTCGTCACAGCCGGAGGACTAACTACCCCTAGAGATAGAAACAGGAAAGCTATCTTGCCTCAGAGAAAATTCCCAAAGGATAGGACAGCCCCCCACAAATATTGACTGTGAGTGGAGAGGGGAATGACATACGCAGAATGAAACCAGGATGTAGCAAAGGAGGCCAGTCTAGCTAGATAGATAGAACAGAACAGAATACTGTGCGGTCAGTATTAAAAACTAGAAAATCCACCACAGAGTTTACAAAAATCTCCACACCTGACTAAAGGTGTGGAGGGTAAATCTGCTTCCCAGAGCTTCCAGCTTAACTGAATAAAATACATAATGACAAGCTGGACTAGAAAAAACATAGAAAGTGCAGAAAGATTAAGTCCACAACAAGTGGACTGCAAAAGAACAAAGCAAGGACTTCTCTTTGCTGAACTGGTCAGAATATCAGGGAAATCCAAGCAGAGATGTGAATCCAACCAGGAACCATTGACAACTGGCACAGGCTGAAGGATGGAACCAGACTAAATAGCCGAGCCAGAAAGGCAATCAGTGGAAGCAGCTGCTGACTACTAAATCCAAGGAGCAGCAGTACCACTTAAAACCACCGGAGGGAGCCTAAGAGCAGAACTCACAAAAGTGCCACTTACAACCACCGGAGGGAGCCCAAGAGCAGAATTCACAACAGTACCCCCCCCCCCTTGAGGAGGGGTCACCGAACCCTCACCAGAGCCCCCAGGCCGATCAGGACGAGCCAAGTGAAAAGCACGAACCAAATCGGCGGCATGGACATCGGAGGCAACAACCCAAGAATTATCCTCCTGGCCATAACCCTTCCACTTGACAAGATACTGAAGCCTCCGCCTCGAAAAACGAGAATCCCAAATTTTCTCCACCACATATTTCAACTCCCCATCAACCAACACCGGGGCAGGAGGATCAACAGAGGGAACAACGGGCACCACATATCTCCGCAACAAAGATCTATGGAAAACATTATGGATGGCAAAAGAGGCTGGAAAGGCCAAACGAAAAGATACCGGATTGATAATCTCAGAAATCTTATAAGGACCAATAAACCGAGGCTTGAACTTAGGGGAAGAAACCTTCATAGGAACATGACGAGAAGATAACCAGACTAAATCCCCCACACGAAGCCGGGGACCAACACACCGACGGCGGTTAGCAAAACGTTGAGCCTTTTCCTGAGACAACGTCAAATTGTCTACCACATGAGTCCAAATCTGCTGTAACCTGTCCATTACAGAATCCACACCTGGACAATCAGAAGGCTCAACCTGCCCCGAAGAAAAACGAGGATGAAAACCAAAATTACAAAGAAAGGCGAAACCAAAGTAGCCGAACTAGCCCGATTATTAAGGGCAAACTCGGCCAACGGCAAGAAAGCCACCCAATCATCCTGGCCAGCAGACACAAAGCATCTCAAATAGGTTTCCAAGGTCTGATTAGTTCGCTCAGTTTGGCCATTTGTCTGAGGATGAAACGCTGAAGAAAAAGACAAATCAATGCCCATCCTAGCACAAAAGGCCCGCCAAAACCTAGAAAAACTGGAAACCTCTGTCAGACACAATATTCTCCGGAATGCTATGCAAACGAACCACATGCTGAAAAAACAATGGAACCAAATCAGAGGAGGAAGGCAATTTAGGCAAAGGTACCAAATGGACCATTTTAGAGAACCGGTCACAAACCACCCAGATAACAGACATCTTCTGGGAAACGGGAAGATCCGAAATAAAATCCATGGAAATATGCGTCCAGGGCCTCTCAGGGACCGGCAAAGGCAAAAGCAACCTACTAGCGCGGGAACAGCAAGGCTTGGCCCGGGCACAAGTCCCACAGGACTGCACAAAAGAACGCACATCCTGCGACAAGGAAGGCCACCAAAAGGACCTAGCAACCAAATCTCTGGTACCAAAAATCCCAGGATGACCAGCCAACACCGAACAATGAACCTCAGAAATTACCTTACTTGTCCATCTATCAGGAACAAACAGCTTCCCCACAGGACAGCGGTCAGGTTTATCAGCCTGAAATTCCTAAAGCACCCGCCGTAAATCAGGGGAGATGGCAGAAAGAATCACCCCTTCCTTAAGAATGCCAACCGGCTCAAGGACTCCAGGAGAATCAGGCAAAAAACTCCTAGAGAGGGCATCAGCCTTAACATTCTTAGATCCCGGAAGATACGAGACCACAAAATCAAAACGGGAGAAAAACAGGGACCATCGAGCCTGTTTAGGGTTCAACCGCTTGGCCGACTCGAGGTAAATCAGATTCTTATGATCGGTCAAGACCACAACGCGGTGCTTGGCTCCCTCAAGCCAATGTCGCCACTCCTCAAATGCCCACTTCATGGCCAACAACTCCCGATTGCCGACATCATAATTGCGCTCCGCAGGCGAAAACTTTCTGGAAAAAAAGGCACACGGTTTCATCAAAGAACCATCAGAACTCCTCTGAGACAAAACGGCCCCTGCCCCAATCTCAGAAGCGTCAACCTCAACCTGAAAAGGAAGAGAAACATCCGGCTGACGCTACACAGGGGCAGAAGTAAATCGGCGTTTAAGCTCCTGAAAGGCCTCAACAGCCGCAGAGGACCAATTCGTCACATCAGCGCCTTTCTTCGTCAAATCGGTCAGGGGCTTAACCACACTGGAAAAGTTGGCAATGAAACGGCGATAAAAATTAGCAAAGCCCCAAAATTTCTGAAGGCTCTTCACCGATGTGGGTTGAATCCAGTCATGAATGGCTTGGACCTTAACAGGATCCATTTCTATAGACGAGGGAGAAAAAATAAAACCCCAAAAAGAGACCTTCTGAACTCCAAATAGGCACTTAGACCCCTTCACAAATAAAGCATTATCACGAAGGATCTGGAATACCATCCTGACCTGCTTCACATGAGACTCCCAATCATCGGAAAAAATCAAAATATCATCCAAATACACAATCATGAATTTATCAAGATAATTGCGGAAAACATCATGCATGAAGGACTGAAATACAGAAGGAGCATTAGAGAGTCCGAATGGCATCATAAGGTATTCAAAATGGCCTTCAAGCGTATTAAATGCAGTTTTCCATTCGTCACCCTGTTTAATACGAACAAGATTATATGCCCCTCGAAGGTCAATCTTAGTAAACCTACTAGCCCCCTTGATCCGAGCAAACAAATCAGAAAGCAAAGGTAAAGGGTATTGGAATTTGACCGTGATCTTATTAAGAAGGCGATAATCAATACAGGGTCTCAAGGAGCCATCCTTCTTGGCAACAAAAAAGAATCCCGCTCCCAATGGTGACGAAGACGGCCGAATATGCCCTGTCATGATTCTCAATGGCGAGAGAACATAGCCCAGCATATATGAGAACTAGCTCTTGGAAGATGGAAACTATACTGACCATGAACTAAACCTGCCGCACAACTAGAAGTGGCCGGGTAGCATGCCTACGTTTTTTATCCCTAGATGCCCAGCGCCAGCCGGAGAACTACCTAATCCTAGCAGAGGAAAAGACAGTCCTGGCTCACCTCTAGAGAAATTTTCCCAAAAGGCAGACAGAGGCCCCCACATATATTGGCGGTGATTTTAGATGAAATGACAAACGTAGTATGAAAATAGGTTTAGCAAAATCGAGGTCCGCTTACTAGATAGTATGAAGACAGAAAGGGCACTTTCATGGTCAGCAGAAATCCCTATCAAAACACCATCCAGAAATTACTTTAAGACTCTAGCATTAACTCATAACACCAGAGTGGCAATTTCCGCTCACAAGAGCTTTCCAGACACAGTAACGAAACAGCAGCTGTGAACAGGAACAAAATGCAAAAACACACAAGGACAAAAGTCCAACTTAGCTGGTAGTTGTCTAGTAGCAGGAACATGCACAGAAAGGCTACTGATTACATTGTTGACCGGCATGAAACTGACAGAGGAGCAAGGTTATATAGCGACTCCCACATCCTGATAGGAGCAGGTGAACAGAGGGGATGATGCACACAAGCTAAATTCCACAAGTGGCCACCGGGGGAGCCCAGAATCCAATTTCACAACAATGCCCCTTCTCCAAAGACTCCTTAACATAACTCCGCATGGCCTGGCACAGACAGATTGAAGTCGGCCCTTAGGGAACTTACAGCCAGGAATCAAGTTAATAGCACAATCACAGTCCCTATGTGGAGGAAGGGAACTGGACTTGGGTTCATCAAATACATCCTGGAAATCCGACAAAAACTCAGGAACTTCTGAAGAGGGGGAAGAGGAAATTGACATCAAAGGAACGTCACTATGTACCCCTTGACAACCCCAACTAGTCACAGACATAGATTTCCAATCCAGCACCGGATTATGTCCCTGTAACCATGGAAAACCCAGTACAACAACATCATGCAAATTATGCAGCACCAGAAAACGGCAATCTTCCTGATGTGCTGGAGCCATGCACATGGTCAGCTGAGTCCAATACTGAGGTTTATCCTTGGCCAACGGTGTAGCATCAATGCCCCTCAAAGGAATAGGGCTCTGCAAAGGCTGCAAGGAAAAACCACAGCGCCTGGCGAATTCCAAATCCATCAAGTTCAGGGCAGCACCTGAATCCACAAATGCCATGACAGAAAAGGACGATAATGAGCAAATCAAAGTCACAGATAAGAGAAATTTAGGCTGTACAGTACTGATGGTACCAGACCTAGCGACCCTCTTAGTATGCTTAGGGCAATCAGAAATAACATGAGCAGAATCACCACAGTAAAAACACAGCCTATTCTGGCGTATGAATCCCTGCCGTTCTGCTCTAGTCAAAATCCTATCACATTGCATAGGCTCAGGACTCTGCTCAGAGGATACTGCCATATGGTGCACAACTTTGCGCTCGCGCAGGCGCCGATCAATCTGAATGGCTAGACACATAGATTCGCCCAAACCAGCAGGCGTGGGGAACCCCACCATAACATCTTTAAGGGCTTCAGAAAGACCCTTTCTGAAAATTGCTGCCAGAGCCTCCTCATTCCATTTAGTGAGCACAGACCATTTTCTAAATTTCTGGCAGTATACTTCTGCCGCTTCCTGACCCTGACACAGGGCCAACAAGGTCTTTTCTGCATGATCCACAGAATTAGGTTCGTCATACAACAATCCGAGCGCCTGAAAAAATGCGTCTACATTAAGCAATGCCGGATCCCCTGATTCAAGAGAGAATGCCCAGTCCTGAGGGTCACCACGCAGCAGAGAGTTGACAATTTTAACCTGCTGAATGGAATCACCAGAGGAACGGGGTTTCAAGGCAAAAAACAATTTGCAGTTATTTTTAAAGTTCAAAAACTTGGATCTGTCCCCAAAAAACAAATCAGGGGTTGGAATTCTAGGCTCTAAAGCCGGAGTCTCGACAACATAATCTTGGATACTCTGTACTCTTGCAGCGAGATGATCCACACGAGTAAACAAACCCTGAACATCCATGCCAGCGCCAAAATCCTGAACCACCCAGAGATTAAGATGAAAAAAAAGACAAAACAGACTGCAGAAAAAAAAATGGCTCAGAACTTCCTTTTCCTTCTTTTGAGATGCATTTAAATCATTTTTGGCCAGTTGTACTGTTATGAACTGGTGGTTTAGGAGCAACATGGGTCGAGCTCTGGAGGAGGTGGTACCTGTACTGACCGCAGTTCCTGAGCTAAACACAACACTAGAAGTAGCCGTGGGATGTTCCTGTCACTCCCTAGACACCTCGTCACAGCCGGAGGACTAACTACCCCTAGAGATAGAAACAGGAAAGCTATCTTGCCTCAGAGAAAATTCCCAAAGGATAGGACAGCCCCCCACAAATATTGACTGTGAGTGGAGAGGGGAATGACATACGCAGAATGAAACCAGGATGTAACAAAGGAGGCCAGTCTAGCTAGATAGAACAGAACAGAATACTGTGCGGTCAGTATTGAAAACTAGAAAAATCCACCACAGAGTTTACAAAAATCTCCACACCTGACTAAAGGTGTGGAGGGTAAATCTGCTTCCCAGAGCTTCCAGCTTAACTGAATAAATACATAATGACAAGCTGGACTAGAAAAAACATAGAAAGTGCAGAAAGATTAAGTCCACAACAAGTGGACTGCAAAAGAACAAAGCAAGGACTTATCTTTGCTGAACTGGTCAGAATATCAGGGAAATCCAAGCAGAGATGTGAATCCAACCAGGAACCATTGACAACTGGCACAGGCTGAAGGATGGAACCAGGCTAAATAGCCGAGCCAGAAAGGCAATCAGTGGAAGCAGCTGCTGACTACTAAATCCAAGGAGCAGCAGTACCACTTAAAACCACCGGAGAGAGCCCAAGAGCAGAACTCACAAAAGTGCCACTTACAACCACCGGAGGGAGCCCAAGAGCGGAATTCACAACACGCACCTCTGCCGTCGCCACACCACTACTGCAACCCCCCATGGACACCAGGCCGTGGCGTCGCCCACCTAAGCAGGAAGGGACCCTGCTAAGGTGCACGCCGTACCGCATCACCCCACCTCTGCTGACACCATGCCTCCTGTGACCCTGCTCTGCCACCGCCAGCCCTCAGGTAAGATACTGTAAATTCGGACAATAAGACGGACCCCCATCTGATAAAAAAATCTTTTTTTCTGCAATTTTCACCCCAAATTTGGGGTGCGTCTTATGGTCCGGTGCATCTTATAGTCTGAAAAATACAAGGCAAGTGCTAAGCATCTCTGGGAACTCCTTCAAGATTGTTGGAAGACCATTCCCGGTGACTACCTCTTGAAGCTCATCAAGAGAATGCCAAGAGTGTGCAAAGCAGTCATCAAAGCAAAAGGTGGCTACTTTGAAGAACCTAGAATATAAGACATAATTTCAGTTGTTTCACACTTTTTTGTTAAGTATGTAATTCCACATGTGTTAATTCATAGTTTTGATGCCTTCAGTGTGAATTTACAATTTGCATAATCATGAAAATACAGAAAAATCTTTAAATGAGAAGGTGTGTCCAAACTTTTGCTCTATACTGTATATATCACACCCCGTGTCCTTGCCTGCTTTCTCACCTGGCTTGGTGCTTTGTGGGAGAATTGTGTAGGATTGTCTGGGAAATGTTACCGCCTGAGTGTTCAGGAAATGGAGCGTATCACGCAGCAAAAACAAACATCTCCATATACACTGGAGCATGTGGGGACCTGACGTCACTCGCCGTAACCATTCCAATCTGATGGCGGTGGCCATTCTTGGTGTTCTGTAAAATGTAAATGTAAAACACGTAACCAAAGAAGTCGTGTGATGGTCGACATTCGCTCTACATGAAACCCAATCATGTTCTTACTTTCCAGCAATTACAGCAAAGGCTCGTAGAAACTGCAGCGTTCTGGCGGAGGAGCAGGTCCACCAGCAGTTACGCCCTTTCGAGAGCGGTCACCTGGAAGGACAGATATCCTCATCAATGAGATCCTACAGATCTGTGGCCACATCCTCTAATCACCAGCATATTACTAACAAGACACATGCTGAGCAGATACCCAAGTGGTATAAGTATTTACTTTTCAGAGCTGAAATCTCCCAACATCTCCTGCTCAATGTCTCTGCAGACTTCCATGCTGGGAAGAGTTGTCTTTGCACCAGGCTCCATACAGTATTCTGAAGAATGAAAATGATTTCCTACTTTGCACGAAAGGTCAGCTAAGCTGCAAGATCGTGCCCATGCGCAAGCTTGCTGACAGTTTCCATTAACATTCAGCAGAATAGCGAGTGCAGCTCTGGAGTAAAATACAGCATAAAACTTAGAAGAAAACATGCAATACAATTAAGAAAGTGAGAGCTGAACAGGGTGCAGAGTTGGTGGATAATCAGTGCTGACGTCTATGTAATTCAGGACCTGTAGAAAGTTACATTCCGTGGTAGAAAAATGACAGCCTGCAAGAGATGGGGAAGAAGACTGACGAAAAACTCCTCTGCCCTAGAAAAAGCCGTGTGAACGGAGCTTTATCCCCCGCCTCCATCGCTGCTTGGTTGCCCTCACCTGGGAACAGTCTTCGTCAGGCTCGGTTATTCGCACTGACACCAATACTTGTACAATTAGTGCCAGATGGAAGCACGGTCAGAACCTAAGAAAAGCAGAAGCCACCGCAAATGGGAGCGAACTGCAAATAATTCACCCAACAGGAACACATTATGCAATTTAGTAGTAGATGTTACATTACTGCAGCCGCCTGGAGCACAAGAGGTTAAATGGAAGGTCCCTGCGAGGTCCTGACATGTAGTAAAATTTAGTGATCTATGTGAGCGATTATCCCCTAGGAACCAGATGATGGATCTTCTCATGAGAACCATATAATCTCCAGGAATTCTTCAGCATTGTTGTCCCCATTTTGGGGTGGCCCCATGTGACAGCATAACAGGAAAGGGAAGAGCGGCGCTGGTCACATGGTTTCTCAAAAAAATTAATGGCTGCCAGGGACCAGAGAATAATAAAGTGTTTTTGGTAAAGTTCCCCCCCCCCTAGGTTTTATCATTGTATAGTTAGAAGTTTTGCAGTTTAGGATTTTCTTCATTACCCCTCGAGTTCCCTGCGGCTCTTCAGGTAAAGCCACTTATTTGGTCAGTATTTTACATCAGTATCTGTAAGCCAAAACCAGGAGTGGCTGAAAAATACAGCAGTGGTGATGAGTTTCTATGATACTTCTCTTCTTCTGACTTTGGCTTACAAACACTGAAAGTGTGAACGTGGCCTAACAGGAACATGTGGGTTTACATTCAGAGATTAAAGCCGTGCTCCCACTCTGCGACCAAAAAATGTGCGACATGCAGATCCATGATGTCAGGTACGGACACAGGCGTCACGGCGCTCTTAGGGTGTGTGTCCACGATCCGGACTAGCAGCGGTTTGGATGCCGTTCACCTGAGCCGAGCTGTAGGTCACAATGGCAGTGCATGGATTTCTAGAACCCGAGCCCACGGTGCTTGTGTCGGTCGCTGTGTAAACTCCCCTGCGGTGCAGGTTTACAGCCGCAGCAGGTCAATTATCTGCAGCAGAGGTCTCACCCACAGCCATTCATTGCAAGCAGTAAGTCTGGAAGGTTCAGTGAACACAGACGGATTCACCTGCGTCACTAGAACGCATTTAGGAAGCAGTTAAAACACGCTGCTATATCCTTACCGTGGGATCGTAGCCTTAGCGGCAGTCGTTTGCCGCCCGCATTGATCTCATAGCGGCACGAATTTATGTGAAAGCAGCCAGAAGCACAGGGCACCTAGTACTGCTCACACAGCTGAGATCTTGTTACACTGTATCAGGCCTAACAATCCTCTGTAAGCTAAACACTATCATACATGACTTCTGTGCAGGGAAGAAGTAACAGCAACACTGGTCAAATGGAGTTTACCTCCAGCCCCCTAATGTATCATAAGGTAGGTGAAGGGGTTAATTCAGCACACAACCCTCCAATGGGTGAGGGGCAAATTCTGAGCTTTACAGAAGTGACAATGACATCAAAGAGGGGGACCTGATTTCAGACTCTGAGGGGTAAGATGGGAGGTGCCGGATGATTAGTAGTGGGCGGAGGAGATGCTCCAGACGAGCAGGGGGTCTACAAAAATCTATCAAAGGCATTTTTGTCTTTTGCTGATGTTTGGGTGGAGGGTGCAGAGAACAGGTTGGTTCAGTCTCAGGTGTTTCCAGTTATATAAAGCCTTGTATCTACATAAGAGAAGAATATCTGTGCCTAAAGGAACGGTGTGTACGCACAACTCGTGTCACGTGTCCAAGAATGACAATGGTCATTTATCGCCAAATCCATGCCCCAAATATTGTAATCCTTGTTGTGCCACATTAGCGATACATCATGCATAATGTGATCCTGACATTATTGATGCATCACCCTCCCTCGGTATATACGGAGACCAATCACTTCACAGCCATCCTGTATACATGGAGCCCGGCTAAGATCTGACCACTGGGGCCATGGCCAGACAGACCGGTGTTTCTGCACAGCATTCTAAAATCCACATAAATCCCAAAGAAAATGGCCCTGATTCATCATGACTGGTGAAAAGTACATTGCAGCAACTCATGATTTAGAAAAGTGGACGTTATCTCGCCCACATTTCAATCATATGGGCATGAAAACTCCAAAAGTCCCATTATTTGTGCACGGCCTCGCACTACGAAAAAACTCTGATTAATCCAAGCATTTTATGCAAGTTTTAGGGATAAATTTGAGAACAATGTGTTTTATAGGGCAAACCAGTGACAACTAAAGGTACCGTTACACTAAACGATTTACCAACGATCACGACCAGCAATACGACCTGGCCGTGATCGTTGGTAAGTCGTTGTGTGGTCGCTGGGGAGCTGTCACAAAGACAGCTCTCCAGCGACCAACGATGCCGAGGTCCCCGGGTAAACATGGGGTTACTAAGCGCAGGGCCGCGCTTAGTAACCCGATGTTTACCCTGGTTACCGTCGTAAATGTAAAAAAAAAAAAAACAGTACATACTTACATTCCGGTTTCTGTCACGTCCCTCGCCGTCAGCTTCCCACACTGACTGTGTCGGCCGTAAAGCACAGCACAGCGGTGACGTCACCGCTGTGCTCTGCTTTTACTTTAAGGCCGGCGCTCACAGTCAGTGCGGGAAGCTGACGGCGAGGGACGTGACAGAAACCGGAATGTAAGTATGTACTGTTTTTTTTTTACATTTACAATGGTAACCAGGGTAAACATCGGGTTACTAAGCGCGGCCCTTTGCTTAGTAACCCCATGTTTACCCTGGTTACAAGTGAACACATCGCTGGATCGGTGTCACACACACCGATCCAGCGATGACAGCGGGTGATCCAGCGATGAAATAAAGTTCTGGACTTCTAGCTCCGACCAGCGATATCACAGCAGGATCCTGATCGCTGCTGCGTGTCAAACACAACGAGATCGCTATCCAGGACGCTGCAACGTCACGGATCGCTGTCGTTCTCGTTCAAAAGTTGCTCAGTGTGACGGTACCCTAAGAGACACTGACATCTCACTCTGGAGGAGAAAAACACACGAGACAGGGTTATTATTCACAGGTTCCCTCCTGTCCGCAGCTTAGGGATAAGATGCCCATTGCCCTCTGTGGTCCTGACTAGAGTGAAGGCTGCACGCTCGGCCTCAGCTCCTTTCACTGTCTATGGGACCTTCTGATCTCTCTCCGGCAGTCTCATACACAATGACTCGAGCAGAGGCAGAGTCTACAACCTTCACTCCATCTAAGGCTGCAGAGCGACATTCTCGGGGAGCCCAGACGTCCAGTGTCAGAAACACTGGAAGTCCCTGTGGTCGGATCCCCAACAAGCAGCCAGTTATCTCCTATGCTACACATAATAGATAACTTGTTTTCTTGGAAATAACATTTGAATATAAGGAGGAAAAAGCTTCAGAAAATAGGAAAACAAAAATTTAATTCAGTGCAATTACACAATACATGTGAAGAAGCCCTATAAAAACCAATGTGACGATGCAGGAAGACAGCTCGGCACTAAATATTATGGAAAACATACATAAAGGCCCCGTCTCACATAGCGAGATCGCTGCTGAGTCACAAGTTTTGTGACGCAACAGCGACCTCAGTAGCGATCTCGCTATGTGTGACACGTACCAGCGACCAGGCCCCTGCTGCGAGATCGCTGGTCGTGTCGGAATGGCCTGGACCTTTTTTTGGTCGTTGAGGTCCCGCTGACATCGCTGAATCGGTGTGTGTGACACCGATCCAGCGATGTCTTCACTGGTAACCAGGGTAAACATCGGGTTACTAAGCGCAGGGCCGCGCTTAGTAACCCGATGTTTACCCTGGTTACCAGCGTAAATGTAAAAAAAAACAAACAGTACATACTCACCATCTGATGTCCGTCAGGTCCCTTGCCGTCTGCTTCCTGCTCTGACTGAGTGCCGCCGTACAGTGAGAGCACAGCACAGCAGTGACGTCACCGCTGCGCTCGGCTCTCACTGTACGGCGGCACTCAGTCAGAGCAGGAAGCAGACGGCAAGGGACCTGACGGACATCAGATGGTGAGTATGTACTGTTTGGTTTTTTTTACATTTACGCTGGTAACCAGGGTAAACATCGGGTTACTAAGCGCGGCCCTACGCTTAGTAACCCGATGTTTACCCGGGTGCTGCAGGGGGACTTCGGCATCGTTGAAGACAGTTTCAACGATGCCGAAGTCGTTCCCCTGATCGTTGGTCGCTGGAGAGAGCTGTCTGTGTGACAGCTCCCCAGCGACCACACAACGACTTACCAACGATCACGGCCAGGTCGTATCGCTGGTCGTGATCGTTGGTAAATCGCTATGTGAGACGGGGCCTTAAGACACCGCAGTAAACATTTGTCTAAGAATATCACGTGGTGCAATCTCAAGTCACTGTATCTAATCCTATGATGAGGGATACTGTCTGCAGAGCACGCACCCGAGCCCAGTCCATATTATTGTGACTGCTGGGAGCAGACGGCCTTGACATCATATAGGTGAGGAGCATGCTGGCCGAGGACACGTGGTGTAAGACCCTCATCATCCACGGATCCAGCTGTGCCGTCAGGTAAGGTGGAGGCAGAGCCTGGTTACAGCAGGTATGACACTGTGATATGGGTGTGGACCTTGTCCTGTTGTGCTGTGGATCCTGACCGGTCACATTCCTACATTCCTATCACCAGAAGTAGAATAAAGAAACCTGAAGACTCAAGAACATCTGGGACCAGCAGAGACTCAGAGCCACGTCCACGAAAACATCCCACAGTCAGCATCTACAGGATCCCAGGATGATACATAATGGATATGAGAATCAGTGATCAGAGGATGCATCCTCGGATCTTCTGCCATCTTACTAGCTAGATCCAGAAATATTTGGAAAGTGACACAAGCTTTGGAATTTTAGCAGTTTACCAAAACATATTCCAGATCCAGTCCTATTATCAATCTGCGCTTAAAGTGCCGACTCGCACCTTAAATTTGAGAGATTCACATCCTAATTGGAGGAAAGGTTTAGGAATTATCACTCTTGAATATGAAGTTGCTTCTTTTTTTTTTTACAGAGACAAAGGTAAATGGACAATTATAGTTACATAGTTACACAGTTATTAAGGTTGAAGGAAGACTTTAAGTCCATCTAGTTCAACCCATAGCCTAACATGCCCTAACATGTTGATCCAGGGGAAGGCAAAAAAAACCCATGTGGTAAGAGTAAGCTCCACCATGGGGAAAAAAAATTCCTTCCCGACCCCACATTATCTCAGAAGATCTTTAGTGGCCTGCATGGGCTATTCCCTAGTTAATCCATCATCAATTAAGCAGGTAAAATGTTTGGAGCTGATTTTAGGTGCGGCATTTGCATTTCGAAGCTGTCGCTGTGAACCCACAACATGCGGACAAAGGAAGAGAAATAGACTATCATTAGGCTGAAATTAAGAAGAAATCCACCAGAGAGTGCAGAAATGCTCTGTGGCACAATCAATAGTTAGGTACAGTCTCCAAAAAAGTGCGCCCTGGAGAGTTTTGGGAACTGAAAAAGGCCTGAACTTCCCTGGAAGACACCAGTGGTGGATGATCGTAGAATCCTTCCCATGGTGAAGAAAACCCCTTCACAACATCCACCCAAGTGAAGTTCATTCTCCATGAAGTCGGAGTCTCAGTATCTAAGTCCACCATAAAGAGATGTCATGAGTACAAATACTGAGGGTTCACCACAAGGTGCAAACCTTTAATCACACGGAAAATAGAAAGGCCAGATTAGACTTTGCCACAAATATCTAAATAAGCCGCACAGTTCTGGAAAAACAAAACGGAGATCACCCTGTACTAGGATAATGAGAAGGAAGTCTGGAGCGGCTCATGATCCTCGGCACATCCTCTGCAACACATGGTGGAGGCGGTGTGATGGTGCGGGCATGCATGGCTGCCATTGGCACCGGTCACTAGTGGTTATTGATGAACGTCCTCTGTAACACATGGTGGAGGCGGTGTGATGGCGCGGGCATGCATGGCTGCCAATCGCACCGGTCATTAGTGGTTATTGATGAGGTGAATGAAGACAGAAGCAGCCGGATGAATCCTATGTGTACAGGGCGATACCTTCTGCTCAGATTCACCAAATGCAGCAAGGATGATTGGACGCTTCACAGGACAGTCGTCCAATCACCCAAAGCATCCTGTGAAAGCAAAGTAGCGGTATATTCTGCAATGGCCGAGACATCACCAGATCTCAGCCCATTGAGACGCATTTCACAGGCTGAAGACTAAACTTTAAATAAACCTGAGATGTCCACTCCAATTGCATCTCACTTGTTTCATTTTACATACAAAATAGATTCCTGTAGAGCTGAAATCACAAAGATTCCTCACCGGCCAAATATTGCTAGACCTAACTGTAGGTTGACAAAATAGTGGAGAAAGCAACACTAATTCTCCAGGAAAAGCAAGGATCCTGCAAATGAAACATGATAAACCCCATTATAAGTGAATGAATGGGATCTGTGGGATCCAACACGGAGTCCTGATTTCCATTTTTTTAACAGAAACCACAACACAGATGTGAACAGAATCTCAGTGGAAATGCAGACGCGTACAGAGTGACGGTAGAGCCGCCCGTACAATGGAGGTAAAGTCTGATCACCGCTCCATCAGCCACAGCTATTCCTCCTATACACATGAATGTCTGCACGGAGGTCGGGCCTTCTCTATAAGGACACCTAGCCGGCCTGCAAAACTTTTCAGGCATGTTTCTCCTCTCCAGACTTCTCCCCCTGACTTCTCTGTAACCCTCTTGCTCCAGACCCCTTTGTCCTCCTTCAGACTCCTCATCTCCTCCTGCTTTGGTCCTCCACGATTAAACCTCTTTGTCTTCCTCCAGACTTCTCTGTCCCCCATTAGCAGACTCTTCTGTTCTCCAACTCCATCCAGACTCCTCCTCTCCGGGCTCCTCTTCTTTTCCTCCAACCCCTTGTGCTAGACTCTATTCTCCTCCTCCTGCAGACCCCTCTGTCCTCCTTCAGACTCCTCATCTTCTCCTGCTTTGGTCCTCCACCATTAAACCTCTTTGTCTTCCTCCAGACTTCTGTCCCCCTTTTGCAAACTGTTCTGTTCTTCATCTCCCTCATGATTTCGGTCCTTCTCCTCCAGCAGATGCCTCGGTCCTCCACCATTGGACTCATCTGTAATCCTCCTCCAGGCCCCTCTTAGCTACCTCCAGACTCCGTTGTCTCATCCAAACCTCTGGTAACTCCTCTGTTCTCACATAAATCCTTTTTCCTCTGCCAGGATTTCTGCCACCAATCCGGACTCCTCTGCCACCCTCGTCAGACTGGTTGGCCAGTGAAGCTGAGATCGGTGGGTCCGCACCACATTTATGTGTGGCCCCCTTAAGTGTGATAGTGGCTGTAACAATCCTTCATCAAGTTATTATTATTACAATAAAGCAGCTGTATAGACACAAACATCACTGCTTTGTCTGCAACAAAACACACAGATTTACAAGCACACTTCAACATTCCCTAAATATTCTTAAACTGTGCCTCCATAGTGGGCACGGCCAACTACTGGGCTGCTCCCTGTCACCTGTGCTGAGTGCACGGCAAGGCGGGGGTTAAGCGAGCAGCGGAGGCCAGATTAAACATTGGCAAAGATGTAAATATTGACAGAATAATTGTCACTAATTGCATTCCTTACATGAGCCAATGGGGAGGGTGGAGGGGTGCGTTACCGCCTCATGTCTCCGTTCCTTATAGAGGACAGACACAGTGTGACACATGGCGCACACTGGCCGCAGACAAGCCTGCCATGATCTGCTCTGTGGTCTCCTATCACCTGGCAGACCGTACATCGCACTTACAGGACGCTGTAGGAGACAAGTCTGAAGCGGCGCAGCACTTATTGCATCAGATTTTTGTGGCGTTTTGTGCCATGCTTTCGGTGTGATAGCGCTGGATACAGTATACCTAGAACCTGTGTACGACTTGTAGTCTGCTCCATCTTTTCCTGAGATGTCTTTGTGTCCCGCTGCTCCGCTCCTCGCCTTCTGCCTCAAACACCTAAGTGTATAATAAGAAGTCAGAGATTTGTGGTTCATCTCCAGTAAAGCTCAAGTGCCGTGATAATAAACTGCGACAAACGAGGCAACTAATGGCTAATGAACACTAAGGTGGGGGGTCCGTCCCCGTGACCTAATGGCCGCGTTCTGGAAACCAATCATCTATTCTGAAGGAACGAGTTTATCCAGATAACCTGCAAGTAACAAGGGAGATTAGGACTACAAAGACCAGATTTAGTGGGTATCTCCAAGCAGCTGGAGGACTAAGGGTTAATAAAAGATCTGGATAGTGATATAGAGTATGTCCCTATAGTCCATCTGCTGGGCAGCAATACAGTCCTCTGTGTGAAGGATATGGGCGCTGACAGGTTGACACGGACACTTGTGTTCTCCACATCTTCTGGCCAGGTAGTTATTTTATTGCCTGCAGGAAGGTCTTGGGTTCATCCCACTAATGATTCCCTGCAGGGGCCTCGGTATCGGCAGAACATCGCCTCTGGGGGAAGAAGCATCGTGCAATTCACCACATCACCTCTGACCACCAAATAAAATACATAGTTTGACGCAAAGGTTTTTGTTTTAAACAAAATGTTTCCTTACAAACTCAAATAAAACTTTCTCATGGTTTGACAACTTCTTGAAAACTTGCATCTTAGCAAAC
The DNA here is from genome assembly GCF_051348905.1 of Ranitomeya variabilis. NCBI lineage: Eukaryota > Metazoa > Chordata > Amphibia > Anura > Dendrobatidae > Ranitomeya > Ranitomeya variabilis. Next base: position 217,389,489 of record NC_135239.1, on the reverse strand, counting down.
TTCCCACTTAGGTGGGAATAATGCAGAGATTTGCCCTGCTCTATGGGCATCACACAATAGCGTTCCCCTTTGAGATGCATATATGGTGCTCTTCAATTGTTAATGATGCCAGCAGCCCCATAGCTTCCATTGTCCTGCATGTCAAGGTCTGCAGGCAGCTCACACTTTGGTCATTTGCAGCCATACACAGACGTGGAGACATTGAAGTATCATAGACAGGCATTTCATACGGGGTTCTCAATGAGAGGTGTCCAGGAATGAGATGTCCCTTGTTCATTAGGAGGCGCACGCCATCTTACCAGTAGTGTGTATCTCGGCAGAAACGTCACTCCAGGCAGGAGTCAGGCTCTGGAGTAACATTTCTGGAGTAATAAAAGGGGGCGGCCTCTCCTCCTCAGTTTTGATTTCAGAGTACCGGAGGACCGCCAGTATTAGGCAAATACCATTATTTTATGTTCAAACTTATTTGCTCTATATTTGGTGAAAAATTTTTACTTATTAGTGCACACTATATTAACCTAGGGAGGGATGAGAGAGGGTGCTGTTGTGGACTCATTAAAAGCGCATTACCGGTAAGTAATCCGGCTATTTACTCTTCGCCACGACAGCACCCTACCGGAGATTTTCCAGAGACCATCACCTAGGGAGGGACCACCATGCTGAGGACAGTCCTGCCAAAGTCTAGGTCAGAAGTTGATGATAGGTCAAGCCTATAGTGGTTATAGAAGGTAGAAGGATCAGACCAAGTTGCCGCCTTACATATAGTTTCAATTGGAACGTCCCCTCTTTCGGCCCAGGAAGATGCCATAGCTCTGGTAGAATGTGCTGTTATGCCTTTCGGAGGGTTTTCTTTCCTCGCGGAATAAGCCATAGATAGACTCTCTGATCCACTGGGATAAGGTGCTTTTTGTGACTCCATGACCTTTCTTGTGACCCTGGAAGGATATGAACAGAGCCCTTCACTGTCGCCAGCTCCTGGTCCTTTCAATGTATTTTAAACTACTCTCCTAACATCTAGAGTATGATACCCGTTTTCCTCAGGAGTGGAGGGATTACTAAAAAAGGTGGGTAGGAGTATTTCTTGTGATCTATGAAATTTCTTTGCTACCTTGGGAAGGTAAGAAGGGTCTGGTTTTAGAATCAACTTATCCTGAAAAGTCAGCAGGAAAGGTGGATCTATGGAAAGCTTGGATGTCACGGACTCTTCTGGCTGAAGTCAGTGCCACCAAGAGGGCCGTTTTGAGTGATATGTATCTAAGGGGTATCGAGTCTATTGGTTCAAACGAAGAGTCCGTTAGGGCTTGTAGAACTAAATTTAATTCCCAGGGTGGAATTCTAGGTATGTTAACGGGATTTATTCATTCACAGGCTGAGATAAATCGGGATACCCATCTATTTCCAGCAATGTTATAGCCATAGAGGGCCCCCAGTGCCGATACGTGGACTTTTAGCTTTTTTAGACAAACCTAGTTCTTTCCCTTTTTGAAGGAATTCTAAGATAGGTTGTATTGGGATTTCTGATATGTTGGAAGATGTATAGAATTGTAGGAATTTTTTCCATATTTTTGTATATATTTTTGTGCTGGAATGCTTTCTATTTTGAAGGAGTGTATCGATTAAACCTTCCGAGAACCCTCTTAATTTTAGCATTTGCCTTTCAAATTCCAGGCCGTCATAGGCTGGTTTCACACTTGCGTTTTTGTCTGCAGCGTTTTTTGCACAAAAAACGCATGCGTTTTTTTCCCTATATTTAACATTGAAAACGCATGCGTTTTTTTGCACATGCGTTTGGTCGCGTTTTCAAACGCATGCGTTTTTTGTCTGCATGCGTTCATTTTCAAAAATGCTACCTGCAGCATTTTCTTGCGCGTTTTTTTGCCGCGAAAAAACGCATGCGTTTTTTCGCGGCAAAAAAATGCATTGCTGTCTATGTAAACGCATGCGTTTTTAAGCACATGCGTGTTTGCGCTAAAAACGCATGCGTTTTTATAGAAAAAAAACAGAAAACACACTGAAAAGCCACCCACCACCATCAAGGTGATAAAGGGATCCAAACCCTAACCCTAACTCTACCCCTAACCTCACCCCTAACCGTTTAATGAACATTTTCTGACAGTCATATTGCCACGTATTTAAGTGCCACGTATCACGTATTTCAGTGCCACGTATGCCACGTATTTAAGTGCCACGTGTTAAAGTGCCACGTGCCACGTATTTAAGTGCCACGTATTTAAGTACCACATATTTAAGTGCCACGTATTTAAGTGCCACGTGCCACGTATTAAAGTGCCACGTATTTAAGTGCCATGTGCCACGTATTTAAGTGCCACGTATTTAAGTGCCACGTGCCACGTATTTAAGTGCCACGTGTTTAAGTACCACGTATTTCAGTTGCACGTATTTCAGTGCCACGTATTTCAGTCACGTTTAGGGTTAGGGTTAGGGTTTGGGTTTTCTTGTTTTTTCTTGTGTTTTTCTATAAAACCGCATGCGTCTAAAAACGCATGCGTTTTACCGCGTTTACATGCGTTTTTCACACATGCGGTTTTTTTAAAAAACGCATGCAGATAAAAACGCAAGTGTGAAACCAGCCAAATAGAGACTGTCCACTTGAGGGTGGAAAAAGGGTCCCTGGAAGAGGTTAGGAATCGAGGGGAGGACCCAAGGATCTGAGATCGACATGGTTTGTAGCCACGAGAACCATGGCCTCTTGGGCCAGAATGGTGCTATCAGTATAATCCTCGCTCCTTCTTCTCTGATCTTTCGTATAACCTGTGGCAATAATACTATCGGAGGGAAGGCATATACCAGACTGAATTGCCAAGGGGCTTGGAGAGCGTCTAGAATGTCCGGATGATCCGCTAAAGATAGGGAGGCAAATTTCCGGACCGGTTTGTTTTTCCTTGTGGCGAACAGATCTATTTGAGGATGACCCCATAGGCATACTATCTCTTCGAAGACATGATGGTTTAGGCACCATTCCCCCTGTCTTAAGGTGTGTCGACTTAAGAAGTCTGCCTGCTGGTTGTTTTCTCCTTTTATGTGAAGCGCAGTAAGGGATAGATGTTTTTCGGCTAGATCCAAGATTTATCCAGAAGAAGACATCAGAGTCTCTGATCGAGTACCTCCTTGTCTGTTTAGGTATGCCACTGTGGTGGTGTTGTCGGAAAGGATTCTGACATCTTTTACCTGGAACTGTGGAAGAAAATGATACAACGCATATTTTACTGCCATTCAACAAGAGAACAGCTGACCGCACCACCAGGACGTTCACCTGCCGAACACACCGACTTACAGCTGGAGCTGGCCACTCGATCTCGGGTGCTTAGCCAAAGAAGCATAGATTCATTTCACAAACAACAAAAAGGAAGTGGCAGTACTCACTGATCTTCTTAAAACAGATAAGCCTTTATTCAGATAAAATCTTCACGGCTCGGGGGTGTACATTTGACAGAGTGTCAGGTCCAAACGACATCCGTTTTGCGCCGATCTGGCGCTTCTACGGGTCAGTCGTAGAAGCGCCAGATCGGCACGAAATGGCTGTCGTTTGGACCTGACACTCTGTCATATGTACACCCCCGAGCCGTGAAGATTTTATCTGAATAAAGGCTTATCTGTTTTAAGAAGATCGGTGAGTGCTGCCACTTCCTTTTTGTTCACATATTTTACTGCATTTAACTCTTTAAGGTTAGATGAACTCTGGGTTTCTTCTGTGTCCCATAACCCTTGGCAAAATTTACTTCCCATATGGGCACCCCATCCGTGAGGACTGGCATCGGTGGTTATAGTGTGAGATGGTGCTATTACCCATAGAACACCATTCATCAAATGGTTAGAATCTAGCCACCACATTAAGGAAGTCAGGACTTTCTGAGACAAAGTTCTTTTTGCATTTAGATGACCAAGTAGTCGTCTTTCTTCTTGGAGAATCTGATGTTGCAGTGTCCGGGTATGGTATTGTGCCCATTGAACTGCAGGGGTACAGGAAATAATGGATCCTAGTAACGACATTGCTTTCCTTAAGGACATGCGCGGATTATCCATCGCAGCTATGACTTTATGTTTGATGAGTGATATCTTTACCTGAGAAAGAAGACACTTTTGGATTGTGGAGTCTAGATGGAACCCCCAAAACGCCTGGAGGGAAAGTGGAGTAAGTCTGGATTTCTTGACATTGATGATCCAGCCCAGATCCTGTAAAGATGAAACTGCGTGAGCTAGGCGGTCAGCACACTGGGTAGCTGAATTTCCGATGACCAAAAAATCATCCAGGTAGGGCACAATTAAGGTCTCTTTTTGACCAAGATAAGCCATCACCTCTAGAATCACCTTGGTGAAGATCCTTGGCGCTGTAGAGAGGCCAAAGGGCATGTCTGCATACTGGAAATGAAACCAAAAAATTACCGTACACTCTGACTCGATGTAATGCAGAAAAGTGTTCAACAGGTTTATTACAAAAAAAGAAAAGTTGCCATGGAAGGAAGCTCTGAGCAGCAGCGCGGACGCCGGGGGACGTGACAGACATCAGAAGGTGAGTATGTACTGTTTTTTTTTTTTACTTTTACAATGGTAACCAGGGTAAATATCAGGTTACTAAGCGCGGCCCTGCGCTTAGTAACACGATATTTACCCTGGTTACCATTGTAAAACATTGCTGGCATCGTTGCTTTTGCTGTCAAACACGACGATACACACCGACCTAACGACGAAATAAGGTGCTGGCCTTCTAGCTCCGACCAACGATATCACAGCGGGATCCAGATAGCTGCTGCGTGTCAAACACAACGAGATCGCTATCCAGGACGCTGCAACGTCACGGATCATTGTCGTTCTCGTTGGAAAGTTGTTCAGTGTGAAGGTACCTATAGACTTTCACGAAGGCGATGCTCCCGGTGCTCATTGATCTCGCGCCTCTGAACGGAATAAATTTGCATGGGCACCTCCTCCACCTCCCAAGATGTTTTACCTGCAGGCTCTTTGGAAGGAAGGGAAAAGTTAGAAATACGGTTATATGCAGCAAACTTCTCCTGCCTACGCTCAGTAAGGCGAATGTCAATGCGCACACAATGCTGTATAAATGTCTCTAGCTCTTGTGGTGACTCAGAGCGAGCTAGTTCATCTTTTACAATACTAGACAGACCCCTTTTAAAAATAGGCAATTGTGCATAACTGTCCCAATTGGTATCTACCGCTAATCTCCTGAATTCAGTAGCATACTCAATAACAGAACGTTTAGCCTGGCGTAAAGACAATAAAGCAGATTCAGCGGTTGCACGGCGATTAGGATCATCCAACATTAATGCCATAGCGGCCAAGAAATCATCCAAGTTATTTAACCGTGGGTCACGAGACTCAATCATCGGATTCGCCCAGGCGAGCGCTCGTGCGGTTTGCAGCATTATTACACACAATACTTTGGATCTATCATTAGGAAAACGGTCAGCATGCACATCAAAATATAGCATACATTGATTCACAAAGCCACGAAATTTGTCGCGATCACCATTAAATCTGAATGGGGGCAACTTAGGTGGGCCAGCTGGTGGCGGTTGCCCAGAGGGTAAAGTTGCTTGTGCAGCTATTTGCGTACTTATGTCCTGAAAAGCCCGTCCATACTGGGACTCTATGCCAGCAAGTTTGTTTTCCTGGGCTGCCATGCGGGTACTTAAGTCCTGCAAAGTCTGTCCAAACACTTGTTGATTGTGTTCAAAGCTTCCAAACTTCTTTTGCAGACCTTCCACATCTTTATGCAGTGATCTAATTATGGAAAACACCTGCTCTAATCTGCTTTCTGCAGTCATTGTTCCAGCAGTCTCCTCTTTGCTGGCTAGAGTATCCTGTAATAATTATAGGGGATAACTCAGGAGACTCTTTGCATGGAACAAGACAACTACAGGACACAGTTTTATAAGTGGTAAAGTCTATATTATTACACGGTGATTCAAACAGGTGCAGAGAGAAACTCAAGTCCACAACACTTGGTGTAAATATTAAACGCAGCTTAGCAGTCTATAGGGAACTTCAGAGGAAAATGCAATCACGCAGAAAGTGTATGAAGCACAATTATTCTTGAGGATACTTGACACGAATAAGTCCTTGCTTAGTCCAAAGCACAGATAGATATGCTTATAAGGCAGTTCAAATAATCTTAGCTCAACCAGGGAGGCCTGGGTAATAGTCTCAGGTTTTTGCAGAGCAGCAACAGCTTACATGTCCAGCAAATGCAGATGGAAGTAAACATGAGCAGCAGATGAAGGAGGATTACTGGAAACTGGTGAATACAGCAGGAACTCAGAGCAGAGTAGCAGGATCACCACACAGGTTCACAGGAGCAGGTATACAGCCAGGGAGTAATCAGAATCAGGAGCTGGATGCAAGGCAAAATACTCTAGCACAGACTGAAGGCTGGGGTGGCGTTTTATAGCAGGAAGACATAGTGCACATGAGACCAAAGACGCTATCTTGGAAAAGGGCAGTAATGTACAAAAGGTAAAAAAAAGTTCAGAGCCTGACAGTAGCTCATCGTCACTAAACGGGTATTTTCATTTTGACGCAGAAGGTAGAAAACTTCTCTGATCCTGCTTCTCCCTTTCTCTTTTTATTAAAGCTTTGACTGCCAGGATTACCGGAAAGGATCTCCTTTTTCTCTCGGCTAAACCAGCAAACATTATGTCCTGCATGGTTTGAGCGCCTTTTGACTCCTCACACCCCATCAGGGCCGTATTTAGAGTTTCTGCTGCCCTAGGCACTTTTAGTGCTGCCTCAACTTTGGTGAGTAAGACACTATCGGCAGTGACTTTGGCAAGAATCGCTGATGTGAAAGTAGCCTTTTGCAGCAGATCCGGCAGTTTTTCTGCATGTGCCGCGTAACGGATCACTTACGGCAACGCTGCATTTGGCCTCATTCATTCCCTATGGGATTTGCGGCACTTGCCATGATCTGGCAAATGCGGTACCATACCTCCCAACTTTTGAAGAAGGGAAGGAGGTATAAAGTTTGCAGCGCGCGTAGTGCGCCGCCGCAAATTTTAGGCCACGCCTCTGACCACACCCATTTCACAACTAGTCACACCCATATCCACGTCCCAACCACACCCATTTAGCACTGCTGATCACACTGTTTTATATACAATAATTATAAACAAAAAAAAATATGGCCACACAGTGCTCCATACTGTATAATGGCCACACATGATGCTCAATACTGTATAACGGCCACCACACATGATGCTCCATAGTGTATAATGGCCACACATGATGCTTCATAGTGTATAATGGCCACACATGATGCTCCATAATGTATAATGGCCACACAGTGCTCCATACTGTATAATGGCCACACACAGTTCTCCATACTGTATAATGATCCCACATGATGCTCAATACTGTATAACGGCCACACATGATGCTCCATACTGTATAACGGCCACACATGATGCTCCATACTGTATAACGGCCACACATGATGCTCCATACTGTATAATGGCCATTGGTCACACATGATGCTCCATACTGTATAACGGCCACACATGATGCTCCATACTGTATAACGGCCACACATGATGCTCCATACTGTATAATGACCCCCCCCTCCTGTATGCATGGCTCATCTCCCTCCCATCCCATATGCATGGCTCATATTCCCCCTCCTGTATGCATGGCTCATATTCCCCCCCTTGTATGCATGGCTCATATTCCCCCACTGTATGCATGGCTCATATTTCCCCCCCCCCTGAATGCATGGCTCATATCCCCCCCCCCCCCGAATGCATGGCTCATATTCCCCCCCCCCCCCGAATGCATGGCTCATATTCCCTCTCCTGTATGCATGGCTCATATTCCCCCACTGTATGCATGGCTCATATTCCCCCCCTTGTATGCATGGCTCATATTCCCCCCCTTGTATGCATGGCTCATATTCCCCCACTGTATGCATGGCTCATATTCCCCCCCCCCTGATTGCATGGCTCATGTTCCCCCTCCTGTATGCATGGCTTATATTCCCCCTCCTGAATGCATGGCTCATATTCCCCCCTCCTGTATGCATGGCTCATATTCCCCCAGTGTATGCATGGCTCATATACCCCCCCTTGTATGCATGGCTCATATTACCCCCCTGTATGCATGGCTCATATTCCCCCCCTGAATGCATGGCTCATATTTCCCCCTGTATGCATGGCACATATCCACCCCTGTATGCATGGCTAATCTCTCCACCACCCCCCCGCTCTTGCTCCCATCTTGCATGGCGCGCCGGCTTATGTCCTCCTTCATCTCCCCGTCCTTCATACTCACCTGTCCCTCACCGCGCGGCCGCTCCGACATCCCTCCGGCTCTGTCCCGACTCCCGGCGCAGCATCTTCTTCCTGCGTGAGCGGTCATGTGATACCGCTCATTAAGGTCATGAATATGCGCATCTTCATGACCTTAATGAGCGGTACCACGTGACCGCTCATTCAGGACGAGCTCCAGACGCCGAGACCAGGCATCGCTGGAGCAGGGTGAGTATCGTCTTCAAGGAGGGTGGGTGGGAGGCGGTCGGTCGGGAGGTGACCCAGGACTTATTAAAAAAAAAAAACACATCAACAAACCTTGCTCAGGTGCCGCCCCCTGCATTGTCCCCGCCCTAGGCACGTGCCCTCAAGTGCCTAGTGGCAAAAACGGCCCTGCACCCCATAGTGTCTCTTACCGACCACTAAATTGTCCACATCATCCAAGGGAAAACATGACCGTCTCTCGATTTCTGATGATGACGATGATTATGATGATAGGGAAGCGTCTGAGACTACCACTTGGCCACTATCGGAATCTGATGAGGATATTGGTGTTTTAGATTTACTTTTTTGTGGTTAATCATGGGACATAGCCTTTAATTCCTCCCTAATAATGGCGCGTAAGTCCGTAATAGATACCGCCGCTCCGTTTGGTCTCAGTTATACAGTCTTTGCAAAGCTTTTTAGGATATGAGTCTGGAAGGGGCTGGCTACATAACGCGCATTGCTTAGGTTTAGTTTTTTGCCTTTTTTTTAAATCTGACAAGAGTAAGACATAGCGAAAGAAGGAGAAAGAGAGAAAAGGAAAGGGTGTCAGCTTAATAGGCAACGTTTTAAACTCACCCAGTGAAGCTATCAGTACCGGATCAGAAGGCCGAGGTCCTGTCGTGGATCTGGGGTCCGCTGCGTCGCTTCTGCGACCGGTATCCGTGGATCCCCTGCTGGAGGAAACCTTGGCGGGGGCTGCTGAGTCTCCTACTGGAGGATCCATAGCACCTGGGGATAACATGTTGCATCGCCGAACGCAGCGACTGTTTGGCTTTTATAGAGCGCTTTCTCTCATTATTTTTTTTTTTTACTCTGGAGCCTCCTAGTGGTTCCGGGTCGCTATTGTGGCTCTGCGCATGCGCGAATCAGCGCTTCCCCCGCCGCTGACCTCGGCCTGGACGCCCGGGAAGTCAATGTCTATTCCGGGGCAAAAGCATCTGTGGCGGTTGGCGCTTGCACGGTCCGGAATTTTGCACCGCACCACATTCCGGATCGCTGCCCTCACCTCACCCGACTCCTGTCGGCCAGGGCTTGCTCCGGTGCTGCTCCCACCGCATGTTCCAGAGTGATGCCGAGCGGCCTTCCCCGGACCCGGCCATCACCCGAACTTCCATCAGACGAGGGGGGAGCCGTCAAACAGAAACTCCCCCGACGCTGCCTCTGAACTGCAGCCCCTGCCGTTCCCAGAGATACTGCACAGGCGGCGTGCATGCCCAGGTACTTTCTGCAAAAACAATCCTGTCGTTCCCGCAGGAACAGGAAACCTAAACTGAGGAGGAGAGGCGGACCGCCCCCTTTTATTTTCTGTAGGTTTCCTGTTCCTGTGGGGCAGATCCCTCTCTCCAGTAGAGTGCTGTCGTGGCGAAGAGTAAAAAAAAATTTAAAGAATTTGAGGGGCACGGTCACACTCCATCTCGTCTCCTACCATTTTGGTAGCGCTGCTTTAAACTGGAGTGAAAACCAGGACTGTGGAGTCGGTAAGCCAAACCTCTGCCTCCTCAATTTCCATGACACCGACTCCACCAAAATGGGCTCCGACTCCACAGCCCTGGTGAAATCACCAAAAGTCACAACATTTCTGGCCAACTTCCTGTGTGCAAAATTTTGTGACTCTCCAGTGTTTTCCTCCAGTTTTCTGGTGTGAACATTTTGATGTATCGGTCCGTTCATCTTTTAGATTAGCCTGATATATTCCCCATGTGTTATCCACGTGTCTCGACTTTAGTGCATGGGCAGCTGGAAGATGAGCCTAATACCACCTCGTCAGGCAGGCATGCGATACTCTGCAGCGCTGCAACCTCCTAAGGGAATGCACATCTAAAAGTGGCCGAGCCCCGGCAGCTTTTCCCCCAACTCACTACCCAAGTGAGGCTATGTGCACACGTCAGGATTTTCTGCAGAATTTTCCTGAACAAAACCGGACTTTTTCTGCAGGAAATCCGCATGCATTTTTTGCACGTTTTTGATGTTTTTTGCGTGTTTTTTTCCAGAGCTTCCAATGCATTAAATAGCAGCAAAAACGCGAAAAATCCGCAAAATTAATGAACATGCTGCGTTTTTAGCGCGATGCGTTTTTTTCGTGAAAAAAAAGCATCATGTGCACAAAAATTGCAGAATGCATTAAAAATGGGATGGGATGCTTATGTATGGGTTTTTTAAGTGTTTTTTCCACGGAAAACGGCCGAAAAAACGCGAAAAATCCTGAACGTGTGCACATAGCCTGAAAGGTATGTCCCATATGCAGAGAGATACCTGACAGCCAAGAGGAGCAGAGAAAAGCTGCCAGAGCCCTGCCTCTGGGACTGGTCTCCGGAGCGGCATAGTTCCCACTCTTCAGCCACAACACGAGACCCCACATGACGACTCCTGCACTGATTTGCCTCCCCTCTATGGTAGAACCCCGAGACCCCACAATCAACTCCTGCACTGATTTGCCTCTGGTCTATGGTCACACCCTGAGACCCCACAATCAACTCCTGCACTGATTTGCCTCAGCTCTATGGTCACACCCTGAGACCCCACAATCAACTCCTGCACTGATTTGCCTCAGCTCTATGGTCACACCCTGAGACCCCACAATCAACTCCTACACTGATATGCCTCTGCTCTATGGTCACACCCTGAGACCCCACAATCAACTCCTACACTGATATGCCTCTGCTCTATGGTCACACCCTGAGACCCCACAATCAGCTCCTGCACTGATTTGCCTCCACTATCTGTACACACAAGAGCCCGCATGACAGCTCCTGCACAGATTTGCCTCTGGCTATGGTCACACTCCGAGACCCCACATGATGGCTCCTGCACTGATTTACCCCCGCTCTCTGGCCGCACCCCAAGACTCCACATGACAGCTCCTGCACTGATTTGCCTGCACTCTATGGCCAAACTCCGAGACCCCACATGACGGCTCCTGCACTGATTTACCTTGACAATGATTTGCCCCCTGCTCTATGGCTACACTACGAGACCCCACATGACAGCTCCTGCACTGATTCATCCCGTTCTATAGCCACACCACAAGACCCCACATGATGGCTCCTGCTTCACTTCACCCATCCCTGCTCTATGTGCTCACAAGGGTCCATATGTGACGCCCATAGAGAAGCTCTCGCCTTTTAAAAGCAGCTGATGGGAATTTACGCCATCTTCTTAGCTGCAGTAACGGCACTGGGGCATAACACCGCGGGGGGACAGCACGGGGCAGAGCACCGCGGGGGGGCAGCACGGGGCAGAGCACCGCGGGGGGGGCAGCACGGGGCAGAGCACCGCGGGGGGGGCAGCACGGGGCAGAGCACCGCGGGGGGGGCAGCACGGGGCAGAGCACCGCGGGGGGGGGGGGGGGGCAGCACGGGGCAGAGCACCGCGGGGGGGGGCAGCACGGGGCAGAGCACCGCGGGGGGGGGGGGGGCAGCACGGGGCAGAGCACCGCGGGGGGGGGGGGGGGGGGGGGGCAGCACGGGGCAGAGCACCGCGGGGGGGGGGGGGGGGGGCAGCACGGGGCAGAGCACCGCGGGGGGGGGGGGGCAGCACGGGGCAGAGCACCGCGGGGGGGGGGGGCAGCACGGGGCAGAGCACCGCGGGGGGGGGGGGGGGGCAGCACGGGGCAGAGCACCGCGGGGGGGGGGGCAGCACGGGGCAGAGCACCGCGGGGGGGGGGCAGCACGGGGCAGAGCACCGCGGGGGGGGGCAGCACGGGGCAGAGCACCGCGGGGGGGGCAGCACGGGGCAGAGCACCGCGGGGGGACAGCACGGGGCATAGCACCGCGGGGGGACAGCACGGGGCATAGCACCGCGGGGGGACAGCACGGGGCATAGCACCGCGGGGGGACAGCACGGGGCATAGCACCGCGGGGGGACAGCACGGGGCATAGCACCGCGGGGGGACAGCACGGGGCATAGCACCGCGGGGGGACAGCACGGGGCATAGCACTACAGGTGAGAGCACGAGGCACAACACAGGTTACACCTCAGGTGCGGGCACAGGTTACACCTCAGGTGCGGGCACAGGTTACACCTCAGGACAGGGAGCAGGTTACACCTCAGGACAGGGAGCAGGTTACACCTCAGGACAGGGAGCAGGTTACACCTCAGGACAGGGAGCAGGTTACACCTCAGGACAGGGAGCAGGTTACACCTCAGGACAGGGCGCAGGTTACACCTCAGGACAGGGCGCAGGTTTCACCTCAGGACAGGGCGCAGGTTTCACCTCAGGACAGGGGGCAGGTTACACCTCAGGACAGGGGGCAGGTTACACCTCAGGACAGGGGGCAGGTTACACCTCAGGACAGGGGGCAGGTTACACCTCAGGACAGGGGGCAGGTTACACCTCAGGACAGGGGGCAGGTTACACCTCAGGACAGGGAGCAGGTTACACCTCAGGACAGGGAGCAGGTTACACCTCAGGACAGGGAGCAGGTTACACCTCAGGACAGGGAGCAGGTTACACCTCAGGACAGGGCGCAGGTTACACCTCAGGACAGGGCGCAGGTTTCACCTCAGGACAGGGGGCAGGTTACACCTCAGGACAGGGGGCAGGTTACACCTCAGGACAGGGGGCAGGTTACACCTCAGGACAGGGGGCAGGTTACACCTCAGGACAGGGGGCAGGTTACACCTCAGGACAGGGGGCAGGTTACACCTCAGGACAGGGCGCAGGTTACACCTCAGGACAGGGCGCAGGTTACACCTCAGGACAGGGCGCAGGTTACACCTCAGGACAGGGCGCAGGTTACACCTCAGGACAGGGCGCAGGTTACACCTCAGGACAGGGCGCAGGTTACACCTCAGGACAGGGCGCAGGTTACACCTCAGGACAGGGCGCAGGTTTCACCTCAGGACAGGGCGCAGGTTTCACCTCAGGACAGGGCGCAGGTTTCACCTCAGGACAGGGCGCAGGTTACACCTCAGGACAGGGAGCAGGTTACACCTCAGGACAGGGAGCAGGTTACACCTCAGGACAGGGAGCAGGTTACACCTCAGGACAGGGAGCAGGTTACACCTCAGGACAGGGAGCAGGTTACACCTCAGGACAGGGAGCAGGTTACACCTCAGGACAGGGAGCAGGTTACACCTCAGGACAAGGAGCAGGTTACACCTCAGGACAGGGAGCAGGTTACACCTCAGGACAGGGCGCAGGTTACACCTCAGGACAGGGCGCAGGTTACACCTCAGGACAGGGAGCAGGTTACACCTCAGGACAGGGAGCAGGTTACACCTCAGGACAGGGAGCAGGTTACACCTCAGGACAGGGAGCAGGTTACACCTCAGGACAGGGAGCAGGTTACACCTCAGGACAGGGAGCAGGTTACACCTCAGGACAGGGAGCAGGTTACACCTCAGGACAGGGAGCAGGTTACACCTCAGGACAGGGAGCAGGTTACACCTCAGGACAGGGCGCAGGTGGGCTTGACGTGCTGGTCATCAGGCCATGTCTTCTTCTGTGCTGTACTCCAGCAGAATCTCACTCCATTGTATCAGAATTCACCAGTCCCAATAATATCAGTGAATAGGAGCCGCCATCCCGAGCCCGGACAGCTCCACTATGATGGTAGCTAACACATTGTCACAAACCTTCAGACCAGCAGACTGCACACAGCCAACGTCTTCTGAGGCGGCCTTAGGGAGAGCCGCCATGGCTGACAGGCCCGTCCTCTGAGGAGACCGTCCGCCAGAGGCCCCAGCAGCGGAGGAGTCGGATCACTGACCGCACACACCGCACCTAGAAACGGCGGGAAGCAGCATCGCGGCGGAGGGACACAGAGCAGGAGCCGCCAGTGCAGGGCTTCGCACATAACAACCAATCAGATCACGTATTTGTGTTACAAAAGCAAGAATGGTAGGATTTGATTGGCTGCACGATTTCCCGCCTTTTCTCTGCCTCCGCTAGTTTATACCTGTGACCGGACGCCCCAGCGGAGGGATACACTCGGCCTACATAAGGCAATGGGAGTGTCTGCCCGAGGTCTGACGGTGACTGACAGGACGCGAGGATGGAGGATGGAGGATGGAGGATGGAGGATGGAGGATGGAGGATGGAGGATGGAGGATGGAGGATGGAGGATGGAGGAGGGACACCTGAGGTAGAAGCCGCGGGTGAGGAGGAGGAGGGACACCTGAGGTAGAAGCCGCGGGTGAGGAGGAGGAGGAGGGACACCTGAGGTAGAAGCCGCGGGTGAGGAGGAGGGACACCTGAGGTAGAAGCCGCGGTGAGGAGGAGGAGGGACACCTGAGGTAGAAGCCGCGGTGAGGAGGAGGAGGGACACCTGAGGTAGAAGCCGCGGTGAGGAGGAGGGACACCTGAGGTAGAAGCCGCGGTGAGGAGGAGGAGGGACACCTGAGGTAGAAGCCGCGGTGAGGAGGAGGGACACGAGGTAGAAGCCGCGGGTGAGGAGGAGGGACACCTGAGGTAGAAGCCGCGGTGAGGAGGAGGAGGGACACCTGAGGTAGAAGCCGCGGGTGAGGAGGAGGGACACCTGAGGTAGAAGCCGCGGTGAGGAGGAGGGACACCTGAGGTAGAAGCCGCGGTGAGGAGGAGGGACACCTGAGGTAGAAGCCGCGGGTGAGGAGGAGGGACACCTGAGGTAGAAGCCGCAGGTGAGGAGGAGGAGGGACACCTGAGGTAGAAGCCGCAGGTGAGGAGGAGGAGGGACACCTGAGGTAGAAGCCGCGGTGAGGAGGAGGGACACCTGAGGTAGAAGCCGCGGTGAGGAGGAGGGACACCTGAGGTAGAAGCCGCGGTGAGGAGGAGGGACACCTGAGGTAGAAGCCGCGGGTGAGGAGGAGGGACACCTGAGGTAGAAGCCGCAGGTGAGGAGGAGGAGGGACACCTGAGGTAGAAGCCGCAGGTGAGGAGGAGGAGGGACACCTGAGGTAGAAGCCGCGGTGAGGAGGAGGGACACCTGAGGTAGAAGCCGCGGTGAGGAGGAGGGACACCTGAGGTAGAAGCCGCGGTGAGGAGGAGGGACACCTGAGGTAGAAGCCGCGGGTGAGGAGGAGGGACACCTGAGGTAGAAGCCGCAGGTGAGGAGGAGGAGGGACACCTGAGGTAGAAGCCGCAGTGAGGAGGAGGGACACCTGAGGTAGAAGCCGCGGTGAGGAGGAGGGACACCTGAGGTAGAAGCCGCGGTGAGGAGGAGGGACACCTGAGGTAGAAGCCGCGGTGAGGAGGAGGGACACCTGAGGTAGAAGCCGCAGGTGAGGAGGAGGAGGGACACCTGAGGTAGAAGCCGCAGGTGAGGAGGAGGAGGGACACCTGAGGTAGAAGCCGCGGTGAGGAGGAGGGACACCTGAGGTAGAAGCCGCGGTGAGGAGGAGGGACACCTGAGGTAGAAGCCGCGGTGAGGAGGAGGGACACCTGAGGTAGAAGCCGCAGTGAGGAGGAGGGACACCTGAGGTAGAAGCCGCGGTGAGGAGGAGGAGGGACACCTGAGGTAGAAGCCGCGGTGAGGAGGAGGGACACCTGAGGTAGAAGCCGCGGGTGAGGAGGAGGAGGGACACCTGAGGTAGAAGCCGCGGTGAGGAGGAGGAGGGACACCTGAGGTAGAAGCTGCGGTGAGGAGGAGGAGGGACACCTGAGGTAGAAGCCGCGGTGAGGAGGGGGGACACCTGAGGTAGAAGCCGCGGGTGAGGAGGAGGAGGGACACCTGAGGTAGAAGCCGCGGTGAGGAGGAGGAGGGACACCTGAGGTAGAAGCCGCGGTGAGGAGGAGGGACACCTGAGGTAGAAGCCGCGGGTGAGGAGGAGGGACACCTGAGGTAGAAGCCGCGGTGAGGAGGAGGAGGGACACCTGAGGTAGAAGCCGCGGTGAGGAGGAGGAGGGACACCTGAGGTAGAAGCCGCGGTGAGGAGGAGGGACACCTGAGGTAGAAGCCGCGGTGAGGAGGAGGGACACCTGAGGTAGAAGCCGCGGTGAGGAGGAGGGACACCTGAGGTAGAAGCCGCGGTGAGGAGGAGGGACACCTGAGGTAGAAGCCGCGGGTGAGGAGGAGGGACACCTGAGGTAGAAGCCGCAGGTGAGGAGGAGGAGGGACACCTGAGGTAGAAGCCGCAGGTGAGGAGGAGGAGGGACACCTGAGGTAGAAGCCGCGGTGAGGAGGAGGGACACCTGAGGTAGAAGACGCGGTGTGGAGTTGGGACACCTGAGGTAGAAGCCGCGGTGAGGAGGAGGGACACCTGAGGTAGAAGCCGCAGTGAGGAGGAGGGACACCTGAGGTAGAAGCCGCGGTGAGGAGGAGGAGGGACACCTGAGGTAGAAGCCGTGGTGAGGAGGAGGGACACCTATGGTAGAAGCCGCGGTGAGGAGGAGGGACACCTGAGGTAGAAGCCGCGGTGAGGAGGAGGGACACCTGAGATAGAAGCCGCGGTGAGGAGGAGGGACACCTGAGGTAGAAGCCGCGGTGAGGAGGAGGGACACCTGAGGTAGAAGCCGCGGTGAGGAGGAGGGACACCTGAGGTAGAAGCCGCGGTGAGGAGGAGGGACACCTGAGGTAGAAGCCGCGGTGAGGAGGAGGGACACCTGAGGTAGAAGCCGCGGTGAGGAGGAGGGACACCTGGAGGTAAAAAAGGAGTTTTTACCTCCAGGAGGGACTATTTACCCTCCAGGAGGGACACCTGGAGGCTAAAAAGGAGTATAACGGGTATAAATTATTTATTATTGCCGCGGTGAGGAGGAGGGACACCTGAGGTAGAAGCCGCGGGTGAGGAGGAGGGACACCTGAGGTAGAAGCCGCCGGTGAGGAGGGACACCTGAGGTAGAAGCTGCCGGTGAGGAGGAGGGACACCTGAGGTAGAAGCCGCCGGTGAGGAGGAGGGACACCTGAGGTAGAAGCCGCGGGTGAGGAGGAGGGACACCTGAGGTAGAAGCCGCGGTGAGGAGGGCTGTGCTATATACTACTATGTGGGCAGTGCTATGCACTACTATGTGGGCTCTGCTGTATACTACTGTGTGTGCAGTGCTGTATACTACTGTGTGGGCAGTGCTGTATACTACTATGTGGGCAGTGCTATACACTACTATGTGGGCTGTGCTGTATACTATGTGGGCTGTGCTGTATACTACTGTGTGGGCTGTGCTGTATACTACTGTGTGGGCTGTGCTGTATACTACTGTGTGGGCTGTGCTGTATACTACTGTGTGGGCTGTGTTGTATACTACTGTGTGGGCTGTGCTGTATACTACTGTGTGGGCTGTGCTGTATACTACTGTGTGGGCTGTGCTGTATACTACTGTGTGGGCTGTGCTGTATACTACTGTGTGGGCTGTGCTGTATACTACTGTGTGGGCTGTGCTGTATACTACTGTGTGGGCTGTGCTGTATACTACTGTGTGGGCTGTGCTGTATACTACTGTGTGGGCTGTGCTGTATACTACTGTGTGGGCTGTGCTGTATACTACTGTGTGGGCTGTGCTGTATACTACTGTGTGGGCTGTGCTGTATACTACTGTGTGGGCAGTGCTGTATACTACTATGTGGGTAGTGCTATACACTACTATGGGCTCTGCTGTATACTACTATGTGGGCAGTGCTGTATACTACTATGTGGGCAGTGCTGTATACTACTATGTGGGCAGTGCTGTATACTACTATGTGGGCAGTGCTGTATACTACTATGTGGGCAGTAAATAAATAACACGGAGAAAAAGGAGTATAACGGGTATAAATTATTTATTTTATCAAAAGAGAAAAAGATCATGCATAGTAACAAAGAATAACATTATACATATAAATACCAATGCGGTGCACAAGGATGGTAAAAGGGAAACAGGTAACCACCGGTGTGTAGTATGTCCCTAATAAAATAGTCAGTCTGACATAGGATACTGGTAATCACAGAGCGGCAAGTCACCGCCATAATAAAAGATGAAAAATATCTACATATATTGTTTGCGCAGGACTTACTACAAATTGCAGGGCAATAAAACACACCGAACTGGAACCAAACTGGAATAAAAAGCCCCCGACGCGCGTTTCGCTTGGAAATGTGCCGCATGAGAATTTATACCCGTTATACTCCTTTTTCTCCGTGTTATTTAGCTCTGATATGGAGTGGGTTGCCTTGTTTCCAGGCTTTGGGCTTTTTTTTCACTATCTAGTGTTAACAGCCCAATCTTTCTCTTTAGTAATATGTGGTCTGGTTTTGCTATAGTACTATGTGGGCTGTGCTGTATACTATTATGTGGGCTGTGCTGTATACTACTATGTGGGCTGTGCTATATACTACTATGTGGGCTGTGCTATATACTACTATGTGGGCAGTGCTGTATACTACTGTGTGGGCTGTGCTGTATACTACTATGTGGGCTGTGCTGTATACTACTATGTGGGCAGTGCTGTATACTACTATGGGCAGTGCTGTATACTACTATGTGGGCTGTGCTGCATACTGCTACATGGGCTGTGCTGTATACTGCTACGTGGGCTGTTATCTGCTATGCTATATTATATTCTATGGGGGAGGCCGTGTTATATACTATGTGGCTGTTATATACTATTGTGGGGGTATATTATATTCTATGGGGGAGGCTGTGTTATACTATGGAGGGCTGCATTATATTCTATGGGGGCTACATTATATATTATGGGGAGGTGGGCTGTATTATATTCTATGGGGTGGCTGCATTATATTCTGTAGGGTGGTGGCTGCATTATACTATATGTGGGCTGCATTGTACTGTATCGAGGATTATGGGGAATACGTTATACTATATGAAGAACTATGGGGTGCATTATACTATGGGAAGTGAATTGTACTACAGTACATGGATGACTATGGCGGTGCATTATACTATATGGAGCACTATGAGGAGTGTATTATGCTATATGGAGGACTATGAGGAGTGTATTATGCTATATAGAGGACTGAGCAGCATATTTTAATATATGGAGAACTATAGGGAGTGTATTATACTATATGGAGGACTGTGGTGCACATTATAATATACTAGCTATTGAACCCGTTCTACGCCCGGGTGGCGAGCATTTATATTGGTATATGGTCTCCATCCTGGTATGTGCTGCTCCCATCTTGCTCTCCCATCCTGTCATGTGCTGCTCCATCCTGTCATGTGCTCCCATCCTGTCATATGCTGCTCCACCCTGCACCCCCATCCTGTTATGTGTGCGCCCCCATTCTGTCATGTGCTGCTCCCATCCTGCGCCCCCATTCTGTCATGTGCTGCTCCATCCTGCGTCCCCATCCTGTCATGTGCTCGCATCCTGCACCCCATCCTGTTATGTGTGCGCCCCCATTCTGTCATGTGCTACTCCCATCCTGCACCCCCATTCTGTCATGTGCTGCTCCCATCGTGCGCAATCATTCTGTCATGTGCTGTTCCCATCCTGCGCCCCCATTCTGTCATGTGCTGCTTCCATCCTGTGCCCCCATTCTGTTGTAATGTGCTGCACCCATTCTGCCTGTTCCTGTTTCCATTCTGCCATATGTTGCTCCCATCTTTCTCTCTCCAGCTCTACTGCCCGAGTGCGGGCGGCTGTGCTGAGTGCGGGCGGCTGTGCTGAGTGCGGGCGGCTGTGCTGAGTGCGGGCGGCTGTGCTGAGTGCGGGCGGCTGTGCGTGGTTGTGCTGGGCGCCGAGTGCTGGGGGCCTGAGCAGGCGGGGACACCGGCGCGCTGTGGGGGTCAGGTGCCGGAGTCGCCGCTAGCTCAGGCCCCCGGCATTTGCTATAGTTACCTGGCCCTGATCCAGTGCTGCGTGCCGCTCCGTCTTCCAGGTCCTCTGGCTGTGACTGTTCAGTCAGAGGGCGGCGCACATTAAGCGCGTCATCACGCCCTCTGAACTGAACGTCACAGGCAGAGGATGTGGAGGACGGAGCAGCGCTCATCAGTGGAACGGGGATAGGTGAATATAGCATACTCACCCTCCTGGCACGTCCCTGCTTCTCCTTTGGAGATTGCGGTGTGTTTTCAGTGCTTACGCATACCGCGATCTCCTGGGAGCGTCACTCTGTGGGGTCCAGACTGCGCCGGCGCTTGCACAGCCTATAAAGGCTTTCGGACAGAGTGACGCTCCCAGCGTTATATTATAGATGGAGGACTATGGGGTGTATTTTACTAAACATATTCAGATTCATATTCAGATTTACTAAACATATTCAGATTGTTTTTGCTGGAACAAAAATCCTTGTTCTCAGCAGCACATCGCCGGTGTAAACTGTAGATGTGCTGCTGATAACATGATCCTGTATGGTGATCTATTAGTGATCGTTCTGTCCCATCATTCTTTCTCAGACGGTGGAAAGAGGCCGGGAAACAAGTGTTGAACAACTTCAGTAGTGTTGATCAAACTCATTTAGCGGCCTGAACTCTGCGCTTGTAAATACAACCGAAATGCATTTGTGTGATGTGCAATATGTTAGCATTTGGGGCCCCATTTTAAACTTTGCCTAGGGCCCCACTTTGCCTAAAACCGGCCCTGCCTACAAGTGTACAAAGATATTATACAGTCACCATGTGACAAGTGGGCCTGTGTAACTTCAAATGCCAGGGCTGAATTTTAGTCCCAGTCCAGCCCTGGGTGGAGGGGTCCTCTGTGTCCTCTCTATGATCAGGTGGAGGGGTCCTCTGTGTCCTCTCTGTGATCGGGTGGAGGGTCCCCGGTGTCCTGTGATCGGGTGGAGGGTCCCCGGTGTCCTGTGATCGGGTGGAGGGTCCCCGGTGTCCTGTGATCGGGTGGAGGGTCCCCGGTGTCCTCTCTGTGATCAGATGGAGGGGTCCTCTCTGTGTTCAGGTTGAAGGGTCCCCGGTGTCCCCTCTGTGATCAGGTGGAGGGGTCCTCTGTGTCCTCTCTGTGATCGGGTGGAGGGGTCCCCGGTGTCCTGTGATCAGGTGGAGAGTCCCCGGTTTCCCCTCTGTGATCAGGTGGCGGGCCCCCTGTGACCGGGTGGAGGGTCCCCTGGGTCCTGTGACCGGGTGGAGGGTGTCCTGTGACCGGGTGGAGGGTCCCCGGTGTCCTGTGATCAGGTGGAGGGTCCCCGGTGTCCTCTCTGTAATCAGATGGAGGGGTCCTCTCTGTGTTCAGGTTGAGGGGTCCCCGGTGTCCCCTCTGTGATCGGGTGGAGGGTCCCCGGTGTCCTGTGATCAGTGTGATCAGGTGGAGGGCCCATTGTGTCCTGTGACCGGTTGGAGGGCCCCCTGTGTCCTGTGACCGGGTGGAGGGTCCCCGGTGACCGGGTGGAGGGTCCCCGGTGACCGGGTGGAGGGTCCCCGGTGACCGGGTGGAGGGTCCCCGGTGTCCTGTGACCGGGTGGAGGGTCCCCGGTGTCCTGTGACCGGGTGGAGGGTCCCCGGTGTCCTGTGACCGGGTGGAGGGTCCCCGGTGTCCTGTGACCGGGCGGAGGGTCCCCGGTGTCCTGTGACCAGGTGGGGTCCCCGGTCCCGGCAGGCCAGGTGAGGGGCGGCTCCCGGGAGGCTGGAGGATGGCTCAGGCTGGAGGAGGCTGGTTTATGTAAATGTCTCAAGTTCCTGCGACTTTCTTCGCCACAAGCTGCTCAGTTCCAGCGAGCACAGGATAAGCAGCGGCTGCGGAGCTCGGGATCTGCCGGGATCTCCCCTGGATTACTGACACCGGACGCGCTGATGTTCCCGGTGCTCCGTGCGCTCTGGACCTTGCGGATATTTGTTTTCCCCGGGCCCCAAGCTCTGCCGGACACGGAAGGATCGCCGGGGTCGTGTTAGGTGAGTGACCCTGCACTGTCACACTGCACCGGAGCGGCTGTCACACGGCACCGGCAACACTGTCTGCAACACTTGTTACTTTGTCTCCGCCGCTGCCTCCTTTGTGCCGGGGACATGAACCGTGAGGCCAGGGCTACCTGTGTGTGACCGGCAGTCACCTGTGTGCCGCCGCCGCTGAGGAGGAGGGGAGTGAATCCGGCGCGGTGAGGGGACACAAAGGGATGTGAGCGGCGGAAAGAGGGGGCAGAGGAGACCCCAGAGGAACCGGTAGGAGGGGATGGAGGAGGCTGCCGAGGTGTGTATGTGTATGTATGTAAGACCCCGGTATATACACGCACACACGTCTTACACCTGTGTGTCTATGTGTGTAAGACCCTAATGTCTATAGTGTGTGTGGACCCTGGAGAATATATGAATATATGGTGTGGTTGTGGAGACCCCAGTGTGTATACTGTGGGGTGGGTACCCTGATGTATGTATAATATGTGTATGTGGAGACCCCAGTGTGTATATTGTGGGGTGGGTACCCTGATGTATGTATAATGTGTGTATATTGTGGGGGTGGGGACCCTGATGTATGTATATTGTGGGGACCCGTATGTATGTATGTATGTATGTGTGTATATTGTGGGGGTGGGGACCCTGATGTATGTATAATGTGTGTGTATATTGTGGGGGTGGGGACCCTGATGTATGTATATTGTGGGGGTGGGGACCCTGGTGTATAGTTAGTGTGTGGGGACCCCATGGCAGGGTTGCGCGTGTGCTGGCTTTGGAGACCTTGACCACAATCTCTCCCTTTCCTCCATGTTTCATGCACACGGTGTACCACCCAGCACTCCTCCGCAGCTCCCCCGGACCCATTGCCCTCACACTCGCCCGTCATCAGCCCTTCCGATATGTCTCCCACTTCTCGGCTTGTCAGTCTCAACCGATCTGTAGTGAAGCTGATTTGGAGCATTTTGTAGAAACTGATCAGTGATTGCTGCACCGACCCTTGAGGGTCCTCCTCGGAGCACCTGCCCTATATTCATCTTGTCAGGAGTGAGGGGCCATGAGACCTGTTTCTGTGTAGACCCAAGTTTCCGGCCCCATACACTCGGCACGAGTCCGGGCACTGACTGGTATTCACACCTGGAGCTCTGTTACTGTGGAAGGTGACGTGCCGCTCCTAGAGGTCACATGTGGACATGGTAGATCCTAAAGCACCGCCGCAGAAGATAAACCCCCGCACCCTCAACCCATGTGGCAGACTGTACCCCTGTAATCACACTGTTCCCTTGTGTGCCAATATGTACTGCTATAATCACACTATCCCCCAATATGCCAAACTGTACCCCTATAATCATACTCTACACTGTGGCCTACTGTACCCCTGTAATAACACCGTTCCCTTGTGTGCCAATATGTTTCCCCCTATAACCACACTATCCCCCAATATGCAAGACTGTACCCCTATAATCACTGTCCCCCTATGTTCCAGACTGTACTGCTATAATCACACTGCCCCCAATGTTCCAGACTGTACTCCTATAATCACACTGCCCCCAATATCTACATGTTTAATGCCCCTCAATTCTCAGAGGACTGTGGAGCGTCAGGCACCCGTGTCTGGTGCACAGCTCGCGGCTTCACATTTAGTCGAAATAGGCAGTGAGTCCATTCACAGGAGCGACACCGAGGGAAGAGGCGGAAATCTTATTGAGAACTTTGGTTCTTGGACTGAGAACGATTAGATCATGATCTGTGATCGACATTTATCATTTCACCAGACATAATATCATTCTGATTAAGTGTCAATTTTCGTCAACCTTTTCCTCATGTGTGGACACGGAGTAACAGCGAGCCGGTTACATGGCACAGGGTGTGATTACTGATTCACTATGTGACACTAATGTCCTAACATGATTTCACTTTCGTTTGATAAGTCTTAATCCAGCTGGGGCGTATATGGAAACAGGAACACCACTACACCAGCAGAATAGTGAGTGCAGCTCTGGGGTATAATACAGGATGTAACTCAGGATCAGTAATGTAATGTATGTACACAGTGACTGCACCAGCAGAATAGTGAGTGCAGCTCTGGGGTATAATACAGGATGTAACTCAGGATCAGTAATGTAATGTATGAACACAGTGACTGCACCAGCAGAATAGTGAGTGCAGCTCTGGAGTATAATACAGGAGGTAACTCAGGATCAGTAATGTAATGTATGTACACAGTGACTGCACCAGCAGAATAGTGAGTGCAGCTCTGGGGTATAATACAGGATGTAACTCAGGATCAGTAATGTAATGTATGTACACAGTGACTGCACCAGCAGAATAGTGAGTGCAGCTCTGGGGTATAATACAGGATGTAACTCAGGATCAGTAATGTAATGTATGTACACAGTGACTGCACCAGCAGAGTAGTGAGTGCAGCTCTGGGATATAAACAATGTGTGTATACTGTGTTTGTAGAATGAGTCTGTTTGTCTGAGCTCTGTATGTAAATGATGATTTGGTGTTCAGACATGATGGGTGCTGTTATCTTGTGGCATTGGCTCAGGTTGTGGACTGGATTCAGGAGATGAAAGGTCCCAAGTCCTGTTGACAATCCTGTGTGGATTATTCTCCGTTACCTGTTAGTTTGTGGGTTACTGGAGCTGAGGGGACAGATCACCGGTCACCAGGTATAGACAACGGCATTCACCTCCGCAGCTGTCAGCTTTAGGTTAAGTTCACACTAGGCATTTTTTCAGTGTTTTTTTTTTTTTCTGCAGCTAAACCTGATTTCTTGGCAGAAAAGGGCATGTTTCTTTTGTGCATTTTTTTGCTGTGTTTTGGGCATGCTAGATTTGTCTCTTGTGTATGCTGATAAAGTTTAGTTTTGAGAAAATGTCCTATTCTATAGAATCAGGTTTTGGGGGAAAAAAAACGCAACAAAATCTGATACCTGCGTTTTTGGTGCATTTTTTTTTTTCAGCGTTTTTCACCACCCATTCATTTTAATGGGTGAAAAAGTGACATGCTCCATTGTGCAAAAAAACATGCAAAGCACAAAATCCTGATGGAGGGGGGGGAGGAGGAAACAATGTGCGTGCTTGTGATTTCTGTAATGTCAGACTTTGCTGGTACTATAAAACGCAGCTTAAAATTTGCATTAAAAAAACCCTGCACAAACGTCCTGTGTAAACCTACCTACACGATGCAGTGAATTTGCCAGAACCCTCCTATAACACCGTGATGCCCCGTTTTATGGGGTCTGTAATGTTCTAGGCTTGTGGACAAGTTGTAATGTAACTACAACCCCCAGCATTCTCCATCAGTGTCTGACAATCCTTTGCTTTTCTGCCCCGTCAGGCTCAGGTTTTCCCCATTAGAAGTGTTGTCGCTCTGGGGATTCTTTTTTTCTGTCCCTGCAATTACTGAGCTCTGTTAATTAATTGATGAAGTTGATGTCAGTTACAGACGACAAGTGAATGATTGGAAAAAAGTGACGGCCAAGTGTTTTATATGGGAACTTGTACTGACGGCGGTGTACTCGTCATATCTAAGCCCAGGGAGAAGTCTGTGCCAGCGGAGCCATTTATGTGCACAGATTATGGACGTGTGGTGCTAAAAACTTAAAGGGACGTGTATGACTATAAGGTTCTTATCCCTAGTAAGGCTATGTTCACACATTGCGTTTTTGCAGTATTTGATAGATATTTGTTTAATGCAAAGTCTGAGATTCATGCACACACTTTTTTATTCCCTGAATATTTTATCAAAATATTTAGCAAAATGCCGCATACCACTTCTTTCAGCGTTTTTCACCCATTGCTTGAGTGCAAAAAAAGCAGGTATTAAGTTTTACTGCTTTTTTTTTTTTTTTTTTTTTTTTGTTGCCAAAACCATTTTGAAGTTGAATCAGATTATTATTTTTTTTTTATGCATTAAACTTTATCAGCATGGACAAGAGACAAATGTAGCCTGACTAAAAAAAGTACCAAAAACGCGGCAAACAATCAGCAAAACCTGCTTTTTTATGTTGCTTCTTTACTGCCAAGAGAGCAGGTTTTGCCTGCGGGAAAAAAAAACACAACCTGTGAACCTAGCCTTATTATTATTTTGCGCCATTAATTATGGGCCTTATGCTATATGGGATGTTCCGCCATTTTACGGAGTCTCTTCTGCTTTCTTGATCACTTGCAGATTTGTCGTTTAGGAGTCTGGTTACTGACCACAATGCTGACAGCTCTGTATCAATGGCTCATGAGTAAGAGTTGGGAATGAGTTTACCGTAGTAAGAGGCTGAATATCGGCCTTGGGATGTTCGTTTTTGCAGCTAATTCCAATGACAGTAGATATAGAGCAATCTTTGCATTTATTGACACAATATTAATATTTTGGTATTGAAGGTGTAGTTAGTACATTTCTTCTTACTCCTCCACTCAAAGCTGGCTCTGAAGCCACAGCCCGGCCTTCCGTCATCCACGCCAAACATGTATTCTGAGAAAAGTGCGATGCACCACACGAAGAACTCTGCAAACTTGGCTCAACCTTCCACCCAGCTGAAGAAATAATGTCCAAGGCAGCAAAGAGAGGCTAAAATGTCATGTTTCATTCTTCCCGCTCTCCGATGCTGTGGACCTACCTCCTAAACACGTGTATGGGGCTTTGTTGGGCTAAGGCTAGGGTCACATTGCGTTAGGGCAGTCCGTTTAGCGCATAGCGCTACGGACTGCGCTAACGCAATGTCCCAAAAGGGATCGCGTTAGCCGATCCCGCTAGCACAGATCCCCGATCTGCGCTAGCGAGGAACGGACCGCGAACGCTGCAAGCAGCGTTCAGTCCGTCACTCAAATGACGGCACATCGCTAGCGCACGCCCAATGTGGGCATGCGCTAGTGATGCGTTCGCCATTAAAGGCAATGGCGGCGTTAACGAACTACGTTACACCGAGTTATGCTGCGGTGTAACGTAGTCCGTTAAACGCGGTCACAGAACGCAATGTGACCCTAGCCTCATGTGTGCCACAAAATACGGGATGGAGTGCAGAAGTACTGTTCTATTCCATCCACAAAGTCCAGGTAATGAAGGGTACCACAGAGTTGACTTTTTTTTTTTTTTAATGACCTACGGTATGTTGCAATCATATTATATTAATGATGGAGGCTTTCATGGTGTGTATGCTAAACACTGGCCAAAAATGCAATGTGAACCTAGAAGAAGCCTCATCTGTCCAAATAAAAGCAAAAATTAACCCAATTCTGCTAAAGTTTCCATCAAACTGACGAAGCCGCGGTCCCTCTTAGGCATCATCGCCTTTCACTCTGGGCAGATGAATATTTTTATCTCTCGGCCTATTGCCTAAAATAATACTAAAGAGAATCTGTGACAAAATGTTCTCACAAATTGTAGCCAACAAAACCTACAGTAGATCATGAAGGCCGAGACGTTGCAGCCTTAATACAGCAAGGAGGTAGCTGAGCAATGAACGCAGCGGCGATGGGATGTGCAGGACGGTGACGGTCACCTTTATGGACAGCGTGCTTCTAGGTAACTAATAAAGTGAAATTGTCTCCTGACGTCTGTACGGTTACCTCCAGAAGCAGGATGTTACATTCTGTGGGGATCATATACGCTCCCAATCCTCCGGAAAAAAAAAAACTTTTGGAAAACCTTTCATTTTTATGGGAAATCCACCTTGCTTAAGGTTTTGTTTTAAATCCTGGGTTGGTGTTAAACGTTTGCATGTCACTTCTTTGAAGACGATCCTGAAGGAAACCTCTGCAAAGTGTCAAATCAAAAGGCTGAAAAGCTCTAAGGAAGAAAAAACCTCTTCATAACTGTGTAAGGAATAGAAAACGTCTCGTGAAAAAAGTGTTTCCTGAATCTGTTTCCACTTATAAAACCTTGTGTGACCATAACCTAATAGTGATGGTGAGCAACAATGGAAAGAGGTGGAGATTGAGGGGTTTTTGTCATTCCTTTTTGCCGCCCTCATTTGTTTATTGGCGTTCTTGCACTGAGGCTTTGCCACCCTTTGTGGACAGTCGGTGTTTGTTACTTCCAGGAAAGGTTGTTCTTCTTTCCTTGCTTATGACTGTCAGTTCCTCCGCCGGGCTCTCCTACGGTGTGGACACTGGGCCCCGGTTTACATCTTCACCAGCAGTGTCAGACCGGGGTTCTGAGGGTCCACCTGTAACTGGGGGCTACTATGTGCAGATAGTAAGTTACTTTCATTAAGAATGTCACCTATGCTTCTGTAAAATGAGGAACTAGGTAGATCAATGAATGATGAGATGCTGTCTGTACATAGTGAATCAAGGACTGTTCTGTAGAGAATTGTGGGGCCCCCCAGGGTATTCTCGTGTCCCCCATGTGCCAGTCCGAACCTGTTCACCAGTGAATGGCGATATTCTGCCCCTTCTGCTGCATTTATGCCTTTGCTGCTTTCCTTTCTACATCTGATGGTGGTGGACGTGGAAAGCTGTGTAATCGGAGGATGACAGATTACATGTGTCTTCACCATGATGACTGACACTTTATTGATCGCTCGATGTCTTGTGTCTGTAAGTGGATCTCTACAGTCCACAAGATGTCGTTACCCCCTCCACGTGGAGCAGCCCATGAAGCCGTTGGGTTTTGTCTGTGTCCTATAATCTCCTTATTGACCCTTTAGTCTGGCCACCTCATTTATGTGATAATCCTCTCACGCAACACAAAAGCTTCTAAGTGCTGACCATCTGAATTTCACAAGTTTTATGGTAACGGCACAGGAGGGCATCAGGAGCCAAGCGCCAGCCGAGCCAAGAAACCCCCAGCCCTGCCCCCCACCCCAGTCTGTAGATGACTTTCCGCTCTGATCCTTGCACATGGAGTATTAAGTCCATCAATCTGGAGGGAAGATTTTTAGGTATTTGTCATTCAGCTGTTGTATATGCAGTGGTCCTCACTGAGGCCTCACACCAATCCCTCGGGTTGTCTGTTTTCCATATAATTTAGGATCGGTGTAACTCCATCCTTCCTCTGAGCGAGTATCTTGGATTTCGATCCTCGTTCTTGGTAGTTCTGTTGTCCGTGGGATGTGGAGACCCAAGAATTTCCCCTTTAATTCTCAGATTTCCAGCTCGGGGATGAGATTTGTGAATCATTTTCCAGAAGACCTTTTGATTAGGGCTTTTTGGTTCACTACATTAAATCGACGTCACTCAGTGGACTCTCTGATTGAGCAGTTGGTTTGTTTCTTTAATTAGTATACGTTTAGGATGCCGGCTGTGGATTTAGACGCTGGAGCCGATAACAGATGACGCTGCAGGTTAGTTTCTGGATGACATGCTTGCTGTAAATGCTCACACGTGTGTGGGTAGAAACGAGGAGCAGTGTCAGACTGTGGATTACGCTACATTTATTCATTGTTCAAAAGGCGAATTAAAGGAAGTTGTGTTTACCGTGACTCCAGCGGCAGAGGCCACTTACCGCAGCTGTAGTGTGTGGATCCAGGGGACGACATTGCTCCTTAGAGCCTCTGCACCCTCGTTCAAGAGCTGCATTAGTTCTCCAGCTTGCATAAATATCCACACCTCCATGTATGCGGCTCAGTTGTTGGGTGTGGAGCTGTACAATTTCAGTTGCTGTTGTGTTCCCACGTGAGAGCAGACCCAGTATTACATGAAGACGCAAAAATCTGACTAGATCTAGATTTTAATTTACTCATGGACACTAGTTAAATGGATGTCACCTGGAAAGGGCTAGAAAGCTCCAAGTAATGGATGCCCTTGGGCCGATAAGTACAATGCAGTGAACTTCCAGCATGGCAGACCTTGGCCCTCATGCATTGAACCTCCAGGATGGCAGAACTTGGTCTGATATTTGGTAATGATGGAATTTTCTTTAGGGTTTGATGTGGTAGTGGAGCCCATTCCTATTCCTCTTAGTCACTTGTTTCCTGGGGACTAGATGGCAGTAATGTTTGTGTGAAGCATTTACTTATTTTTCAATATTGCCTGATTTTTGAAGGTTTAGGGAATCTCTGTAATGTCCACGGTCGACTGGCGGTAACTAGGTAGTTTCTCCGGACTGAAGCATCTGCTGCCTGTAGACCCTGTCCTGGTGAGCACCGTCTGCTGCCCCTTTAAGCAGTGACTGGTATAAACTGGTCGGCTTATTCTATGGCACATACGTCCCTGCTGACGCCCATAATCCACTCAGCAATGCAGAGCGCGTTGCCGTCTTCATGTGATTGTGGAGTCTGCTTTAGATTCTTGTCTGATCTCCCCAATCTTTGATGTGGTTCTATACCGCGCTGTTCGGAGCCTCCAGACCGGCGTTTGCATAAATCTATACATTTTCTGCTTTGTAGTCTTGTAGAACTGGGACACCAGAAATAGAGATGAGGATGAAGGACTGCCGTGTGATGGTGCACATTGAGCGTTGCTCGCCCCGTGCCGGCAGCGGTTGGTGTTGGACAGCGGCAGACGAGCCTCGGATAGTCGTATGCTTTGTGTATAAATTGCAGCAGCTCAATGCATCGGAGGTGACAGACACTGCGCCAATTTTTTAGGAATTTCTGAGAAAGTATTAAAAGCTGGGCAGTGAAGTCTCTGTGGCCACAATACCTGGGGGGGAATGTGAATGGCGCAGTTCCGTGCACAGTCTGCTTTAATCTGTGGCGGATCATCGCTGCTTTCTGTAATCTCCGGCACAATAATGTATAGATAAGCTCCAATTAGAGTGATTGATCCCTGGTGACATCCGGGCCGTGATCAAACTGAAGGAAATTATTGGCTTAGGTGATGATGGAAGATTACAGATGTCCCGGTCATCATGTCTGTGCAGGAATGCTGCCGGAGACCACGTTTAGTTTTTCTCCTACTTGCAGCACATTTTCCTTGGTATGTTTTATAGGCGTTTTTAGATTGAATTTGTTTTCTGGGGTGTTTATTTATTCATTTTTTTTTGTGCTCATGAATTCTATGCAGCTGAACCATCATCATCATCACACATTCCCCTCCGTAAAGCAGAAATTCAGCAGAACTGAAAATCCAATTAGTTTGGGTAATCCTGTCTGGGGTCAGATAGAACAAGGGGCAGGGTGGTGCGTGCCCAGTGTGGGGTGAGGTGACGGGGGCACGCCTGTCTCCTGCTCTGTAGTACAGGACAATGCTTCTTGCATCCAGTTGTCAGGTAGTCGGAGATTGATGCTGTATCCATGAAGTGTTCTGTAGATCCCGGCTCTTTATACAGCGGGCAGCTCTGTATTCGCAGTGCTGCGTTTCATTGCCGATAATGACGGCCTGATCTGTGGGTATCGCATATCACCCCTGTGCTGTATGGTGCGAGAAGGGGTTAAGTGCCACATGTAATGTGTATGGCATCCAGGCCTCCTCCTACTACTGAAAGGTGATCCCCCAACTCTGCACTAATTAATTCATGAGGAGCGAGGCGGCCGTAGATGATGGTTGTAATTTCAGCCCTGGGATACCTGTGTGTCCACATCTCATGAATAATGCACTGCTTTATATCACTACCAGTACTTTTTATTATTATTATTTTATTTATTTTTTTGCAGGTTGCGGATTTTTAAAATGTGCACAGTGTGAATTTCCAGCTGTGCCGAGATGGACAGTTGATCATTTGCATGGCGTTTGGTGCCTTGTGGTATGGAAAAGGGCTGAAGGTTGTGTGCATTATAAATGGCTGCAGATTGTTCTTGCTGTGCATCATCCCCGATCTTCCCATTTTTCACTTTCCCAGGCCTCCTAGGACTCTGGAAAAGCAAATATTCCACAGCAAACTCAAGGGACTGAAATCTGCAGCACATTGCGGCTCGGATGCAATCTCCAGCCCCTGCTAACATCCTATCTGGTATCCCTCTAATCTTTCTTGTCACTACAGATCTTACGCCATCCTAATGTTTGACCTTCAGTTTCCTCCTGTTTGACTCATGGTTTCCAGCTTTGCCTCCCCCCCAGCTTGTCACTTTCTCTCGGCAGAGGGTTGTTTATTTTAGCTACAAAATCCAGCATGTGAAACAAAATATGAAGGGGTGAGAAGAAGGTGGGAGAGCAGCCGACGATCGGACTGACTAAAGATGGCGGCAGCGCAACATGAGGCGCTGGAACAGATGGGAGCGGGCAATCACCTGTCTGGGGAGCGGAGCTGCAGGACGTCTCTTGTTAATGACTTGTTTGTCCTGTCAGTCTCACCAGGACATGGTTTCTGGATGACCGCACAACTGCAAATACATGTGGCATTAGCGCCTCGTAATAAGACCAGCACCAGCTGAACCGCAACACCCCCCCTGGTCAGGAAGCCTGGACTCCGAGACGTATTGGGGCAGATTTATTGACATGAACTGGAAGTTTTAGTGGACTTCAGCCTACTCTGGTCGATGATCACTCAAGACGCGACAACACCGGAAGTCAACGTGAGATTAGCTATGGTGAATGAACCATGAAGTCACTGGACAAGGTCTTCAAATCGAGGAACGTTTCACTGGCGACGAGGACACGGCTCGTACATAGTCTGGTCTTTTCTGTAGTAACATACGGATGCGAAAACTGGACGATAAAGAAACAAGAAGAATCGATGTCTTCGAATTGTGTTGCTAGAGAAGGAGGTTATCAATACCATGGATGAAAAGAAGAACAAACCAAGCCAGACATGTCACTGGGAGCAAGGATCACCGAGCTAGGACTTCCCTTCTGTGAACAAATGGTATGAAGAGAGCAATCACTGGAGAAGGACATCATGGGCGGCAGAATAGAAAGAACAAGGCGAAGAGGAAGACCAGCAACCCGATGTCTGGATACCATCAAGAGAACGGCGGAGAAGACCCTGGTGGACCCATCTAGGCTTCTACAGGATTGATCTTAATGCAGATTGTTCATCAAGTTTTCATTACTCGAGTTCTAGGCTGTTTGTATTAGGGCTGTGGAGTCGGTAAGCCAAACCTCCGACTCCTCAATTTCCGTGACACCGACTCCACGACTTCTACTCCAAGTCCCTCATGCATGGCTCGTGTTTAAGTGATAAATTTACTGTGGTAAAATGGTAACATCAGGCTTTTAATCATTATTATGATACAATAATCAAGCCATTTAGATAGAACATAAAATACATTTATTGGAGTACAACTTTAGAACAAAAAACTTTTGCATATTTACAATTTATTATACACTCTGCAGTAAGTGGGGGGAAAAAAATAGTTTTCAACAAAAAACGTACTGAATAGCATTTGTGCAGTCTATGAATTTGTTCTGAGAAATAGTATCGCCTCCATCAGATCCTCCTTCATAGATGACCTCACATCTGACCTAATTATTTTAAGGCTGGAGAACGATCTCTCTACAGTAACTTTGGTTGGTGGTAAAGCAGTAACCACATGGGCGACATCTCTAACAATTTCACGGTATAAAGGAATTGCCTTGTGCACAGTCAGTTTTGAGGAACGATTGAACTCTTCTACTTCTTTGAGAGCAAGTGAAAAATGTTGCTGAAAGATGGTCTCTGTTTTCTATGGGAATGGAATATTTTTCCCTGCAGCAACACTTTGCCTGCTCCATGTTGTTCAAATACTTGTCGAAATTAATCTCCTCATCAGATGAGGATGAAGGAACGGCAGCAGCAGCACTGGCAGGACCCGAGTCCTCTTGGCCGTCCTGTAGCCCACTCATCCTAACTGCTACCTCAATCAGAGCTTCTGTTCCTTTAGTAAGCTGTTGGTCATCCAGCAATATACGATGACTCTGGTCCACATAAACAGCTGCCAGAAGAATTTTATTTATTTTATTTCGAATAGCAGTGTGTCTCTCCGTTTCATTGAAGCAGCAATGCCATCTCTTTGGGACAGGCAAAACAACAAGTTCTTCCACTCCTTTAGAAAAGTGCCAGAAGTTAAATCCTCAGCTTGTAACTTTTTAATCAGTGTAGATGGGTGATGAAGCAATTCCTTCAATTCAGCCACCTGTGTCTATTGACCTTCATGTAGTGTTATCTGAAGGTTGGCCATATCTACAAGGAAGGGTTTCAGCTCAAGCAATCGCTCAATCATTAAATAGGTGCTGCCCCACCGAGTGGCTTGATCCACAATTTCCCCTTTTCCAGCACGTCTCTTCAAGATGAAATGGGTTCTGGCAGCAATAGCCAATTTCTTCACTTTGCTAATCAGAGTTCCAGCATGTCCCTCTTGCAGACTATCTCTTATTTCCAGCTGCAGCGTGTGCACAACACAGCGCATGTGATGAATATTAAAGAGGTGTGAAGCAGCTTCAACAAGATCATCTAATTGTAAATAATCATTTTGCTGTTCTTCTGTAGTAATATCTATCTGTTCCTCCGATATGGGAACAGGACTGTAGCCTTCCATCGCCAACATACTGAATGTGAAATGTTCTTCTAGCTGCTGTTCACCTTTATTATTCTCATTCATGAGTTTAATAGTACTTATACTATGTTTGAAGCTACAATCAGTTACAATAGTAAGAACTTGTTCTTTTTTGAGTTCATAATCTTGCAGAACTTTTTCCACTAAGGTCTGGAGAAATTGGCTGCTGTGATGTGCTTTTTAGTATCTTTTACTGCCTGTGCCTTAGTAACATCTTTTTTTTGTTGTCACAAACATATCGAATGTTGATGGCAAAATAGTTCACTCTGTGACGTGTGCAGGCATCCATTTTAAGAAACAAAGCGTCTCTTGAGTCTTTTAAGATCTTCCTTTTGGTTAAGGGCTTCAATCACTAATTTTCTAATGCTTTCTCTTTCC
Source organism: Ranitomeya variabilis (assembly GCF_051348905.1). Taxonomy (NCBI): domain Eukaryota; kingdom Metazoa; phylum Chordata; class Amphibia; order Anura; family Dendrobatidae; genus Ranitomeya; species Ranitomeya variabilis. Next base: position 217,354,517 of record NC_135239.1, on the reverse strand, counting down.
AGAGAAACAGCAAGTTTGTGGGCCATTTCTCCACAAAGAGCTGTCATTGTTACAGTAACTTTGTCACTTACAAAATATCTTGTAACTGAGGTTTGAGATTCCTCCTGGACCTGTCGGCTGCCTTTGACACAGTGGACCATTCCCTATTATTACAGACCCTCTCATTCCTTGGCATCAGACTTGGCCCGATCCTGGATCTCGTCATACCTAACAGACCGGACATTCAGCGTCTCCCACTCACACACCACCTCCTCACCTCGCCCCCTATCTGTCGGTGTCCCACAGGGTTCAGTCCTAGGGCCCCTGCTCTTCTCCATTTACACCTTTTGGCCTGGGACAGCTCATAGAATCTCATGGCTTTCAGTATCATCTCTATGCTGATGACACACAGATCTACATCTCTGGACCAGATATCAGCTCCCTACTAACCAGAATTCCTCAATGTCTGTCCACTATTTCATCCTTCTTCTCCGCTAGATTTCTGAAACTTAACATGGACAAAACACAATTCATCATCTTTCCCCATCTCACGTGACCCCCCCCCAACGAACCTATCCATTACAGTAAATGGCTGCCCACTCTCCCCAGTCCCACAAGCTCGCTGCCTCGGGGTAATCCTTGATGCTGATCTCTCCTTCAAACCACATATCCATGCCCTTTCCACTTCCTGCCGACTTCAACTCAAAAATATTTCACGAATCGTTTGTTCCTCAACCAAGAATCTGCAAAAACCTTAGTCCATGCCCTCATCATCTCCTGCCTCGACTACTGTAACCTCCTGCTCTGTGGCCTCCCCTCTAACACGCTCGCACCCCTCCAATCTATTCTAAACTCTGCTGCCCGACTAATCCACCTGTCCCCCCCCGCTATTCCCCGGCTTCTCCCCTCTGTCAATCCCTTCACTGGCTCCCCATTGCCCAGAGACTCCAGTACAAAACCCTAACCATGACGTACAAAGCCATCCACAACCTGTCTCCTCCATACATCTGTGACCTCGTCTCCCGGTACTTACCTACACGCAACCTCCGATCCTCACAAGACCTCCTTCTCTACTCCCCTCTTATCTCCTCTTCCCTTAATCGTATACAGGATTTCTCTCGCGTATCACCCCTACTCTGGAACCCTCTACCCCAACACATCAGACTCTCGCCTACCATCGAAACCTTCAAAAAGAGCCTGAAGACCCACCTCTTCCGACAAGCCTATAACTTGCAGTAACCACCGATTGACCAAACCGCTGCATGACCAGCTCTACCCTCACCTACTGTATTCTCACCCATCCCTTGTAGATTGTGAGCCCTCGCGGGCAGGGTCCTCTCTCCTCCTGGACCAGTTATGACTTGTATTGTTCAAGATTATTGTACTTGTTTTTATTATGTATACCCCTCCTTACATGTAAAGCGCCATGGAATAAATGGCGCTATAACAATAAATAATTATAATAATAATGCTTTTTCTTCCTCCTGCATGGCAGGAAGTGCTGGTTTCTTGGTGCTTCTGTGATCTTTTTCAATCACAGCTTTGTAAACTTCTGGGTGGCATTGTAAATGTCTTTTTAGATTGGAAGCTCTGGAAGGAGCATTTTTATCACTGCCTGAGTAAGCACTGATTTTAGCATCACAGCATTTTTTTCATGTGGGTCACTTTAGGCCAGGTTCACATTGCGTTAACAGCTGCCCGTTCAACACATGCGTTAACGGGCTGCTGTTAACGCAAGTGCCAATATGTTGTCGCACTAGTGCAGATCGAGCAGATGCTCTAGCTGCACGAGCAGATGCTCTAGCTGCACGAGCAGATGCTCTAGCTGCACGAGCAGATGCTCTAGCTGCACGAGCAGATGCTCTAGCTGCACGAGCAGATGCTCTAGCTGCACGAGCAGATGCTCTAGCTGCACGAGCAGATGCTCTAGCTGCACGAGCAGATGCTCTAGCTGCACGAGCAGATGCTCTAGCTGCACTAGCAGATGCTCTAGCTGCACTAGCAGTGACGGACCCGGAAACGCTGCAGCCCGCGTCCCAGGGTCCGTCACTCAGTGATGGTACATCGCTAGCGCACGCCCACAATGGGCGTGTGCTAGCGATGCGTCCGACATTGGACTAAATGGCGGCGTTAACGGACTACGTTATGCCGCGGTGTAACGTAGTCCGTCTAATGGACGCCAAAGACGTAATATGAACCTGGCCTTATACACTGACATACAATGTTTTTTATCTTGAGTCACTGTGAAAAGCTCAAATACAGCTGACTTCATAAGATGCTTCTTGGACATTTTGTAATGGTGAAAATTCGCTCTCAAAATGATTGTCCTGTAAAGCAAAAATAGGGTATATTGTAATTCTTGCAAGAATAGGGAATCATGCACTGTATAACTTAGGATAGAAATAAACAATTGTTGCATAAATTAATAGCACAGATGATAAGTATAAAGTTTGTAAAATATGTTAAATAGCTTAACTATGAACTTTCAATGTCAGGCTTGTCTCAGGGTACAGCTCACTAAATGCTTCACATCATATTTCTTCACATTCTATGAAGATGGGAGGAAGGAGGGAGGGAGCATGTTTGTGCAGAATCACATTCCAGAACACACACAAATATTTTCTCATCGATCCTGTAACTGTATTTCTGAACTTGAGATGTTAGAAAAGTTTTTCCCCTTATATTCTATGTATAGTGTATAGAAGTCATCAGGGCTCTAATTTCTCCAAACATGAGCTAAAAGGAAAAACAATCTAAAACATCAAGCATACAGAGATAACATGTACTGGACTATTGATTTATGTACAGCTTACTGACAGTTTAGATATGCTTTAGGAAGTACTTACCTTCCTTAATCCTGCTTTCCTGTTCACTCCAGAAGTTCTGAGATGAATACAGGCATTCCTTCCCTGTGTGTTTGTTATTTTTCCCCTTATCTGTAGAGGAGGAGCTTCACTACTTATCATGAACATAAACTGCAGCACAGATTCATCTCAGCTAAAAGTCTAGACCGTAGATCAGGAATAGGACAGACATTTATAGCATATTTCATAACGTTCCCAAATTCTTATGAAAAAAACACTCCCCACAAATTGCATTGAACTACTGGACCCAATTTATTATGTATTGTCCATTTTATTCTGACTTCACCAAAATTGGCTTAGACTCCACAGCCCTGGTTTGAATAATAAACTATTAATACTGTCTTCAATTTTTATAGCTGAGAACTGGATGCACCAGATTCTTCGCAGCGGCTCATGGCGGATGATACATTTGGCGCATGTACCTTGTCCAATAAGCTAATCTTTTGTGCCGCAGTGTAGCTCCTCGTAAACCATGCGCTTTAGAGTGAGGCTCAAAAAGTTTGTAAAATGCTTAATAGATGTCTTGTGCAGGAGGACTTAGGTGAGAACTTTCTTTACGCTTAGTAAATCTGCCCCACCATCTTTTTTAGAATAAATCGTCTGTGTGAAGAAACGCTCCAGTAATTGTGCTGGACACTAGTGGCCGGTGCAGAGTCCTCCATATTTACTGCTCAGCCGTAAAAACTTTGTGCAATCTTTGTAATATTCTTAGGGTTGAAGATTCTTTCTTTACTTTTCTATTTGCAAAAAAAAAAATAGTTGATCCCGCTGACCCCTATTGGATCGGTTTGTTTGTAGGTTTTCCATGTTTCCGGGCACAGAAGTAATCGTGTGATCCATTAAGCCATGGTCACTAGGTTTCTGTTCCGTGGCCAGGTGAAAAAAGGGACAATCTTTTACTGCTTCATTAAAGTATGCTGTATAGGGAAACAAATTATATTTTCTGATGTGTTTTGCGTGTCTGACTCTACTCCTAGATCTATAGAAAGTGGCCTATCCACTAGTGTAAAAACACTACACCTAATAAACTAACCTCAAATGTTATTGTACCGGAGGTCTCCAAAATTGGTCAGAAAGCCGAGAAGAAAAATGAAATATGCCTTGGGAAAAAGGATAAACGTCTTGTCACGAGACGCATCCTAAAAAGCCTCATTATATATAAATGATCCCATATGACGAACCTCTCACTGCTACGCACACCTCTATTAATGGACATGTATCTGTCGTGATGGTGGTGACGTCCACCCTGATCCACCAGCAGGATTAATGATGAGAAGATATGCACAATGTGAACAGGCCCCCGGAAGACATGGCACATATCCATGCTACAGGGACCCTGCCAGACGATCATGCTGCCCGGACCTCCGGATCACAGCCGGGCATAGTCTTCTGTGATGGACTGCAGTGGTACAGACCTGACCGTGGACCGCAGGCACAGACCACACTGCTCCGGGAACTTGTCAGCAAGAATCGCCTGCCAGATTTCCTTTAATTATTAATGCTCCAGTGACAATATTACGCCACATAATGAATATTAATGTGAATCTAAATTGTCATGTTGGTGCGCTGTGCGCCTGTACAACAAGCAGAATGCCGCTCTCACATGATTTTTATTTGAAGTGCTAAAGTGGAGAAAAATCTAAGTGTGAATACATCCCTATCCATTATCTGCGCCCTGATTTTATGTACAGAACATTTCTAGTGTTTATTAGAAGAAATGCATTTAGTGCACTCACAACACACCTTCCCAATTCTACTTCACGGTTTCCAATGTAGTCAACTAATGACGGATATGAATTTAGTTCATTAATCTTATCAGTTCCACTGTGTTCACAGGCCGCGTGTTTTGCCATGCTGTTTTCGCAGGCTGTGTGTTTTGCTGTGCCGTTTCGCAGGCCGTGCCGTTTCACATACCGTGTGTTTCGTGTGCCGTGTGTTTCGCGTGCCGTGTGTTTCGCCATGCCGTTTTCGCAGGCCGTGTTTCACCGTGCAGTTTTCACAGGCCGTCTGTTTTGCCATGCCATGTGTTTCGCAGGCCGTGTGTTTTGCCATGCTGTTTTCGCAGGCCGTGCCGTTTCGCAGGCCGTGCTGTTTCACATGCCGTGTGTTTCGTGTGCCGTGTGTTTCGCCATGCCGTTTTCGCAGGCCTTGTATTTCGCAGGCCGTGTATTTCGCCATGCAGTTTTCACAGGCTGTCTGTTTCGCAGGCCGTGTTTCGCAGGCCATGCCGTTTTCGCAGGCCTTGTGTTTTGCAGGCCATGTGTTTCGCCGTGCAGTTTTCACAGGCCGTCCGTTTCGCTGTGCTGTTTCACAGATCGTCTGTTATACTGTGCCGTTTTGCAGGCCGTGCCTTTCTTTTGCAGGCCGTGCGTATTGTGTAGGGATTCTGTGAGTGTTTTACCAGCACATTAAATATCAGACAAATGCTGTTCCAATTTAACCTATAAAATGCCGCCTAACTGTGTAATGCCATGGTTTCATCTCCTTATGGCTATGCATATGAGCAGCTATATGGCAATTAAATGCTTATTGACCCCGCTCATCATTTAATTATTTTTCAATGAATATTCTGTGTAGGTGTGAATGGTGTCATAGCTGTAAAGACTGGCTCTGAGTTCTCATGTTTTCTGCTTTCTATATATCTTTATCCATAAAGTATGATTTTATCTGTTTTGTAGATTAACCCTACAAGTTCTGCCTCTCCTCGGAGGACACGCTTCCTCCCATCCTTCTTCCTCTTGTGAATGAGCGCAGTCTGTCGCTATGAGGCACAGTTATCGGGGGCTGCACATCTTTGGTCGCCATCGTTGTGAGGTTTGCTGGATTTTGGTTGCCGCTCGTTCCTTCTACCATCAGTGTGAGGCGTCTCTAACCTTCTGGTCTTACAGAAAGTCAGGAGCTTGACGAGGTGGCTCCTGAGCCCAGACACGGCGGGGCCCCAGGGACCACACATCCAGTGGCTGTGACATCTCCTGTGTGGATTGTCACCTGGTTGCACCTTTGCCTGTTTCCCATCACAAGTCACGTCGTCCGTCTGTCACGTTCCTGCGGCGTCAGACTGTGTCGGCGCAATCTTTCTCTCGTTTTTTTTCTGCTCGCCGCTTCCCGTCCATCCTCCTCCTTTCTTTCTCTTGACTATTTTATAAAGAACCTCTTTAAAGATATCAATTAAGCAGCGGCTATAATAGAATATGTTCCTTTGTGAGCCCAGCACACCGCTGAGTTGTAAAAATCTTTTATGTAACTTTTTTATTTTTTTTGAAAACACATTAGTCTTTTGCGGCAGCCGCAGGGTTAAGGCGACGGTGTGAGCATACCGGGCAGCATTAAGCAAACCTTCCCGCTATGAGGCTTCACTGTGTTACACCAAGCGGGGAATCGTTGTATTGGAGATCAGAAGGCAAGAGGAAGCCAATGGCGGAAGGTCTGGTGGGACACGGAAATGCCGACCATGTGCACTTCTGTCACTCCATAGTCCGCATGGCCACACAGGGAGGAAGATGCTGACATTGTGTATCCAGATGTGAGGAATTCTCTGTGATGTGATTCATAAAGAAGCCAATCTGCAGCGACCTGGTTGCACTACAACGTGTCACTACATCTAGATGTACGTCCATTTCCCATTGCTGTAATACAAAAATTCCCACACTCCTAGGAAAGTGTGAACCAAGACTAATGGCCACGGAGGAAGCAAGCGCTGCTAGTGTGGCAGTGATGAGTGTGAGCCACCCAGAGACAATGGAGGCCGGAGACTGAGCGTGTCGCCCCTCACAAGCAAAATAAAAGTCTAAAAAATATGGCACTGACCCTGAACTCTTCCCCCAATAGTAACAGAGGTCACGCTCCACAAAGGGTCCGAGTCAGCCGGAGAGCAGCCCTCCATCACCCGCACTCTCCATTGTCTGACTTGTACGTGTGACTTTACAGACTCACTTTCTTCATGTACAATATCCACCAGAACGGCGTCCACAGCTGCATCCAAGAAAATTGCAGGCGACCTCTGTGCTATCCCTCTACTCATTGTCTGTGCATTACTGCATGCATCGTGATCTAGCGGATTCCTGTGGGATCTACAGGAGGAGGAGCATGATTTGAGGGATTAGTCAGGCTTGTATATAATAAACCTAATCGAATGTTGCCATTGGCTGAATATGTGACTTCACAGGACAGGACTGACACAGTCTGACGAGTGCAGAAGCATAACTTGGGGTGCATTCACACTGGATGATCATCAGGACCGAGCATTCCTAGTAATCTGTCTAAATCGGCTGCCACTGCCCAAGAATTGAGTGAAATATTCGCCATTATCGGCAGCGCATTGCCCTGTGCAGGCATCACGGTGCTACAGTGGTAATCCATGGGCAGAGAGTGAGCGTATTAGTAACGGCTTCATGTGGTCAGCGTGTCTGAACTGGCCGTTACACGTCCGCCGAGATTTTCTGTATTCCAGGCAAAAAAGTTCCGCTCCCTGCCCTGGCGGAGGCATGCTGGCCCCGGTTATGCCCCTGACTGGTGGTGCCTGGCGGATGCGTGCTGGCCCTGGTTGTGCCCCTGACTGGAGGTGCCTGGCAGAGGCGTGCTGTGCCCCTGACTGGGGGTGCCTGGCGGAGGTGTGCTGGCCCCGTCCGTGCCCTTACTGGAGGTGCCTGGCGGAGGCGTGCTGTGCCCCTGACTGGAGGTGCCTGGCGGAGGCTTGCTGGCCCCGGTTCTGCCCCTGACTGGAGGTGCCTGGCGGAGGCGTGCTGGCCCCGGTTGTGCCCCTGACTTGGGGGTGCCTGGCGGAGGTGTGCTGGCCCCGGTTGTGCCCCTGACTGGAGGTGTGCTGGCCCTGGTTGTGCTCCTGTCTGGGGGTGTCTGGCGGAGGCGTGCTGGCCCCGGCCGTGCCCCTGACTGGAGGTGCCTGGCGGAGGCGTGCTGTGCCCCTGACTGGTGGTGCCTGGCGGAGGTGTGCTGGCCCCGGTTCTGCCCCTGACTGGAGGTGCCTGGCGGAGGCGTGCTGGCCCCGGTTGTGCCCCTGACTTGGGGGTGCCTGGCGGAGGTGTGCTGGCCCCGGTTGTGCCCCTGACTGGAGGTGCCTGGCGGAGGCGTGCTGGCCCCGGTTGTTCCCCTGACTGGTGGTGCCTGGCGGAGGCGTGCTGGCCCTGGTTCTGCCCCTGACTGGAGGTGTGCTGGCCCTGGTTGTGCTCCTGTCTGGGGGTGTCTGGCGGAGGTGTGCTGGCCCCGGCCGTGCCCCTGACTGGGGGTGTCTGGCGGAGGCGTGCTGGCCCCGGCCGTGCCCCTGACTGGAGGTGCCTGGCGGAGGCGTGCTGTGCCCCTGACTGGTGGTGCCTGGCGGAGGTGTGCTGGCCCCGGTTGTGCCCCTGACTGGAGGTGCCTGGCGGAGGCGTGCTGGCCCCGGTTCTGCCCCTGACTGGAGGTGCCTGGCGGAGGCGTGCTGGCCCCGGTTGTGCCCCTGACTTGGGGGTGCCTGGCGGAGGTGTGCTGGCCCCGGTTGTGCCCCTGACTGGAGGTGCCTGGCGGAGGCGTGCTGGCCCCGGTTGTTCCCCTGACTGGTGGTGCCTGGCGGAGGCGTGCTGGCCCTGGTTCTGCCCCTGACTGGAGGTGTGCTGGCCCTGGTTGTGCTCCTGTCTGGGGGTGTCTGGCGGAGGTGTGCTGGCCCCGGCCGTGCCCCTGACTGGGGGTGTCTGGCGGAGGCGTGCTGGCCCCGGCCGTGCCCCTGATTGGAGGTGCCTGGCGGAGGCGTGCTGTGCCCCTGACTGGTGGTGCCTGGCGGAGGTGTGCTGGCCCCGGTTGTGCCCCTGACTGGAGGTGCCTGGCGGAGGCGTGCTGGCCCGGTTGTGCCCCTGACTGGGGGTGTCTGGCGGAGGCGTGCTGTGCCCCTGACTGGTGGTGCCTGGCGGAGGTGTGCTGGCCCCGGTTGTGCCCCTGACTGGAGGTGCCTGGCGGAGGCGTGCTGGCCCCGGTTGTGCCCCGACTGGTGGTGCCTGGCGGAGGCGTGCTGGCCCTGGTTCTGCCCCTGACTGGAGGTGTGCTGGCCCTGGTTGTGCCCCTGTCTGGGGGTGTCTGGCGGAGGCGTGCTGGCCCCGGCCGTGCCCCTTACTGGGGGTGTCTGGCGGAGGCGTGCTGGCCCCGGTTGTGCCCCTGACTGGTGGTGCCTGGCGGAGGCGTGCTGGCCCCGGTTGTGCCCCTGACTGGTGGTGCCTGGCGGAGGCGTGCTGGCCCCGGTTGTGCCCCTGACTGGTGGTGCCTGGCGGAGGCGTGCTGGCCCTGGTTCTGCCCCTGACTGGAGGCGTGCTGGCCCCGGCCGTGCCCCTTACTGGGGGTGTCTGGCGGAGGCGTGCTGGCCCCGGCCGTGCCCCTGACTGGATGCCCTGGAGGTGCACGGTGTGAGATCTGCATTCCTGCTCCACACACCCTTATTAGCGGTTACCTCTGCTGGGTCCTGGGTGCTGATCCGACATGTCGGCCGGCATTTACAGGCCGGGCCTCTCAGGGCTCTTGTGTTGCTTCTAAGCTTTTAATGACTTGGTTACTTTTGCGCTGATTTCCGCCATCTAATATCTTCGGCACGCCCGGCCATGTCACCGCTGAGCGTTTGCCCTCATAAATCCTCACACCGTGTGCTCCGATGTTCCTGATTGAGCGTGGAGCGATGATTGGAAAGGCTGACGTGAAGAAGACAACAGGTGTTCACTTATCCAATTATGAAGCATTTTCCCCGGAGGAAATGTCATCAGGATCATTCTCCACTTTATTAATAAAGATGGTGAGCAGCCCCGCAGCGAACAGCCTTCATAGTGACGGGGTAACACCGCCTGCCAGGCTGTGTGCTGACAACCAGCTTGTACGTCCTGTGTGAGGTTGTCAGCCCCCTCCCCCACTACTGTCCTGTATGTGTGATGGTTACGGACACCGTGAGCTGTGATAGTTAAGGCCGTGTTCACATGTGCAGAAAACCTCCATCAGAACAGATCCAGCAGCAATCAGTGAGTTCTGCACACACAATTTTATTGTCCCGGAAAAAAAACTGATTTCCAACTAATCCGTTATTTAAAAATCCGTTTTTCTTCCATTTGTAAGGGATCTGTTTTTCATAGACTTCAATGCTTAAAAAAAAAAAAATAGATCCAGTTGAAATCAGTTTTTTTTTTTTTCAGGCGGACAAAAGGGCTGTCTGCACAAGTCCCTGATTTCTGCCGGCCGGTTCCTGGACATGTGAACGCGGCGGCCCTGCCCCTGCTTCTCGCCATGTTTTGCTTTCCTCGATACTCACTCTTTTTCTTGCAGGGTCAGGTGTTACCCAGAGGTGCCTGTCGCATAATTTTGAGCTCCTCCTACAGATTTGGTTGAGTAGTTGCCCCAGGTGTAGGAACCGTCGCACCCTCCCCAAATATCTGCCCTCCGGAGAGCGGCGCCCATGTGTTGTGAGTGGAGGGCTTGGATGGGCCGTGTTAGATTGCTCGTAGATGAGTGAATGGCGTGAGGAGTCGGGGAGTCTTTGGTTATTCCTGGGCTCATCTTTTTGTGTTTCTCTTGGCAGGATCCCGCCTTGCGCCATGCCCCCTCTGGACCCGCGGCTTCTCTCCTGCATCCTGCTGAGTTTGTACTACGCTGTGGCGAAGGACAGCACCCCTCCGACCCCCCGCGTGCAGCTCTCCTTCCGAGGTAAGACGCAATCTTTTCCAGCTCTGAGGAGGTTAATCCTCCAATTGTGATGATCATTTCTCAGCCGCTCTGCGGGAGTTTTTCCGGGAGGAGAGGGCCGATTTGCAGGAGGGGAGGGTCAGTGCAATCAATGCAGGTGCTGAAATCAGGAGAGCCCTGTCTGTCATGTCGAGTGCCCGCAGCGTTAACACCTTGTGTGCCAGGTGGGAACACATCTAAGTCCGGCTCATAGATTACCATCGCTCTGCTTATGCTGGGCACGTGTTGTATCATAAGCCTGCATTCACATGTGGCAGATTTGATGCAGATTTCACCTGTGGATTAGTGCAGGTAAAATTCACAGCAGGTTACATCACAGGCGAATGGAGGTGGTTTTACCGTGATTCACGTCTTGCTTCATTTTCCTTCTGACGCAGATTTCCCCACTTCTAATATAGCGGTGAGGAAATCTGTGCTGGGTCTGCGGGTGGAACGTGGCCGCAGTGTATGGAGGAGATCGTAGCCCAAAGCCGGGACCACACGGTCAAACATCCAACCCTGTGACAAGGGAGTTGCAAAAATCAGAACGGTGTCCGGCCACCGAGCCTCCATTCAGCTACACCCCAGCTGGAGCTGCCTCCTGAATGTGCAAAACGGAGGAGAGAAGGCTCTGACACGTTGTGGGGAATCGCCGCCGTCTCCCATCTTGTATGGTGCCCACATGGTCCGACGCTTGCTGATGTCTGATCATGCAGCACGCTCACGTTATGATTTATCATCAGTCTCCAGACATCATGACATAACTTCAATTTACACTCACAAGCCGGCCGCGGATCGCCACTATCTGCTTCCCCCCCGCTGCAGAGCTGGTTACACGGTGTGCGCTCCCCCGGTACAGCACTGGTTACACGGTGTGGGCTCCCCCAGTGCACCGCTGGTTACACAGTGTGCCCCTCCCCCGGTGCAGCGCTGGTTACACGGTGTGCCCTCCCCCGATACAGTACGGCTCTCTGGTGCAGCACTGGTTACACGGTACGGCTCTCTGGTGCAGCGCTGGTTACACGGTATGTCCCCATTACTCATCTCACTCCTGGTTTATACCATTGCTTTCTGTTGCGTTTCCTCTATCCCTCCGTCCCTTCCTCTGCTGTCTGTCCGCCTCCGTCCCTTCCTCTGCTGTCTGTCCGCCTCCGTCCCTTCCTCTGCTGTCTGTCCTCCTCCGTCTCTTCCTCTGCTGTCTGTCCGCCTCCGTCTCTTCCTCTGCTGTCTGTCCACCTCCGTCCCTTCCTCTGCTGTCTCTGTCCCTTCCTCTGCTGTCTCTGTCCCTTCCTCTGCTGTCTCTGTCCCTTCCTCTGCTGTCTCTGTCCCTTCCTCTGCTGTCTCTGTCCCTTCCTCTGCTGTCTCTGTCCCTTCCTCTGCTGTGTCTCTGTCCCTTCCTCTGCTGTCTCTCTCTGTCCCTTCCTCTGCTGTCTGTCCCTCCGTCCCTTCCTCTGCTCTGTCTGTCCCTCCGTCCCTTCCTCTGCTCTGTCCGCCTCCGTCCCTTCCTCTGCTGTCTGTCCCTTCCTCTGCTGTCTGTCCCTTCCTCTGCTGTCTGTCCCTTCCTCTGCTGTCTGTCCCTTCCTCTGCTGTCTGTCCCTCCATCCCTTCCTCTGCTGTCTGTCCCTCCGTCCCTTCCTCTGCTGTCTGTCCCTCCGTCCCTTCCTCTGCTCTCTGTCCCTCCGTCCCTTCCTCTGCTCTCTGTCCCTCCGTCCCTTCCTCTGCTCCCTGTCTGCCTCCTCTTCCAGCTTCTCTCCGCCGCTTCCCTCCCGCTCCGGTAATGACTGAGTGTAGGGGGTCCCCTGACAGCCGCGGTGCGAGCAGGTATAATTATCTGCCAATCTTGGGGCTTTCTCCTCTAAGAGCTGCTTGTGGCTCACCAGCCTCCCCAACCTGATATTAGGCAAATGAAGCCCCCTCCCTCGCCGTCTCTTCCCAGAGCTTTCCCACATTTGCATCTGCAGCGCTGGGTCCAGGTAAATGGCTCGGATTCCTCCCAGCGTCGTCTTATCTCCCAGTTGGAGGCAATTACTGGAGTGCGCCGGTGGGTTCCTGTCGGCCGCGGTGCGCGCGGGTCGCTGTGTGATGCAGCAGCTCGTTAGTGACGGTGGTGCATTCTACATGTGCCCCATATCCTGCGCTGTATAGACTGCTCCTGGCAGGCTTCCACGCTCACCTCACGCACTGCGCTCCACCCCACTAATGTTTCTGCTCACTTGGTCCCGTTCCAAGATTCCTGGTAAGTCTCCATCTCGGCAGTGATTTCACAGCCGCCTTCTTCCCGCTGCCTTTACTCCTCATCTCCCCCTTCTTGTCTCTCCCCCTGAATTGTGCTGCGGTTTTCTCCTTCCAGCGCTCTACCTATTCCCCAACCCCCGTCCTTCCATCCCCATAAAACGAGCTGTGGCTGCTCCTGCCGTGGGCATGTTATATCCACAGGTAAAGTCCTCCGCGCCCCCTGGTAGCCCCCCACATATGGCGCCGTACGTGTGTGTATGGCACAGGGTGTGATCTTCCTGCGGGTAATCCCAGGCATATGGCTGGATGCTGAGAGGTAATTTTCTGCATATGCTGGAATATCCCACTAGGAAATGATGCACATATGCTGTTTTATTCCTACAAGTAACGTTCCACATGTGCCGTGACAATGTTGGGGATACTCCTCGGAGATACTCCTCTGGGTTACTCTTTGGGGTTACTCTTTGGGGTTACTCTTTGGGTTTACTCCTCTGGGTTACTCCTCTGGGTTACTCCTCTGGGATACTCCTCTGAGATTACTCCTCTGGGTTACTCCTCTGGGATACTCCTCTGGGATTACTCCTCGGGGTTACTCCTTTGGGTTTACTCCTCGGGTTTACTCCTCTGGGTTACTCCTCGGGGATACTACTCGGGGATACTTGTCCTAATGCTCTGCGTGTGGGGCGCAGGAGTGGCTGTAAGGCTCCACATGTGCTGGAGTAATAGGATGCATATGGCGATAACCTATATATTTATCCTATAGAGCTGCCTCGGGGAGCCCCGCTGTGCCATGGCTATCCCGGTATGTCTCCCCAGCTGTGGTCTCGGGTTGAGTCAATTCTCTCTACATTGAGACCCTCCGTACCCTAAACCCCATTAACCCTTTCCTCGTGACAGGGTGCAGCATAAATCCTACCTGTGCGCCAGATCCCTGCATTTTGCCACACTGCCGGATTTCTCTTTTGTCTTTCTTCTTTGTTGTATTTTATTTGTTTTACCTCTCTAGTAGTAGTCACGGCGGCTGTGCTCGGTCCTGCCAGAGGCGTGTGCTGGGCAGGAGCGTTAATCGCCTTCTCTGGAAGCCGGCCCGCTCTGCCGATCGGTGGTACCGCGGCCTCTAGCAGAAGCCGGCCTGCTCTGCCGATCGGTGGTAGCGTGGCCTCCAGCAGAAGCCGGCCCGCTCTGCCGATCGGTGGTACCGCGGCCTCTAGCAGAAGCCGGCCTGCTCTGCCGATCGGTGGTAGCGCGGCCTCCAGCAGAAGCCGGCCCGCTCTGCCGATCGGTGGTAGCGCGGCCTCCAGCAGAAGCCGGCCCGCTCTGCCGATCGGTGGTACCGCGGCCTCTAGCAGAAGCCGGCCTGCTCTGCCGATCGGTGGTAGCGCGGCCTCCAGCAGAAGCCGGCCCGCTCTGCCGATCGGTGGTACCGTGGCCTCTAGCAGAAGCCGGCCTGCTCTGCCGATCGGTGGTACCGCGGCCTCTAGCAGAAGCCGGCCCGCTCTGCCGATCGGTGGTAGCGCGGCCTCCAGCAGAAGCCGGCCCGCTCTGCCGATCGGTGGTAGCGCGGCCTCCAGCAGAAGCCGGCCCGCTCTGCCGATCGGTGGTAGCGCGGCTTCCAGCAGAAGCCCCAGCCAGGGATTATTGACTATAAACACTAATGTCATTTACATGTTAATTATCTCCTGAGCATTACACCGCCATAATTAGAAGCTAATTGACACAGACAAGGATGCTAATGGCTTTTCCTGGCACAATGATTTCCTATGGGTACCAGGGGATGAGGAGTGTGCGGATCCCCGGTGCTTGTTAACCAGTTCACGTCAGGAGCTGCGCTATCTGTTAACCCTTCACCACTCCGTGCCGTCGTTGTCCGTCCCTTACCATTACGTATGTGGGTGACTGGTAGCGCCGTAGGCGGCAGTCGTGCACACCGGGGCGGACACTGCTCTGCAGTATACACACAGATGTATATTCCTAGCGGGGCGATGACATCCTGTGTATGGCCGGACACGATATCGAACGCTCTTCTGCCCCGTGGACGCTGCACATCTTGCCTGGTTTTGTCCCTCAGGCGTACGAGCACCTGGGAGAGGTCAGAGGTCACAATTTGGCTTTATCTGCCATCCATCATCCTCAGTAATCCCCATGCACGGGTGCTTGGCTCTGTAGAGAGTGGTGGGAGTGACTGCTGCCAATCACCCTGCAGCCCATCCGTCTCTCAGCATTGTGTCACCTCAAAGGGTGATCTGCAAGGAAGGGCTGAGCGAGTGGGTGTCACCCATCTGTCATCCCCATCACCCACAGTGTGCCCGGCTTACAGCGGAGACTTGCCAGTCAGAGTGGGTGGGATGGGATTCAGTGAATGACCCCCTCTGGGGAGCCGTCGGGTCAGAAGTGATGAAGTGCTAGATAATCGTCTATAGAATAAAATTAGCATCTGAGTCCGGCTTGGAGGGGACAGCGCTGGTGTATTATCTGCCACGTCACGGACCCCTTGGCTCAGCACAAACATCCCCTATAGTGGCGAAAGAGAAAGATGGCGGAAGACACAAAGGGAAATGCAAAGCCAGCAAATTAATAAGGTGTAATGCAGCGAGCGCTCCATCAGTCGGGTCCGAATATCCTCCCTCTGCTGTGAGAGGAAGCGGCAGATGTATAATACAGAGGTATTACCTCTACAGCCCCACCGTATAAACGGCACACGCCATGCAAGGGCTTTGTGGAGACCATCCCTGCTCCGGCCCCCACAGGTATCATAGTTCCCCAGGTCCTGAAATCACCACACAGGTATAATAGTTACCCGGGTGCGGAGGAGACCCCACAGGTATCATAGTTACCCGTGTGCGGAGGAGACCCCACAGGTATCATAGTTACCCAGGTGTGGAGGTGACCCCACAGGTATCATAGTTACCCTGGTGTGGAGGAGAGCCCACAGGTATAATAGTTACCCGGGTGTGGCGGTGACCACACAGGTATAATAGTTACCCAGGTGTGGAGGAGACCCCACAGGTATCATAGTTACCCGTGTGCGGAGGAGACCCCACAGGTATAATAGTTACCCGGGTGCGGAGGAGACCCCACAGGTATCATAGTTACCCAGGTGTGGAGGTGACCCCACAGGTATAATAGTTACCCAGGTCTTGAGGTGACCCCACAGGTATCATAGTTACCCAGGTGTGGAGGTGACCCCACAGGTATCATAATTACCCGGGTGTGGAGGAGACCCCTAAGGTATAATAGTTACCCGGGTGTGGAGGAGACCCCACAGGTATCATAGTTACCCGTGTGCGGAGGAGACCCCACAGGTATAATAGTTACCCGGGTGTGGAGGAGACCCCACAGGAATCATAGTTACCCAGGTGTGGAGTTGACCCCACAGGAATCATAGTTACCCAGGTGTGGAGTTGACCCCACAGGTATCATAATTACCCGGGTGTGGAGGAGAGCCCACAGGTATCATAGTTACCCGGGTGTGGAGGAGACCCCTAAGGTTTAATAGTTACCCGGGTGTGGAGGAGACCCCACAGGTATCATAGTTACCCGGGTGTGGAGGAGACCCCTAAGGTATAATAGTTACCCAGGTCTTGAGGTGACTCCACAGGTAATAATAGTTACCCAGGAGTGGAGGAGACCCCACAGGTATAATAGTTATCCGGGTGTGGAGGTGACCCCACAGGTATTATAGTTACCCAGATCTTGAGGTGACTCCACAGGTATAATAGTTACCCGGGAGTGGAGGAGACCACACAGGTATAATAGTTACCCTGGTGTGGAGGTGACCCCACAGGTATGATAGTTGCCCCGTGTGGACTGTACGGCGCTGGTTATAGGGGGTGTACCGTGATGACCACATTCCGATCTCCCTCATTCGTGCCTCTGCCGGTTGCTGACCAGTTAGAGGGGTGTTTGCTGGTCCCGGCTCTGGTTGCTGCACGGTCAGTAAGTTTTGGTGTTTATCCAGCGTTGTTGTCTAGGACCCGGCTCTCTGTCCCGCTGTGTAAGGTCATATTGCTGCGGGGTCAGAGGAGCAAGCGTGGCAGGACGGGTTAGATGGGGCTGAGTGATCACTTCTTATAGATATCAGATCCTGCATTCGGGCCGATTCTTTAAGTCTCCGTCATTCTGATGGAAACCTAAATCGGGTACGTTCTAGAAATTCTGTGTGAACGTGGGAGAACAGTCTAAACCAAAATGTGCTGAGAACTTCACAGATTACACTGACTACCAGAACGGCAGAGGGGGCGCCCTACACTATAGATGGACTGCGGACATCTGGCTGAGCGTCAGCACTTACTGTTGGGACACGTTCACACCTGCGATTGAATCCTAGTGATGGTCACTAATGGCTGCCGCACACAGTGGATGGTCCAGAAGTGACTAAAGAGAGAAGGCTCCATGTCAGATCAGACTCGGGGTTCACTGCTCCAGGGAGGGTTTTACTCCATGGGGTCACAAACTTTACACCCTACAACACCGTACGGGTGTGATGGAGCCGCCAATCCGTCATCTCTGGTTGGCGAGCGGCTTCCAGAGCTGCTCTTCTTGTGCTGCACATTCCCCGTCTCCTCAGCGTGAGCTGATTATCTCAGAGTTTGCCCTGAAAAGATAATTACCTGCCAGGAGGGATCGTGTTTGTGTGTGCGAGGAAGCGTGAGCGTGTGATCGGGCCCAGGCTTGCCACAGGAACGTGTGTGTATATGTGTCGGGTATTGAGGCGAGAGACTACCGTGAGTTTCTCGCATTTCATTCGCAAGTGTGACCCCGGCCTTAAAGGCATCGTGTCAGCAGGATTGTGCTCAGTGACTACAGGTAGTGTCAGGTCGGCACAGTTATACTGAGTACACTGATGCCTGTGATCAGGATTGTGCTCAGTGACTACAGACAGTGTCAGGTCGGCACAGTTATACTGAGTACACTGATGCCTGTGATCAGGATTGTGCTCAGTGACTACAGACAGTGTCAGGTCGGCACAGTTATACTGAGTACACTGATGCCTGTGATCAGGATTGTGCTCAGTGACTACAGACAGTGTCAGGTCGGCTCCGTTATACTGATTACACTGATGCCTGTGATCAGGATTGTGCTCAGTGACTACAGACAGTGTCAGGTCGGTGCCGTTATACTGATTACACTGATATCTGTGATCAGGATTGTGCTCAGTGACTACAGACAGTGTCAGGTCGATGCCGTTATACTGATTACACTGATACCTGTGATCGGGATTGTGCTCAGTGACTACAGACAGTGTCAGTTCGGTGCCGTTATACTGATTACACTGATACCTGTGATCATTATTGTGCTCAGTGACTACAGACAGTGTCAGGTCGGCACCGTTATACTGATTACACTGATACCTGGTGATGAAATCCGTCTTGTGGTTGTTGTTGTTTTAATCTTTATTTTCAGGGTTTTTTATTTTTCTTCAGTATGTACATATATTCATTATGTAGACTAGGGGGCAGGTCAGTGAGGGATCAATGGCCTGTCAGCAGTCTGCATTATGAATAGCTAATTAAAGCACCACATGAATCCCCCATCCCCGAAGCATGAGCATATCATGAACGCAAAACTGAAAATAAAGATTAAACGACGGATTTCATCACCAGGTATCATTGTAATCAGTATAATGGTGCCGACCTAACACTGTGTGTAGGTTTCTGTGCACAATCCTACTGACACGTTCCTTTAAATGCTTCACATCACCAAAAACATGTAAATATTAGACAAAGATAATACAAGTAATCACAAAATTCAGTTTATAAACTAAGATCTTCTTTAAGAGAAAAAGAAATCCAAACCTACTGTGTCTTGTGTGAAAAGTAATTACCACCCACCATTTCCCCCTTAAAACATAAACATCACATCTTTGGGAAGCTGAGGTCACCTTCCCTAGCCACACCCAGGCCTGATTACTACCACACCTGTTCCTGTTCTCAATCAAGAAATCACTTATATAGGGCCTGTCTGACAGTGTAGTAGACCAAAAGTTCCTCAAAAGCTAGACATCATGCCGCGATCCAAAGAAATTCTGGAACAAATGAGAAAAAGTAATTAAGATCTGTCAGTCTGGGAAAGGTTATAAAGCCACAAAAGTTTTTTTGACTCCAGCGAACCACAGTGAGAGCCATTATCCACAAATGGCTGAAACATGGAGCAGTGGTGAACCTTCCCAGGAGCGGCCAGTCTACAAAATTACACCAAGAGCGCAGCGACGACTCATCCAAGAGGTCACAAAACGCCCCACAACAACATCCAAAGAACTGCAGGCCTCAGTGAAGGTCAGTGTTCATGACTCCATCATAAGCAAGAGACTGGGCAATAATGGCTGCATGGCAGAGACCCAAGATAAAAACCACTGCTGAGCAATAAGAAGAGAACTGCTCATCTCCATTTTGCCAGGAAACATAATGATGATCCCCAAGACTTTTGGGAGAATACTCTGTGGACTGATGAGACAAAAGTTGATCTTTTTGGAAGGTGTTTGTCCCATTACATCTGGTGTAGAAGTAACGCAGCATTTCAGAAAAGGAGCATCATGCCAACAGTAAAATATGGTGGCGGTAGTGTGATGGTCCGGGTCTGTTCTGCTGCTTCAGGACCTGGAAGACTTGCTTTGGTAAATGGAACCATGAATTCTGCTGTCAAACAGAAAATCCTGAAGGAGAATGTCCGTCCACCGTCCATCTATTTGTGATTTCTAGCTGAAGAGCATTTGGGTTATGCAGCAGGACAATGATCCAAAATGCATCAGCAAGTCCACCTCTGCATGGCTTAAAAAAAAAAAATTAAGACTTTGGAGTGGCCTAGTCAGAGTCCTGGCCTTAATCCGATTGAGATGCTGATCTGGCGCCCCTAGGGGTATTTGCCACAAAAATAGTTATTGACACCAAATACAAATACTAGAATAGCAAGACTGCACTACCATCTCCGGCCAGAAGGGGGAGCTTCAGAGACTCCCCTTGATCTATTCTGGTCTGAGAAAAGGACTGGCAGTTGGGTTGAGGAGCTGAAAGTGAGAGGTCGTATAACTGAACTCCTAACAGCCCTATGACGGATTATAGGCCCGTAATATCCATAGTAGGAAAAGAGGAATAGAGAAAAAGGACATTGTGAGAACCGGGTAGCAATAACCTCTACCCAGAATAGGCGCAGAGACGGATACCGGATCCGTGGCTATATTCATTATACATAATACAGCAACCGGAAGGACGTTAGGTGATATCAGCTTCACTAGGGTAAGACGCAGCAACAGACACAGAGTTCAGCGGTACTCCCAGAGGGGGTAAGCCGACAAAAAAAGGACTCGGGTTGTCCGTCGGACCAGAGCACAGAAGAGACAGATTGGGTCGGCAACCAGTTCACATACAGCAGCAGGGCCATACAGAAACTGCGCATAATAAGAGGTGGAAATCCTGACAGGGTCAGAGTAATTCAGAGTTCTTATACAGACTCCGGTGACAGTATTGGTCACAAACCCCTTTTGTTAAAGTAAACTGGTTAAACGTTTCAGCGCCTCAGTCTTTCATTTGGACAATAGCCATCGATCCAGGATCGGGGTCATCACAGCTGAGAGGACCTGCTGCTGATCAAGTAAGTGTCTGTTCCCTCATGATATCCCTTACATTGTGCATCGCCTGAGGCCACAGCACCGGGTCAAGCCACTAGTGACATCCCCCTCAAGAGACGGACCTCATTGATCTGGTGCTGGGTACCTCGGTCTCCCGGGCGTCACAACTGGCGTCACGAACAGGATTGGGCCAGCCCGTACACCGGGTATTGTGTGCCGTAATTGGAGTCTGAAACTGTGAAAATTTGGATGAAAAATCTTGGAAATTGACTTTGTTAAAGAAAATCCCGTTCCCCATTGAAAACTATTGAAAGTGACTTTTCTCCATTGGTTATAATGGGGTAAAAATTGCCGCCATCCCCTGATGTAATCATCTCATAACCGTTAGGCACAAAACTGTTAATCGAGCTACGTCATTACCCAAGCCCAAGTCTAACTGAAAAACTTCAAAATCCACCATCACAGAGCGTGTGGCAGTTAGAGGCAGCAGGGGGCGCGTCATTGTCATTCTGCTGCACAGAGGAACGAATCTACATTATCTAGACGGAAGCTGGGACCGGAGGGGTCTGGATTAACTAAGGGGGTACAGTATGTCGCAGCACGGAGACGCCGCAGCACCCGGCGACGCTAATGCAGCTGAAAGACAGAGTGTCGATAGAGAGCCTGGCAGCGCAGCAGTGCAAGGAGTAGCGCCCATCATGCCGGTGTTGATGCCATATACCCCGGGTGGCCTGTGGCTTCCAATGTACGAAGGTGAACCTAATACCCTTGACGGTTTCAGGGAAAAGATGCTGGCTCATTTTGATATGTTCCCTGTGGGTGAAGCTCAGCGTGTTAGTCTCCTGATGATGCAGTTAAGTGGCCATGCTAAGCGAGAAGTCACGGCATGGGCAACTGATCTAAAAGGTACTGTTGAACGCATATTTGCTGGATTAAAAGCTACATTTGAAACCACTACCAGCAGCAAAGCTAAAGTACGATTCTTTAATTGCAAATAAAAAGCTAATGAGGGCGTGAGAGATTTTGCCTTAAACCTGCAGGAAGCCCTTAAATCACTTACACTGGCTGAACCCATTTTTAACACAGGAGCCGATAAACTGCTAAGAGATCAATTTATTGAGGGACTCTACACCCCTTCTCACCGGGGGCATGTGAGCATGCTTGTTTTTAAGAACCCTGAATTGACATTTGCCCAATTAAAGGAGAGCGCTATACGTCTCCAGCTGGCAGAGGCACCTCGGGATCAGGATCTCACACAACCCATGGCAGATACACTTCAGCAACGGGGAATGCCAGTGACATCAGCTACGTCCGGTGCCAGTGCTAAGTCCCTGGGGCCCATTACTAATGAAGCCCTTCAGCAAAAGCTTGACTCTTTAACTGATGTTGTTGCTTCAATGGCTAAAACCATGCAGGAGATGAGAGAACCCAAGATGGAGTTGGCAAACCGTAGAGAGGATGTTCTATGGATGAGGTCCCGGAGATACCCGACATGGAGAGGACGACCCTGTGACCGCTACCAACCGGATGGACAGCCCATTTGCCGCCGTTGCCAGCAGCCAGACCACTTTGCACGAAATTGTGATTTAAACGGGAATCCCCTGGGAATGCGGGCCGCTTCGCAGGAATGAATTTTCAAGGCCCAACACCCTGGCACGACAGGTACATCGGAGGACGACCCATCATGCCTATCGTGCTGGACGGAATTCCCCTCAACGCTTTGCTGGACACAGGTTCCCAGATTTCATCTATACCATATATCCTTTTTAAGAGGTACTGGGCTGAGGTAGATATTGATAAAGGACCCTCTGATGTTGAACTAGATATATGGGCCAGTAATGGTAAGTTGGTACCGAAACTAGGATTCAGGGAGATGACCATAAAGATTGGTAAAGCAGAATTGAAGAAACCGGGTATAATTGTCGTTGATGTTGACCGACAAAACTGTGAACCAACTGTATTGATAGGAATGAATGTGTTAGAGAACTGCTTTTCCGAAGTTATTTCTGTCTTACAACAAATTGCTGAAACTGCCCGATCCTGCCAGCAGAGAGTTCTCCAGAGGGAAATAAAAGTATTAATGTTAAGGCAACAGATAGAAGTTGAAGGTGCAGAAATCGGCAGTGTGAGGGTGAGTGATCCTACGTCTATTGTGATCCCACCAAAAACAGAAATGCTGGTATGGTGTAGAGCGGCCATTGGTACTAAAGGACGAGACTATCAAGCCTTAATAGAACCAGCGTACACCGACAGCAGGCCCACTATACTCACGGCACGAGGGGTGGTCGAGGTACACCGGGGACGGGTGCCGGTACGACTTTTGAACTGTGGAGAGGAAGAGGTCACTTTGCCAAGGTACGCTACAGTGGCAAAGTTATATACTGTTGACAACAATGCCATCACAACCGTTGAGCCCTTAGAATCGACCTGTCAGGTGGAAAATAACGGCTCAGATGGAGAATCGGAGGATTGGTGCCAACAGCTAGACGTGGGTGTAGATTCAACACCTACCCATCAAAGACAAGGGGTGTATAGATTAGTGACGGAATATGAACAGGTCTTCAGAAAAACACCCATTGGACTTCGGACGGATAGAAGGGGTGGAACACACAATCCCCACCGGTGACCATCCCCCGATAAAAGAAAGATATAGACCCATACCGCCCGCTCACTATCAATGCGCGAAGGACATGCTGAGAGAGATGAAACAGGCCGGGGTAATAAGAGATAGTTGTAGCCCTTGGGCGGCCCCTCTGGTGATTGTCAAAAAAAAGGACGGAACCATGAGAATGTGCGTAGACTACCGGCGGATTAATAACATCACCCATAAAGACGCCTATCCCTTGCCTAGGATAGAAGAGTCCTTGACTGCTTTGAAATCTGCTAATTATTTTTCCACCTTAGACTTAACAAGCGGGTACTGGCAAGTCCCTGTGGCTGAGAGAGATAAAGAAAAAACGGCATTCACCACACCAATGGGTCTAAGCGAATTTAATCGCATGCCGTTCGGACTCTGCAATGCATCCGGTACTTTCCAGCGACTGATGGAATGTTGCCTCGGACACAAGAACTTCGAGACCGTCCTCCTGTACCTAGATGATGTGATCGTCTACTCAAAGACTTACGAACAGCACTTAACAGACCTGGCAGAAGTGTTCGAAGCCTTATCCAAGTATGGTATGAAAATCAAACCATCCAAATGTCACCATCTCAAGCCAAAGGTACAATACTTAGGGCACATCGTGAGTTCGGAGGGAGTAGCACCGGATCCCGAGAAAATAACTGCCATAAGGAATTGGCCAAGACCTACCAACGCAAAAGAAGTGAGGCAATTCTTGGGATTAGTGGGTTACTATCGTAGATTAATAAAAGGATTTACCAAATTGGCAGCGCCCTTGCAAGATGCTTTGATAGGACAGACGAAGAAACCTTCAAACCGAAACCCTCCTTTTCAGTGGAACGACGAAAGAGAAGACTCTTTTGAACAACTAAAGAAGGCACTAACCGGAGAAGAAGTTCTGGCGTACCCGGATTACCATCAACCTTTCATCCTCTACACCGATGCCAGTAATGTGGGATTGGGAGCGGTGCTGTCACAAAAGCAAGAAGGTCGGGAGAAAGTTATTGCCTTTGCAAGTAGAAAACTCCGGCCTATTGAAAGAAATTCTGAAAATTATAGCTCCTTCAAATTGGAGCTACTGGCAGTAGTTTGGGCTGTGACTGAACGTTTCAAACACTATTTGACCGGTGCAGAATTTATTGTCTATACTGACAACAATCCGTTGACCCCAAAAAGTTGTCATGCCTAGGTTTTTAAGCTATAGCTCTTCTTGCTTTTTTGGATGTATAATCCGTTGACCCACCTAGACACGGCTAAATTAGGTGCGTTAGAACAGCGATGGATAGCCCGGTTATCTAATTACAACTTCGTGATCAAGTATCGAGCAGGTCGCAAGAACGGAAATGCCGATGCCCTATCCCGGATGCCACACTTGAGAGATGTAGAAGAAGAAACGGGGGAGCTTGAAGAAATTGAACTACCAGCCTTTCATCAGCCCAAGGTAAAACGTCGTCAGTCAAATACCTATCAGAAACAACAAGAAGTGAATTTTAATCCGTTAGCACACCATAGATGGGCTGACACCCAAGATAGCAATCCGGCTGTGAAGCTAGTGAAGGAACTATTGACTGAGCAAAGTGCATATCCCGATGAGGATGCCCCAGAAGAGACGCATCAACTCTGGAAAGAGAGAGGCAAAATGTTCCTGTATCAAGGGAAACTCTGTAGAAGATACACCAATCCGAAAACACATGAATTGGTTTGGCAGATTATCGTGCCTAAACAAGATGTGAGGATGGTCCTCGAAGCTTACCACAATGGTGCTGGTCACTTTGGTTGGAAAAAGCTAGAAGTACTTCTGAGAGAAAGATTTTATTGGGTCGGGATGAGAAAATCAATCGAACAGTGGTGTAGAAACTGTGGCCCGTGCAACCTCAGAAGGAACGATCAAAAGAGCCAAAGGGCACCACTGCAGCCCATAATCACCAAACAACCACTTGAACTGGTAGCCATGGACCACGTGAAATTGACACCGAGCCGGTTCGGTTACGTCTATGCCTTGACCATCGTGGATCATTATTCGCTCTTCTTGGTAGTAGTACCTGTAAAAGATCTGACTGCAAAAACAGCAGCCAAAGCGTTCCAAACGTACTTTTGCAGACCCCATGGATATCCAGAACAGGTTCTCACTGACCAGGGTACAGCCTTTGAATCAGAGATCTTCAGAGAATTTTGTAATATGTATGGTTGCAAAAAGATCCGGACGACGGCCTATCATCCGCAAACAAACGGCTTATGTGAGAAGATGAACCATATTGTGATAGACCTACTAAAGACTTTACCTGAAACAGAAAGGAATCAATGGCCAGAGAAATTGCCTGACTTGGTGGATCTGTATAATCATGTCCCGGTGAGCTCTACCAACTGCACCCCAGCTTATCTTATGCGTGCAAGACCCGGCCAATTGCCAATCGATCTAGAAATGGGAGTTCTGAAACCAGACGCAGAAGTTCAAGACTCCAATTGGGATGTCGTACGGCAAAAGCAGTATCGCCAAGTGCAAGAGAGTGTGGAAAGAAGCCTTTCAGCAAACCAGAGAAAGACAAGAGCGAACTTTCAACCAGAATGCTCTAGCAACTCCATTAAGACCGGGTGACCAAGTACTCAAGAGGAATCGTCGAACCAATAAACTGGATAATCAGTGGGAAGCCGTGTCCTACACAGTTTTACCAACAAGAATGGATAATCCTAAAATGTGTCTCATTAGCAAAAACGGAGGTTTAACATCTGTACTAGTGTCAAGAGACAATCTTAAATTATGTCCGGAAACGTTGAAAGAGCCAGAAGTTGTCCAGCCAGAATCAGAAGTTATTCAACCTATACAGGTTCAACCAGTAAAGGAAAAAGAGGAGGAAATGTATCACACCTGTATAGGAGACTTTCCCAAAACCCTACTAACATACCATGGTGCAGTAGTGGTTCCCATGGTGGCCTTTTATCCAACACCGAATCCAATATTAGAAGTCCCAAGACAGGAAGAGGCTGACCCCGTACTACAAGAGGTTCCAGGTCAGGAAGAACAGATTCCTGATCAGAGTGATCCCATTCACGGTGGACTTGCCAACCCCATAGTGGTGGAATTATCTATAGCAGAGAGGGCAGATACTATATCCGCAGTAGACAGTAGTACACCACATAAAGAGACACCGCTATTACGTAGATCCCAGCGTAGTACCCAGGGTCAATTACCGGCCAGGTATGCGGATTACCAACTATAAGACTATAGTCATTGTTATCGTTCTGTAACGTTTAAGCCCAGTACCTACAGAGACTTACCTGTATGAACTTTTTGCATATTCTTGAACTTTTTATCAGCCCAGAAGCACTAAATCAAAGCTCCGGAAAGACTGCTTTGTGAACTTTGCTTCCTAGTACCTTCAAGGATAGAACTGTATTAATGGACGCTATTTGAAGTGACTTTTTACAGAATTCCATTTTTTTTTTGTTTCTTTGAGTGTTTTTTGTAACTTTTCATTTTTAAGACTCTGTACATGTCAATTATGTCAAAATGTTATCATCCCGGAGTACTGTTCTTAACTAAGGGGGGATGTGGCGCCCCTAGGGGTATTTGCCACAAAAATAGTTATTGACACCAAATACAAATACTAGAATAGCAAGACTGCACTACCATCTCCGGCCAGAAGGGGGAGCTTCAGAGACTCCCCTTGATCTATTCTGGTCTGAGAAAAGGACTGGCAGTTGGGTTGAGGAGCTGAAAGTGAGAGGTCGTATAACTGAACTCCTAACA
The DNA here is from genome assembly GCF_051348905.1 of Ranitomeya variabilis. Lineage (NCBI taxonomy): Eukaryota > Metazoa > Chordata > Amphibia > Anura > Dendrobatidae > Ranitomeya > Ranitomeya variabilis. The sequence goes on along the minus strand of NC_135239.1, from coordinate 217,327,824 downwards.
GCCCTATGACGGATTATAGGCCCGTAATATCCATAGTAGGAAAAGAGGAATAGAGAAAAAGGACATTGTGAGAACCGGGTAGCAACAACCTCTACCCAGAATAGGCGCAGAGACGGATACCGGATCCGTGGCTATATTCATTATACATAATACAGCAACCGGAAGGACGTTAGGTGATATCAACTTCACTAGGGTAAGACGCAGCAACAGACACAGAGTTCAGCGGTACTCCCAGAGGGGGTAAGCCGACAAAAAAAGGACTCGGGTTGTCCGTTGGACCAGAGCACAGAAGAGACAGATTGGGTCGGCAGCCAGTTCACATACAGCAGCAGGGCCAGACAGAAACTGCGCATAATAAGAGGTGGAAATCCTGACAGGGTCAAAGTAATTCAGAGTTCTTATACAGACTCCGGTGACAGTGTTGGTCACAAACCCCTTTTGTTAAAGTAAACTGGTTAAACATTTCAGCGCCTCAGTCTTTCATTTGGACAATAGCCATCGATCCAGGATCGGGGTCATCACAGCTGAGAGGACCTGCTGCTGATCAAGTAAGTGTCTGTTCCTTCATGATATCCCTTACATTGTGCATCGCCTGAGGCCACAGCACCGGGTCAAGCCACTAGTGACATCCCCCTCAAGAGACTGACCTCATTGATCTGGTGCTGGGTACCTCGGTCTCCTGGGCGTCACACTATAATGACTTTAAAAAGGCGATTCATGCTCAGAAACCTCCAATGTGGCTTAATAACAGCAATACTGCAGAGAGGAGCGGCCAAAATCCCCCCAGAGCATTGTAAAGACTCATTGTCAGTTATCACAGACGCTGGATTGCAGTTGTTGCTGCTAAGGGTCCAACCAGGTATTAGGTTTAGGGGGAAATCACTTTCTCACACAGGACCCTGGAGGTTTGGATTTCTTTTTCCCTTAATAATGAAGACCTTCATTTATAAACTGCATTTTGTGATTACTTGTGTTATTGTCTATTATTTACATTGGTTTGGTGATCGGAAACATTCAAGTGACAAACATGGAAAAGACTAGGAAATTGGGAAGGGGGGTGAACACATCACACAACTGTAGATGGTATTGGGGCGATCCTCCGCACCTCTTTTTCTGCAGGTCCTCCAGCTTCTGATTTGCTACTTGTCCGGTGTGGCTCAGGACTCAGACATGATGTGATTTATCAGAGCAAAGCGCCTCCTTCCGTCACTCCAAGCTCCAGTTTTTAGGATTTTGTGCCCATTGCAGGAGCTTTCAGTGGTGGAAAAGTCGCCATAGACGAACGTCCCATGAGACCTTCCACTCACCGACACCGCTTCACGAGACCACCCGTGTGCCTAGACCGCCCCACGAGACCACCCGTGTGCCTAGATCGCCCCACGAGACCACCCGTGTGCCTAGACCGCCCCACGAGACCACCTGTGTGCCTAGACCGCCCCACGAGACCACCCGTGTGCCCAGACCGCCCCACGAGACCACCCGTGTGCCCAGACTGCCCCACGAGACCACCCGTGTGCCCAGACTGCCCCACGAGACCACCCGTGTGCGCAGACCGCCCCACGAGACCACCCGTGTACCCAGACTGCCCCACGAGACTTGCTATGTTTGAGCCAAGCCAGTTGTCTAGACACCAGTTTGTCCATTTTTCCTGCCTCCATCAGCTGATCTGTGGTGGTTTCCCCTCTGCCAGGCGTCATGGTCTGCAGATGACCCCCGTAGTATATCGTGCCCTCTGTACCTATAACTTTGTCCTTATGTGCAGCAGTGTACCGCCACCTGTGTCTATGGTGTGTACTCCTATAACCCAGCAGGCATAGTCACACAGCTCTTTACCATGTCTGCTGCACAGGACCGGCGCAGTGTGTACGGCTGTTTGTCTGTCCTTGTGATTGTCCGTGTCTTGGTGATCACACGCAGTCGTCATTTCCTGCATGTAAGGAGTGGAGGATGTGGCTCTTCCCGTGATACCACCCGATCCGCAGAACTCGGGCAGGATTTCCACCTCCAGAGAAAAACACTGATCAGACTTATCACTTCTGAAAATATAATATCTGTACATCTATCGAGTCCACCCGCAATACCGTTTGCCGAGCGGAGTATCCCAGCCCAACCGTGGTACTGTCTGCTGAACAGTGTATCTAATCCTGTGTGGAACTGTCTTCTGAGATGTATCTAATCCTCTGTGTATGTGACACTCGGCTGAGCCGTGCACTGTATCTAATCCTCCGTGTGTGACACTCAGCTGAGCCGTGCACTGTATCTAATCCTCGGTGTATGTGACACTCGGCTGAGCCGTGCACTGTATCTAATCCTCCGTGTGTGACACTCAGCTGAGCCCTGCGGTGTATCTAATCCTCGGTGTGACACTCGGCTGAGCCATGCGCTGTATCTAATCCTCGGTGTGTGACTCGGCTGAGCCGTGTGCTGTATCTAATCCTCGGTGTGACACTCGGCTGAGCCATGCGCTGTATCTAATCCTCGGTGTGTGACTCGGCTGAGCCGTGTGCTGTATCTAATCCTCGGTGTGACACTCGGCTGAGCCATGCGCTGTATCTAATCCTCGTTGTGACACTCGGCTGAGCCGTGTGCTGTATCTAATCCTCGGTGTGACACTCGGCTGAGCCGTGCACTGTATCTAATCCTCGGTGTGACACTCGGCTGAGCCGTGCGCTGTATCTAATCCTCGTTGTGACACTCGGCTGAGCCGTGCGCTGTATCTAATCCTCGGTGTGATACTCAGCTGAGCCGTGCACTGTATCTAATCCTCGGTGTGACACTCGGCTGAGCCGTGTGCTGTATCTAATCCTCGGTGTGACACTCGGCTGAGCTGTGTGCTGTATCTAATCCTCGGTGTGACACTCGGCTGAGCTGTGTGCTGTATCTAATCCTCGGTGTGACACTCGGCTGAGCCGTGCACTGTATCTAATCCTTGGTGTGACACTCGGCTGAGCCGTGTGCTGTATCTAATCCTCGTTGTGACACTCGGCTGAGCCGTGTGCTGTATCTAATCCTCGGTGTGACACTCGGCTGAGCTGTGTGCTGTATCTAATCCTTGGTGTGACACTCGGCTGAGCCGTGCACTGTATCTAATCCTCGGTGTGACACTCGGCTGAGCCGTGTGCTGTATCTAATCCTCGTTGTGACACTCGGCTGAGCCGTGTGCTGTATCTAATCCTCGGTGTGACACTCGGCTGAGCTGTGTGCTGTATCTAATCCTTGGTGTGACACTCGGCTGAGCCGTGCACTGTATCTAATCCTCGGTGTGACACTCGGCTGAGCCGTGTGCTGTATCTAATCCTCGTTGTGACACTCGGCTGAGCCGTGTGCTGTATCTAATCCTCGGTGTGACACTCGGCTGAGCCGTGCACTGTATCTAATCCTCGGTGTGACACTCGGCTGAGCCGTGTGCTGTATCTAATCCTCGTTGTGACACTCGGCTGAGCCGTGCACTGTATCTAATCCTCGGTGTGACACTCGGCTGAGCCGTGCACTGTATCTAATCCTCGTTGTGACACTCGGCTGAGCCGTGTGCTGTATCTAATCCTCGTTGTGACACTCGGCTGAGCTGTGCGCTGTATCTAATCCTCGGTGTGACACTCGGCTGAGCCGTGTGCTGTATCTAATCCTCGGTGTGATACTCAGCTGAGCCATCCGCTGCGCTCTGTGATGCAGTTTGGAGCTCGGGCACAGATTTAACCCTTTAGGCGCTGATCACGAGTCGTCCCTGCAGGCGCCGGTTTGGCCGGTCGGTGACGCGGTGGATTTTGGCGATTCTCCGTTATCACTCCGGGGATATTGGATTTTTTTTTTATGGCGTTGGCTGCACCGCCGGCTGAGATGCCGCCATGATCCATATCCTCTGGGATGCTTTCCGTCGCCGTTGTCCATCAGCTGGCCCACCTTTTTCCTTGTGTGTGGGGGTCCTCAGTTTGCTGGTGGGGGCTCCCTGTCAGATCTCTGGGGTCGCTGACCTTTTCCTTCTGTTGACCACTTAGGGGGATTATTCCTGGGATTATCCTCTTCTGATCTCTACATAAATCCTGGGAATCACCTTATCTCAGGAGTCCTCTGACAACATTGTTTGCTGTAAGGACCCTGATCCTGATTCTCTCGGGAGACCCCCGGGGGGCCAGTGTGTGGACACGGGTACCCAAAATTTAGAGCCGGTAAGGGGGGAGGGGTTACAGTGCTACTTGGACATATTGGAGAGATGCCCTACTGAGGCTGATAAGGACTCTGACTAAGGGGGACGCCCTTCTTTATATAGGGGTCCTCGTATCTCACAAGCCCCCTGACATGCAGTACGTCACAGCTTTGATTGTACCATTCGCCCTAGTGATGTGTATGGAGTCCGGGGAGCGGGATGTGGCTGAAGTGTCGCACTGGGGGCCATACCAGGTGTCTGGCTCCATCCTCTTCCCATCGAATACAATTTGTGCACACAAGGAATCTCTGGGTCCCACAGTCTGGGAGTCGTTCTGTAACTGCGGAGCTGAAATCCCTGGACTCGAGGACACTGTGTATGACCCGGGGTGTAAGCTCTCCTGGAGCCGGGATCGTGAGCGCTGGTCCCGGAGAATGTTGGGTGCAGATTGCTGGTGCGGAATCGTCTGGTTATCCAGCATTTTGTCACTTTTGCCTCATTCGCCGTCACTCCTCTCCGGTAGTTACACGTGGTGACCCCACACTAGCTCGCTCCGTGCTGCGGGTATTTCCTGATCACCATCCCATGTGACATCCATGGATGGCATCGTGTCTCTGCTGACCTCACCACTGACCTCATCAGTCCAGGAGCCGTGATGTCACCGATGAGATACGCCCATTCATTACTGCATTGCCACCTTTTCTGTTTGTTTTTTTTGTCTGTTTGGTGTTTTCCACCTGTCTCCTCTGTCGTTGTTGTTGTGAGGTTTCTTTTTTCCCCGATGTTTTCAGCTGATCCATCAATTGCAAGTCATAAAAAAAAAATGAAATAAATCTCAATTTTTGCCACAAATGAGTCCACCCACAGTCATCCTATGTACGTGTGTAATTCGTGCACAATTGTGCAATATTTTACTGAGACTTCTGACTTTTGCACTAAAAATGTTGTAAAACATATTAAACACAGAAATCCAGAGTATTTTTTATATTGCACAAAGTTGATGAACCACGTGCGCAGTTTTGAGGAATCTTGCGCAAAGATTGACAATACCTTTAAAAAATAACCACCAAACTGGCCACTAAGTGCTGGATATACCGCGCTGACTGTAAAGTGCGGCTCGTGAGCCGGGATGGCGGCCACGCCACTTCTCAGATCTTCTGGAGATCTGCGTCTGCAGGAATCCAGAGGAGTAAAGCCTGGTCCTGTTCACACACTGACGCTGGGTGCCATCTCTTGACAGGCCAGCGCTGCGCCTACCTCCAGGCTGATACCTGCACCGATACACTGTAGCAAACCCCGCACTGCTGCTGTTTAATGATAGCCAGCAGAGGTCTTGTCATGGATTGAAGCAATATTGAGGAGCTGCTCATAGTATATAATGTGGAGACTGCGCCCCTCGTGTCCATGGTCGGAGGCGGCACTGCAGCTCGTCCCATCACGTGCGGCTCAGCAGGTGAGCACGGTTCCTTTCTCCTACAGATAATTTCTGCAGTATTGTTCCGCGTCCCCGCTGCCACCATGAGCCTCGCTGCGTTTTCTTAGTTTTGTTTTCTCCACAATTGATGGAAGAACAAATAAAAAAGCAGCTGGAAAGGCTGATGACGAGGACGGATCCTTTGTTATCCGGCGCTGCAATCACACGGGAGGCAGGCGCCATTGCTCTGCACGTCTTTGGTGCGGGAGGCCCCGATTGCCAAATGCGCGCTATTAACCGTTCACATCCACAGAAATCATAAGAATGATCGGCTGAGAGGACGGACCTGTCTGATACATTGTGACGAGGCCTCAGCTATAAGAAAGGGCAGTTGAATCCCAGCCCATGTTCTGCATGGACCCGACCGCTGATGGAGGTTAGATTGTGAGCTCCTGGGGTCAGATGGGGCGTATTCCCTGACTGTAGGCTGATGGATACCGGCGCGGTGCGTGCGGCCCCTGCGGGTTTGACCCGTGCGATGTCAGCAGTGAACGGACCCTTCAGTGCGTTCCCACAATCGCAGGTCAGCGACCGATAGCGGTCACATGGTGTGACAGCGTACACGGAAGGACTGGTAATGTAGATGTTCTCGGCAGCACATCTCCTGTTTACAGTAAGCAGTGTGCTGCTGAGAATGAGGATTGTCATGAAGCGTCATCATCCTCTTCCAGGCTTGTTGGGTGATTACTGCCCGTTCCTGGGAGTGCTCGCTCCCGGTAATTGGTCCACTGCTGCCGTCGGATCCGTTAGCGGATGTGATGGCCGTGCCCAGGAGCAGAGCGTTGTCTTTCCTTCTGGTTGCTGCGTGTCTGGGCGCACGGCGTGTAGCTGCTCGGGTCTGACGCTCGGCAGCCCCTCCACCTGCCCCATCCCCCACATAAAGTCCCTGCCAGCGCACAATACTACTGGGATGCCCGTGTTATTCTTGGCTGCGCTGACGTATGGGCTGTGCGGCGCTGACTTTTTTGAGCCTCGTTTCCTTCTGCTCCTTATTAAAAAATAAAATCTTCCTCTGAATCAGCTCATTTGTTGTTCCTTCCGTCTGAGCGCTGGCATCTTCCCAGACGTGAGCGCCCTCCGTACTGTGCCCGGTCGTCCTGCTCCATTGTGGCGTTTCCTGCAGATCGCACACTTCTCCTCCGGCTTCAGTGCTCATCGGGTGCACGGTTCTGATCAGACGCCGAGTTCAGGAGGAGACTTGCAGCCGGCGGTTCTTGCGCGGTCTTCTGCCTTTTGCAGGGTTGGTTGGGTCACCATTATGGCTGCGGCGGGCTGAGATGTGACGCTTCCAGTCTCCAGGTCTGCGGTTAGGATGTGTGTATGATTTGTACCAGGCCTGGCTGCTATGAATGAGGCTTGTGTGCGCTGTGTGACCCCCTGGGGAGGTTAAGGAAACACTCTCCTCGCTGCGTGTGTGTGGTCTCCGGTGCACAATGATGGCTTTGGTTAGGCAGCAGTGTGGAGTGTGCCCATGTCCAGGTGTGCCCAGCTGCTCACTGTAATCCGGGCCATGTGTCCAGCCGTGCACGGGTCACACTGACCCTTATATGTACCGTGCCAAGGGACCAGAGATTAGGAGAGGCGTCAGGTGCACGGACCCACGTAATGCCCTGTCGTGACCAGTCCGCGTACATGTGCGGAGAGCCGGCGCTGCCGTGTCTATGGATATAGCCCAGTAGACTGAAGCCGTCTGCAGCCCTGAGAGCTCGACCTGCGCACGTACGGCCGGTTGTGCTCTGCAAGACCAATAGTGCTGCTCAGAGTATATGTGGGGGCGCTAGTGCTTGGCGGGCCCGAATCATGTTGGTGGGGGGCTCTGGTGCTTAGTGGACCCTGTGACATGGGGCTCTAGTGCTTGGTGGGTGTATTGGACAAATTATTGTACTGTGTGCTCGTACACATGGAGGGGGGACACATTGTCAGGTCGTACACATGGAGGGGGGACATTGTCAGGTCGTACACATGGAGGGGGGACATTGTTAGGTCGTACATATGGAGGGGGACACATTGTCAGGTCGTACACATGGAGGGGGGACATTGTCAGGTCGTACACATGGAGGGGGACACATTGTCAGGTCGTACACATGGAGGGGGACACATTGTCAGGTCGTACACATGGAGGGGGACACATTGTCAGGTCGTACACATGGAGGGGGACACATTGTCAGGTCGTACACATGGAGGGTGACACATTGTCAGGTCGTACACATGGAGGGTGACACATTGTCAGGTCGTACACATGGAGGGGGACACATTGTCAGGTCGTACACATGGAGGGGGACACATTGTCAGGTCGTACACATGGAGGGGGACACATTGTCAGGTCGTACACATGGAGGGGGACACATTGTCAGGTCGTACACATGGAGGGGGACACATTGTCAGGTCGTACACATGGAGGGGGACACATGGAGGGGGACACATTTTAGAGCTTGGCTGAGGTGAGCCCGTTCTGTGCAGGAGGTGGCACCTGCTCTCGGTGATGGCGCCTGTTCCTGTGCAGCAGTTGCTCTTCTTCCTCCCAGGCCTGGAATCTTTGCTGCCTAATTAGTGGCGGCCGCTCTGAGCTTTGTAATTACAACTGGGGTCAGCGGCCAGAAAGTTCCTCAAAGTGCAGCGGCTGCACACAGGCCGCGTCTCCTGCCGCCTCACACTAATTATTAATGAGTCATTTCACCAATGTGAGGACGTCAGTGCCGCGGTCACCGGCAAATGTGCTGCAGAAGGACAGGGCTGCCAACAGTCACTGGTGAGATGCTTCCTCACCTGTGCAGGCACCCATCCCCTGTGCGGGGCCGGAGAGTGGGCATCTCACATCTGCGGGGCAGGTCGGCAGCCTCCCATCCCCTGTGCGGGGCTGGTCAGTGGGCATCTTATCCCATCCGCGGGGGCGGTCAGCATGCACCCATCCCCCAGTGCCAGGACAGCCGGCGGGCGCCCATCCCCCGGTGCCGGGGCAGCTGGCGGGCACCCATCGCCAGTGCAGTGGGACAACACAACAATGCTGAGATTGTTCGCTCTGCACCAGTGTGTCGGTCCATCCGGTCCCCCCCTCATGGCCGCTGTAGAAGAGATGGGGCCGATCTCGTCTTGTGACACTTTCTCTCTAAGCCGTTCTCCATTTTCAGGAGCAGCGGCGTTCTCAGGGTTACATTGGTGACTCCGGCACAGGCGGTTTCCTCCAGCAGCGCTCGTGCGCCATGTGCAGGACATGACGGCATAATGTGCCTGTGACCACTGACGAGATGCCGCTCGCTGCCTTATGGCGGGCCCGGTGTGGAGGTAAATGTTGGCGCTTTTTTTGTTCATTACTTCCTTATTTGTATCAGATCAGGAACAACCATGCCGCTTGTCTCTCCTCTCCTCGCCCGTCCCGGTGGCGCCCCATCTTCTGTCTTCTTCTGGTATCGGGGTGGTTTTGCCGTCTTTGTCTCTCGGACGACGTCTCCCCCGTACTTCCTTCGGTTTTAGACTCTTGTCTCCTGGAATTTGACCTGCTTTGTAGCCATGAACCCATAGTCTGGTCCCAGCCGGCCGCTATCAGTTATGCAGGGGTTAACAACCTCTGGTTCATTTCTGAAGACCTTATCATCTCTACTCCCAAAATGCCTGAAATTCTGGAAGTGTTTCTTTAACTCCAGGGGTGAAATGAGGAATAATATAAGACTGGAGGCGAGACTGTGAGGAGTCCATTCTGCCGGAGGGGGCTCCGGTCACGTGACCGCCGCGGACATGGCGCTTCATCTGTACGCCATATCCCCCCCCCCCCCCCCTGTGTAGGATTACATTATCCTGTGACATCACATTCACATTGTATCCGCTCTGCTCCATGTAGCATGGACCGGCATCCTGATTGTTCTTCTGGTAGCGACTCGGACTGCGAGGAACCTATCTGCACTTCAAAAATCCCAGAAAATGGCTTATGGCCTCCAACACTATTACTGTTCTGCAGCGACCTCCCCTGGAAATCGCACTATTACCGAACCCCTTGGTGTCGAGGTGCCGCACGGGTCTGTGACATGTAGAGCATGTGTGTCCTGCATCTCCGCCCTCTTACAGCAAGCATGTGTCCTGCATCTCCGTCCTCTTATAGAGGGAGCATGTGTGTCCTGCATCTCCGTCCTCTTATAGAGGGAGTATGCGTGTCCTGCATCTCCGTCCTCTTATAGAGGGAGTATGTGTGTCCTGCATCTCCGTCCTCTTATAGAGGGAGTATGTGTGTCCTGCATCTCCGTCCTCTTATAGAGTGAGCATGTGTGTCCTGCATCTCCGTCCTCTTATAGAGGGAGTATGCGTGTCCTGCATCTCCGTCCTCTTATAGAGGGAGTATGTGTGTCCTGCATCTCCGCCCTCTTACAGAGTGAGCATGTGTGTCCTGCATCTCCGTCCTCTTATAGAGGGAGTATGCGTGTCCTGCATCTCCGTCCTCTTATAGAGGGAGTATGTGTGTCCTGCATCTCCGTCCTCTTATAGAGGGAGCATGTGTGTCCTGCATCTCCGTCCTCTTATAGAGGGAGTATGCGTGTCCTGCATCTCCGTCCTCTTATAGAGGGAGTATGTGTGTCCTGCATCTCCGTCCTCTTATAGAGGGAGTATGTGTGTCCTGCATCTCCGTCCTCTTATAGAGTGAGCATGTGTGTCCTGCATCTCCGTCCTCTTATAGAGGGAGTATGCGTGTCCTGCATCTCCGTCCTCTTATAGAGGGAGTATGCGTGTCCTGCATCTCCGTCCTCTTATACAGCAAGCATGTGTCCTGCATCTCCGTCCTCTTATAGAGGGAGTATGTGTCCTCCATCTCCGTCCTCTTATACAGCAAGCATGTGTCCTGCATCTCCGTCCTCTTATAGAGGGAGTATGTGTGTCCTGCATCTCCGTCCTCTTATAGAGTGAGCATGTGTGTCCTGCATCTCCGTCCTCTTATAGAGGGAGTATGTGTGTCCTGCATCTCCGTCCTCTTATAGAGTGAGCATGTGTGTCCTGCATCTCCGTCCTCTTATAGAGTGAGCATGTGTGTCCTGCATCTCCGTCCTCTTATAGAGGGAGTATGTGTGTCCTGCATCTCCGTCCTCTTATAGAGTGAGCATGTGTGTCCTGCATCTCCGTCCTCTTATAGAGGGAGTATGTGTGTCCTGCATCTCCGTCCTCTTATAGAGGGAGTATGTGTGTCCTGCATCTCCGTCCTCTTATAGAGGGAGTATGTGTCCTGCATCTCCGTCCTCTTATAGAGGGAGTATGTGTGTCCTGCATCTCCGTCCTCTTATAGAGTGAGCATGTGTGTCCTGCATCTCCGTCCTCTTATAGAGGGAGTATGTGTGTCCTGCATCTCCGTCCTCTTATAGAGGGAGTATGTGTGTCCTGCATCTCCGTCCTCTTATAGAGGGAGTATGTGTGTCCTGCATCTCCGTCCTCTTATAGAGGGAGTATGTGTCCTGCATCTCCGTCCTCTTATAGAGGGAGTATGTGTCCTCCATCTCCGTCCTCTTATACAGCAAGCATGTGTCCTGCATCTCCGTCCTCTTATAGAGGGAGTATGTGTGTCCTGCATCTCCGTCCTCTTATAGAGGGAGTATGTGTGTCCTGCATCTCCGTCCTCTTATAGAGGGAGTATGTGTGTCCTGCATCTCCGTCCTCTTATAGAGGGAGTATGTGTCCTGCATCTCCGTCCTCTTATAGAGGGAGTATGTGTCCTCCATCTCCGTCCTCTTATACAGCAAGCATGTGTCCTGCATCTCCGTCCTCTTATAGAGGGAGTATGTGTGTCCTGCATCTCCGTCCTCTTATAGAGGGAGTATGTGTGTCCTGCATCTCCGTCCTCTTATAGAGGGAGTATGTGTGTCCTGCATCTCCGTCCTCTTATAGAGGGAGTATGTGTGTCCTGCATCTCCGTCCTCTTATAGAGGGAGTATGTGTGTCCTGCATCTTCACCCTCTTAGAGTGAGCATGTGCGCCCTGCATCTCCGCCCTCTTATAGAGTGAGCATGTGAGTCCTGCTTCTTTGCCCACCTATAGCAAACCTGTGAGTCCTGCTTCTCAACCCGCCTATAGAGCTTGAGTCCCGCTTCTCCACACACACCTATAGAGAGCCTGTGAGTCCTGCTTCCCCTCCCCCACATTTAAGGAGAGCCTGGGAGTCTTTCCCCCTCCCCCCACTTTTAGGGAGAGCATGTGAGTCCTTCCCCCTCCCCCCACTTTTAGGGAGAGCCTGAGAGTCCTGCTTCTGCCGCCCACCTTCCTGACTTCATTTACTGTCATGTCCGTAATCGGAAGCACAGAAATCAGTGGAGGCCTCTGCTACCTCTGTTGTCTATCGACTTGTATGGGAGAAAGTTGAGGCCACGCTGTGTGATCTCTGCATAGGTGATTGTGCAGGGAGGGGGAGGAGGTAAGCTGAGACCATGCATTGTCTGTATGTCGGTGTCATCCTGCCTGTGATGATGATGAGTGAGGACGCGCCGGTTGTGAGGACGCGCCGGTTGTGAGGACGCGCCGGTTGTGAGGACGCGCCGGTTGTGAGGACGCGCTCGTTTCTGGCTCTTGTGTAACCGTCCTGTATATCAGCCCCAGATTGCCGAGTGATTGTTGGCTCCCCTGCATAGTGCGGCCGTCTGTGTGCAGTGGGCGTCCTGCGCCCTCTCATGTCTGATCCTTCCTGTGCTCCACTACATGCGTGATCTGCTGTCAATCATCAGCTACTGTTACTGCACCCGGGATGTAACACTGCGTCCACATCAAAGCAGACATGAAAGCCTCGCAGCGGGCGGACGCCCCTCATCTGCTCCATCTTTACCAACTATTGTTTCTCATCAACAAGCAAAATGATCCCAGATCCACAGTCGGCGTCCCTGGGTCCTGATTGTGAAATCCTTGATGTAAACCAGCTCCACATACTGGAAAATAAGACATGTACTGGGAGTGCACATAGCAGCCATCACTGGAAACATGATGGGGCCGAGCGTGGGCCGTGGACTGCGTCTAATGATGGGGCCAAGCGTGGGCCGTGGACTGCGTATAATGATGGGGCCGAGCGCGGGCCGTGGACTGCGTATAATGATGGGGCCGAGCGCGGGCCGTGTACTGCGTATAATGATGGGGCCGAGCGCGGGCCGTGGACTGCGTATAATGATGGGGCCGAGTGCGGGTCGTGGACTGCGTATAATGATGGGGCTGAGCGCGGCGGGCCGTGTACTGCGTATAATGATGGGGCCGAGCGCGGGCCGTGTACTGCGTATAATGATGGGGCCGAGCGTGGGCCGTGTATTGCGTATAATTATGGGGCCGAGCGCGGGCCGTGTACTGCGTATAATGATGGGGCAGAGTACACGCTGTATATCCTGTGACTGAGCCGAGCGGTACGAGCCCTGGCTGATCTGTGCCGCGTGTTGCACCCAGTGTGAGTGCGCTCCACCGCTGAGCGCCACCTGTAATGTAACGCTACACTGTGAATTAATTAGACTTTAAGTCCGGGATTGGCGGTATCATGGCCGCCACGTCTGCATGACATCACCCGGCGCAGCTGTTGCGGGCTTTCGGCCCCTTCACACGTCTAATGAACATGTTTGGGATGTCTCGCGTCCCCAAGAGATGACTGAGGTTACAGCTACCAGTGGGGTTCTGCAGCCGCTCCTGGGGGCGAGAAGCTCCACTATCTCCCCCCCCCCCCCCCCCCCCCCTATATCCTTCATATGAAGGTCTCATCCGTGAAGGCTTCTTGGGCTGCTGGGCTCTGTTGTCCGCACGCATCAGCATCATCAACCCACGTCTGTCTATCTGAGCAGCTCTAATACTGGTGGTGCTCAGCGGTCATGGAACTACATCCCCCAGCATGCCATGTCCTGAAATATATACACCTCTGAGACCAGCACCTAGAAATCCTCAGTAACCGTTCCTGATGGATCTAATTTAGGAATCGCTGTACTTTTCCTGAATTACAGCTTGTGTTCTCTTCCAGAGCTGCACTCACTATTCTGCTGGTGCAGTCACTGTGTACATACATTACTCATCCTGAGTTACCTCCTGTATTATACCCCAGAGCTGCACTCACTATTCTGCTGGTGCAGTCACTGTGTACATACATTACATTACTGATCCTGAGTTACATCCTGTATTATACCCCAGAGCTGCACTCACTATTCTGCTGGTGCAGTCACTGTGTACACACATTACATTACTGATCCTGAGTTACATCCTGTATTATACCCCAGAGCTGCACTCACTATTCTGCTGGTGCAGTCACTGTGTACACACATTACATTACTGATCCTGAGTTACATCCTGTATTATACCCCAGAGCTGCACTCACTATTCTGCTGGTGCAGTCACTGTGTACATACATTACATTACTGATCCTGAGTTACATCCTGTATTATACCCCAGAGCTGCACTCACTATTCCGCTGGTGCAGTCACTGTGTACATACATTACATTACTGATCCTGAGTTACCTCCTGTATTATACTCCAGAGCTGCACTCACTATTCTGCTGGTGCAGTCACTGTGTACATACATTACATTACTGATCCTGAGTTACCTCCTGTATTATACCCCAGAGCTGCAATCACTATTCTGCTGGTGCAGTCACTTTGTACATACATTACATTACTGATCCTGAGTTACATCCTGTATTATACTCCAGAGCTGCACTCACTATTCTGCTGGTGCAGTCACTGAACATACATTACTGATCCTGAGTTACCTCCTGTATTATACCCCAGAGCTGCACTCACTATTCTGCTGGTGCAGTCACTGTGTACATACATTACATTACTGATCCTGAGTTACATCCTGTATTATACCCCAGAGCTGCACTCACTATTCTGCTGGTGCAGTCACTGTACATACATTACATTACTGATCCTGAGTTACTTCCTGTATTATACCCCAGAGCTGCACTCACTATTCTGCTGGTGCAGTCACTGTATATATACATTACATTACTGATCCTGAGTTACATCCTGTATTATACTCCAGAGCTGCACTCACTATTCTGCTGGTGCAGTCACTGTGTACATACATTACATTACTGATCCTGAGTTACATCCTGTATTATACCCCAGAGCTGCACTCACTATTCTGCTGGTGCAGTCACTGTGTACATACATTATATTACTGATCCTGAGTTACCTCCTGTATTATACTCCAGAGCTGCACTCACTATTCTGCTGGTGCAGTCACTGTACATACATTACATTACTGATCCTGAGTTACCTCCTGTATTCTACCCCAGAGCTGCACTCACTATTCTGCTGGTGCAGTCACTGTGTACATACATTATATTACTGATCCTGAGTTACCTCCTGTATTATACTCCAGAGCTGCACTCACTATTCTGCTGGTGCAGTCACTGTACATACATTACATTACTGATCCTGAGTTACCTCCTGTATTCTACCTCACTGCACTCAGCTGCATCATTGGGAGATTTCAGTTCTGCAGCCTGTAGAATAGTGAGTGCAGCTCTGGGGTATAATACAGGAGGTAACTCAGGATCAGTAATGTATGTACACAGTGACTGCACCAGCAGAATAGTGAGTGCAGCTCTGGGGTAAAATACAGGAGGTAACTCAGGATCAGTAATGTAATGTATGTACACAGTGACTGCACCAGCAGAATAGTGAGTGCAGCTCTGGGGTATAATACAGGAGGTAACTCAGGATCAGTAATGTAATGTATGTACACAGTGACTGCACCAGCCGAATAGTGAGTGCAGCTCTGGAGTATAAGGCTACTTTCACACATCCGTCGGTACGGGGCCGTTGCAAACCGTCGGCCCGACGTACCGACGGACGTTGTGCTAAATTTAGCAGAACGTGGGCAGCGGATGCAGTTTTACAACGTATCCGCTGCCCGTTGTGATGAGCGGGGAGGAGGGGGCGGAGTTCTGGCCGTGCATGCGCGGTCGGAAATGGCGGATCCGACGGACAAAAAAAGTTACATTGAACTTTTTTTTCACGATAGACCGCTAAAACACGACACATCTGTCGTCCATTAACCCCTTCATGACCGTGGGATTTTTCATTTTTCCATTTTCGTTTTTCACTCCCCTCCTTCCCAGAGCCATAACTTTTTTATTTTTCCATCAATTTGGCCATGTGAGGGCTTATTTTTTGCAGGACGAGTTGTACTTTTGAATGACACCATTGGTTTTACCATGGCGTGTACTAGAAAACGGGAAAAAAATTCCAAGTGCGGTGAAATTGCAAAAAAAGTGCAATCCCACACTTGTTTTTTGTTTGTTTTTTTTGCTAGGTTCACTAAATGATAAAACTGACCTGCCATTATGATTCTCCAGGTCAGTACGAGTTCATAGACACCTCACATGTCTAGGTTATGTGTCTAAGTGGTGCAAAAAAATTCCAAACTTTGCAAAAAAAAAAAATTGCGCCATTTTCCGATACCCGTAGCGTCTCCATTTTTCGTGATCTGGGGTCGGGTGAGGGCTTATTTTTTGCGTGCCGAGCTGGCGTTTTTAATAATAGCATTTCGGTGCAGATATGTTCTTTTGATCGCCCGTTATTGCATTTTAATGCAATGTCGCGGCGACCAAAAAAATGTAATTCTGGCGTTTCGATTTTTTTTCTCCTTACGCCGTTTTGCGATCAGGTTAATACTTTTTTTTTATTGATAGATCGGGCGATTCTGAACGCGGCGATACCAAATATGTGTAGATTTGATATTTTTTTTATTGATTTATTTTGATTGGGGTGAAAGGGGGGTGATTTAAACTTTTATATTTTTTTTATTTTTTTCACATTGTTTTTAACTTTTTTTTTTAACTTTTGCCATGCTTCTATAGCCTCCATGGGAGGCTAGAAGCAGGCACAGCCCGATCGGCTCTGCTACATAACAGCGATCATCAGATCGCTGTTATGTAGCTAAAATGCAGGTGTGCTGTGAGCGCCGACCACAGGGGGGCGCTCACAGCCACCGGCGATCAGTAACCATAGAGGTCTCAAGGACGTCTATGGTTACCTTCCTGACTCATCGCCGACCCCCGATCATGTGACGGGGGTCGGCGATGCGCTCATATCCGGCCGCCCGGCCGGATGCGGTAGTTAAATGCCGCTGTCTGCGTTTGACAGCGGCATTTAACTAGTTAATAGCGGCGGGTGATCGCGATTTCACCCGCCGCTATTGCGCGCACATGTCAGCTGTAAAAAACAGCTGACATGTCGTGACTTTGATGTGCGCTCACCGCCGGAGCGCACATCAAAGCAGGGGACCCGACATCGGACGGTATAGTACGTCCGATTTCGGAAAGGGGTTAAAGTGTATGGCAAAAAAAACGGATCCTGCGGGCAAATTTGCAGGATCCGTTTTTTTGCCATAACGACGGATTGCGACGGAGGAAAAAAGACGGAAGTGTGAAAGTAGCATAATACACGATTTAACTCAGGATCAGTAATGTAATGTATGTACACAGTGACTGCACCAGCAGAATAGTGAGCGCAGCTCTGGAGTATAATACAGGATGTAACTCCGGATCAGTAATGTAATGTATGTACACAGTGACTGCACCAGCAGAATAGTGAGTGCAGCTCTGGAGTATAATACAGGATGTAACTCAGGATCAGTAATGTAATGTATGTACACAGTGACTGCACCAGCAGAATAGTGAGTGCAGCTCTGGAGTATAATACAGGAGGTAACTCAGGATCAGTAATGTAATGTATGTACACAGTGACTGCACCAGCAGAATAGTGAGTGCAGCTCTGGGGTATAATACAGGAGGTAACTCAGGACCAGTAAAGTAATGTATGTACACAATGACTGCACTGTAGAATAGTGAGCGCAGCTCTGGAGTAGAGGATAAGTAGTGGATGTGCACTGTATATAGAGGCTGATGCGTCCTGTAATGTGGGGTTGGTTTTCGGGTCGTTACTTCCCGTCTCCTTGAGATGTCTGAGGTTTGGCCGATTCTCCTCGGTGACTTATTATTAATGCTCTTCGGGACGGTTAGTCGTGTCCCGGCCTCGGGGTCGCTCTTTAGGGCTTCAAACCTTTAATTAACCCATAAGCCCCTGGTTCACCTGTAGACGGCTCGGGTGAGGCTCGTTTAACCCTGTGCTGTCTCTTGTATGAGCCGTGACCCCAGTGTCTTGAGATATCACAAGGTTTCATTGTGTCGTCATTCGGGAATCTGCTTTCTTTCCGCAGACGGCGTCACTCTTCTAGCAGGGTTGGATTAAGTATTTTGTGTCTCCTGTGTAATGATGCAGCTCCTGGCACAATGTGCTGAGACTTGTAGTTCTCCCACCACAGCCCAGGAGGACCTCGCTGGTGCTTGTGTCTTTAATAATTGATGTTTCTCCTTGCAGAGCTGAAGGCCTCAAGCACCGCACATTTCCTGCACTTCCTGCTGAACACCACGGATTATCGGATTCTGCTGAAGGATGAAGATCACGACCGGATGTACGTGGGCAGCAAAGATTACATCCTGTCCCTGGACCTGCAGGACATCAACCGGGAGCCCCTCATAGTAAGAGCACGCGGGTGGTGGCGGCCGTACCATATAGTGACCACACTGCTGAGGGTCCTCGGTATGAATCCCACCGGGGGACACAGCTGCCAGACACGTCCTGCCCACACTGTTCTTACAACTTTGTAAGGGTATGTGCACACGTCCGGATTTCTTGCAGAAATTTCCTGAAGAAAACCGGAAATTTTCTGCAAGAAATCCGCATTTTTTTTCCGTTTTTTTTTCCGTTTTTTTTAGCATTCTGCAAGCTTAATTAGCTTGCAGAATGCTAAAGTTTTCCAAGCGATCTGTAGCATCGCTTGGAAAACTGACTGACAGGTTGGTCACACTTGTCAAACATACTGTTTGACAAGTGTGACCAACTTTTTACTATAGATGCTGCTTATGCAGCATCTATAGTAAAAGATAGAATGTTTAAAAATAATAAAAAAAATGCTTATACTCACCTGCAGACCTCAGCGGCGTCCGTTCCGTATAGATGGTGTGTGCGCGCAGGACCTTCCATGACGTCGCGGTCACGTGAGCGGTCACATGACCGGTCTCGACCAATCACAGGACAGTGACGTCATCGCAGGTCCTTCACCGCACACCAGCTACAGGAACCGAAGCGGCAGCATGCACCTGAGAGGCGGGAAGACATCGAGGGTGAGTATATCACTATTTTTTATTTTACTTCTTTTTTTTTTTACCACTTATATGGTGCCCAGTCCGTGGAGGAGAGTCTCCTCTCCTCCACCCTGGGTACCAACCGCACATAATCTGCTTACTTCCCGCATGGTGTGCACAGCCCCGTGCGGGAAGTAAGCAGATCAATGGACTCCTAGGTGTGCGGAATCCCCGCAATTCCGCATTTTTAATGAACATGTTGCTTTTTTTTCCGCGATGCGATTTTTTCGCGGAAAAAATCGCAACATTTGCACAAAAAATGCGGAATACACTGTAAATAATAGGAGGCATAGGTTAGCGGTTTTTTTGCGGTTTTATCACGTTTTTATAGCAAAAAAATGCGGAAAATCCTGAACATGTGCACATGGCCTAAGACCAGTTTGACCATCCATGACTCGGATTCCCAGTACAGCTCGTCTGTGGACACTCATTCCTGTGAGAGAACGGATAGCGGCTGGTGACGTCTCTCCTGATGTCCCATGACTGCGCTTTAAATTGTTACTGATCATCTGGTGCTCGGGGCACAGACACCTACAACCGCCAGTGATGAGCGATGAGCCCCTCTCGCCTGGGTGCCGGCTCCTGTACGCAGTAGATGATCGCACAGCACTGCAGCGTAGGGACTGTCCGTAATGCAGCCCTCTGGGCTCCTGTACATGCCGTGCTCCGGGGTCATGCACGTGCCGCGCTCCGGGGTCATGCACGTGCCGCGCTCCGGGGTCATGCACGTGCCGCGCTCCGGGGTCATGCACGTGCCGCGCTCCGGGGTCATGCACGTGCCGCGCTCCGGGGTCATGCACGTGCCGCGCTCCAGGGTCATGCACGTGCCACCCTCCGGGGTCATGCACGTGCCGCCCTCCGGGATCCCGCGCGTGCTGCAAGTGCCGACATTGCTAATGTGTAGAGAGAGGCGCAGGCACCCTACATTACCCAGGATGGAGGCGACATACAAAATACCGTGTTTGGATTTAGGGGGGATTTTTATGTTTTGTGTTCTCACAATTTTACCGCAGCCTCGCCATTAATCGGCTTTATTTTCTGCAGATTCACTGGCCGGCAAAGCAGCAGCGAATCGATGAATGTGTCTTATCCGGTAAAGATATCAATGTGAGTACGACCAGCAGATGCCAATGAACTGTCAGCTCTTAGGGCAAGTCCAACCTCCAGCATAGTGAAGGGCCGTCGCCTGCAGGGTAGGGGAGGACTTGCTGATCAGTGGGGTGTCCCTTTAATTGATCGCACTGCATGAATTCTCTATGGGCCAGGAAAGCGATCGGCTGCCCACACATCATGAATGGCTCGG
Organism: Ranitomeya variabilis; assembly: GCF_051348905.1. Taxonomy (NCBI): domain Eukaryota; kingdom Metazoa; phylum Chordata; class Amphibia; order Anura; family Dendrobatidae; genus Ranitomeya; species Ranitomeya variabilis. Next base: position 217,307,763 of record NC_135239.1, on the reverse strand, counting down.
CGGCTGAACGTGTGTCCTGCCGCTCCATCATTGCTGGGATAAAGGTGCCCGTTCTGCCGATTGGTCAGCGGTCAAACCCCCAATGATCATTAATTGCTGCCCCCTGTAAAGCTGCTCTCCTCTGGCTGTAAGTCCCGGAGCAGCGCTCGTCTCGGCTGTTATACAGGTGATTATGTCTGCGCCCGGCTGTGTAATATCCAGTGAGGAGGACGAGGCCAGGTTGCCGGGATTTTGTGTCATTAACTCTGTGTCTGTATCTTCCCTCTTCTCCCCTCTGATCTCGTGGACTTCCTTCTATTCTCCTTTCTCTTCTCTCTATTCCAACCTTTTGTTATTCACAGGGAGAATGCGGTAATTTTATCCGTCTCATCCAACCCTGGAACAGGACGCACTTGTACGCGTGTGGAACAGGAGCGTATAATCCTGTGTGCACGTACATCAACCGTGGACGCAAAGCTCAGGTACTGAGAGTTATGATCTGCACCATGGCGGAAAGTGTGCGAGCAGTGATGTATAGTGATCTGTATGCGGTGTCTGGGGCGATGCTCTGCAGGCTGCGTTCCCCTTACTGCTCTCCGGACTCTGCCCCCCTGCAGAGCGCTGCATTACAAGTGATGGTGCCGGTGTGAACACCAGCTTCCTGGGGGCGTAGAGAAGATAAAATGGCCCAGCAAGTTACTAGCCAGCAGCCATATACGGCGCTCTGCTCACTGGCGCCACCAGGACATGTTCTCCATCAGGCCATTATTACAGGCAGGGGGTGAGCCACATAACCATCCTCATCATCCATGTACACGATGGGGGTGGTAGTGATGGAGGAGTGCAGATAATAATGAGGAGACGACTGGAAGTAGAAACGCGTGAAGCCGCTGTGGTCAGAGCGATGTTGGCCCGTCCTCTGGTCACCCGATATGATGGCCCCTTGGTATGGCAGCCCCCGGGTTCAAGTGGTCATTTGTCACATGCAGAAGCCACCGAAGCAAAAATGACCTTTCTTGGGAGTAACAGAGCGGCACGTTTCAGGGCCCTTCTCCATTGTACTGAGAAAATGAGCCATCTGCGGAATTGGAAGCGAGCAGGAGACACGCTCTGCACACACTGTGCGCCATGTACACCGCACAGAACAGGAACAATGCCAGGAGGTCGCCTGCACGGTGAAAGGGACACAACGGAAATGGCCCAAACCAGTCCGGGCTCCTAAGGAGATGATGGGAGTAGAGAACAACGTCCTCCCATCATCCGCTCTTCTCATGGATCCTTTGTGAAGAGTCCTGAAAAAAATGTTTTGGAGTTTTCCTTAATAATCTACCGCGGTGTCGCTCTGCCAGTATGTGCAGCTGGTGAATGTGGTGAAGGTCGGGGTTCCTCCTATATCACCTGGTACATTAGGATACAGCTGTATATGGGGGTGTCAGGTGATCGGAGTAATCTAATCGCACATGGTGGGGTTATTGGGGATTTGCTGGTGGTGTCAGTGTATCAGCGCTGTTCCCCTGGAGGTGAGTGACGGTCATCACTGATTTTTGGATGTGATTATTCTGTTCTGTGTCGTCCATGATCCATCACACGTGACTTGATTGTCTGGTTTCCATGTGCTCTAACATTTCATACATGCCACCTGCATGCCAGTAACACGTGTGCCGCAGCGTAGCCGTGCCACAGCATAGCCCTGCATGCCTCCTTGTGCCGTCCCGTGTCTCCGTGTGCTCCACGTCTCCTGTCTGCAGAGATGCATCCAGAACTAACAGTAGGACTAGGGGTGGCCTCCATCTGTGCCCTGTGTGTTCACCATCCGTGTCCTGTCTCGCACCCCGTCCTGGCGGTGTCCCCCGTCCTGCCTTGCACCTGAGCCGCCTTCAGCTCTAACTCTTATTGCCCTGCTCCTCTCTTCAGGCCTCAGATCACACAGCGCCCCCAGGAGGAAGAGGGAGCAGAGCAGCAGATTATCCGCCCAGCCCAGCACCAGCAGAGCACAAGGTGGGGCCAGTCCCAGGGGCCGCAGAGCCCCCTCCCCATCCTGATACTGGGGCCGTGACCTCTGTAGCCCTTCTTACTGTGTGACATAAACCAATTGTATGTTTCCCCTCACAGGTTAGTGTTGTGCAGACAACGGCCCCCTCAGCCGACGTCCATGACACCCCACATAGGAGAAGCGCCTCATTGTGTGATGGGAGACCCCAGATCCCCTGCAGTAATGAGCGGCCCACACACGAGACCTTGCATGGCCGTGTGTGCGGGATCTGCTAACATGAGGGGGTGTGAGACCTCCGGGCCCCGGTATCTCCTGCCGTGCCATGACAGTAAAGATCATGGCCGCTCTTGTCGCACTCATTGTCCGATGCGCTGTTACGTAGCGCACATCCCGTGCATCGCTCCAGGTCACGCCGGCGCTTCTCCAAGGGGTCATGGTCCCACCATAGTCTGCAGTCCGGGGCCCCTGATGACCAGTGTGCCAGGGCCCAGTCTGATCAGCACTGAGTAGTTTCTGTAACTTGCTCACCATTTGTAAGATCTCTGCTTGCTGTCGGGCCCTAGAAGCACCCTAGAGGCTTGAGAACGGTTGTGAACTAGTCCTGTCACACAGCTGAGGGTTTGTTACAGTATGTCAGGGCAGGTAAGTACTCTGGGCCTGCAGTCCAGCACCGCACCGAGAAGTCAGAGATGGTTTCCATTCACCAGCAGCAAGCAGAGATATTGTAAATGGTGAGTCCTTCAGGCCTCATCGCTGTGTGTGCTGGAGGAGCTTGTCCACCGTTCATCGTCCTCCGCCTCCATAATGTGTCCGCTCTTCCGAGGAGCTTTCTTTGTCTTCATGGGTCAGACATCCCCTGTACTACAGTCCCGGTACTGATGGTGTCCGCTGCCGATTATCCCAGTGTGCCGCCAACTGCGGGGTCCCGGCCTCACCTCCTGCCTCTTCTCCCCTCACAGGATTATGTCTTCTACCTGGACCCGGACCGCGTGGAGTCGGGGAAAGGAAAATGCGCTTATGACCCCAAGCTGGACAGCGTGTCTGCCCTCATTAGTAAGTGAAGCCCCCCGTGTGTGACCCCTCCGGTACCCCCTGAGCTCAGAGATGAATATACAGGCAGTATTTGTGAGCAGCTGCTGGATCCAGGGAGGAGGTCCGTGTGGGGGGAAATAAGACAAGACTGCCAGATCTCATTCCCGCTAATCCGTTTACCCCCCCGAGAGGCCGCGCTGTGTGACCCCCTCCCTGCGGCCTCCACCTGAGGGGCTTTCCTTACAGTCTGAGGTCGAGACTTTCTTAATTAATCAGGAGCAGCTGCTGGGCTGGGAGCCAGCGAGATAAGCGTCACACCACGTCCACATCTGTGTGCACTGCTGCTCCGGCCGCACAGTCCCTCCGCGTCCACATCTGTGTGCACCGCTGCTCTGGCCGCACAGTCCCTTCGCGTCCACATCTGTGTGCACCGCTGCTCCGGCCGCACAGTCCCTTCGCGTCCACATCTGTGTGCACCACTGCTCCGGCCGCACAGTCGCTCCTTGTCCACATCTGTGTGCACCGCTGCTCCGGCCGCACAGTCCCTCCGCGTCCACATCTGTGTGCACCGCTGCTCCGGCCGCACAGTCCCTCCGCGTCCACATCTGTGTGCACCGCTGCTCCGGCCGCACAGTCCCTTCGCGTCCACATCTGTGTGCACCACTGCTCCGGCCGCACAGTCGCTCCTTGTCCACATCTGTGTGCACTGCTGCTCCGGCCGCACAGTCCCTCCGCGTCCACATCTGTGTGCACCGCTGCTCCGGCCGCACAGTCCCTCCGCGTCCACATCTGTGTGCACCGCTGCTCCAGCCGCACAGTCCACGTCCACATCTGTGTGCACCGCTGCTCCGGCCTCACAGTCGCTCCACGCCGACGACTCAAATGGCGGCACATATGTTTTCTCAGTTCTATCTTCCCCCTCTTGTCCTGACTTTTACAGACGAGGAGCTCTACTCCGGGGTCTACATAGATTTCATGGGCACCGATGCTGCTATTTTCAGAGCGATGGGCAAACAAGCCGCCATGAGGACGGACCAGTACAATTCCCGCTGGCTGAATGGTAAGACTCCAGTGATACACTGTGCAGCATGAGCGGATGATGGGTGGATGATCCTTCCTCCTCTCTATGCTCATATAATGGCTGCTCTCTCTGCAGACCCTGCATTCGTTCACGTACAGCTGATCCCCGACAGCTTGGAGCGAAATGACGATAAACTTTATTTCTTCTTCCGGGAAAAGTCCACGGATTCTCCCCACAGCCCGACCATATACTCCCGCATCGGAAGGGTCTGCCTGGTAAGAAGCGTCGTTCTCACACCGACTGTGAACCTCGCATGGTCGCCAGCTGTGCACCACAGTGGACCCCTGAGGCCGAGACTTGTCAGGGGCTGACACCTAGGATCTGTGGATCACAGATGGCTGGATACATTGTAACAAACCCTGTGCTGTGACCAGAACAGGTTCTCAGCCTCTAGATATAAAATGTTTCCATTTACTGCTAGCAAGCAGAGGAGCTAATGTGCTGACCTCGGTGCCATGTGCTTGTCCTAGAACGATGATGGAGGTCACTGCTGCCTGGTGAATAAATGGAGCACGTTCCTGAAAGCGCGGCTCATATGCTCCGTGCCGGGGGCAGACGGAATCGAGACTCATTTTGATGAATTGCGTATGTATCTGGATTGGGGGTCGGCGCTGCGGCCCAACGGGACGCACTGCGGGGTCAGGAAATCATTGGTATATCATGTGTTCTTATAGAGGACGTCTTCATTCAGCAGACGCAGGATAATAAGAACCCCGTCATCTACGCCGTGTTCTCCGCCTCCGGGTAAGTCTCGCCTCTCACCCCTGATGGTGGCACAGTGTCGGTCCACATCTACCGCGCTCATCTCCCTCCTTCTTGTGTAGCTCCGTGTTTAAGGGTTCGGCCGTGTGCGTCTACTCCATGGCCGACATACGCATGGTGTTCAATGGACCATTTGCTCACAAGGAGGGACCCAACTACCAGTGGATGCCGTATACTGGAAAGATCCCGTATCCCCGGCCTGGAACGGTAAGAGCGCCCCCCTGTGGTGAGTGGGTATATGGGAATTTATATGGTACACAGATGTATAACTGCCTCCTTGTGCTGGTGCAGTGTCCAGGAGGCACCTTCACGCCGTCCATGAAGTCCACTAAGGATTACCCGGATGAAGTGATAAACTTCATGAGGACGCACCCGGTCATGTACAACGCCGTGTACCCCGTGCACCGCCAGCCCCTGCTCGTCCGCACCAATGTCCACTACAGGTTCACCAGCATCGCTGTGGATCAAGTGGATGCGTCTGATGGAAGATACGAGGTTCTCTTCTTGGGCACAGGTAACGAGCCGTCCATTGTGGTGGAGTGCGGAGTCATATGAGGACAGGAATCAGCGGCAACTCCTGATTGTGTCCTGCTGATTGTCCATAACAGGACAAACAACGCGGGCGAGAAGGAGCATCTCATGCACGGCATCCCATCAATCACAAATGCTCCTCTTCATTAAATGTTAACGCTTCCTGCGCAGCACAGAACAGGGAAGCGGTCGTCATTCCACTTCTTGCTCCAGTAATCCTTCCGTTTTTTTTCTCCCAGATCAGGGCACAGTGCAGAAAGTGATCGTCCTTCCAAAAGATGACCTGGAGACGGAGGAGCTGATCCTGGAGGAGGTGGAGGTGTTCAAGGTGGGACTTCAGGGGCTGCAGATACAGATGTAGCAGAGCTGAATCTGTCAGTGAGCTGTATCTCTGTGGGTTCACACTGTATCACAGCCCAAGGGACATATTTATCAGGAAACACTGATACCGGACACACTGCAACGCTACAGCCATATACTGCGTCTCCTCCTGACTCTGTCTTTTCTCTTAGATCCCGGCACCAATCAAATCCATGAAAATTTCATCAAAACGAGTAAGTGCCTGGTATCGTCAGCCCCCGACCGTCCTCCTAGCACAGACTGTACGTAAGAGGTGGCCGGTGTCACATTTCCCATATTCCAGGCTGAGTAGAGACTGTCAATGTACAACCATGACCCACTCGGATCCAGTCCGTACACCACTACTCAGACCATGGCCATTGGACGAGGTGTCGGTCAGGATTTATCAGTCACCTATTAATATTGATGATGCTGCGGGCATTGGTTATCCACGTAGGCTGCCCCTGCAGGGGTCACATCTGTCACCCTCCAATAATCAGCAGAACCTGTGTCCATCTGTCCACACCACAGGGTAACCCACTTTTCAGGGGGATTCTCTCATGACGGTGGTCCCAGACGGTCACGTGATCTGTTGTATCCAGATCAATAACTCATCATTTCTTATCACAGCAACAGCTCTACGTGTCGTCGATGTCCGGGGTGACGCATCTCGCCCTCCATCGTTGTGACGTGTACGGAGAGGCGTGTGCTGACTGCTGCCTGGCCAGAGACCCTTACTGCGCGTGGGATGGGAAAACGTGTTCGCGCTATTCAGCGTCCTCCAAGCGGTACGCAGAGGGGTGAGGCCCGGGCTTAAATCTAGAGAAACCTTCTCATTTCCAGCCGGCCCATGTCCCAGCCGCATCCATCTAACACCTGTCCCCGCCGTCTCCTCTTCGCTCCATTTCTCTCTGCTATTGTTTACAGGCGAAGCCGGCGACAGGATGTCCGACATGGGAACCCTATGAGGCAATGCCGCGGGTACAACTCCAACGGTAAGAGCTGAACCCGAGCTTCCGATCAACCCAAGTAACGGGAGCGGTAGAAGTTCCCTCCCCCCATATAGGCATGACTGAAAGTGTGGGCACCCTTGAAATTGTTCCAGAACATGAAGTTCATGAACTATAGCCATTACACGTGTCTTTTTATGCTCAGGTTTATTTCCTTTGTGTTTATTGGAACAACACAAAGAAACAGAGGAAAAAGGGCAAATTGGACATAATTTTACACAAAACCCCCAAAATGGGCCTGAGAAAATTGTTGGCACCTTGCTAAAATTGTGAACGAGCATCACGTGCTAGAAAGTAGAAACACACACTCACCTGTGGCAAGAAATAGGTGGGCAATATGAAAATCACATCTGAAACCAGATAAAAGTGGAATAAGTTGACTCAATCTTTGCACTGTGTGTGTAACACTCAGCATGGAGAAGAGAACTGTCTGAGGACTTCGAGAAACAAAATTGTTCAAAAATATCAACAATCTGAAGGTTTACAAGTCCATCTCCAGAGATCTTCATGTTCCTTTGTCCATGGTGCACAACATATTCAAGAAGTTTACAACCCCCTAGCACTGTAGCTTATCTGGCTGGATGGCAGAGAAAAATGGATGAAAGGTTATAACGCAGTATAGTCCTGATGGTGGATAATCCTGTATCAAGGTCCAAAGAAATCCAAGCTGTCCTGGCTGCTCAGGGTGTATCAGTCTCAGCGCAAACTATCCGTCCATCCGTAAATGAAATGCTATGGCAGGAGGACCCTACTACTGACACAGAGACATAAAAAAGTTAGGCTGCAGTTTGCCAATATGTATGTAAGCCAAAATCATTCTGGAAAAGCATCTTGTGGACAGATGAGACCAAGATTGAGCTTTTTGGTAAAGCACATCAATCTACTGTTTACCGAAAACAGAATGAGACCTACAAAGAAAAGAGCACGGTACCTACAGTCTGTTATGGTGGAGGGTCACCGATGTTTTGTGTTGTTTTGCTGCCTCTGGCACTGGGGGCCCAGACTCTGTGCAAGGCATCATGAAATCTGAAGATTACCAAAGGATTTTGAGTGGCAATGTAGTGCCCAGCGTCAGAAAGCTGGGTGTGTGTCCTAGGCCACGGGTGTACCAGCAGGACATTGACCTCCAAACAAACTTCAAGAAGCCCCCAGAAATGGATGGAAACAAAGCGCCGGAGAGTTCTGAAGTGGCTGCAATGAGTCCGGATGTAAATCCCATAGATCACCTGTGGAGAGATCTCACAAGGACTATAGGGAGAAGACGAAATATGAGAGCGGGATCGGATTGTAAGAAGAGTCCAAGATCCCGGCTGAGAGGAGGAAGAAGCTGTGATGGTGATAGGGAGCGACTGATCGCTGAGGTTTATTCCACAGGACGTGCAGCCAAATATCAGGTGGAGGGTGTCAGCAATTTGGTCCGGACCATTTTTGTGGTTTTGTGAGAATTTATGTTCAATTTTACTTTTTTCAGTTTTTTTTGTTTTATTCCAAAACACATAAAGGAAATAAACCTGAGTAACAAACACGGGGAATTGTGATAATGTTCTGGGGGAAGTAATGTATGTACACAGTGACTGCACCAGCAGAATAGTGAGTGCAGCTCTGGGGTATAATACAGGATGTAACTCAGGATCAGTAATGTATGTACACAGTGACTGCACCAGCAGAATAGTGAGTGCAGCTCTGGAGTATAATACAGGAGGTAACTCAGGATCAGTAATGTAATGTATGTACACAGTGACTGCACCAGCAGAATAGTGAGTGCAGCTCTGGGGTATAATACAGGAGGTAACTCAGGATCAGTAATGTAATGTATGTACACAGTGACTGCACCAGCAGAATAGTGAGTGCAGCTCTGGAGCATAATACAGGAGGTAACTCAGGATCAGTAATGTAATGTATGTACACTGTGACTGCACCAGCAGAATAGTGAGTGCAGCTCTGGAGCATAATACAGGAGGTAACTCGGGATCAGTAATGTAATGTATGTACACAGTGACTGCACCAGCAGAATAGTGAGCGCAGCTCTGGGGTATAATACATGATGTAACTCAGGATCAGTAATGTAATGTATGTACACAGTGACTGCACCAGCAGAATAGTGAGTGCAGCTCTGGAGTATAATACAGGATGTAACTCAGGATCAGTAATGTATGTACACAGTGACTGCACCAGCAGAATAGTGAGTGCAGCTCTGGAGTATAATACAGGAGGTAACTCAGGATCAGTAATGTAATGTATGTACACAGTGACTGCACCAGCAGAATAGTGAGTGCAGCTCTGGAGTATAATACAGGAGGTAACTCGGGATCAGTAATGTAATGTATGTGCACAGTGACTGCACCAGCAGAATAGTGAGTGCAGCTCTGGAGTATAATACAGGATGTAACTCAGGATCAGTAATGTAATGTATGTACACAGTGACTGCACCAGCAGAATAGTGAGTGCAGCTCTGGGGTATAATACAGGAGGTAACTCGGGATCAGTAATGTAATGTATGTACACAGTGACTGCACCAGCAGAATAGTGAGTGCAGCTCTGGGGTATAATACAGGATGTAACTCAGGATCAGTAATGTAATGTATGTACACAGTGACTGCACCAGCAGAATAGTGAGTACAGCTCTGGAGTATAATACAGGAGGTAACTCAGGATCAGTAATGTAATGTATGTACACAGTGACTACACCAGCAGAATAGTGAGTGCAGCTCTGGAGTATAATACAGGATGTAACCCAGGATCAGTAATGTAATGTATGTACACAGTGACTGCACCAGCAGAATAGTGAGTGCAGCTCTGGAGTATAATACAGGATCTAACTCAGGATCAGTAATGTAATGTATGTACACAGTGACTGCACCAGCAGAATAGTGAGTGCAGCTCTGGAGAATAATACAGGAGGTAACTCAGGATCAGTAATGTAATGTATGTACACAGTGACTGCACCAGCAGAATAGTGAGTGCAGCTCTGGGGTATAATACAGGAGGTAACTCGGGATCAGTAATGTATGTACACAGTGACTGCACCAGCAGAATAGTGATTGCAGCTCTGCAGTATGAACCCATGTTCCTTTCCATACAACATTTAATGTCTTCTGCAGCCAATAAGAACGGGATGGATGCCGCGCAGTACGGGGTGGAGGGAAGTTCTGCCTTCCTGGAGTGCCAGGCTCGCTCCCCTCAGGCCTCTATCAAATGGATTTTACAGAAAGACAACTCTGAGCGTAAGAAAGAGGTAAGAGCAGGGATGTGCAATTAATTTTGCCATGGGGCCGCATGAGAAATTGGGATGGTTTTAGAGGGCCGGACTAATATAATTACCGTATTTTTCGAACTATAAGACGCACCGGACCATAACGTGCACCCCAAATTTGTGGTGAAAATTGCAGAAAAAAATATTTTTTTTATAAGATGGGGGTCCGTCTTATTGTCCGAATTTACAGTATCTTACCTGAGGGCTGGCGGTGGCAGAGCAGGGTCACAGGAGGCATGGTGTCGGCAGAGGTGGGGTGATGCGGTGTGGCGTGCACTTGAGCAGGGTCCCTTCCTGCTTAGGTGGGCGACGCCACGGCCTGGTGTTCATGGGGGGGTTGCAGCAGTGCTGTGACGACGGCAGAGGTGCGGCATGGCGTGCGCAGGGTCCCTTCCACTGGTGAGGTGACGCAGCGGCCCGGAGTGCAATGTGAGCAGCAGAGCCGGGTTGAATATCGGTGGCGGCGGCCATCTTCCCGAGGGCGCGAGTGCACAGATGGAGTGGTCTGCTTCACGGGGCTTCAGGAAAATGGCCGCGGGAGGCCGCGCATGCGCAGATGGAGATCGCGGCGGCCATTTTCCTGAAGCCGAGATCTAAATCTGCAAACTCGGCTTCAGGAAAATGGCCGCCGCGATCTGCATCAGCGCACGCGCGGCCTCCCGCGGCCATTTTCCTGAAGGCCCGTGAAGCAGAGCACTCCATTTGCTCATGCGCGGCCTCGGGAAGATGGCCGCCGCCACCGATCTTCAACCCGGCTCTCCTGCTCACATTGCACGTAACGTACGTACGATGCGTATGAGCTCAGGGCCTTCACTCCAGCCGCCAGCGGTACTCCTCAGAAGCGTCTGGCGGCTGGCTGAGCGGTGCCGGGGGTGGCTGTCAGAAGTGACAGCTAGCTGGCGGGCCGTTTAAAATCATCAGGCAGGCCAGATGCGGGCCGCATCTTGCCCAGGTCTGGGTAAGAGGGTCCCCAGTGATGATACGAATGACCCTTCCTCAGAAGAAGCTCCCAGTTTTCCATACACGATGATGGTTCCTTTCTGCCATAACCAGTGCGACGATTCCTCACTATTGGAGTTGTTGGAGTGCAGAGGCCTCGTCAGAAGTCTAAGGCCACCGGACTAGAGCCCCCCAAATGCCGCCTCTCCTTAGGCCCAGCGAGACGTGATGCCGGCAGATAGGAGGCGGTCGGGGGCTCTGGTTCTGTGGCCCCGGACCAGGCTCCTGTGAATGCTTTGTTCAGCTCTACCTGTACACAGTCCACTCTGCGGAGATGCGGAGCCATTGTAGACACCAGCTCCGTCTTTATAGAGCAAGAGACGAGCGCAGGGAGGAGGAGAACATGTTGGGGGGGTTTCTCCTCCCCGCGGTTGCACTGGGCGCCTGTGCTCGGTTTCTACTATCCTTTTCTGCTGACTGCTTTGTGTGATTGTTTCTATTCAGTAACAGCAAGCAGAGATCTTTTCATTGTTCATAAATGCAGCCCTGGACGCCCCCTGAACTATTAGGCTATGTGCACATGTTAAAAAAGAGGTGCAGTATTTTCTGCACAAAATCCGCATCTCCTGGCAGAATCCGCAGCTGCAGTTTTAGTGCGTTTTTTTGTGCGGAATTTATACGGATTTTCTGCAGTTTTTACTACTGCGGATTTCTATTAATGGAGGGGTGCAGAAACGTACAAAAGAAGTGACATGCACTTCTTTGAAATCTGCAGCGTTTCTGTGCGGATTTTTCTGCACAATGTGCACAGCTTTTTTTTTTTTTCACATTGATTTACATTGTACTGTAAATCACAGTGCAGATCTGCAATGTTTCTGCAGCAAAAAAAAACGCTGCAGATCTGCACTAAATCTGCATCGTGTGCACACAGCCTTAATGTAACTGTGCTCTTCTTCCACAGCTGCGCTCAGAAGGACGCTTCTTGAAGACGGAGCAGGGTCTTCTCCTCCGGTCTCTCCAGCTGTCCGACACCGGCGTCTACCACTGCACCGCCACCGAGAACAACTTCAAGCACACAGTGATGCGTGTCCGACTCCACGTCCTGAGCGCCGAGGCCGTCGCTGCCGCTCTGCTTCACCCCGATGGTCCCGCTCCTTTGTCCTCGCACCCGGCTGGGCCCCCCGGGGCCTACGATGATTTAGTGCAGCTGCTCTCCCAGCCTGAGATGGGACTCATCAACCAATACTGCCAGGGATACTGGCGCCCATCGGGCTCCTCTCACAGCGACACCAAAGACCTCCAAGACCAGAAGCGAGCGAGGAATCGACGGAACCACCCGGCTACAGAGGAGCTGCAGACATGAAGGGGACGTGACCTTCTGCAGGACTTTCTTCCAGCCTCCTGACCCCACACGTTGCTTTCCCCACAGACTTGCCCCTATTTTATTTTTACCCAAACCTTTTTTTTTTCTTAATAAGTAAAAACTCTAAATATATAAATATATAAATATCTATAAATATACGGACGTCGGAGGATTCGCCTTTCATGGTCCCTCAGAATTTATTTATTGGGGGCCGCAGAGATTCCCGGTTTGGAGAGTCGCTTTGTTACTGACAGTTCTTCATTACATGGATTGTGTGGGGCTTCTGCAGAGCGCTGCAGCCTTGGTGCACCGCAGGACATTGCACCTTCCATGATTCTGCTTCACCCTATGGCCACTGGACGGCACACGGAGCATTCCTCTTCTGCCCTGCGAGGTCCAGCTGCTCTGCAGATCATTGCTCAGCGAACTGCTCATGTTGTACATATATTTAGCGGCCTTTGCATGGCACAGCCCATCACATGACGTTGGTGGCCAATCTGACTGGTGTCTTCAAGTCTCCATGATTTGATTTTGGTTCTCGCACAGTCGGATCAGTGACTGCAGCCTCCAGAATCGGCCTTGGTGTGAACACCCTATGGTCGGGGGCACAGAGTCTCAGCCTCCAGGATCGGCCTTGGTGTGAACACCCTGTGGTCGGGGGTCTCGGCTTCAGTGTGAACGTGCTGTGATTGGAGGGTGTGGGGTTTCAGCCACCAGAATCATCCTCTGATGCACTATGGTTGTGGGGAGTGGGGTTTCGGGCTCCAGGATCGGCCTTCATGTTAACGCCCTAGGGTCTGGGGGTGTGGAGTCTTGTCCTCTAGGTTCGGCTTTGGTGTGAACGCACTAGGGTTGGCTTTGCGGCGTCTCAGCCTCAATGATCGAGCTTGGTATGGATGTGCTATGGTCGGGGGTCTCCACCTCCAGGATCCGCTTTGGTGTGACTGCCCTGGGGGGGGGGGTCTCATCCTCCAGGATCGGCGTTTATGTGAAAGCCCAAGGGTTGGGGGGCACGTGGGCTCTCCTCCTCCAGGATTGGCCTTGGTGTGAATACACTAGGGTTGGCTTTGCGGCGTCTCAGCCTCCATGATCGAGCTTGGTGTGGATGTGCTATGGTCTGGGGGTCTCCACCTCCAGGATCCGCTTTGGTGTGAACACCCTAGGGTTGGGGGCTTTTTGTCTCCTCCTCCAGGATCGGCCTTTATGTGAACACCCTAGGGTTGGGGGCTTTTTGTCTCCTCCTCCAGGATCGGCCTTGGTGTGAACACCCTAGGGTTGGGGGCTTTTTGTCTCCTCCTCCAGGATCGGCCTTGGTGTGAAGGCCCTAGGGTTGGGGGCTTTTTGTCTCCTCCAGGATTGGCCTTGGTGTGAATGCCCTAGGGTTGGGGGCCTCCGGTCTCCTCCTCCAGGATTGGCCTTGGTGTGAATGCCCTAGGGTTGGGGGCGTGGGGTCTCCTCCTCCAGGATTGGCCTTGGTGTGAATGCCCTAGGGTTGGGGGCTTTTTGTCTCCTCCAGGATCGGCCTTGGTGTGAAGGCCCTAGGGTTGGGGGCTTTTTGTCTCCTCCAGGATTGGCCTTGGTGTGAATGCCCTAGGGTTGGGGGCCTCCGGTCTCCTCCTCCAGGATTGGCCTTGGTGTGAACACCCTAGGGTTGGGGGCGTGGGGTCTCCTCCTCCAGGATTGGCCTTGGTGTGAATGCCCTAGGGTTGGGGGCCTCCGGTCTCCTCCTCCAGGATTGGCCTTGGTGTGAATGCCCTAGGGTTGGGGGCGTGGGGTCTCCTCCTCCAGGATTGGCCTTGGTGTGAATGCCCTAGGGTTGGGGGCGTGGGGTCTCCTCCTCCAGGATTGGCCTTGGTGTGAATGCCCTAGGGTTGGGGGCGTGGGGTCTCCTCCTCCAGGATTGGCCTTGGTGTGAATGCCCTAGGGTTGGGAGGCGTAGCGGTCTCAGTCTCCAGGATCGGCATCGATGTGAGCGCGCTATGGTTGAGGGCATGGGGTCTCAGCTTCCTTAAAGTCTTCCTTTTTGTTACTGGTCGGTAAGATTACCTGGGATCTGTGAACCAAGTGGAGGGGAAAAGGTCCGTGGTGATCTCTATTGTGATCACATATGTAAACGTCACCCTATAGGACTGTGTACAGCACTGGATGGTGACGAGGGGCTTCATAGCATTAGATGGACCCCCTTGTCCTGCTAACATCTGTATATTTGTCCATCTGTAGCAGAATGAGATGACTGTTTGTGCCCTGATGCCGCCTGCACAGATTCAGGCCGGGGACCCACGAGTCTGACTGGCTCTTCTGTCGGGAGATCCAGTATCGAATGGGGTGTCTAATGCTCCTGTGCTGGTCCGTCTGGTGCACCCTGAGCCTCTCGTGCTGTGCTGCGCTCTGGTGTCTCGCAGGGGACGGGCACGGCGAGGACCTCTGTTGCTGGCGCTGCGTTCCTCGCTGCTGTGCCAGATATTGATTGTGTGTAAATAGATGTAAATGAGACTGTAACTATGAGACGTGCGGTGAATTATCTCCTGTGGACGACACACTACAAATAAACACTGGCCTGTTTTATACAATGTGACTGGGGTTGTGATGGGGGATGGGTGCTGCCGGAAACCATGGCCGCCCTGGACCCGCCGAAACATCAATGGCTGGAGAACCGCGAACGTATCCCTCATCCAACGCTGAGGAATGAGCCGCTCCGATAATCTGACTTTCCTTTCTTGGATTTTTAAGATTATTGCTTGTTGTCAGTGAATATGAACCCACATTGTTTACATTCACTGACACTAAAAACTTGTGAAATGTGTCTGTGTGGGCAAACATCTGTGAGCAGAAGCCACAAATCAGCGTGGATCCAGGTGAGGACAACACGTAGTCACAACCTCCGACTGTGTCAGGCGTGGGCTCCCACTATGGACGTAAAGTGCTTCCATTCACTGCCGGGAAGCAGACACCAAAATGACCACGAAATCAAAAGCCTATGGAAAAATTTCATTATATGAGTATATTCTGTTTACATGGAACTGTATGAATCTGTATACAGGGAGCTCCCCCTAGTGGTGGCTGCAGACAGGATCTTATCATGTATCTGTATACAAGGAGCTCCCCCTAGTGGTGACTGCAGACAGGATCTTATCGTGTATCTCTGTATACAGGGAGCTCCCCCTAGTGGTGGCTGCAGACAGAATCTTATCATGTATCTCTGTATACAGAGAGCTCCCCCTAGTGGTGACTGCAGACAGGATCTTATCATGTATCTCTGTATACAGGGAGCTCCCCCTAGTGGTGACTGCAGACAGGATCTTATCATGTATTTCTGTATACAGGGAGCTCCCCCTAGTGGTGACTGCAGACAGGATCTTATCGTGTATCTCTGTATACAGGGAGCTCCCCCTAGTGGTGACTGCAGACAGGATCTTATCGTGTATCTCTGTATACAGGGAGCTCCCCCTAGTGGTGACTGCAGACAGGATCTTATCATGTATCTCTGTATACAGGGAGCTCCCCCTAGTGGTGGCTACAGGCAGGATCTTATCATGTATCTCTGTATACAGGGAGCTCCCCCTAGTGGTGGCTGCAGACTGTATCTTATCGTGTATCTCTGTATACAGGGAGCTCCCCCTAGTGGTGACTGCAGACTGTATCTTATCATGTATCTCTGTATACAGGGAGCTCCCCCTAGTGGTGGCTGCAGACAGGATCTTATCATGTATCTCTGTATACAGGGAGCTCCCCCTAGTGGTGGCTGCAGACAGGATCTTATCATGTATCTCTGTATACAGGGAGCTCCCCCTAGTGGTAACTGCAGACAGGATCTTATCATGTATCTCTGTATACAGGGAGCTCCCCCTAGTGGTGGCTGCAGACAGGATCTTATCATGTATCTCTGTATACAGGGAGCTCCCCCTAGTGGTGACTGCAGACAGGATCTTATCATGTATCTCTGTATACAGGGAGCTCCCCCTAGTGGTGACTGCAGACTGTATCTTATCATGTATCATTGGTGATGGGACATGAGTGGAGCAGCTCGTCACCTGGAGCAGGGATGGGACATGAGTTGATTGATGATGGGACATGTGTGGGGCAGCCTGTTACAAGGAGCAGGGATGTGACATGAGAGGATTGGTGATGGGACATGAGTGGAGCAGCTCGTCACCTGGAGCAGGGGGATGGGACATGAGTGGAGCAGCTCGTCACCTGGAGCAGGGATGGGACATGAGTGGAGCAGCTCGTTACCTGGAGCAGGGTGGGACATGAGAGGATTGGTGATGGGACATGAGTGGAGCAGCTCGTCACCTGGAGCAGGGATGGGACGTGAGTGGAGCAGGGATGGGACATGAGTGGAGCAGCTCGTCACCTGGAGCAGGGTGGGACATGAGAGGATTGGTGATGGGACATTAGAGGAGCAGCTCGTCACCTGGAGCAGGGATGGGACATGAGTGGAGCAGCTCGTCACCTGGAGCAGGGATGGGACATGAGTTGATTGATGATGGGACATGTGTGGGGCAGCCTGTTACAAGGAGCAGGGATGTGACATGAGAGGATTGGTGATGGGACATGAGTGGAGCAGCTCGTCACCTGGAGCAGGGGGATGGGACATGAGTGGAGCAGCTCGTCACCTGGAGCAGGGATGGGACATGAGTGGAGCAGCTCGTTACCTGGAGCAGGGTGGGACATGAGAGGATTGGTGATGGGACATGAGTGGAGCAGCTCGTCACCTGGAGCAGGGATGGGACGTGAGTGGAGCAGCTCGTCACCTGGAGCAGGGATGTGACATGAGAGGATTGGTGATGGGACATGAGTGGAGCAGCTCGTCACCTGGAGCAGGGATGGGACATGAGTGGAGCAGCTCGTTACCTGGAGCAGGGTAGGACATGAGAGGATTGGTGATGGGACATGAGTGGAGCAGCTCGTCACCTGGAGCAGGGATGGGAAGTGAGTGGAGCAGCTCGTCACCTGGAGCAGGGATGGGACGTGAGTGGAGCAGGGATGGGACATGAGTGGAGCAGCTCGTTACCTGGAGCAGGGTGGGACATGAGAGGATTGGTGATGGGACATGAGTGGAGCAGCTCGTCACCTGGAGCAGGGATGGGACGTGAGTGGAGCAGCTCGTCACCTGGAGCAGGGATGGGACATGAGTGGAGCAGGGATGGGACATGAGTGGAGCAGCTCGTCACCTGGAGCAGGGATGGGACATGAGTGGAGCAGCTCGTCACCTGGAGCAGGGATGGGACGTGAGTGGAGCAGCTCGTCACCTGGAGCAGGGATGGGACATGAGTGGAGCAGCTCGTCACCTGGAGCAGGGATGGGACATGAGTGGAGCAGCTCGTTACCTGGAGCAGGGTGGGACATGAGAGGATTGGTGATGGGACATGAGTGGAGCAGCTCGTCACCTGGAGCAGGGATGGGACGTGAGTGGAGCAGCTCGTCACCTGGAGCAGGGATGGGACATGAGTGGAGCAGCTCGTCACCTGGAGCAGGGATGGGACATGAGTGGAGCAGCTCGTTACCTGGAGCAGGGATGGGACATGAGTGGAGCAGCTCGTTACCTGGAGCAGGGTGGGACATGAGAGGATTGGTGATGGGACATGAGTGGAGCAGCTCGTTACCTGGAGCAGGGATGGGACATGAGTGGAGCAGCTCGTTACCTGGAGCAGGGTGGGACATGAGAGGATTGGTGATGGGACATGAGTGGAGCAGCTCGTCACCTGGAGCAGGGATGGGACGTGAGTGGAGCAGCTCGTCACCTGGAGCAGGGATGGGACGTGAGTGGAGCAGCTCGTCACCTGGAGCAGGGATGGGACATGAGTGGAGCAGCTCGTTACCTGGAGCAGGGTGGGACATGAGAGGATTGGTGATGGGACATGAGTGGAGCAGCTCGTCACCTGGAGCAGGGATGGGACATGAGTTGATTGATGATGGGACATGTGTGGGGCAGCCTGTTACAAGGAGCAGGGCTGTGGAGTCCGTTTTCATTTTGGTGCAGACAGTATAAAATGGAGGGACTCTGACTCCTATCATCTATAACACATTGGGGGCAGAAGTGCAGTGCAGGATGTCCTATAAATGTCCGTTCTGTTCTTATGATCTCGGCTTTTAGTGGAGATGAATCTGCTGGACATGATGTCCATGCTCCGTGGTGACCGGGGCTGTGGAGTGGGGGGTTTGGGTTACCGACTCCACGGCCCTGACCTGGACGTCGATCATTTACAGTTATGACTTCAGTGGTTTCTTCTCCTTGTGGCACGGACGCCACCACTACTCAGACATTGAGGTCACGGTGTGGACAGTGTCACGGGGATGATTGTTCCATGAATTCACTAAACAGACCCGTGAGAACAGCAACAAAAAACTGAAAAATCTGCAGATGGCGAGCCTGACTTAAAGGGGCGGTGCCCACGTAATGGTGCGGTATCGTAGGAGAGTTGTGCATCTGTTGGTTAGTAGGTAAACGATTGGCTTTTCTGATACATTGTAACAGTCCCTCATACATGAGCAAGAGTACATCAGGACAGGTTTTTATGCGCTTGTTATTCATATTCACTGACAGCAAGCCAAGATCATGAAACCAGTGAGGAACCGAAATCCAAAGTTCATGAGAACGTTTCTGAGCCTCTAACTTCCAGATTCCTTCATCTCTCAGGAATCTCCTTGATTTCCCCTGGAGATCTGGATCTGCGTCTGTTACAGATGAGGGAACAGATTTTCTGAGCGCAGTGAACATATGGCGGCTCTCGTACGGACGAGGCCCCGTGCCGCCAACAATCTGCTCGCTGACTCTCGTGTGCAGCCGCTCATTGCTCGGCCAGTAATGGAGACGCAGTGACCGCAGAGTCCGTGAGCAGCAGAGCTGCCGCCTCCAGTGAGACCCCTGGTAGAGACCCCCGGCCTTCTGTTTCATGTCCGCCCCTTTTCTTTTTTCTGGGACAGACTGTATTTGTTGCTTCCTCCATCGTAGGTCGTGTAGTGCACTGGACGCCCTTCATTCCTTGGTTAAATCCCACACCGCCGCGCTGATTTTAGGCCATTGTGCACACGAAGTATTTGCTGCAGACATTTCTGGATGAAAATCTGTCTCTGGACTGGAAAAACTCTACATGACAAACACTTGTTTTTGCCGCTTCTTTGACTGCGATTTTTAGGCATTTTTCCCCATTCATTGGAATGAGCGAAAAACACCGACAGGATTGACGCTGCTGATAAGAAACGGCTTCAAAACTGCAGGGAAACAGCAGCAGCGTGTGCACGAGCGTCAGGAACCCGTCCACTTTGCTGGGACAGTAAACTGCTGCCTTGTGTTTGCGACACAGCGTGATGTGTGAACGTAGTCCTACGGTTCAGCGCTTCTCCAGCCTCCGACCATTAGGATTTTTTTTTCTTTTAAACACTTTGGCCCCAGTTTATTGTTTCTGATTTATTGAAGACATTTTTCTTGGTTTTTTTTTTGTCTTGTATTCACTGATGTCTTTGCACCAAATTCTTCAAAATGGCGCAGGCACTTCATGAAGTTGGCGCCAAATCAAAAATACTTTGTCTTCAATTGGTTTGTGCAACTTTCTTAGCTCCAAAAGTTTCAAGTCCATGAAAAAGTTGCACATTTGTGTAACCGTGCACCAAATAAAAAAGGCCAAATTGTCGGGTGAGGAGACCCCGATCATTGACGGCCGCTCTGACAGTCGGGGTCTTACAGCGCTCCTATAGGGAGGTGCTGAACCCCGGCCGTGTATCCATGACCCTCATCATCCACAGGAGCTCACAATCCACCAGAGCCACTAATGAGCGTCACTCTCCAATGTAAATGCTGCGGATCCATCTGTATATAATATAGCGTGCCCGGAACATGCGGTATACAGCTGTGCCCCCTGTATACAGCCCCCACCCAACTGTAAACTTCCTGCATCCTCCTTTGATGTGTGGCCCCTTCCATCGCCGCACGCAGCTCAATTAAATCCACCATCAAAGTGAGAAGATTCATGTCCAGCACAATCCTGATCCTCCATCTGCCCCCCACTCATCGTTGTGGGGGCACTGCAGCTCTCAGTCGTTGTGGGGGTGCAGCCCCTCTGTCATTTTTAAGTAGTGCTGTGGTCCTCCGACATTGTAGTGTGGCCCTCCAGCTCTGTCATTGTGGGGACACTGATTTTCAGTCGTTGTGGGCGCCGCCCACCGCTGCTAGACATCAGAACATGCGCAGCGCTTATAAGCCTTTGTCTATGGAGCTTCCAGGAGCGCGGTTACCTCCTAATCCCGGCCAGCCTCAGCTCAGCGCTTACAAGCCAGACTGGTGGTCGGTCTCCAAGGCAACGAGCTATAAACAAAAGAAAAGTGTTAATATCTTGAGAACGGCTGCAAATTGGTATAAGCTGTAAAATGCAGAAATGTTTGTTTTTACAAGCGCTTTCTAACAAGTTCCATCTATGCAAATGGGAATAACCCTTTAAAAAGAGGTTCTGCAGCAGCTGAAGTGTGTAGTTTAGATAAAAATGTCTTAAGTTTTGAGGAAACTGAGGAATGATGTTGTGCCAGGGACAGGGCGCTATTATGAGGGGACCCCGCTGCGTTACATTGAGGGTCTGCACAGACCAGCGCTGCCTCCAGTACATGCAGAAGCCCCCCACAGCACGGGTCCCCTCATGACGCCGCCCTCGTTTGTCCCGGGCACCACATCAGGGCAGGGGTCGCAGATTGTGGGGAAAGGTGACATTTAATATGACACAAATACAAGGGTCTCATAAATACCGGGAAAGGGGACCCCGCGGTCACCAGTGCCCCCCATAACACCGTCCTAGGGCGGCCGAGACTCTTCCTGCAGGATCATGACATAAGGGACCACGGAGAAGAAACCCCCAAACTGCGCGAGACCCCGATATAAACCTGATTATCGGCCTGTAATTAAAGGTGCGGAGCAGGCGGATGTCATATAGGGGAAGGCTCCGCATCCTTCTCCAGACGTTCTGTAAGATCTCTGCTTGCAGCCTGTGAATGAGGACATGACTCGGGGTAAGCCTCCTGCCCACTGACTATCACTGTGGCTGGGGGAGCATTCTGGGACTTGTAGTAGGAGACCACTGGTGTGGGCCATCCTCTGTCCTGTTCTCATACTTTGCTACAATGTATCAGTGCAGGTAAATTCTATGGGCCGTCCCTGTGACCAGGCAGAAGGGGGCGCTGGCAGCAACATGTTCCTAAGGTGACACGCAACGATCCCCTGAAGGGGTTAAGTCTGGCGGCCCCTTAATGTCCTGATAAATGATCCCTGAGAATCCACAGCCCTAAGAGCTCACAAGGCTGCTAGCGGTGGTCGGCCCTGGGGGTCTGCAAAGGACGAGGTCAGATTGTAACTCCTGCAGATTGTGCCCCCCTGGACCCCAAATAACCAAGGACTCCTCAGGTGCCCAGGGATGGGGCGAGGTAGCAGCGGGGTCAGTGTTGGTGCGTGGAGGCCGCGTGGCTGCTCATCACAGACTCACTCATGGCCTCCAGTGAGGGGGCATCTGTAGACGGTGGGGGCACCAACAAGCCTCTTGCCCCACAGTCTGCAGTGTGGGGGACCGCGGTCACTCATGGAGGGGGCTTCAGCCTGTACTTCTGTATTTGGAGCATAATTGTATTTTTATGATGAGCCACCTACTAATGAGATGAAGACGCGTCTCGTGTGATGTCGTCACATCCTGGTGACATCAGTATGTGCCAGTGACATCATCACGTCTCGGTGACAACATCACTTCCCGGTGACATCATCACATCCTGGTGACATCAGTATGTGCCAGTGACATCATCACGTCTCGGTGACAACATCACTTCCCGGTGACATCATCACATCCTGGTGACATCATCACGTCCCGGTGACATCACCATGTCCTAGTGACATCAGTATGTGCCAGTGACATCATCACGTCTCGGTGACATCACTTCCTGGTGACATCATCACTTCCCTGTTACATCACCACGTCCTAGTTACATCACTTCCTGGTGACATCACTGCAGTTACTTGTATCCCCGCTCCCCTTGTATCCACTTTCTCCCATGGACGCGGCACATGGCGAGAATCTGCTGCTGTGTAAACACTGCAACAATGTATAGAATAAACATCTCCAGATAAGTAACGAGGAGGAAGCGGCTGATAAACAGGAAGCCTTCACGTGCTGAATCACGAGGACTGAGAGGGTCCGGTGCTGACCCCAATGTTTACCAGGGCCTCTGATCTCGGGCCCGTCACCCCTCATGATCTCCATCTATGAGTAAAAGACTGAACATAGAAATGCAGAGCGGCGATGTCCCTGCTCCGTCATTCACTCCTTTCTTATTCTACCTCATATCACAGGAAAGTGAGAAATACAGAATATAATGAAATGTCAGAACATCAGCCGCGACCTCCGTCCTGTCTGCAGCTGGAAGACAAGGGTCTGCAGCAGGAGCCTCTCCCCTCTGCCTGAAGTGGGACAAAAAGAAGTCACACCATCCCAGCTCTTACCCAGTTGAAAATGGAAGCGATTGGAGGGGATTCCAGGGGAGGGAACCATAAAACAGCCGACATCAACCCCTATTCCTCCACTTGCCACCGCACCAGGGCAAGTGGGTAGAGCGAGGCTCAGCGCCAGATTTGGAGCATCTTATGGATATGCTCCAAATCAGTGGAGGGGCCAATATCCATGGCCCCTTCCCAGGCTATTAATATCAGCCCGCAGCTGTCTGCCTAGCCTTTGATGGTTATTAATTATAGAGGGACCCCATGTCATTTTTTTGGGGGGAGGGGGGGTATTTATTTTAGATAACCAGTAAAGGCTACATATACAGCTGTGTGCTGATGTTAATATTCTAAGAAGCTCCATGTTTATTACCCCCTTCCCAGGCTATAAACATCTGTCACCTGCTGTCGGCTTTCCCTCACCTGGTTATTAAAAATTCTGGGAATCACACTCCACTTTTTTATTTTACGTATTTAATTTTGAAGTGCATGTACAGCAAGATAGCAAGATCTTAATTACATCTTAATTACGTCTGTATCTAAGATTGTGTTATTAAACTGGCCTGAAGTGACAGAACTCCTGGATGTAAAAGCTGATGTTAAGAACATATTGTATACGGATGTCATTCTGATAACAGGTGAGAAAAATCACATTGTACTCTCATGAAACGTCCGATTTTTCTGGAACAACATCGCACTGAATTTTTTTAATGCTGATGAGTCTGAGCCCCAAAACAGAAGGTAAAGTTGTAGAAGGGGAAACACTAATATCCTATAGGAAGGCCCGTGTCTGACACCTGGGCCCGTTCTGTCACTTTAAGAACGCGCTGTATTTCTGGCGTCCTTCATCTCTTTGTGTTTGCACATATTACTGCCTGTAACCAGGAATTTAGATTGTGAGCTCCGATGTCACAGGGACAGACGAGCTTCATGGAGTAACATATTAATAATCCTTAAAGACACGGGGCATTTGTTGACCTGATGGCTGCTAAAAGGTGAACAATGAGTTTCCCAGCCTATAAATAATGGCCCGCGTATATATGGAGCTGGGGGTGGTAATAAGTCCATCGGTATCTGAGCGTTTCCCAGAATTGCGGACCCCCTGCCTCCCTCCATCTCATTTACAGCATCTGTAAATTCCCATCTTTATTAGATGCGGAGAAAGAAAAGGGAAAAGTCAGTTATTTACAGAAGTCGATGAGCGTCACGGATTACACAACACGAAGGCTTCCCCTCCCCCGTAGATCGGCCACATGTGGCCACCAGCACAATGCGTCCTCATCACACATGTCCTATGACATTTATACGAGACGCGGACAACGAGTCACCTCCTGCCAGAATGTTCCCAAAATAATATGATGTTTAATTAAACCGGGTAGACCCCAAGAGCACGGCAGACCACTGAGGAATGGGTTAAACGAGCTGGAAGCAGATGGAGAAGAAGTCACAAAATATTCCCAATATTTATAAAATAAAAGTATCCAGAGCAGAAATCAGCGCAAGCTGTAAACAGAGCGCGAGTCCTGCAGACGGAGGCCAAACAAAGCGCGAGACGCGGGAGGTCTGCACGGACATCTGAGACCCGACCCCAGCCGCTCATCTGTCTCCATTCATTTCACTCAACGATGCCAAATTCTGAATTCCCTTTCCCCGATCCCTCCACCATCCAAAAATAAGGAACCAGGATGGAAACGTATCAGGGGTCTGGAGCCGCAGACACTTTGGGTCAAGTTAGAGTCAGAGAGTTGTTACACAGGCTGAACGAAGACCGAGGTCCATCAACGTCACCCTTTCTCCACCAATCATGGGAGTCGCGGTCACTAAGTCTACAGCCGGTCACACAGATAACATAATCGATGGACCCTCCACCACTGATCCCCCAAGATCTGGCTCATCTACATGTGCGTATCAGCGCTTGGACCCCCTCGCCAGGCTCCATCTTCTCCATGATTTTTCTCCAGAGATGTGGAGCTTCTTAGTCGCCGCCATGAGATGTGGCCTCCTTGGCCAAGTCTTCAGCCAACACTTTTCTGTCCCTCGATATTCTCAGATTCTCACAGAAGGTCGGGGTCACTCTGGAGATGATGGTCACCTCGTCCTGCTCTCCGCTCAATGCTGCCCTCACCCCCGAGGAATAAGCACAGGGGACGCTGACCTTTGGTCCGGGCCACTGCAGCACAGCCTGTGGGTGACTTGTGACCCCATTTTCTGCTCCTTTATAAATATTTGTGGTTTCCCGCTGGCTCTTGTTACTTATTTTACAGTCCGGGGAGGAATTGTTTCCTGTGTTCATCTCTAGCAAATATTTATTTGTACAGAGAATCCTTCAGCTGCCGACGGCTGAAAGCTTCTCTGCGGACCAAAAACAGCAGGAGCGGCCATCACCGATGCAAAGTGTGCTGGATAGGAGCACGTGCCAGGCCGACTCCAGCAACAGCCAAGGAGCTTCACTGGTTGTCAGGAATCATGCTGGTTGTCGGGAGCAGTGGAGAACATGCCAGCTTTACACAAGCGCTCTCCTCATCCTCCTCCATAGTATAATGCCGCCATCATATTACACAGCACTGCGCACTTACAATTGCTCATTTTCCCTTTTACCCAGATAATTCTCTTTGCTCTGTAGAAACAAGAAGTCTCTTGTCCCTGCATTTATCATCCCCCTCTTCACCTCCTGCCCCAGCTGCTCCTCCCCCTGCCAGGGACTTTTACAGTGATGACTCATGCAGAAAAATTGATCTGTTTCTACATAAAGCTCAGAAGGATTCAGCTGTTCTGTTAATGCAAAAGAGAAGAATTAACTGGGTAGAAAGGTAAAATGAGCAATTGTGAGAGCACAGCGCTGTGTAATATGGTGACTGCAGTATATTAAGAGGATGAACACAGAGGAAGAGAAAGAACGCTGCCTCAACTAGAAGGACCAAGGTGCTCAGGATCCATACACAATACAGGATGTAACTCGGGATCAGTAATGTATGTACACAGTGACTGCACCAGCAGAATAGTGAGTGCAGCTCTGGGGAATAATACAGGAGGTAACTCAGGATCAGTAATGTAATGTATGCACACAGTGACTGCACCAGCAGAATAGTGAGTGCAGCTCTGGGGTATAATACAGGATGGAACTCAGGATCAGTAATGTACTGTATGTACACAGTGAATGCACCAGAATAGTGAGTGCAGCTCTGGGGTATAATACAGGATGTAACTCAGGATCAGTAATGTAATGTATGTACACAGTGACTGCACCAGCAGAATAGTGAGTACAGCTCTGGGGTATAATACAGGATGTAACTCAGGATCAGTAATGTAATGTATGTACACAGTGACTGCACCAGCAGAATAGTGAGTGCAGCTCTGGAGTATAATACAGGATGTAACTCAGGATCAGTAACGTAATGTATGTACACAGTGACTACACCAGCAGAATAGTGAGTGCAGCTCTGGAGTATAATACAGGATGTAACTCAGGATCAGTAATGTAATGTATGTACTCAGTGACTGCACCAGCAGAATAGTGAGTGCAGCTCTGGGGTATAATACAGGAGGTAGCTCCAGATCAGTAATGTAATGTATGTACACAGTGACTGCACCAGCAGAATAGTGCGTGCAGCTCTGGAGTATAATACAGGATGTAACTCAGGATCAGTAATGTAATGTATGTACTCAGTGACTGCACCAGCAGAATAGTGAGTGCAGCTCTGGAGGATAATACAGGAGGTAGCTCCAGATCAGTAATGTAATGTATGTACACAGTGACTGCACCAGCAGAATAGTGAGTGCAGCTCTGGAGTATAATACTGTATGTAACTCAGGATAAGTAATGTAATGTATGTACACAGTGACTGCACCAGCAGAATAGTGAGTGCAGCTCTGGAGTATAATACAGGAGGTAACTCAGGATCAGTAATGTAATGTATGTACACAATGACAGCACCAGCAGAATAGTGAGCGCAGCTCTGGGGTATAATCCAGGAGGTAACGCAGGATCAGAGGTGACGGGATTGAGGCGGCTATAGACCTGTGATCCTCGGCACAGGTACATTATACTGATATCTCCGCGGCTCCTGGTTACGGGCAGTAATGGGGATGATTTGTGGCGTCTCCTGTTTATGGCGGCCTGCCTCTCACCAGGCAGCAGACATCTTTGTTTTCACACTGACTCATTGGCTGTGACCTGAGGTGATCACGAGCCGTCACGGTGTCTGCCGCCCCGCTGACATGGACGCTCACCCACTGGAAGGTGTAAAGAATACAAGACAGAGACATTAGCAATATGGGGTCCGACTGGGGCAAAGCAGAGATCCCTAGGGTATGTTCCCATGGTCAGTAACTGCCACAGCGTCCAGATGTTACAGCATAGTGGAGGGGATTTTATGAACTCACTGTGTGCACCTACGCCTTCGGCTTCCCTGCGTATACGCACATGCGGCGCGTCTTTATAGACTGCAGCATGTCTCTCTTGCAGAAACACCATATCACCATCCTATGTATAAGATGTGGTGATTCCGCATGTGTTCAAAAGCCGTCAGCGCTGTGGACGGAGCGGGTATCTGCATTTACGGAACGTGGAAACATACCCTTACTGGGTTTCCCAGAATTCCATGTCCCATAGCAGCTGGTAGGAAAGTTCATCCTGAGCCTCCTGGTTCATGAAGACGTGGCTGTCTGGGTTAATTCACGGTGTGTTTGCCCTGAGATGTCGGAGGTTCTGATAAGGTCCCGTGGAGCCGGCAGAGGTCAGATGTGGATTTGTCCTTTGCTCATGTCCGCGGCTCCTAGGATTCTCGCTCAGACCCTGGCG
Source organism: Ranitomeya variabilis (assembly GCF_051348905.1). Classification (NCBI taxonomy): domain Eukaryota; kingdom Metazoa; phylum Chordata; class Amphibia; order Anura; family Dendrobatidae; genus Ranitomeya; species Ranitomeya variabilis. Next base: position 217,280,215 of record NC_135239.1, on the reverse strand, counting down.
GCATCGATTGCGGATGCGGCTATTTTTGTCGTCTCCTACATGGAGGTTGTGGTCTCAGCTCTGTGGTCGGAGCCATCGATCCCAGCACTGCAGCACAAGGACAGGCAGGACTCTGACAACCGGCGCCACCCACTGCCTGCAAGCCCCACAGTTGTCAGAGTCGTGCTCCATGCGCCCCGCACTGGCCATCTGGGGTAATGCAGCTATTCAGGAATCCCAGGACCTGCGCTTACTGTCAGTGAAGGTAACTAGGCTGGAAACCTGTCTGACCGTGTGCTGCTCACAGCTGAGGATGCGTTCCTGTGCATCAGTGCAGATGATCCTCTGAGTGGAAAGCAGGTGACGAATCCACAAATATTAGTCCATGAGCCGGGCCAGATATCGGTACCACCCGGAGTGACTAATTTTCTTTGGTATTTTTAGGTAGATGCATGTCTGTAGTTTATTTTTTGATATGATAGCCCTTACATATACGTAGCTTATTAACCCCTTCAGCCCTAGGCCTATTTGTACCCAAGTGCCTAAGCCAATCTGACCTGTGCCACTTCATGGGCTAATAACTTTGGAACGCTTTCACCTATCCAAGCCATTCTGAGATTGTTTTCTCGTGACATATTGTACTTCACGTCAGTGCTAAATGGGAGTCAATATATTTTACCTTTCTATATAAAAAAATGCTAAATATTCGGAAATTTTGGAAAAATCGGCAATTTTTTAACTTTGAAATTCTCTGCTTTTTACAAAAATACTGATACCCCCCATAATAGTTATTAATTTACACTCCCCACATGTTTACTTCATATTGGCATCATTTTGAAAATGAAACCTTATTGTTTTACGACGTAATAGGGCTTATAGTTTTATGCGCAATTTTTCACATTTACAGCAAAACCCACTTTTCAAAGGACCAAGTCACTTCTGAAGTCACTTTAAGGGGCTTACATAACAGAAACCACCCATAAATTACCCCATTTTGCAAACTACACCCCTCAAGCTGTTCAAAACTCATTTTTAAAAACTGTTAACCCTTTAGGTGTTCCACAGGAATTTTAGCATGAGCCAAGAACCAAATATGACGATATCGGTACCACCCGGAGTGACTAGATGTAGTATTTGTAACAAAATTTAATCCAAGTTATGTAAATACACACTGAACATGTCATGTGCATATATATATATATATATATATATATATATATATATATATATATATATATATATATATATATGTATATATATATGTTACTCCATAATATCTTCAACATCGGACTCTGAATCTGACTGTTGTTCTACTGGCTCGTCTTCAGTACCCTTGTTCTGGCATGTCTGTAATCTGCACATGTCTGTGCACTTCAGGCCATTGCTGAGGCAAGTACACTGAGGAAGTTCACATGACCGCACACACTTGCAGGACAGTAGCTGTATAATAGCTTCTGGTGCTGGTGCCCCTTGCATCCACTTGACAACAAGCTTTCCGTCGTTATCTATCATCCAACCGCAGTCTGTTGGGTTTGCAACCCATGGCTGGCTCTGCAGACTTCTCCTCCAGATCGCAGCCTGGTAGTTTGCACGCAGTGCATGCATGAAAAGGCAGTCCTGGCAAGGAGGGAGTTGACTTGACTCTACCACTCCACGTCTGGCACAGAACAGCTGATAACGGAGCCTGTTTACCTCAGTTGTTTGGGTAGTTGGCAGGTACATGTGGCAGGTGATTTCCTGTAACTTCTCAAAAAGTTCGGTAGACACTTCCCATGAACGACCAACTTCCTGAAAGGCATCCTGGTATGTCTTGTTCATCTTCAACTGCTTGAGTGTCGTCATCTTCCCACGGCCAGCGAATGCACTGACGGTGTCACAGCCTGTAAATGCATGCATACCAATCAATGAATCACATACGCTGCCTCCCAATGTTCGGCTCAGAGTGGTGATATCCAGGAATCTTGTCCGGTTCTGTGTACCGCATTTCTGGAACAGGTGGGATGGGATTTTGTGGCACATGCCCAGACACAGGACCATGACATCAGTATCCTCCGAAGTGATGATGACCGACTTGTAACCAGATTCTGCTGCATGAAGAGCATGGAGAAGGAGGCGTGTGTCTGCTTCTTCTTGATTTGACTTAAGGTCAGCAGCCTCTTCCCACTGTTCTTTGGTGATCTTAAAGCAGAGCTGCTCACATGTGACATACAGCTCCTTCTCCTCAAGCTTCTCCCTGTGGTGTTTCGCCTTCCATTCTTCTACCAGAAACTTTATGAGACTTGCCTTGTTGGAGGAACTACTTAGAAGCTTTTTCCACTGCTGGATGTTGTGCCCATGTTGAATGTTCTTGAAATGGATCCCTGTGCCTTCATATCTGTTGACTCTTTCTGTATCTTTGATGGATGTCTCCTTGTAGACGTCAAAGACAATATCAATGCGCTTGCTCTTAGCACCCTCATGGATAGCGCGACTCATTGCTGTGCCTGCTAGCTGGCCAAATGTTGCATTGTTTCCCTTCAGTTTCTGAACCAGGCTCATCCCATCAATGATGGTTGCAGAGGGCTCGGGGATCACTTCTGCAGGACGAGCATTCCTCTCCAACTCCCTTGCGAGGGCAGCCTTGTTGGTCTTGCGGATAGACCCATCACCATTGGCAAGTGCCCATGGCAATGGACCCAGGGGATGAGTCAAGACATCACTCATTTGTAGCTTTCTGTTCTCAGCTACAAGTATCATCTGGCCAAATAGGTTTCTGTCAGCCTTCAAAATTACCTCCTTGCCAAGACCTTGTCTGCGTGTCTTCATTTGGATGTTAGAGAACGTTTTAAGTTTGTTCTTCGTCATCTTGTCATGAAACAATGTAGTTGGCTTATCGGTACCCAAACGCTCATCCTTGAATGTTTGATATGCATCCTCTCCTATACTGTATGCCCCTTGAAGGTCTTTGGCTACATCTGGTGGTGCTACAGTCGCTGTTGACAAACTGATAAGTTCACCATTATGCTCTTTGTTGAAGGGGTTCACCCAACCTGTCTCCAGCAGTTGAACGAAAGATTGGACATCGGCTTGCTTGCTGTTTCGACATTGACACCCTTGCCAAGGATAGAATCCAGTGACTTCTTCATTGTAAAGATACTACGACATTTACGGTGATATTGTATGTGTGGTATTTCTCCTTCTTCAAGGCCCTTAGCTGCTACCAGGACTGATTCATGCTGCCTGATCTCTGCAGCCCTAAGCAATGTTTTCCAGGAGTCCAAATCCTTAAGGGACGCCAGATCATCGCTGTCATCATTAGAGCAGTGTATGATACAGTCGATCCGTGATTTCTTCCTTGCTGGTACTTCCATCATGCCGTTAGATAGTCAGTAAACACCTGCAAACACAAAGAAAAACATTAAAATTTTATTTACCGTATTTCCTGGCGTATAAGACGACTTTTTAGCCATGAAAAACATGGCTCCAAGAGGGCGGTTGTCTTATACGCCGAATACAGCCGCCGGGGGGAAAGGCCGCCGCGCAGGGAAGGAGGAGGCAGGGGCCCACCTTCATGAGGCGCTCGTTCTTAGAGCTGGGAGCGCTGGTGCTAGGTGACTGTTCCCCCTCTCTCCACAAGTTCCTTACCAGCAGCAGCACACAGTACAGGACTACAGGACCTGTGGTGATGTCACGGCCATGTGATCAGTCACAAGCCTGGGAGGTGTCAGCCTCTACAGAGGGAGATAGGAGCTCTGCAGAGAAGACCGGAGAGTCCTGTTCAGCACAGAACGTGTATGTGTCAGTGTGTGTGCGTGTGTTGGGGCACCTCAGGGTGTCTTCAAATGTGACATAGCCCCCTAGATTTCTTCCAGTAAAATTTGCACTCCAAAAGTCATTTGGCGCTCCTTCCCTTCCGAGGCCTGCCGTTCCCCAATACTGCAGTGTACGACAACATATCGGGTGTTGTTGTGTTCGGGAGAGATTGGTGAACAAATAGTGGGGTGCATTTTTTGCTGGTACACCTCTTAAAAATAAAAAAATGAGCCTAAAATGACACCTTCATGTAAAAAATGCACTTTTTCCATTTTCTCAACCAAGTGTTTCCAACTACTGTGAAACACTGGTTGGGTCAAAGTGGTCACTATACCCCCTAAAAGATTCCTTGGGGGTGTAGTTTCCAAAATAGGGTCACTTTTTGGGGTTTCCACTGTGGGGGTACCTCAGGCAGCCTTCAAATGTGACATGGCCCCCTAGATTTCTTCCAGTGAATCCGCCACCCAAAAACCACATAGCGCTCCTTCCGTGTTGAGCTGTGCTGTGTGCCCATACTTTAGTTTACGAGTACATGTGGGGTGTTTCTATAAACTGCAGAATTAGGGTAACCAAGTTTGGGTTTGCCGTTAACCCTTGCTAGGTTGCAGGTAAAATTGGATTACAATGTAATATCTGGAAAAAAAATGAAATTTTGAAATTTCGCCTTCATTCTGCTAAAATTCCTGTGGAACACCTAAAGGGTTAACAGTTTTTAAAAATGAGTTTTGAACAGCTTGAGGGGTGTAGTTTGCAAAATGGGGTAATTTATGGGTGGTTTCTGTTATGTAAGCCCCTTAAAGTGACTTCAGAAGTGACTTGGTCCTTTGAAAAGTGGGTTTTGCTGTAAATGTGAAAAATTGCGCATAAAACTATAAGCCCTATTACGTCGTAAAACAATAAGGTTTCATTTTCAAAATGATGCCAATATGAAGTAAACATGTGGGGAGTGTAAATTAATAACTATTATGGGGGGTATCAGTATTTTTGTAAAAAGCAGAGAATTTCAAAGTTAAAAAATTGCCGATTTTTCCAAAATTTCCGAATATTTAGCATTTTTTTATATAGAAAGGTAAAATATATTGACTCCCATTTAGCACTGACGTGAAGTACAATATGTCACGAGAAAACAATCTCAGAATGGCTTGGATAGGTGAAAGCGTTCCAAAGTTATTAGCCCATGAAGTGGCACAGGTCAGATTGGCTTAGGCACTTGGGTACAAATAGGCCTAGGGCTGAAGGGGTTAATAAGCTACGTATATGTAAGGGCTATCATATCAAAAAATAAACTACAGACATGCATCTACCTAAAAATACCAAAGAGAATTAGTCACTCCGCTTGGTACCGATATCGTCAAATTTGGTTCTTGGCTCATGGACTATATTACTGTAGAGCACAGCAGAGGAAAGGCTTAGATACAGCAGACAGTACCACCTACGATAGGCATAGATACAGCAGACGGTACCACCCACGATAGGCTTAGATACACAGCTCAGCAGACAGTATGAACATTGGCTTAGATTCAGCAGACGGTACCACCCATAATTGGCTTAGATACAGCAGTTTAGCAGACGGTACCACCCAAATAGGCTTATATATAGCAGCTCAGCTGACTGTACCACCTACGATGGGCTTAGATACAGTAGATCAGCAGACTACCACCCGAAATGGACTTAGATACAGCAGCTCAGCAGACAGTACCACCCACGATAGGCTCAGACACAGCAGCTCAGCAGACGTACCACTGACAATAGGCTTAGATACAGCAGCTCAGCAGATGGTACCACCGACAATAGGCTTAGATAGAGCATATCAGCAGATGGAACCACCCACAATGGGCTTAGATTCAGCAGACAGTACCACCCATGATGGGCTTAGATACAGCAGTTCATCAGACAGTACCACCCACGATAGGCTCAGATACAGCAGCTCAGCAGATGTTACCACCGACAATAGGCTTATATTCAGCAGCTGGTACCACCCACGATAGGATTAGATACAGCAGCTCAGCAGATGGTACCACCTATAATAGGCTTAGATACAGCAGCGCAGCAGACAGTACCACCAATAGGCTTAGATACACAGCTCAGCAGACAGTATCACCCACAATAGGCTCAGATACAGCGATGGTACCACCCACAATGGGCTTAGATACAGCATCTCAGCAGACGATACCACCAGCAATAGGCTCAGATACAGCAGACTGTATCATCCACGATGGGCTCAGATAGAGCAGCTCAGCAGACAGTACCACCCACGATGGGCTTAAATACACTAGCTCAGCAGATGGTACCACCCACGATGGGCTTAGATACAGCAGCTCAGCAGATGGAACCACCCACGATGGGCTTAGATACGGCAGCTCAGCAGATGGTACCACCCAAATAGGCTTAGATACAGCAGCTCAGCAGATGGTACCACCTATAATAGGCTTAGATACAGCAGCGCAGCAGACAGTACCACCAATAGGCTTAGATACACAGCTCAGCAGACAGTATCACCCATAATAGGCTCAGATACAGCGATGGTACCACCCACAATGGGCTTAGATACAGCAGCTCAGCAGACGGTACCACCCACAATGGGCTTAGATAAAGCAGCTCAGCAGACAGTACCACTCATAATAGGCTTAAATACAGCAGCTCAGCAGATGGTACCACCCATAATAGGCTTAGATACAACAGCTCTTCAGAGGGTACCACCCAAATAAGTTTAGATACACAGCTGAGCAGACGGTACCACCCATAATGGGCTTAGATTCACAACTCAGCAGACAGTACCACCCACAATGGGCTTAGATACAGCAGCTGAGCAGTCGGTACCACGATAGGCTTAGATGCCCCTGTGTGCCCGCGGACCCTACAAGGGTAGACCTATTTGCGCTACATTGGTTTTTGCACATGAGCTTTTTCTTCTGTTACTTTGTGTCGGCCCGAGGTTTCCCTGCGGTGGTCGAGTCGTCACATGGCGGGAGGTGGTCGCTGGCTGTGTTACCCGATGTGTCGCTGCTGCTGTCATTGTACAGAGAGACTTCATATTGGAAATTCTGATTATTTTTCTTGGACGTAATGATCAGAAGTCTATAAATAGGGAAGGAAAATAAATGTGATGGTTTGTTCTCGCAGCCAGCGCCGGATGTCAGAACGTCTGCACAGATCCTTCATCGGCCCTGGAAGGTCAATGTGACCAGAGGCCACCCAGGGACGGCACTGAATGCGGGCTACTGGCGTCACATGGATCCGGAGTTGTCACTAGATGTGGCTGCTGACAATCTATCAGCCATCCGTCTCATGGGGCGATTTCTCTGTTACTTGGTGAAATAGGGTCCCCCTCTACTCTACCTGGCAGCCAATCGGAGAACACGAGAAGTAGGAAGTAGCTAACTTCTCCCCCCAATAGATAGGAAGTCACTACGACTGCAATCTGGGACATAACTGAAACTCAGGCCGGGGACGTAGGGATGAAAGCTGCCGGATTGTCCTCCCTGAGACACAGACTCTACTTGTAATCTTAAGAATTTTTTTCTATACTTTAGTCTGCAGATGATTGTCCAGGAGGAGAGAATGGGAATAATGTGCAGAATCAGTGGATGAGCTGCGACATTGACTGAAAATGAAGTCACCACAGACCAGAGCCTATCCGCAAAAACAAAACTCATGTGAATGCAATATCTTCTTCATAAAATCAGAGCCAGGTCTGTAAAACTTGACCTCACGGCTCGATGCAGACGGCAAACAAGATGAAGGAACATAATCAGCCCAGGACACACCAAGGAGAATAGACGAAGAATCTAAATAAATGGATAAAAGCTAGACCTATCCAGATAAGAACCAGATAAACTGGGAGCAAGGCGACTGGTGGAGACCAGATAAAATGTGGATGGAAAGCGACTGGTGGAGACCAGATAAACTGCGGATGGAATGCAACTGGTGGAGACCAGATAAACTGGGGATGGAAAACGACTGGTGGAGACCAGATAAACTGGGAATGGAAAGTGACTTGTGGAGACCAGATAAACTGCAAATGGAAAGCGACTGGTGGAGACCAGATAAACTGGGGATGCAAAACGACTGGTGGAGACCAGATAAACGGGGGATGGAAAACAACTGGTGGAGACCAGATAAACTGTGGTTGGAAAGAGACTGGTGGAGACCAGATAAACTGGGGATGAAAAGCGACTGGTGGAGACCAGATAAACTGAGGATGGAAAGCGACTGGTGAAGACCAGATAAACTGGGGATGGAAAACGACTGGTGGAGACCAGATAAACTAGGGATGGAAAACAACTGGTGGAGACCAGATAAACTGGTTGGAAAGAGACTGGTGGAGACCAGATAAACTGGGGATGAAAAGCGACTGGTGGAGACCAGATAAACTGGGGATGGAAAACGACTGGTGGAGACCAGATAAACTGGGAATGGAAAGTGACTTGTGGAGACCAGATAAACTGCAAATGGAAAGCGACTGGTGGAGACCAGATAAACTGGGGATGCAAAACGACTGGTGGAGACCAGATAAACGGGGGGATGGAAAACAACTGGTGGAGACCAGATAAACTGTGGTTGGAAAGAAACTGGTGGAGACCAGATAAACTGGGGATGAAAAGCGACTGGTGGAGACCAGATAAACTGAGGATGGAAAGCGACTGGTGAAGACCAGATAAACTGGGGATGGAAAAAGACTGGTGGAGACCAGATAAACTGGGGATGGAAAACAACTGGTGGAGACCAGATAAACTGGTTGGAAAGAGACTGGTGGAGACCAGATAAACTGGGGATGAAAAGCGACTGGTGGAGACCAGCGACTGGTGAAGACCAGATAAACTGCGGATGGAATGCAACTGGTGGAGACCAGATAAACTGGGGATGGAAAACGACTGGTGGAGACCAGATAAACTGGGAATGGAAAGTGACTTGTGGAGACCAGATAAACTGCAAATGGAAAGCGACTGGTGGAGACCAGATAAACTGGGGATGCAAAATGACTGGTGGAGACCAGATAAACTGGGGATGGTAAACAACTGGTGGAGACCAGATAAACTGTGGTTGGAAAGAGACTTGTGGAGACCAGATAAACTGGGGATGGAAAGTGACTTGTGGAGACCAGATAAACTGCAAATGGAAAGCGACTGGTGGAGACCAGATAAACTGGGGATGCAAAATGACTGGTGGAGACCAGATAAACTGGGGATGGTAAACAACTGGTGGAGACCAGATAAACTGTGGTTGGAAAGAGACTTGTGGAGACCAGATAAACTGGGGATGAAAAGCGACTGGTGGAGACCAGATAAACTGAGGATAGAAAGTGACTGGTGAAGACCAGATAAACTGGGGATGGAAAACGACTGGTGGAGACCAGATAAACTGGGAATGGAAAGTGACTTGTGGAGACCAGATAAACTGTGGTTGGAAAGAGACTGGTGGAGACCAGATAAAATGTGGATGGAAAGCGACTGGTGGAGACCAGATAAACTGCGGATGGAATGCAACTGGTGGAGACCAGATAAACTGGGGATGGAAAACGACTGGTGGAGACCAGATAAACTGGGAATGGAAAGTGACTTGTGGAGACCAGATAAACTGCAAATGGAAAGCGACTGGTGGAGACCAGATAAACTGGGGATGCAAAACGACTGGTGGAGACCAGATAAACGGGGGGATGGAAAACAACTGGTGGAGACCAGATAAACTGTGGTTGGAAAGAGACTGGTGGAGACCAGATAAACTGGGGATGAAAAGCGACTGGTGGAGACCAGATAAACTGAGGATGGAAAGCGACTGGTGAAGACCAGATAAACTGGGGATGGAAAAAGACTGGTGGAGACCAGATAAACTGGGGATGGAAAACAACTGGTGGAGACCAGATAAACTGGTTGGAAAGAGACTGGTGGAGACCAGATAAACTGGGGATGAAAAGCGACTGGTGGTGACCAGCGACTGGTGAAGACCAGATAAACTGCGGATGTAATGCAACTGGTGGAGACCAGATAAACTGGGGATGGAAAACGACTGGTGGAGACCAGATAAACTGGGAATGGAAAGCGACTGGTGGAGACCAGATAAACTGGGGATGCAAAATGACTGGTGGAGACCAGATAAACTGGGGATGGTAAACAACTGGTGGAGACCAGATAAACTGTGGTTGGAAAGAGACTTGTGGAGACCAGATAAACTGGGGATGGAAAGTGACTTGTGGAGACCAGATAAACTGCAAATGGAAAGCGACTGGTGGAGACCAGATAAACTGGGGATGCAAAATGACTGGTGGAGACCAGATAAACTGGGGATGCAAAATGACTGGTGGAGACCAGATAAACTGGTTGGAAAGAGACTGGTGGAGACCAGATAAACTGGGGATGAAAAGCGACTGGTGGAGACCAGATAAACTGAGGATGGAAAGCGACTGGTGAAGACCAGATAAACTGCGGATGGAATGCAACTGGTGGAGACCAGATAAACTGGGATGGAAAACGACTGGTGGAGACCAGATAAACTGGGAATGGAAAGTGACTTGTGGAGACCAGATAAACTGCAAATGGAAAGCGACTGGTGGAGACCAGATAAACTGGGGATGCAAAATGACTGGTGGAGACCAGATAAACTGGGGATGGTAAACAACTGGTGGAGACCAGATAAACTGGTTGGAAAGAGACTTGTGGAGACCAGATAAACTGGGGATGAAAAGCGACTGGTGGAGACCAGATAAACTGAGGATAGAAAGCGACTGGTGAAGACCAGATAAACTGGGGATGGAAAACGACTGGTGGAGACCAGATAAACTGGGAATGGAAAGTGACTTGTGGAGACCAGATAAACTGTGGTTGGAAACCGACTGGTGGAGACCATATAAACTGTGGTTGGAAAGTGACTGGTGGAAACCAGATAAACTGTGCTTGGAAATTGACTGGTGGAGCCCAGATAATCTGGGGATGGAAAGTGATTGGTGGAGACCAGATAAACTGGGGATGGAAAGTGACTGGTGGAGACCAGATAAACTGCGGATGGAATGCGACTGGTGGAGACCAGATAAACTGGGAATGGAAAATGACTCGTGGAGACCAGATAAACTGTGAATGGAAAGCGACTGGTGGAGACCAGATAAACTGGGGATGGAAAACAACTGGTGGAGACCGGATAAACTGGGGATAGAAAACGACTGGTGGAGACCAGATAAACTGTGGTTGAAAAGAGACTGGTGGAGACCAGATAAACTGGGGATGGAAAGCGACTGGTGGAGACCAGATAAACTGAGGATGGAAAGGGACTGGTGAAGACCAGATAAACTGGGGATGGAAAACGACTGGTGGAGAGTAGATAAACTGGGGATGGAAAACAACTGGTGGAGACCAGATAAACTGGGGATGGAAAGCAACTGTTGGAGACCAGATAAACTGGGGATGGAAAGAGACTGGTGGAGACCAGATAAACTGTGGATGGAAAGCGACTGGTGGGGACCAGATAAACTGTGGATGGAAAGCGACTGGTGGAGACCATATAAACTGTGGTTGGAAAGCGACTGGTGGAGACCATATAAACTGTGGTTGGAAAGTGACTGGTGGAAAACAGATAAACTGTGCTTGGAAATTGACTGGTGGAGCCCAGATAATCTGGGGATGGAAAGTGATTGGTGGAGACCAGATAAACTGGGGATGGAAAGTGACTGGTGGAGACCAGATAAACTGCGGATGGAATGCGACTGGTGGAGACCAGATAAACTGGGGATGGAAAATGACTGGTGGAGACCAGATAAACTGGGAATGGAAAATGACTCATGGATACCAGATAAACTGCGAATGGAAAGCGACTGGTGGAGACCAGATAAACTGGGGATGGAAAATGACTGGCGGAGACCGGATAAACTGGGGATGGAAAATGACTGGTGGAGACCAGATAAACTGTGGTTGGAAAGAGACTGGTGGAGACCAGATAAACTGGGGATGGAAAGCGACTGGTGGAGACCAGATAAACTGAGGATGGAAAGGGACTGGTGAAGACCAGATAAACTGGGGATGAAAAACGACTGGTGGAGAGCAGATAAACTGGGGATGGAAAACAACTGGTGGAGACCAGATAAACTGGGGATGGAAAGCAACTGGTGGAGACCAGATAAACTGGGGATGGAAAGAGACTGGTGGAGACCAGATAAACTGTGGATGGAAAGCGACTGGTGGGGACCAGATAAACTGTGGATGGAAAGCGACTGGTGGAGACCAGATAAACTGGGGATGGAAAGCGACTGGTGGAGACCAGATAAACTGTGGTTGGAAAATGACTGGTTGAGACCAGATAAACTGTGCTTGGAAATTGACTGGTGGAGCCCAGATAATCTGGGGATGGAAAGTGATTGGTGGAGACCAGATAAACTGGGGATGGAAAGTGACTGGTGGAGACCAGATAAACTGCGGATGGAATGCGACTGGTGGAGACCAGATAAACTGGGGATGGAAAATGACTGGTGGAGACCAGATAAACTGGGAATGGAAAATGACTCATGGATACCAGATAAACTGCGAATGGAAAGCGACTGGTGGAGACCAGATAAACTGGGGATGGAAAATGACTGGTGGAGACCGGATAAACTGGGGATGGAAAACGACTGGTGGAGACCAGATAAACTGTGGTTGGAAAGAGACTGGTGGAGACCAGATAAACTGGGGATGGAAAGCGACTGGTGGAGACCAGATAAACTGAGGATGGAAAGGGACTGGTGAAGACCAGATAAACTGGGGATGGAAAACGACTGGTGGAGAGCAGATAAACTGGGGATGGAAAACAACTGGTGGAGACCAGATAAACTGGGGATGGAAAGCAACTGATGGAGACCAGATAAACTGGGGATGGAAAGTGACTGGTGGAGACCAGATAAACTGGGGATGGAAAGCGACTGGTGGAGACCAGATAAACTGTGGTTGGAAAGTGACTGGTGGAGACCAGATAAACTGGGGATGGAAAGCGACTGGTGGAGACCAGATAAACTGGTTGGAAAGTGACTGGTGGAGACCAGATAAACTGAATGGAAAGCGATTGGTGGAGACCAGATAAACTGTGGATGGAAAGCGATTGGTGGAGACCAGATAAACTGGGGATGGAAAGTAACTGGTGAAGCCCAGATGGCCGAAAACCCCAACTACAACCAGGTCACCTTCCACGACACGGAGAAACTGTCAGTGCTGGAACGCAGGGTCTCTTAGTGAGCGACAGAAGTAAAACAGAACCAATCACCTCCATGGAATAAGACACAACCAAGGAGCGGAACGGACTCTACTGAGGAAAGGAGGCCGAATTCTGCACAAAATTCCCTCCATATCCATGTTTCTATCCACTGACAAGTAGCAGAAGCGTTGACACATAAAAGCTATTAGAAAGTAGCTGAACTTTTCAATAAGAATGAATTTGCCTCTCTATTCTGTGATATGCACAGAAGATATTCTGATCATCGTTTTCATATATTCAGGAGAATCTCATCGCCTCGGGATGATCTAGTGGAGGAAACTAAACAAAGAGCAGAGACAACTTTAGATGTGGTGGACGATCAGGCATCACCTGAAACCACATTTGCTGAAAAAACACAGAAGTTTCTGTGACGTAAGTAAAACAAGCATCTCAAGTGATTGCTTTGGAGCCTAATTCTGCTGCACCAGATCATCACTCCTGACTCCGGATTCATCCAGTGGATGGTGCCCCCTGGTGGCAGGAAAGCAGAATTACGTCACCGTGAATAGATTTGTAAGAGTCGCTCAGAAAGATGAAGAATTCTGTGTAACTTTTATTCTCTCCCTTTTAATAATATCTCAGCCCAAAACGACCCTACGAGCATCAAGGCTCTGCTGCTCTGCTCGACACTTGCCTGGTTTCTGGCCTTGTGGTCTCATTACACTCTCTCCTCTTCTGGCAGCAAACTCGCTCCGTTTCTCAGCTTTCTGCTCCCTCCGCCCAATGCACTGGGCTGACGCTCCGCACCCCTGGCATTGTGCTCCGCGTGGGCCTGCACCGGTGCCCAGCACCTGCTCCTCCTGCCGGCTGACCGCCAGGAAGCAGCGAGCAGCCACATTGGCGGGGTCCGTTGGTGCAGCTTCCATCCACCCGCCAGCCCATGATGGACCCCATAATGTGCAGAAACAATAAGTGACAGCATAAGGGCACACAACATGGCGAACAAGTAAACGTGAGGTCGCCCAGCCCTTACCACTTCTACGCACCTCTTACTGGGGTCACTTATTTTTGGTCTTCATTTTCACTTTTTTTGCTGAATTTTACAATAAAGATTAGAAATGAGTAATCAGTTACAGAAATGCTTCTCCTTTACATCCTCATACATGACAAATAGGGAACAGTTTGAAGCTGGTGCCCCTCCGAATGTTAGAGACGGAAAAGAAGGAGGGGGACAAGTGACGAGGGATCTCAGATACGCCATGTTCTCAACCCTTCATTGAAGTATAGAAGTGCAACAGTGCCGGCCTCATAGGAAGAACCTGCACACAGTATATGGGCCCCTGTGCAAGAAGGGTATATAGGCCCCTGTGCAAGAAGGGTATATGGGCCCCTGTGCAAGAAGGGTATATAGGCCCCTGTGCAAGAACGGTATATAGGCCCCTGTGCAAGAAGGGTATATGGGCCCCTGTGCAAGAACAGTATATAGGCCCCTGTGCAAGAAGGGTATATGGGCCCCTGTTCAAGAAGGGTATATAGGCCCCTGTGCAAGAACAGTATATAGGCCCCTGTACAAGAAGGGTATATGGGCCCCTGTGCAAGAAGGGTATATAGGCCCCTGTGCAAGAACAGTATATAGGCCCCTGTGCAAGAAGGGTATATGGGCCCCTGTGCAAGAACAGTATATAGGCCCCTGTGCAAGAAGGGTATATGGGCCCCTGTGCAAGAGCAGTATATGGCCCCTGGGCAAGAACGGTATATGGGCCCCTGTGCAAGAGCAGCATATGGGCCCCTGTGCAAGAACAGTATATGGGCCCCAGTGCAAGAGCAGTATATGGCCCCCTGTGCAAGAAGGGTATATGGGCCCCTGTGCAAGAACAGTATATAGGCCCTGTGCAAGAACAGTATATAGGCCCTGTGCAAGAGCAGCATATGGGCCCCTGTGCAAGAACGGTATATGGGCCCCTGTGCAAGAGCGGTATATGGTCCCCTGTGCAAGAAGGGTATATGGGCCCCTGTGCAAGAAGGGTATATGGGCCCCTGTGCAAGAAGGGTATATAGGCCCCTGTGCAAGAACGGTATATAGGCCCCTGTGCAAGAAGGGTATATGGGCCCCTGTGCAAGAACAGTATATAGGCCCCTGTGCAAGAAGGGTATATGGGCCCCTGTTCAAGAAGGGTATATAGGCCCCTGTGCAAGAACAGTATATAGGCCCCTGTACAAGAAGGGTATATGGGCCCCTGTGCAAGAAGGGTATATAGGCCCCTGTGCAAGAACAGTATATAGGCCCCTGTGCAAGAAGGGTATATGGGCCCCTGTGCAAGAACAGTATATAGGCCCCTGTGCAAGAAGGGTATATGGGCCCCTGTGCAAGAGCAGTATATGGCCCCTGGGCAAGAACGGTATATGGGCCCCTGTGCAAGAGCAGCATATGGGCCCCTGTGCAAGAACAGTATATGGGCCCCAGTGCAAGAGCAGTATATGGCCCCCTGTGCAAGAAGGGTATATGGGCCCCTGTGCAAGAACAGTATATAGGCCCTGTGCAAGAACAGTATATAGGCCCTGTGCAAGAGCAGCATATGGGCCCCTGTGCAAGAACGGTATATGGGCCCCTGTGCAAGAGCGGTATATGGTCCCCTGTGCAAGAAGGGTATATGGGCCCCTGTGCAAGAGCAGCATATGGGCCCCTGTGCAAGAACGGTATATGGGCCCCTGGGCAAGAACGGTATATGGGCCCCTGTGCAAGAACGGTATATGGTCCCCTGTGCAAGGGTATATGGGCCCCTGTGCAAGAAGGGTATATGGGCCCCTGTGCAAGAACGGTATATGGGCCCCTGTGCAAGAGCAGCATATGGGCCCCTGTGCAAGAACGATATATGGGCCCCTGTGCAAGAACGGTATATGGGCCCCTGTGCAAGAACAGTATATAGGCCCCTGTGCAAGAAGGGTATATGGGCCCCTGTGCAAGAACGGTATATGGGCCCCTGTGCAAGAACGGTATATGGGCCCCTGTGCAAGAACGGTATATGGGCCCCTGTGCAAGAAGGGTATATGGGCCCCTGTGCAAGAACAGTATATGGGCCCCTGTGCAAGAACGGTATATGGGCCCCTGTGCAAGAACAGTATATAGGCCCCTGTGCAAGAAGGGTATATGGGCCCCTGTGCAAGAAGGGTATATGGGCCCCTGTGCAAGAGCAGTATATGGCCCCTGTGCAAGAACGGTATATGGGCCCCTGTGCAAGAGCAGCATATGGGCCCCTGTGCAAGAACAGTATATGGGCCCCAGTGCAAGAGCAGTATATGGCCCCCTGTGCAAGAAGGGTATATGGGCCCCTGTGCAAGAAGGGTATATAGGCCCTGTGCAAGAGCAGCATATGGGCCCCTGTGCAAGAACGGTATATGGGCCCCTGTGCAAGAGCGGTATATGGTCCCCTGTGCAAGAAGGGTATATGGGCCCCTGTGCAAGAAGGGTATATGGGCCCCTGTGCAAGAACGGTATATGGGCCCCTGTGCAAGAGCAGAATATGGGCCCCTGTGTAAGAACGATATATGGGCCCCTGTGCAAGAGCGGTATATGGGCCCATATGCAATAACGGTATATGGGCCCCTGTGCCAGAACGGTATATGGTCCCCTGTGCAAGAACGGTATATGGGCCCCTGTGCAAGAAGGGTATATGGGCCCCTGTGCAAGAACAGTATATGGGCCCCTGTGCAAGAACGGTATATGGGCCCCTTTGCAAGACCAGTATATAGGCCCCTGTGCAAGAAGGGTATATGGGCCCCTGTGCAAGAACAGTGTATAGGCCCCAGTACAAGAAGGGTATATGGGCCCCTGTGCAAGAACGGTATATGGGCCCCTGTGCAAGACCAGTATATAGGCCCCTGTGCAAGAAGGGTATATGGGCCCCTGTGCAAGAACAGTGTATAGGCCCCTGTACAAGAAGGGTATATGGGCCCCTGTGCAAGAACGGTATATGGGCCCCTGTGCAAGAACGGTATATGGGCCCCTGTGCAAGAACAGTATATGGGCCCCTGTGCAAGAAGGGTATCTGGGCCCCTGTGCAAGAACAGTATAAGGGCCCCTGTGCAAGAACAGTATATGGGCCCCTGTGCAAGAACAGTATATAGGCCCCTGTGCAAGAAGGGTATATGGGCCCCTGTGCAAGAACAGTATATAGGCCCCTGTGCAAGAAGGGTATATGGGCCCCTGTGCAAGAACAGTATATGGGCCCCTGTGCAAGAACGGTATATGGGCCCCTGTGCAAGACCAGTATATAGGCCCCTGTGCAAGAAGGGTATATGGGCCCCTGTGCAAGAACAGTGTATAGGCCCCTGTACAAGAAGGGTATATGGGCCCCTGTGCAAGAACGGTATATGGGCCCCTGTGCAAGAACGGTATATGGGCCCCTGTGCAAGAACAGTATATGGGCCCCTGTGCAAGAAGGGTATATGGGCCCCTGTGCAAGAACAGTATATGGGCCCCTGTGCAAGAACGGTATATGGGCCCCTGTGCAAGAACAGTATATGGGCCCCTGTGCAAGAACAGTATATAGGCCCCTGTGCAAGAAGGGTATATGGGCCCCTGTGCAAGAACAGTATATAGGCCCCTGTGCAAGAAGGGTATATGGGCCCCTGTGCAAGAGCAGCATATGGGCCCTTGTGCAAGAACAGTATATGGGCCCCAGTGCAAGAGCAGTATATGGCCCCCTGTGCAAGAAGGGTATATGGGCCCCTGTGCAAGAACAGTATATGGGCCCCTGTGCAAGAACGGTATATGGGCCCCTGTGCAAGAACGGTATATGGGCCCCTGTGCAAGACCAGTATATAGGCCCCTGTGCAAGAAGGGTATATGGGCCCCTGTGCAAGAACAGTGTATAGGCCCCTGTACAAGAAGGGTATATGGGCCCCTGTGCAAGAACGGTATATGGGCCCCTGTGCAAGAACGGTATATGGGCCCCTGTGCAAGAACAGTATATGGGCCCCTGTGCAAGAAGGGTATATGGGCCCCTGTGCAAGAACAGTATATGGGCCCCTGTGCAAGAACGGTATATGGGCCCCTGTGCAAGAACAGTATATGGGCCCCTGTGCAAGAACAGTATATAGGCCCCTGTGCAAGAAGGGTATATGGGCCCCTGTGCAAGAACAGTATAGGGGGCCCTGTGCAAGAAGGGTATATGGGCCCCTGTGCAAGAGCAGTATATGGGCCCCTGTGCAAGAACAGTATATGGGCCCCAGTGCAAGAGCAGTATATGGCCCCCTGTGCAAGAAGGGTATATGGGCCCCTGTGCAAGAACAGTATATAGGCCCTGTGCAAGAACAGTATATAGGCCCTGTGCAAGAGCAGCATATGGGCCCCTGTGCAAGAACGGTATATGGGCCCCTGTGCAAGAGCGGTATATGGTCCCCTGTGCAAGAAGGGTATATGGGCCCCTGTGCAAGAGCAGCATATGGGCCCCTGTGCAAAAACGGTATATGGGCCCCTGTGCAAGAACGGTATATGGGCCCCTGTGCAAGAACGGTATATGGTCCCCTGTGCAAGAAGGGTATATGGGCCCCTGTGAAAGAAGGGTATATGGGCCCCTGTGCAAGAACGGTATATGGGCCCCTGTGCAAGAGCAGCATATGGGCCCCTGTGCAAGAACGATATATGGGCCCCTGTGCAAGAACGGTATATGGGCCCCTGTGCAAGAACAGTATATAGGCCCCTGTGCAAGAAGGGTATATGGGCCCCTGTGCAAGAACGGTATATGGGCCCCTGTGCAAGAACAGTATATGGGCCCCTGTGCAAGAACGGTATATGGGCCCCTGTGCAAGAACAGTATATAGGCCCCTGTGCAAGAAGGGTATATGGGCCCCTGTGCAAGAAGGGTATATGGGCCCCTGTGCAAGAGCAGTATATGGCCCCTGTGCAAGAACGGTATATGGGCCCCTGTGCAAGAGCAACATATGGGCCCCTGTGCAACAACAGTATATGGGCCCCAGTGCAAGAGCAGTATATGGCCCCCTGTGCAAGAAGGGTATATGGGCCCCTGTGCAAGAACAGTATATAGGCCCTGTGCAAGAGCAGCATATGGGCCCCTGTGCAAGAGCGGTATATGGTCCCCTGTGCAAGAAGGGTATATGGGCCCCTGTGCAAGAACGGTATATGGGCCCCTGTGCAAGAGCAGCATATGGGCCCCTGTGCAAGAACGATATATGGGCCCCTGTGCAAGAACGGTATATGGGCCCCTGTGCAAGAACAATATATAGGCCCCTGTGCAAGAAGGGTATATGGGCCCCTGTGCAAGAACGGTATATGGGCCCCTGTGCAAGAACAGTATATGGGCCCCTGTGCAAGAAGGGTATATGGGCCCCTGTGCAAGAACAGTATATGGGCCCCTGTGCAAGAACGGTATATGGGCCCCTGTGCAAGAAGGGTATATGGGCCCCTGTGCAAGAGCAGTATATGGCCCCTGTGCAAGAACGGTATATGGGCCCCTGTGCAAGAGCAGCATATGGGCCCCTGTGCAACAACAGTATATGGGCCCCAGTGCAAGAGCAGTATATGGCCCCCTGTGCAAGAAGGGTATATGGGCCCCTGTGCAAGAACAGTATATAGGCCCTGTGCAAGAGCAGCATATGGGCCCCTGTGCAAGAACGGTATATGGGCCCCTGTGCAAGAGCGGTATATGGTCCCCTGTGCAAGAAGGGTATATGGGCCTCTGTGCAAGAAGGGTATATGGGCCCCTGTGCAAGAACGGTATATGGGCCCCTGTGCAAGAGCAGCATATGGGCCCCTGTGCAAGAACGATATATGGGCCCCTGTGCAAGAGCGGTATATGGGCCCATATGCAGTAACGGTATATGGGCCCCTGTGCCAGAACGGTATATGGTCCCCTGTGCAAGAACGGTATATGGGCCCCTTTGCAAGAGCGGTATATGGGCCCCTGTGCCAGAACGGTATATAGGCCCCTGTGCAAGAATAGTATATGGGCCCCTGTGCAAGAACGGTATATGGGCCCCTGTGCAAGAACAGTATATGGGCCCTTGTGCAAGAAGGGTATATGGGAACGCGTTGAATAAAACCGCAGGCCTATTTAAGCTTCTAAGGCCACGTCCCCACGGTCAGTAATCGGCAGCGCTTTGGACGCAGCACATGTCGCTGACGGCTTTTGTACGCGTGGTGACACCTCTGTGCTCATTGAACCTTAGGGTTCCTACACATTGGACGGTGATATTTATCTTGGGGAGAC
Source organism: Ranitomeya variabilis (assembly GCF_051348905.1). Taxonomy (NCBI): domain Eukaryota; kingdom Metazoa; phylum Chordata; class Amphibia; order Anura; family Dendrobatidae; genus Ranitomeya; species Ranitomeya variabilis. The sequence continues at coordinate 217,260,065 of NC_135239.1, read as the reverse complement.
TGAGCGTCTCCACTCCATAAATAGACATGCTGCGGTCTGGAAAGACGCGCTGCATGTCCGTCTCTGCGGGTGATCCGCGGGTGCCGACGCACGCATAGTGGGCTCGGCATTTCTTTAAATCCCTTCCACTATGCTGTAACTTCTGGCCGCTGCGGGTTGGACGCTGCAGATGTACACAGCATTTACTGACCATGGAATCATAAACCTGTTGTCTTCAATATCAGCAGCGCAAACAATTCACCAGATTTTCCTGCTCTTTGTTTCCTTCCGTTTTCGTTTTTCTTTTTCTCATTGTTAATCAAACTTTGTGCTGAGAAATGACCAAACATTCTGCTGCCCCCTGGTGCTGATCCAAGGAACTACAGCTCTACGCCTGGATGATAAATCTGCATGTTCAGGATTGATGGATCCATCAGGACTGTAGAAATGAGGAAGACTCTTCCCTCGCCGACATCCTCCCTGGTCACTGATGGACTTCATCCTCCGGACCAGACATCAGTCCATCGTGTTCCGGATTGTTCTGTCACCTCCCGCACACAGGGGCGGATTATCAGAGGGTCAAGTGTGACTGTGAATGCCTGCCGGCATTTATGTGCCCCCGAACCCGGTGGGCAGAGAGGAGGCCCGCATCGGGCCCCTTCTCATCCGCTCACCGGGCCCCTTCCGGCGCTGCGGCGGTTTCCTATTGACGTGCGGGCGCGCGCCCGCACGTCAATAGTTAACAACAGCCGCCAGCCAATTGGAGGCTGGCAGCTGAAGTTGGCCGCAGCGCACACGTCGCCGGCGTCTGACGTCATTGTCAGTCGCCAGCGAGTGTGCGCTGCTGGAGGGAGCTCGCCGCCTGGAGCGCTGGTCAGGTGAGGAGACTCTTTATTTTTTTTTGTTTTGTTTTTTGATAAGCTAACGGTGGACACACTGGGGGCAATGCTGGAGACACTGGGGCAGATTGCTGGAGACACTGGGGCAGATTGCTGGAGACACTGGGGCAATGCTGGAGACACTGGGGGCAATGCTGGAGGACACACTGGGGCAATGCTGGAGACACTGGGGCCAATGCTGGAGACACTGGGGCAGATTGCTGGAGACACTGGGGCAATACTGGAGACACTGGGGCAGATTGCTGGAGACACTGGGGCAGATTGCTGGAGACACTGGGGCAATGCTGGAGGACACACTGGGGCAGATTGCTGGAGACACTGGGGTAGATTGCTGGACACACTGGGGGCAATGCTGGAGACACTGGGGGCAATGCTGGAGGACACACTGGGGCAATGCTGGAGACACTGGGGCCAATGCTGGAGACACTGGGGCAGATTGCTGGAGACACTGGGGCAGATTGCTGGAGACACTGGGGCAGATTGCTGGAGACACTGGGGCAATGCTGGAGGACACACTGGGGCAGATTGCTGGAGACACTGGGGTAGATTGCTGGACACACTGGGGGGCAATGCTGGAGACACTGGGGGCAATGCTGGAGGACACACTGGGGCCATGCTGGAGACACTGGGGCCAATGCTGGAGACACTGGGGCAGATTGCTGGAGACACTGGGGCAATGCTGGAGACACTGGGGCAGATTGCTGGAGACACTGGGGCAGATTGCTGGAGACACTGGGGCAATGCTGGAGGACACACTGGGGCAGATTGCTGGAGACACTGGGGCAGATTGCTGGACACACTGGGGGCAATGCTGGAGGACACACTGGGGCAATGCTGGAGACACTGGGGCAGATTGCTGGACACACTGGGGGCAATGCTGAAGACACTGGGGCAGATTGCTGGACACATTGGGGCAATGCTGGAGGACACACTGGGGCAGATTGCTGGAGACACTGGGGCAGATTGCTGGACACACTGGGGCAATGCTGGAGGACACACTGGGGAAATGCTGGAGACACTGGGGCAGATTGCTGGACACACTGGGGGCAATGCTGAAGACACTGGGGCAGATTGCTGGACACATTGGGGCAATGCTGGAGGACACACTGGGGCAGATTGCTGGAGACACTGGGGCAATGCTGGAGGACACACTGGGGCAGATTGCTGGACACACTGGGGCAGATTGCTGGACACACTGTCTGGGGGCAATGCTGGACACACTGGGGCAATATGCTGGAGTCAGACACTGACTGGGGCAGATTGCTGGAGACACTGTCTGGGGGCAATGCTGGACACACTGGGGCAGATTGCTGGACACTGGGGCAATATGCTGGACATACTGGGGCAGATTGCTGGACACTGGGGCAATATGCTGGACACACTGGGGCAGATTGCTGGACACTGGGGCAATATGCTGGACACACTGGGGGTAATATGCTGGACACAGTGGGGCAATGCTGGACACACTGGGGCAGATTGCTGGACACACTGGGGGCAGGACTGGAGGCATGGGCAGAATGTAGACACGGGGCATGATTGGAGACACGGGGCAGAATGAAAGACATGGGGCAGGATTGGATCATGGGGCAGGATGGAGACAGATGGGGCAGGATGGGGAGATCATATGGGGTAGGATGGATACTCATGAGTGCAGGATGGGAGAACATATGGCTGGAGCCAGGAATGAGACACACGGGCCCAGGGTGGGGAATATTATTACCATAGGGGCTAATTAAGGGAAATTATTACTGCAGTGATGTATTTTATTTTTTGAGTATACTGTTTTAAATGGGGGGGCGGTCTTGTTAATGTGTAGTGACACTATATCGCCTCTTTTTCTTCATGTGGTGTAATGTAGAAGTTGTGAAAAATTAAGTAATGTGTTCTGCAAGTGGAGCTCGAGATAACTGTGTTATTTCCTGCAGAGACGAGTCCTGGCTGGAAGAAGTGATGGCGGTCTGTGCTGGGTGAAAGATGAAGGACTTCACCTAGAGACGTCACTGGTGAGTCAGTGTTACCTATACACTGACACTATACACTGTATACTATATACAGAGGTCCTGTGTACAATGTCACCAGTGATCACTGTATTACCTGTACACTATATACAGAGCTCCTGTGTACAATGTCACCAGTGATCTCTGTATTACCTCTACACAGACACTGCATACTAAGTACAGATCTCCTGTGAATACTGGCACTTATGGTGATAGTATTGTGTTTTTTTGTTTTTTTTTATTACTGATCAGTATTGTAGTATTCAGTCACTATGTGGTGGTAATATGTGGTCTGGAAATGGTGTTGTGGTATTTGTCCCTTGTATGTGCTATTTGGTCACCTCTTCCGACAAGCCTACAACCTGCAGTAACCACCAATCGACCCAACCGCTGCACGGCCAGCTCTATCCTCTCCTCCTGTATCCTCAACCATCCCTTGTAGATTGTGAGCCCTCGCGGGCAGGGTCCTCTCTCCTCCTGTATCCTCGCCCATACCTTGTAGATTGTGAGCCTTCGCGGGCAGGGTCCTCTCTCCTCCTGTACCAGTTATGACTTGTATTGTTCAAGATTATTGTACTTGTTTTTATTATGTACACCCCTCCTCACATGTAAAGCGCCATGGAAAAAATGGCGCTATAATAATAAATAATAATAATAATATGTGGTCTTGACATGGTGTGGTGGTATTTGTTCCTTGTATGTGATATTATTCGATCACTGTGGTTGTAATTTGTGGTCTGGTCATGGTGTGGTGGTATTTGTTCCTTGTATGTGATATTATTCGATCACTGTGGTTGTAATTTGTGGTCTGGTCATGGTGCGGTGGTATTTGTTCCTTGTATGTGATATTATTGGTCAAAATATACCTAAATTGTATTGCAGATTTTAACAAATATTTAATAGGTTACAGTAGAGTAGGGCCCGGCCATTTTTCTGGAATAATCTGGTTCGGGTATAACATGACCCCCGTCACATGACCCCCGTCACATGACCGGGGGGGCCCACAGTGTCTGAACAGCCCGGGGCCCTGGCTACCCTTAATCCACCCCTGCCTGCACATCACACAGGAGATTGACCAGGTTGGGGATCTGGCGACAAGTCATCACCTCCATCCTTGGACCATTCCTGACCCTTATCTAGAAGGGAACCTGCCAGCATGAAGGGGGCGCTGTGCTGTGGTTAGGTACGTGCACATCCATGTAGATGCCAGGACACTATTGCTCCATCTGTGGTCTCTGTGGAAGCCCAGGAGATTCATGGCGGCAAACGTTTTCTCTCTGATCAGCTTTGATGTTGAAGAATCCTGAAAACGAGAAGATGAGATGGATGGAGCTGCCGTCTCGTGAGAAATGCAAATCCCTGGAGAAAACATTGCTTAGAAGAACGGAGACTTGATGGAAGCGATCACAAAGGTGAGGAAGATGACAAGGAAGACCCCGCAGAAGACAAAGTGTCCGGCTCCAGGGCCGCCATTACAGTCAGGTACTAATGACTTTCATCCTCTGCAGGAAATTTGGGAAACTTTCTGATCTTGTCCATCGACCTCACATTGCGCCCCTTGTGTTCATGTGCTTTGTTCCCCCAAACCATACACGCAGGGTTCTATCATCTCCACCTCCTCTCTTTACCCTCGAAGGTGGTTTTACTGTTAATGACCACTGTCCCTTTATGAGGTTATAACTCTGGAGCTTCCATGGATCCCTGTGATTCTGACACTGTTTTCTCGTGACACATTGTACTTTATGACAGTGGTAACATTTCTTCAATATAACTTGTGTTTATTTGGGGAAAAAAAAATTTGGAGAAAACTTTAAAAATTTTGCAATTTTCCATCTTTGAATTCTTATGCCCTTAAATCACAGAGATGTCACACAACATACCGTAGTTAATAAATCACATTTTCCACATGTCTACTGTACAATAGTACATAGTGTTTTTGTTGTTAGGACGTTATAAGTAGAGTTGAGTGAATGTGTTCAGAATTGGCTGTCGAATCTGAATTTGCCATATTCAGGTCAAATTTATGTTTGTTGATCGGTACCAAACATATTCGGTAATTTCTACTCCCATTGACTCCAATGACATTTAAGGGTCTATATGATAGAAAATACCCAAAAGTTACACCATTCTATAAACTGTACCCCTCAAGGTGCGAAAATCACATTCAAGAAGGTTATTAACCCTTCAGGTGCTTCATAGGAATTTTTGGAATGTGGAAAAAAATGAACATTTAACTTTTTTTCACAAAAAATGTACTTTAGATCCATTTTTTTTAATTTTGACAAGGGTAACAGGAAGAAATGAACCCCAAAATTTGTTGTGGAATTTCTCCTGAGTACGCTGATACCCCATATGTGGGGGAAAACCACTGTGGGTGCGCAGCAGAGTTCAGAAGGGAAGGAGCGCCATTTGACTTTTTAAATGCAAAATTAGCAGACGCCATGTCCCATTTGGAGAGCCCCTGATGTGCCTAAACAGTGAAAAAAAAAACACAAGTGATACCATCTTGGAAACTAGTCCCCTCAGGGAACTGATATAAATGGGTGGTGAGCACAGGTGTTTCACAGAAGTTTATAAAGTTGAGCTGTGAAAAACAAAAAAATCACATTTTCACCACATAAAAGTTATTTTAGCTGCAAATTTAGCATTTTCATAAGGGTAACAGGAGAAAGTGCGCCATACAATTTGTTGTGTAATTTCTCCAGAGCATGCCAATACCTTATATGTGGGAGAAAACTACTGTTTGGGCGCACGGCATGGCTCTGAAGGGAAGGAGTGTCATTTGATTTTTTTAATGTAAAATTTCCTGGAATCATTAGTGGATGCCATATCTGGTTTGGAGAGCCCCTGATGTTTCTAAACAATGGAAACCCCCACAAGTGTATACCGATACCCAATATGTGGGGGAATACTAATTTTAAGGCACAATGCCAAATTCAGAAAGGAATATGCGCCACATTGGAGTTCAGATTCTGCTGGAATGGTGTGAGGAGGCCTTGTCACGTTAGTGGAGCCCCTGAGGTGCCCGAACAGCAGAATCCCCCCTATATGTGAGCTCATTATACAATGTACACTCCCCAATGACTTCATCTAGGTGTGCAGTGATCATACTGACACCACATGCACCTCACAGAATTTTATACAACTGAGCAGTGAAAAAAAAGAATAAATTACATTTTTACCACTAAAATGTTACATAGTTACGTAGGTTGAAAAAAGACCTTGGTCCATCAAGTTCAACCTTTCTCCACCAATTGTACATTTCGTCACTAATCCAGCTATAACCCGCAATGTTCTGTGTATCAAGGACATCATCCAGCCTTTGTATAAAGCTGTTATAGTGTTTGCCATTACTACCTCCTGTCCTCGTCATGCCTCAGTCTGACTGCTCTAACTGTAAAGAACCCTTTCCTATTTAGCTGTCGGAATCGCCTTTCTTCCACCCGTAATGATTGCCCCCGGTCCTTAGTACGGTGTTTGGCAGGAATAAGTCCTGTGCCGGCCGTTGTACTGACCACACATGTATTCATACATGTAAATGAGATCTCCTCTGAGTTGTATTTTTTCTAAGCTAAACAAACCCAACTTTTCCAACCTCTCCTCATATGAGAGGCCTCCATCCTTTGTAATAATCTAGTTGTCCATCGTTGAATTGATCCTCACTTCTGAATATCCTTTATAAAATGAGGAGCCCAAAACTGGATTCCATATTCTAGATGTGGCCTCATCAGTGATTTATAAAGCGGTAATAATATGTTGGGATCGCAGGATTTTATTTGTTTTTATACATCCTAAAATCTTGTTTGCTTTTGCAGCTGCTGCTTGACATTGAGTGCTGCGGCTCAGCTTACTTGTATCGAGAATCCCCCGGCCTCCTCCCGTCCTGTATCCCCAGTATTCTCCCATCTAATGTATATGCGGCAATAGGATTCCTCCGTCCTGTGATTACTCTACATTTATCTAATCTGACAAGTGTTTGCCCATAAGATGTCTCATCCAGATCGTTCTGGATCGTTCTGGATTTTAATATCCTACATACAGTAGTTTGGAGTCCTCAGCAAAGACTGAGCTTTTACTCTCAATCCCATCCACAAGGTCAATAATGAAGAGGTTAAAAATAATCGGTCTTAGCATAGATCCCTGCAGTCCCCATTGCTCCCAGTTCAGATCCCTGCGATCTCCACTGCTCCCAGTACAGATCCCTGCAGTCCCCACTGCTCCCAGTACAGATCCCTGTGATCCCCACTGCTCTCAGTACAGATCCCTGTGGTCCCCACTGCTCCCAATACAGATCCCTGCGGTCCCCACTGCTCCCAGTACAGATCCCTGTGGTCCCCACTGCTCCCAGTACAGATCTCTCCGATCCCCGCTGCTCCCAGTACAGATGCCTGCAGTCCCCAGTGGTCCCCACTGCTCCCAGTAGAGATCTCTCCGATCCCAGCTGCTCCCAGTACAGATCCCTGCGGTGCCCACTGCTCCCAGTATAGATCCCTGCGGTGCCCACTGCTACCAGTACTGATGTCTGCGGTCCCCACTGGTGACTATACCTTATTTTGATAACGTACCATTTATGACTGCTCATTGTTTCCTGTCTTTTCGCCAGTTCCTTACCCATCTGCATATAGTTTCCCCAGTCCTGGATTCTGTAGTATAAGGCTGTTATGTGGTGCCGTACGAAATGCCTTTGCAAAGTCCAGATAAATCCCATCAGCCGCATTACCAACATCCAGATTGGCACTTACCTCCTCAGAGAAACCCAACATGTTAGTTAGACACAACTTATCCTTCATGAATCCATGTTGGTTGTCAGTTATTATATTGTTATCTACAATATCTCTGCAGATCATCTCTTATAACGCCCTTATATATGTCACATTACTGATGTCAGACTAAGGGTACCGTCACACATTGAAATTTTCATCGCTGCGACGGCACGATTCGTGACGTCGCAGCGTCGTATAATCATCGCTCCAGCGTCGTAGACTGCGGTCACACGTTGCAATCACGACGCTGGAGCGATGCCGAAGTCCCCAGGTAACCAGGGTAAACATCGGGTAACTAAGCGCAGGGCCGCGCTTAGTAACCCGATGTTTACCCTGGTTACCAGCGTAAACGTAAAAAAACAAACAGTACATACTCACCCGTCGGTGTCCTTCAGGTCCCTTGCCGTCTGCTTCCTGCTCTGAGTGCAGCCGTACAGTGAGAGCAGATCGCAGCACCGCTGCGCTCTGCTCTCACTTTCCGGCCGGCACTCAGAGCAGGAAGCAGACGGCAAGGGACCTGAAGGACACCGACGGGTGAGCATGTACGGTTTGTTTTTTTACGTTTACGCTTGTAACCAGGGTAAACATCGGGTTACTAAGCGCGGCCCTGCGCTTAGTTACCCGATGTTTACCCTGGTTACAAGCGAAGACATCGCTGGATCGCTGTCACACACAACGATCCAGCGATGTCAGCGGGTGATCAAGCGACGAAAGAAAGTTCCAAACGATCTGCTACGACGTACGATTCTCAGCAGGGTGTCTGATCGCAGTAGCGTGTCAGACACAGCGATATCGTAACGATATCGCTAGAACGTCACGAATCGTAACGTCGTAGCGATGGAAATTTCAATGTGTGACGGTACCCTTACCAGACGGTAGGTCCCCGGATCCAACTTCTTACCTTTCTTAAATATTGGTACCACGTGAGCCATTCTCCAATCCAGTAGTTCCACCTGTTACAAGAGAATCTAAAAATATGAGATACAGCGGTCGGTCAATTATTGAGCTCAGCTCCCTCAGTAACCGTGGATGAATGTCATCTGGGCCGGGGGATTTGTCAATGTTTAAATTGCTCAGACACAGATGTATTTCTTTTTGTATTACACTAGCTATATCAGGGTGTGAATTTTTTCCCTTGTTGAATGATCCCTGTAACAGACAGTTGATTGGTGAACACGGATGTAAAGTGCCTGTTTAATATCTCAGCCTTTTCTTTATCCTCTGTGATTATCTTGTTATTGTCAGCTTTTAAGAGGCCGATACCATATTTTTTTTTCTTTTTGGCATTGATGTACTTATAAAAAAGTTGGTAATTATTTTAATGTCGGCGATTGTTTCTCTGTAGATAACTTTGTAGCTTAATTTATTTTTTACATTTCTTATTTAGATCTTTATATTCCTGAAATGCTATTTCAGTATTCTTGGCTTTCAAGATTTTGAATGCCCATTGATTTTTTAGCCCCAAGTTTTTAATTTTTCGAATGTCCAATAGGATTTTTTTTACAACAAACCGAGGTCTATTTTTTCCTGAGTGCACCAATACCCTACATGTAATCAGGAAATATTTTTCAACCACAGTGCAAAGCACTGAAGGGAAGGAGCGCCATACTATAGTGCAGATTTTACTGTTATGGTTGCAGGTGCCATGACCCATGGAGAGCCCATGAGGAGCCAGAAGAGCAGAACCCCCATAACTGACCCCATTTTACAATCTACACCTCGATGAATTCATCTAGGGATGCAGTGACCATATTGACACCATGGGTGTGTCACAGAATTTTATACCTTTGGGTTCTGAAGAAAAAATAACTACATTTTTACCACCAAAATTTTGTTTTAGCCCCAGATTTTACATTTTCACACAAGAAGTGAGTAAAAATGGCACCATAATTTGTCCCACTATTTCTACTGACAGTAGCTACACTCCATATGTGGCTGTACAGTACTACTTAGCCATACGGAGAGACTCAGGAGGAACGGAGTGCTATTTGCCTCCTGGAGTGCAGACTTTCCTAGAACAGTTTGCAGACTCCATATACAGAGCCCCTAAGTGCTAGAAAATATTTTTTAAAACCTCAGGTGATCAGATGAGCCGTGGAGGAGGTCAGACAAACCCATTTGTGTCAACTTCTGTGCGTGTTATCAGGCCAAAATCACCGGGGGATGTGAACTTTAGATCAGGGTCATTAGGATTTATAAAGAGAAAACACAGTAGAGACAATAAATGGCTTCACCCAACCACTGACCATGAGTGGAGGAAAAGTTTTGGTGTTATCCTTCATATTCTCTGAAAAAAGGCCAAGAAAGCAAAAATTCAGCCGGGGTCTGTAAACTTTTGGGCACAACTGTATAGGATGTATGGATATGTGGGATGTTTAGACATTTATGGAATATATGGGAATATTTGGGATGTATGGATACATATGGGATGAATATTTAATGTCTTGATATAGACAAGACGTATGTGTATGTATGGGATGTATGGATATATAGTGGGTGCATGGTCGGCCGGCAGACAGAAGGCGTAGGTGTGCGCTATTTGTAGACGTGCTGGTGCAGGAGGATCAGGGTAAGTCTTTCCTCCCTGGACTCAGCGTATACAGAGATTTAAGATAAACCTCTTGCCTGGATAAGGACACTTCTATTCGGGGCTCTGGACTTCAGCTGAGCTCAGCAACACATACACCTGTCTCACCGCCTCACCTGTCCTTGGCCGCTATAGGCCCCCGGCAGTCACATGACAAGAGATGGCTGTAAAATCCTGCTACGAATTAGAGCAGATGAGATGTGGCAGGAGGGCAGCGGCACCGGACTCATTCCTCTGCCAGTCCTTGTGGTGGTCACGCAGCCAGCTCGCCAACTTCAGTCCCATTCTCCAGTAGGAGAATTGTGAATAATGGGAGCCGGAGCCAGCGCCGAGGAGAAGCATTCCCGAGAACTGGAGAAGAAACTCAGGGAAGACGCAGAGAAGGACGCCAGGACGGTGAAACTGCTCCTACTGGGTGAGTGGCGCCAACATAGACCACAGCGCTGGAGAAGCGCAGGAGGCGGCGACCGGACACCTCCATCTCATGACCAGAATATCCTATCAATCCATCTGTGCACCGAGCCAGGTCCTGTCTGCAGGAGAAAGGGTCAGCTCCGCGGGACGGAAGAGACCAACGACCAGAATCTCTCCCTGTGTGATACACGTCCTGCCAGAATCCAGCACTGGCACGGGCCCGACTACTGTATCTATCCTCTCTATAATATCTATTATCTATCTATTATCTATCTGTTATATATCTATTATCTGTTATCTATTATCTAATATTTATTATCTATCTATTATCTATCTAATCTATTATATATCTATTATCTATCCTCTCTATAATATCTATTATCTATCTATTAATCTATCTATTATATATCTATTATCTGTTATCTATTATCTAATATTTATTATCTATCTAATCTATTATTTATCTATTATCTATCTATCTATTATCTATCTATTATCTATCTGTTATATATCTATTATCTATCTGTTATCTATTATCTAATATTTATTATCTATCTATCTATTATTTATCTATTATCTATTTGTTATCTAATCTATTATCTATCTATTATATATCTATTATCTATCCTCTCTATAATATCTATTATCTATCTATTAATCTATCTATTATCTATTATATATCTATCTATTATATATCTATTATCTATCTGTTATCTATCTATTATCTAATATTTATTATCTATCTATTATCTATCTAATCTATTATCTATCTATTATCTATTTATCTAATCTATTATCTATCTATTATATATCTATTACGGTATCTATCCTCTGTATATCTATTATCTATCTATTAATCTATCTATTATATATCTATTATCTATCTGTTATCTATTATCTAATATTTATTATCTATCTATCTATTATCTATCTAATCTATTATTTATCTATTATCTATTTGTTATCTAATCTATTATCTATCTATTATCTATCTATTATCTATTATCTCTCTATTATTATTCATTTTTATAGCACCATTTATTCCATGGCACTTTACACATGGAAGGGGAAATTATAGACAAGTACAATAAACATGAGCAAAACAAGGCACACACAAGTACAGGAGAGAGGACCCTGCCCGCGAAGGCTCACAGTCTACCTATTTATTATCTATCTTTTATCTATTATTTATCCATGTTATCTGTCTATGTTAATTATCTATTATCTATCTTTTATATCTTATATAGCTCTTTTCTATCTCTCGGTCTTCTATGCAGCGCCTCTTAGTTTTCCTATCCTAATTGGGGGGGGGGGGGCGGTAGGAGCCATTTCCGGGGCTGCAGTTTGTTCCCCTGGCTGTCGCTCTTCGGTCACTGCTCCCAGGTGTTCAGCTCTGGGATTTGGGTGAGGATATTAATCCTCTGCTTAGCGTTCGGTTTACAAACAGATTAAGGACAGAAGAGCCCAATGTTGTGGATGTGGCACGTTGAGGACAATAATCTGATTGCATTACAGTCATCGATGCCACAGAATTAGCTGCAGCAATGATACATGTATGTGCAGGGGTGGTACATGTATGTGCAGGGGTGGAACATGTATGTGCAGGGGTGGAACATGTATGTGCAGGGGTGGAACATGTATGTGCAGGGGTGGAACATGTATGTGCAGGGGTGATACATGTATGTGCAGGGGTGGTACATGTATGTGCAGGGGTGGAACATGTATGTGCAGGGGTGGAACATGTATGTGCAGGGGTGGAACATGTATGTGCAGGGGTGATACATGTATGTGCAGGGGTGGTACATGTATGTGCAGGGGTGGAACATGTATGTGCAGGGGTGGAACATGTATGTGCAGGGGTGGAACATGTATGTGCAGGGGTGATACATGTATGTGCAGGGGTGGTACATGTATGTGCAGGGGTGGAACATGTATGTGCAGGGGTGGAACATGTATGTGCAGGGGTGGAACATGTATGTGCAGGGGTGGAACATGTATGTGCAGGGGTGGAACATGTATGTGCAGGGGTGGAACATGTATGTGCAGGGGTGGTACATGTATGTGTAGGAGTAGTACGTGTACAGTGCGGGAAATAAGTGTTTGATCCCTTGCTGTTTTTGTAAGTTCGCCCACTGACAAAAGACATGAACAGTCTATAATTTTAAGGGAAGGTTAATTTTACCATTGAGAGATAGAATATCAAAAATAAAATCCAGAAAATCACATTGTATAAATTATATACATTTGTTTGCATTTTGCAGTGAGAAATAAGTATTTGATCCCCTCCCAACCATTAAGAGTTCTGGCTCCTACAGTTAGACACGCTTAATCAACTCGTTACCTGCATTAGACAGCTGTCCTGGCCGTATCTATCGGTGCTGTCGTGGCCGCATCCATCGGTGCTGTCGTGGCCGTATCTATCGGTGCTGTCGTGGCCGTATCTATCGGTGCTGTCGTGGCCGTATCTATCGGTGCTGTCCTGGCCGTATCTATCGGTGCTGTCCTGGCCATATCTATCGGTGCTGTCGTGGCCGTATCTATCGGTGCTGTCGTGGCTGTATCTATTGGTGCTGTCGTGGCCGTATCTATCGGTGCTGTCGTGGCCGTATCTATCGGTGCTGTCGTGGCCGTATGTATTGGTGCTGTCGTGGCCGTATCCATCGGTGCTGTCGTGGCCGCATCCATCGGTGCTGTCGTGGCCGCATCCATCAGTGCTGTCGTGGCCGTATCTATCGGTGCTGTCGTGGCCGTATCCATCGGTGTTGTCGTATCCATCGGTGCTGTCGTGGCCGTATCCATCGGTGCTGTCGTGGCCGCATCCATCGGTGCTGTCGTGGCCGTATCTATCGGTGCTGTCGTGGCCGTATCTATCGGTGCTGTCGTGGCCGTATCCATTGGTGCTGTCGTGGCCGCATCCATCGGTGCTGTCGTGGCCGTATCTATCGGTGCTGTCGTGGCCGTATCTATCGGTGCTGTCCTGGCCGTATCTATTGGTGCTGTCGTGGCCGTATCTATCGGTGCTGTCGTGGCCGTATCTATCGGTGCTGTCGTGGCCGTATCTATCGGTGCTGTCGTGGCCGTATCCATCGGTGTTGTCGTATCCATCGGTGCTGTCGTGGCCGTATCCATCGGTGCTGTCGTGGCCGTATCCATCGGTGCTGTCGTGGCCGTATCTATCGGTGCTGTCCTGGCCGTATCTATCGGTGCTGTCGTGGCCGTATCTATCGGTGCTGTCGTGGCCGTATCTATCGGTGCTGTCCTGACTGTATCTATCGGTGCTGTCGTGGCCGCATCCATCGGTGCTGTCGTGGCCGTATCCATCGGTGTTGTCGTGGCCGCATCCATCGGTGCTGTCGTGGCCGTATCTATCGGTGCTGTCGTGGCCGTATCCATTGGTCCTGTCGTGGCCGTATCCATCGGTGTTGTTGTATCCATCGGTGCTGTCGTGGCCGTATCTATCGGTGCTGTCGTGGCTGTATCTATCGGTGCTGTCGTGGCCGTATCTATCGGTGCTGTCGTGGCCGTATCTATCGGTGCTGTCGTGGCCGTATCCATTGGTCCTGTCGTGGCCTTATCCATCGGTGTTGTCGTGGCCGTATCTATCGGTGCTGTCCACGTACACTGGGGATTTGATTGACGTCTCGTGGACATACAATTGATGGCTGACAGAAGGCGCAGCCTCATATGGGTTTGGGATATATATGGTGCATCTTACCTACAGAACCAACCAAGCACTTTGATAGTGATCCTAAATCTATGTACTTTGGGGCATCACTATTGTGTGTCCTCTATGTAATTGTATTAATACAAATGTTGGGTTTGTATAAAATCATAAACACTCCTGTATTGTATGGTTTCCTTCTGCTCACTAATTACCACCAGCCGGGGTTTCTGCTTCACAACAGGAGATATTTAGGTGCGTCCTCCATTACATTACGGGGCATTATAATCACCCGTCTCGTGTCGGCTCTGAGCCCTGCAGTCTCACCATATAATCGGGTGGAGACCCGGTGTCTGATCCTGGACACACGTCTTCTATCCCATTAAACCTGCTCCGTCCTTAGACACAAAATCTGAAGATTAAGCAGAAGGTTGGTGCAGTAATCACAGATACGGCCATTGGTGAGCTCCATGTGGCCCTTCGTTATCATCAGAGACATGCTGGCACGGCAGTACAGTGTAGGAGACGCTCCACAAGCCCCTACATCTAAGCAGTGTCGGACTGGGGCGCCAAGGGCCCACCAGTAACATTGACTTTGGGGGCCACTTTTCACCTGTATACAAATATTACACGACTCTGGTTAACAAATATACAATAATAAACTGGGTAGTTTGGATAATGAATGATGAGATGCTGCTTTATTGTGAAAAGAGTGAATCAAGTGAATTATGACAAGTACTGCCCATACAGTGAGGTTGGGGGCCCTGATTTGCACAGGGGCCCCCGGGGATTCCCATTACCCTATGGGCCAGTCCGAGCCTGCATCTAAGTAACAATCCCCCATAACTCTGAGCTGCTCCGTCAGCTCGGCCCCAAAGGGTATGTGCACACGTTGCGGATTTTGCTGCGGATCTGCAGCGGTTTCCCATGCATTTACAGTACCATGTAATGCTATGGGAAATGAAATCCGCAGTGCACATGCTGCGGAAAAAAACGCGCGGAAAAAAACGCACGGAAACGCAGCGGTTTATTTTCCGCAGCATGTTAATTCTTTGTTCGGAATCCGCAGCGGCTTTTCACCTGCTCCAATAGGAAACTGCAGGTGAAAACCCGCAGCGGAAACCGCAATAAAAACCGCGATAAATCCGCAGTAAAAAACGCAGCGGTTTTGCACTGCGGATTTATCAAAACTGCTGCGGAAAATTCCGCAATGGAATCCGCAGCGTGTGCACATAGCCTTAGTAGTAGAGAAGGCACTGAGAAGTGCCGGTGGCCCCGGGGCCGCTGCTGAGGTTGCATGTCTGGTCCATAAGCCCAGAGGCTCCAGATCATTGTCACCAATTACCGTACACTCAGAGCCACAAACAACCTACAGACGTGAGGACGCTGTCACCCCGACGCCTGCACAGCTCCTGAGCCCCACACACTAGACCAATGTGTACGAGGGCACCGGCAAGTGGCGATATAGCATGGCTGGTATTGCTGGTCATTTTATTCACACTGAGACAAGCTGCCGGCAGGGATGTCCACCGGTGCAGAGATGTCCACCGGTGCAGAGATGTCCACCGGAGCAGAGATGTCCACCGGAGCAGAGATGTCCACCGGAGCAGAGATGTCCACCGGTGCAGGGATGTCCACCGGTGCAGGGATGTCCACCTGTGCAGAGATGTCCACCGGTGCAGAGATGTCCACCGGAGCAGAGATGTCCACCGGAGCAGAGATGTCCACCAGTGCAGAGATGTCCACCGGTGCAGAGATGTCCACCGGAGCAGAGATGTCCACCGGAGCAGAGATGTCCACCGGAGCAGAGATGTCCACCTGTGCAGAGATGGCCACCGGTGCAGAGATGTCCACCGGAGCAGAGATGTCCACCGGAGCAGAGATGTCCACCGGTGCAGAGATGTCCACCGGAGCAGAGATGTCCACCGGAGCAGAGATGTCCACGGGTGCAGAGATGTCCACCGGAGCAGAGATGTCCACGGGTGCTTATCTCCTTGAGGGCACAGGAGCACTGGGCCAAACGAGATGGCTGCTTCCGAACGATTGAAATGTCATTCAGCCAACAGACATGTAATGTGTACGGGGGGCTCGAGCCTCCATGTTATTAGCATGAAGCTCCCAGACTCTGCCGCCGCTTATCATGGGAGCAAACAAATACTTACACAGGGAAAATCCCATCATGCACGAGACTGAGCTGCACAAATCTGCAAGAAATCCATACAATAACCAAATCCAGGGATCGGGTGGGATCTCGCCACACCCAGGGATCACGTGAGATCTCACCACACCCAGGGATCGGGTGGGATCTCACCACAGCCAGAGATCGGGTGGGATCTCGCCACACCCAGGCATCACGTGAGATCTCACCACACCCAGGGATCGGGTGGGATCTCACCACACCCAGGGATCAGGTGGGATCTCACCAAACCCAGAGATCGGGTGGGATCTCGCCACACCCAGGGATCAGGTGGGATCTCACCACACCCAGGGATCGAGTGGGATATCACCACACCCTCAATGCTTCTGAAAAAGAGAAGCTTCCACAGCAAACTGTACTTGACATGTTTTTATTCTTCATATTATAGGAGCTGGAGAATCCGGGAAAAGCACCATTGTAAAACAGATGAAGTGAGTATGGCGCTCAGCGATCTGTCTCATACATAGCAGCAACCTATTCCGTAGCGCTGTACATGTCACAGGTCAGGTGTGCAGACAATCAGCCACTACCGTTATACACCGAATAGTGCTAGCGTCAGTATAGTCCTGGCATATATTGTGGCTTTAGGGCACACTGGGGCTGTTGGTAAATAATCTGTCTGTGGTAGTGCATCCCAGAAAGAAGGTGCAACTTGAGAGGAGTGTTGGGGATGGAAGTGGAAGAATCCCATTATGGAGGATGTTATGGCCGTCATACACATTAGACAAATGTCTGATGGACGCGCCGATATCAAATGGTTCGGCCAATGGCCTAACAAGTATGGGGCGCCAGCCGACTGATGGTCAGAAGGGACGTTGATCATGCAAGTCCAATTTCGGTCTACTGATCGCACTGCTCACCTGGAGATGATCTGATGGCCATTTTGTAAGTCAGTGCCTTTTTCACAGAGAACGTAGGAGAATTTGGCCAAACAAGTGCTCCTGTCTATGGAAAAGATGGTGAAGATGGGTGTCAGCTGAACGATGCTTCTAATGTGTGTGGCCAGCCTTAGGCTTAAGATAGCCATATCCATGAGATACAAGTAGATCGATGGCAGCACAATCATTGATCAAACAATGTGCTGGTGTAGGATCATATGCAGACTGAGCCTTCAGCCCCCATAAATTGTAGATAACCGTCTGCTGAATGATGGCTTCTCTGATGGTTTGGGGGGCAGCTACGTATTTCTTCCAACTTCTCCATACACGCGAGCGCTCGCTCTGCCGAGCTCCTGTACATTTCTGCCAGTGGCTTATGTGTTAAGAGAACAAAGCTATCGCTCATCTCTCCTGACATCATCTGTTGTGGGGGGTACCAATATCAGATTGTTGATTGAACCCGTCAATATCGGCAGGTTTGGCCGACATTAATGTGTTTGGTGGTCTTCACACATGTTCATCCATGTTGGCTTTTACATTTGGTCAAACTTCCCATATACGTTCAGTGACAACGGGCGATGGACCAACGACCGGCCTGGAAATATTCTATCGAAGATCGTTAATGGATGCAAGATCTTCCATGCAATGAAAATGATTTCAATGGACAACCACACGAAAAAATGGAAACACCGCCGACTTCATTTCATTACAGAAGTCTCAGAACAACTCACATGAATGGTTATAATCATTCAATGCAAAGTGTGAAGTGACAGTATATAGTCACATTTCTACCACCACATGTGTGCCATTAGTTCATAAGCAAAGAGACAAACTGAATTTAAAACCCATATGGAGTAAAAAACTATAGTTTATATAATAATTCACAAACATAAAAATATGGTGCAGGTCGGGACAAAAAACACAGGGAAAAGGACGCACACCACCAAGGACCAGCTAAAGATGAGTTAATGATACGATGGCAACAAAGATGTTGGTACACAATAAAAGTAAAGTGGTCATATACAGTAACAATAATATATATAATAGCGGGAAAATAGTAAAAATTACAGTAAAATCACAAGAAATGTGTATTCCCGCATAAAACCACATAAAAACAGGTGGGACGTGATAGTCACAGTGAATGAATGGGTATAAAGAGGTAAATATCCACCTCAATAAAGTGACAGTGCATGTAGAACAATCATGTTGAATAATCACGTAATGTGCACACACAAACCCAACACTGGAATAATAGAGTATCAAAATGCTGCCATAAGGCTATGCCATGAAGTACCTCCTATGTGGGGGATGGAAGAAAATAAGCTGTCCTGAGGATGCGTCCACCCCGACGCGCGTTTCGGCATCTGCCTTCGTCAATTTTTACTATTTTCCCGCAATTTTGGCACTGATTATTTCCTTTTTTGGTATCATAATATATATTTTTTTGTTGCTACTATATATTACCACTTTTTAACTTTTATTGTGTACAAATATCTTTGTCGCCATCGTATCATTAACTCATCATTAGCTAGTCTTAGAGGTGTGCGTCCTTTTCCGTTTTTTGTCCCTACTTGCACCATAATTTTATGTTTGTGAATTACTAAATAAAATATTGGTTTTTACTTCATATGGGTTTTAAATTCAGTTTGTCTCTTTGATTATCGACTTCATTTCAGAAGAATGGTGGTTTGTGATTAGTCAGCGAATATAATTATTCACTGTTAAATGAAACCTGAATGTTCATTATGGTTGAAATTGTCCGTTTCCATCAACTACCATCTAATGTATATGGGCACCGTCAGGTCAGTGGAAGAACGGAAAACACAGGAAGGATGGTAGTGAGAGATGATGGAGTAGGTGCAGCACGGAGGAGAGCCTGCAATCCATCTCATGTCCATCTAATATCTGTCTATCTCTACACTCCACCTTCTTCCTGGACTCGGTGATAGAGGAACTGAAGAAACCAACCTGTTTTATTACACTTTTACACATGTTGTTTTCTTTCCTTCAGAATTATTCATCAGGATGGTTACTCCCTGGAAGAATGCCTGGAGTTTATCTCCATTATTTACGGTAACACACTTCAGTCGATGCTGGCCATCGTCAGAGCTATGAACACACTGAACATTCAATATGGTGACCCTGCCCGACAGGTGAGGCATCACCAGAGAGCTCAAACCTAGCTGAAAGCACAGAACACTACACGAATAATCATCCGTAGCCATAAAGTGGCCACTAAGAGTCCTCAATGTACAGCGGCCTATTCTATACCACTGTCCCCAGACAGTAGAGACATCACAAAGCTGTAATATGAAGGGTTATCAGTGCTTCTTGTTTCCAGGATGATGCCCGAAAACTCATGCACTTGGCAGACACCATCGATGAAGGCGCCATGCCAAAAGAGATGTCGGACATCATCGGACGCCTGTGGAAAGATACGGGTATCCAGGCATGCTTCGACCGTGCATCTGAATATCAGCTCAATGATTCAGCAGGATAGTAAGTATCTTAGTAGATTGGCAGTAAACATCTGCATGGTTCTCGATTGCTGGTGGACCAGGCAGAGTGCACTACAAGTGGTTGACTTTCCAGTGAATCGGTCTGCTCACTGCCCGGTATCACATGTAGACAAATGTGAAGAGTATCCTGAGTATTCGAATTCTTTCTCAGTTATCTGAATGACCTGGAAAGACTGGTGACCCCAGGGTATGTCCCCACTGAACAAGACGTCCTCAGGTCCCGAGTGAAGACCACTGGTATCATTGAAACACAATTTGGTTTTAAAGATCTGAACTTTAGGTATGTTAGCCATATTGTGACAGGTATCACTGGGCTGTTAACCGGAGAAGGGCTTGGACCCCCTTACATGTGCCTCTTTGTCACAGGATGTTTGATGTGGGAGGTCAGCGATCCGAGCGTAAAAAGTGGATCCACTGCTTTGAAGGTGTCACCTGCATAATATTTATTGCTGCTCTCAGCGCGTACGATATGGTCCTGGTGGAAGACGACGAAGTGGTAAATGACCCGTCACTGTTACTGTGAACCTGTCCATGCGTCAGACCCATTTTTACCGTAATAGAGATGCCAGGGGAATAGTAGTATCCCCCTAAAATGCCACCCATCATCATTTCATGATCACATTTGTACTCACAACTTCAGATTTCTTCAAATGGCCATACTACAAGAGACAAAACCCCTTTAAGTAAAAAAATCCAATGGTTCATAAAACATCAGCAAAGAGTAATGGCCTCATACAGATTACAAGTCATCCAGACCCTCAGCTTTTGGCACAACTGGCCAACCATCTAAAGTGTATGGACACTGACTGACAGATGACGTTGGGGAGAGAAAGGCTGGCCAAGTGGTAGATCCCTTTAGTTTCTAGATACTTGTGGAAACATCTGCAGTGTCTTCAGGATGCTTGTTCCTTTCTTCTCTTGCAGAACCGAATGCATGAAAGCCTGCACCTCTTCAACAGTATCTGTAACCACCGTTACTTTGCCACGACCTCCATCGTACTTTTCCTGAACAAGAAAGATGTCTTCACAGAAAAGATCAAGAAGGCTCATCTGAGCATCTGCTTCCCAGACTATGATGGTGAGGGGAGTGGGCGGACGGCTGGGCACATTACACCCCAATAACAACCTCATTACTTCATTATTATTATTTATTTTTAGAGCACCAATGATACCCGATGCTGTACATGAGAAGGGGTTACATACAAAATACAAATATAAATTACAGAGGACAAACTAACAATGACAGACAGGTACAGAAGGGAGAGAGCCCTGCCCTTATGGGCTTACAGTCTACAGGGTAATGGGGAAAGACAGAGGGTTAGGGAGATTGTTGCAGCTCTGGTGCTGATGCGACGTCAGCTCTGGTTGTTGTGAAGTGGCGGCTCCGGTAGTGGCGAGGTGGCAGCTCCAGTGGTGGCGAGGTGGCAGCTCCAGTGGTGGCGAGATGGCAGCTCCAGTGGTGGTGAGGTGGCAGCTCCGGTGCTGATGTGACGTCAGCTCTGGTTGTTGTGAAGTGGCGGCTCCGGTAGTGGCGAGGTGGCAGCTCCAGTGGTGGCGAGGTGGCAGCTCCAGTGGTGGCGAGATGGCAGCTCCAGTGGTGGTGAGGTGGCAGCTCCGGTGCTGATGTGACGTCAGCTCTGGTTGTTGTGAAGTGGCGGCTCCGGTAGTGGCGAGGTAGCAGCTCCAGTGGTGGCGAGGTGGCGGCTCCGGTAGTGGCGAGGTAGCAGCTCCAGTGGTGGCGAGGTGGCAGCTCCGGTAGTGGCGAGGTGGCAGCTCCGGTGGTGGTGAGGTGGCAGCTCCGGTGGTGGCGAGGTGGCAGCGGGGTCAGTGCAGGCTGTAGCTTTTTTGAAGAGATTCAATTTCAAGTTCCATATGAAGGATCCGAATGTGGTTGATAGTCGGACGTGTTGAACCACAGAATTCCAGAGGATGGGGGAAACTAGGCAGAAGCCTTGGAGGTGATTGGGCGAGGAATGTATAAGTATGGAGGGTAGAAGGAGAGAACAGGAGATTACATGTTGGAAGATATTGGGAGATTAGTTCAGAGGTATATGGAGGAGACAGATTTTGAATGGCTTTGTAGGTCAATGTGAGCAGTTTGAACTACATACGTTGGGGAATTAGGAGCCAATGAAGGGATTTTCAGAGGGGAGAAGTGGAGGAGAGAGGTGGATTAGTCGGGCAGCAGAGTTAAGGACGGACTGGAAAGGTGCGAGATTGTTAGCAGGGAGGCCACAGAGGAGGATGTTGCAGTAGTTGAGGCGGGAGATGATGATGGTGGCACTAATATTTTGTAGATAAAGGGTTGTGGAAAAGAATGATTATGGAAATCTTTTTGTGTTGGAGGCAGGAGAGCTTGGCTGTGTGGTTGGAAGGACAGGACAGAGTCGAGGGTTACTCAAAGGCAGCGTATTTCCAGTATAGGAAAAGAGTGATGTTATTTATTATGATAGATCAGGTAGGCGAGTTTGAATTTGAATGTTAGAGTCAGACGGGACCCCCGGGGTCATCGTGTCCAACCCCCCGCTCGATGCAGGAGTCACTACACCATCTCAGACAGATGTCTGTCCAGCCTCTGTGTGAAGACTTCCATTGAAGGAGAACTTACCACCTCTCGTGGCCGCCTGTTCCACTCATTGATCACCCTCACGGTCAAAAAGTTTTTTCTAATATCTAATCTGTATTTTCTCACTTTCAGTTTTGGTGAGATGGAGGAAAGATGATGAGTTCAGGTTTGACCAGACTGAGTTTTAGGTAGTGAGAGGAGAAGGAGGATATGGCTGACAGACACAGCAGAGAAGTGACGTCTTGGCCAGAGAGGTAGATCTGAGTGTCATCAGCGTGTAAATGGTACCCGAAGCCATGGGTCTTAATGAATTGTCCCAGGCCAAAAGAAAAGATTGAGAAGAGTAGGAATCCCAGGCCAGAGCCTTGAGGGACACAACAAAGAGGGCGGGATGAGAAGGCAGTATTGGAGTGGGAAACGCTAAATGTGCGGTTAGGAAGGTATGAGGAGACTCAGGAGAGGGAAAGGTCTGTGATACCGAGAGAAAAGAAGATCTGTAGTAGGAGGCAGTGGACAGCTCTACAAGGAGGAGTATAGAGAATAGAGAATGGTCTGTCAGCTTTGGCAGTAATTCGTTAGTAGTTTTGGTCATGGTGGTTTCGGTGGAGTGGTGAAGACTTCATGTCTTTGCCTTTGTCATTACCCAGGTCCAAACACATATGAAGATGCCGGAACCTACATCAAGACTCAGTTCCTGGAGCTGAATATGCGACGAGACGTAAAGGAAATTTACAGCCACATGACGTGCGCCACTGACACAGAGAACGTCAAGTTTGTGTTTGACGCCGTCACAGACATTATCATCAAAGAAAACCTGAAGGACTGTGGCCTGTTCTAAGGAGGTGAGAATACAGAAGATCCTGCACCGATATCCAGCATTTCTCAGGATCCATTGTCCATGGAACTCTCCACAGTAACAGAGAGCTCGATGCCTTTAATGGGGTTGTCTCATCATATCAAGTGGGCACAATCATATCGATATAGATTATACAGGGTGGGCCATGTATATGGATACACCTAAATAAAATGGGAATGGTTGGTGATATCAACTTCCTGTTTGTGGCACATTAGTATATGGAGGGGGAAACTTTTCAAGATGGGTGGTGACCATGGCAGCCATTTTGAAGTCAGCCATTTTGGATCCAACTTTATTTTTTCCAATGGGAAGAGGGTCATGTGACACATCAAACATATTGAGAATTTCACAAGAAAAACAATGGTGTGCTTGATTTTAGCGTAACTTTATTCTTTCATGAGTTATTTACAAGTTTATGACCACTGATAAAATGTGTTTAAAGTGCTGCCCATTGTGTTGGATTGTCAACGCAACCCTCTTCTCCCACTCTTGACGCACTGATAGCAACACCGCAGAAAAAATGCTAGCACAGGCTTCCAGTATCCGTTGTTTCAGATGCTGCACATCTCCTATCTTCAGATGACCCCAAAGATAAAAGTCTAAGGGGGTCAGATCGGGAGACCTTGGTGGCCATTCAACTGGCCCACGACGACCAATCCACTTTCCAGGAAACTGTTCATGTAGGAATGCTGGGACCTGACACCCAAGATGGTGCACCACCACATTATGGGTGTCAGGTCCCAGCATTCCTACATGAACAGTTTCCTGGAAAGTGGATTGGTCGTCGTGGGCCAGTTGAATGGCCACCAAGGTCTCCTGATCTGACCCCCTTAGACTTTTATCTTTGGGGTCATCTGAAGGCAATTGTCTATGCTGTGACGATACGAGATGTGCAGCATCTGAAACAATGGATACTGCTTGTGCTAGCATTTCTTCTGTGGTGTTGCTATCAGTGCGCCAAGAGTGGGAGAAGAGGGTTGCGTTGACAATCCAACACAATGGGCAGCACTTTAAACACATTTTATCAGTGGTCATAAACTTGTAAATAACTCATGAAAGAATAAAGTTACGCTAAAATCAAGCACACCATTGTTTTTCTTGTGAAATTCTCAATATGTTTGATGTGTCACATGACCCTCTTCCCATTGGAAAAAATAAAGTTGGATCCAACATGGCTGACTTCAAAATGGCTGCCATGGTCATCACCCATCTTGAAAAGTTTTCCCCCTCCCATATACTAATGTGCCACAAACAGGAAGTTGATATCACCAACCATTCCCATTTTATTTAGGTGTATCCATATACATGGCCCACCCTGTACAACCCCTTTAAAGGGATCACCACTTAAAGCAGCAAACTAACGGATGTGTCATCACTGGGGGCGGGCTGGAGTATAAGGGGCGTGGTCTCATCATTATATCAGTGATGTCATCACCGGGGCGGGGCTGACAACACTGATATAACCTGCCAGGTACATAACGTGTGGATGTTGTCAGTGCTGTGGATGACGCTCTCTTCTCACTATGATCTCTGTATGTTGCTGTTGTGATTGCTGGGAGGGTGGCTTGTGTGAACAGTGGCCCAGGACGCCCTCTTGACCCCTTTAATCTTACTCAAATATCCCGTCCTGACAAACACAAGGTGCCGTCACCTGTTCACGTGCGGGCGCCGCTCTCGTGCAATACGTCTGCAGTCACCCAGGAACATCATGATCCGGACAGTTCCTTCCAGCAGGAGACGTCGACGCATTTCACATCCTGCAAACAAATGAATCAGAATTACACGTTTCCCTCTATGGACAGACGGCACATTGTGAGGCAATAAGGGCCGACAAAACACTTCACTGAAGACTCCTCCATCTTGTGGTTTCTGCGTCCTTGTTTTACTCTCTGTGACGGCGAACACTGCGCAGCATAGTCTACCCCCATTACACAGAATTGCCGCCTGGCCTGGCAGAATTATGAGCGCAGCTCTGGATGTGGCTGGAGCATGGATCCAGCTCATCATTGTACCTTTTGTCTTCTTGTGTTTGCATGTTGGGTTTTCACTCATCTAATCTTCAGATTTCTTCTATTTCAGACTGTTATGGGTTTTGCTCTCTCGCCCTCCCTGGTACCGTGGAGCGCTGCCCACCTCTCCTGGAAGGAGACTGAAACAGAACAGAAAGATTGGGGTGTAGAGCAGACCTCACTAGCCCCCGCCGCCATGGCAGGCACACAGCCCCCCACCGCCGGCGTCTCACCCTTCCCAGTACAGGACACTTATAGGGTATCTATGAGTAAATGTATCGCAGAGCTCCAGTAGACGCTCATCTCCCCTCCATCATTCCCTCGGCAGAACGAAACCTTCATGACACCAGCATCCTCCGGTCCAGAGACCATCGATTCTCGTGACGCACAGAGACTTGTGATCTTGCTGATCTTTGGGTTAAAGGGATGAGTCCACGTGGGGGGCTGCCAGTCTGCTTATAACGCATTTGTTTTTAGCAGCCTGGAAAACACCTCCAGATGTGGCCCTATAACGTCCCAGTGGGTGAGAGCTGGGGCCCTCGTCTGATGCCCATTACAGGGGGCTCCGCTCTCACATTCAGGCCCTCAGCATCTCCACTGTTGTAGACCACTGGGTGGTCCCGCTGCCCCTATAGACAGTTAACCCCTTGCTGTTCCTCAATGTATGTATTTATAAAGTAAAAGCACTGTATCCTGCCCCATGCTCCGGGGCCGCGGCCGCTGTACAGGTAGTCGGTAGCTGTTTGAGGCCAGGCTTTATATACAGTAAATGCCACTTAGGCGGATGATGGCATAAGATGCTCGTTTTCTTATGGGTCGGGATGTCAAAGGAAAAACACCGAAAGCTGCCATGTTGGGAAGAGAAGTGACCGCACTGGGTCCTGTGGGGGAGAGACGGCAGAGACCACCGTAGAGGAACAGCGTACACTGCATGGTCAGTTATTGGGGCCCCCACTGATGCACATTGGGCCCGCTCTGTCCTTCAGACTTGCAATAGTTCATGGTGGCTAAGATCCCCCTGAGGTGATGACATCATGGAGGTGATGACATCATGGAGGTGATGACATCATTCTGCAGGAACATCCGCCTGTGTGCACAGGATCATTACATGGAGGAGCTGACATGATGGGAACGGCCTGTTCTTCCTCATCCCAGAGATTCTCTACAGGATTAAGCAATCCGTCACTCTGACAGCGCTGTGCCCTGTGTCATAGGATAGACAGCTGCCAGGACGGGATGATGTCCGGCCACAGGGGTGAGAAAAGCCAGGGTGCACCAAGAAAACCTACCCCCACCATTACTGCACCTCCACCAGCCTGACAGGAAGGGTCATCCATCCACAGGTAGCAGAGACCAGTGTGCACCAAGAAAACCTACCCCCACCATTACTGCACCTCCACCAGCCTGACAGGAAGGGTCATCCATCCACAGGTAGCAGAGACCAGTGTGCACCAAGAAAACCTACCCCCACCATTACTGCACCTCCACCAGCCTGACAAGAAGGGTCATCCATCCACAGGTAGCAGAGACCAGTGTGCACCAAGAAAACCTACCCCCACCATTACTGCACCTCCACCAGCCTGACAAGAAGGGTCATCCATCCACAGGTAGCAGAGACCAGTGTGCACCAAGAAAACCTACCCCCACCATTACTGCACCTCCACCAGCCTGACAGGAAGGGTCATCCATCCACAGGTAGCAGAGACCAGGGTGCACCAAGAAAACCTACCCCCACCATTACTGCACCTCCACCAGCCTGACAAGAAGGGTCATCCATCCACAGGTAGCAGAGACCAGGGTGCACCAAGAAAACCTACCCCCACCATTACTGCACCTCCACCAGCCTGACAGGAAGGGGTCATCCATCCACAGGTAGCAGAGACCAAGGTGCACCAAGAAAACCTACCCCCACCATTACTGCACCTCCACCAGCCTGACAGGAAGGGTCATCCATCCACAGGTAGCAGAGACCAGGGTGCACCAAGAAAACCTACCCCCACCATTACTGCACCTCCACCAGCCTGACAGGAAGGGGTCATCCATCCACAGGTAGCAGAGACCAGGGTGCACCAAGAAAACCTACCCCCACCATTACTGCACCTCCACCAGCCTGACAAGAAGGGTCATCCATCCACAGGTAGCAGAGACCAGGGTGCACCAAGAAAACCTACCCCCACCATTACTGCACCTCCACCAGCCTGACAGGAAGGGGTCATCCATCCACAGGTAGCAGAGACCAGGGTGCACCAAGAAAACCTACCCCCACCATTACTGCACCTCCACCAGCCTGACAGGAAGGGTCATCCATCCACAGGTAGCAGAGACCAGTGTGCACCAAGAAAACCTACCCCCACCATTACTGCACCTCCACCAGCCTGACAAGAAGGGTCATCCATCCACAGGTAGCAGAGACCAGTGTGCACCAAGAAAACCTACCCCCACCATTACTGCACCTCCACCAGCCTGACAAGAAGGGTCATCCATCCACAGGTAGCAGAGACCAGGGTGCACCAAGAAAACCTACCCCCACCATTACTGCACCTCCACCAGCCTGACAGGAAGGGGTCATCCATCCACAGGTAGCAG
The DNA here is from genome assembly GCF_051348905.1 of Ranitomeya variabilis. Taxonomy (NCBI): domain Eukaryota; kingdom Metazoa; phylum Chordata; class Amphibia; order Anura; family Dendrobatidae; genus Ranitomeya; species Ranitomeya variabilis. The sequence continues at coordinate 217,232,154 of NC_135239.1, read as the reverse complement.
AGACCAGGGTGCACCAAGAAAACCTACCCCCACCATTACTGCACCTCCACCAGCCTGACAGGAAGGGTCATCCATCCACAGGTAGCAGAGACCAGGGTGCACCAAGAAAACCTACCCCCACCATTACTGCACCTCCACCAGCCTGACAGGAAGGGGTCATCCATCCACAGGTAGCAGAGACCAGGGTGCACCAAGAAAACCTACCCCCACCATTACTGCACCTCCACCAGCCTGACAAGAAGGGTCATCCATCCACAGGTAGCAGAGACCAGTGTGCACCAAGAAAACCTACCCCCACCATTACTGCACCTCCACCAGCCTGACAAGAAGGGTCATCCATCCACAGGTAGCAGAGACCAGTGTGCACCAAGGAAACCTACCCCCACCATTACTGCACCTCCACCAGCCTGACAAGAAGGGTCATCCATCCACAGGTAGCAGAGACCAGGGTGCACCAAGAAAACCTACCCCCACCATTACTGCACCTCCACCAGCCTGACAGGAAGGGGTCATCCATCCACAGGTAGCAGAGACCAGGGTGCACCAAGAAAACCTACCCCCACCATTACTGCACCTCCACCAGCCTGACAGGAAGGGTCATCCATCCACAGGTAGCAGAGACCAGGGTGCACCAAGAAAACCTACCCCCACCATTACTGCACCTCCACCAGCCTGACAGGAAGGGGTCATCCATCCACAGGTAGCAGAGACCAGGGTTCACCAAGAAAACCTACCCCCACCATTACTACACCTCCACCAGCCTGACAGGAAGGGGTCATCCATCCACAGGTAGCAGAGACCAGGGTGCACCAAGAAAACCTACCCCCATTACTGCACCTCCACCAGCCTGACAGGAAGGGTCATCCATCCACAGGTAGCAGAGACCAGGGTGCACCAAGAAAACCTACCCCCACCATTACTACACCTCCACCAGCCTGACAGGAAGGGGTCATCCATCCACAGGTAGCAGAGACCAGGGTGCACCAAGAAAACCTACCCCCACCATTACTGCACCTCCACCAGCCTGACAGGAAGGGGTCATCCATCCACAGGTAGCAGAGACCAGGGTGCACCAAGAAAACCTACCCCCACCATTACTGCACCTCCACCAGCCTGACAGGAAGGGGTCATCCATCCACAGGTAGCAGAGACCAGGGTGCACCAAGAAAACCTACCCCCACCATTACTGCACCTCCACCAGCCTGACAGGAAGGGGTCATCCATCCACAGGTAGCAGAGACCAGGGTGCACCAAGAAAACCTACCCCCACCATTACTGCACCTCCACCAGCCTGACAGGAAGGGTCATCCATCCACAGGTAGCAGAGACCAGGGTGCACCAAGAAAACCTACCCCCACCATTACTGCACCTCCACCAGCCTGACAGGAAGGGGTCATCCATCCACAGGTAGCAGAGACCAGGGTGCACCAAGAAAACCTACCCCCACCATTACTGCACCTCCACCAGCCTGACAGGAAGGGGTCATCCATCCACAGGTAGCAGAGACCAGGGTGCACCAAGAAAACCTACCCCCACCATTACTGCACCTCCACCAGCCTGACAGGAAGGGTCATCCATCCACAGGTAGCAGAGACCAGGGTGCACCAAGAAAACCTACCCCCACCATTACTGCACCTCCACCAGCCTGACAGGAAGGGGTCATCCATCCACAGGTAGCAGAGACCAGGGTGCACCAAGAAAACCTACCCCCACCATTACTACACCTCCACCAGCCTGACAGGAAGGGGTCATCCATCCACAGGTAGCAGAGACCAGGGTGCACCAAGAAAACCTACCCCCACCATTACTACACCTCCACCAGCCTGACAGGAAGGGGTCATCCATCCACAGGTAGCAGAGACCAGGGTGCACCAAGAAAACCTACCCCCACCATTACTACACCTCCACCAGCCTGACAGGAAGGGGTCATCCATCCACAGGTAGCAGAGACCAGGGTGCACCAAGAAAACCTACCCCCACCATTACTACACCTCCACCAGCCTGACAGGAAGGGGTCATCCATCCACAGGTAGCAGAGACCAGGGTGCACCAAGAAAACCTACCCCCACCATTACTGCACCTCCACCAGCCTGACAGGAAGGGGTCATCCATCCACAGGTAGCAGAGACCAGGGTGCACCAAGAAAACCTACCCCCACCATTACTGCACCTCCACCAGCCTGACAGGAAGGGTCATCCATCCACAGGTAGCAGAGACCAGGGTGCACCAAGAAAACCTACCCCCACCATTACTGCACCTCCACCAGCCTGACAGGAAGGGGTCATCCATCCACAGGTAGCAGAGACCAGGGTGCACCAAGAAAACCTACCCCCACCATTACTGCACCTCCACCAGCCTGACAGGAAGGGGTCATCCATCCACAGGTAGCAGAGACCAGGGTGCACCAAGAAAACCTACCCCCACCATTACTGCACCTCCACCAGCCTGACAGGAAGGGTCATCCATCCACAGGTAGCAGAGACCAGGGTGCACCAAGAAAACCTACCCCCACCATTACTGCACCTCCACCAGCCTGACAGGAAGGGGTCATCCATCCACAGGTAGCAGAGACCAGGGTGCACCAAGAAAACCTACCCCCACCATTACTGCACCTCCACCAGCCTGACAGGAAGGGGTCATCCATCCACAGGTAGCAGAGACCAGGGTGCACCAAGAAAACCTACCCCCACCATTACTGCACCTCCACCAGCCTGACAGGAAGGGTCATCCATCCACAGGTAGCAGAGACCAGGGTGCACCAAGAAAACCTACCCCCACCATTACTGCACCTCCACCAGCCTGACAGGAAGGGGTCATCCATCCACAGGTAGCAGAGACCAGGGTGCACCAAGAAAACCTACCCCCACCATTACTGCACCTCCACCAGCCTGACAGGAAGGGTCATCCATCCACAGGTAGCAGAGACCAGGGTGCACCAAGAAAACATACCCCCACCATTACTGCACCTCCACCAGCCTGACAGGAAGGGGTCATCCATCCACAGGTAGCAGAGACCAGGGTGCACCAAGAAAACCTACCCCCACCATTACTGCACCTCCACCAGCCTGACAGCAAGGGTCATCCATCCACAGGTAGCAGAGACCAGGGTGCACCAAGAAAACCTACCCCCACCATTACTGCACCTCCACCAGCCTGACAGGAAGGGTCATCCATCCACAGGTAGCAGAGACCAGGGTGCACCAAGAAAACCTACCCCCACCATTACTGCACCTCCACCAGCCTGACAGGAAGGGGTCATCCATCCACAGGTAGCAGAGACCAGGGTGCACCAAGAAAACCTACCCCCACCATTACTGCACCTCCACCAGCCTGACAGCAAGGGTCATCCATCCACAGGTAGCAGAGACCAGGGTGCACCAAGAAAACCTACCCCCACCATTACTGCACCTCCACCAGCCTGACAGGAAGGGTCATCCATCCACAGGTAGCAGAGACCAGGGTGCACCAAGAAAACCTACCCCCACCATTACTGCACCTCCACCAGCCTGACAGGAAGGGGTCATCCATCCACAGGTAGCAGAGACCAGGGTGCACCAAGAAAACCTACCCCCACCATTACTGCACCTCCACCAGCCTGACAGGAAGGGGTCATCCATCCACAGGTAGCAGAGACCAGGGTGCACCAAGAAAACCTACCCCCACCATTACTGCACCTCCACCAGCCTGACAGGAAGGGTCATCCATCCACAGGTAGCAGAGACCAGGGTGCACCAAGAAAACCTACCCCCACCATTACTGCACCTCCACCAGCCTGACAGGAAGGGTCATCCATCCACAGGTAGCAGAGACCAGGGTGCACCAAGAAAACCTACCCCCACCATTACTGCACCTCCACCAGCCTGACAGGAAGGGGTCAATTATCCACAGGTAGCAGAGACCAGGGTGCACCAAGAAAACCTACCCCCACCATTACTGCACCTCCACCAGCCTGACAGGAAGGGTCATCCATCCACAGGTAGCAGAGACCAGGGTGCACCAAGGAAACCTACCCCCACCATTACTGCACCTCCACCAGCCTGACAGGAAGGGGTCATCCATCCACAGGTAGCAGAGACCAGGGTGCACCAAGGAAACCTACCCCCACCATTACTGCACCTCCACCAGCCTGACAGGAAGGGGTCATCCATCCACAGGTAGCAGAGACCAGGGTGCACCAAGAAAACCTACCCCCACCATTACTACACCTCCACCAGCCTGACAGGAAGGGTCATCCATCCACAGGTAGCAGAGACCAGGGTGCACCAAGAAAACCTACCCCCACCATTACTGCACCTCCACCAGCCTGACAAGAAGGGTCATCCATCCACAGGTAGCAGAGACCAGGGTGCACCAAGAAAACCTACCCCCACCATTACTGCACCTCCACCAGCCTGACAGGAAGGGTCATCCATCCACAGGTAGCAGAGACCAGGGTGCACCAAGAAAACCTACCCCCACCATTACTGCACCTCCACCAGCCTGACAGGAAGGGTCATCCATCCACAGGTAGCAGAGACCAGGGTGCACCAAGAAAACCTACCCCCACCATTACTGCACCTCCACCAGCCTGACAGGAAGGGTCATCCATCCACAGGTAGCAGAGACCAGGGTGCACCAAGAAAACCTACCCCCACCATTACTGCACCTCCACCAGCCTGACAGGAAGGGTCATCCATCCACAGGTAGCAGAGACCAGGGTGCACCAAGAAAACCTACCCCCACCATTACTGCACCTCCACCAGCCTGACAGGAAGGGTCATCCATCCACAGGTAGCAGAGACCAGGGTGCACCAAGAAAACCTACCCCCACCATTACTGCACCTCCACCAGCCTGACAGGAAGGGGTCATCCATCCACAGGTAGCAGAGACCAGGGTGCACCAAGAAAACCTACCCCCACCATTACTGCACCTCCACCAGCCTGACAGGAAGGGGTCATCCATCCACAGGTAGCAGAGACCAGGGTGCACCAAGAAAACCTACCCCCACCATTACTGCACCTCCACCAGCCTGACAGGAAGGGTCATCCATCCACAGGTAGCAGAGACCAGGGTGCACCAAGAAAACCTACCCCCACCATTACTGCACCTCCACCAGCCTGACAGGAAGGGTCATCCATCCACAGGTAGCAGAGACCAGGGTGCACCAAGAAAACCTACCCCCACCATTACTGCACCTCCACCAGCCTGACAGGAAGGGGTCAATTATCCACAGGTAGCAGAGACCAGGGTGCACCAAGAAAACCTACCCCCACCATTACTGCACCTCCACCAGCCTGACAGGAAGGGTCATCCATCCACAGGTAGCAGAGACCAGGGTGCACCAAGGAAACCTACCCCCACCATTACTGCACCTCCACCAGCCTGACAGGAAGGGGTCATCCATCCACAGGTAGCAGAGACCAGGGTGCACCAAGGAAACCTACCCCCACCATTACTGCACCTCCACCAGCCTGACAGGAAGGGGTCATCCATCCACAGGTAGCAGAGACCAGGGTGCACCAAGAAAACCTACCCCCACCATTACTACACCTCCACCAGCCTGACAGGAAGGGTCATCCATCCACAGGTAGCAGAGACCAGGGTGCACCAAGAAAACCTACCCCCACCATTACTGCACCTCCACCAGCCTGACAAGAAGGGTCATCCATCCACAGGTAGCAGAGACCAGGGTGCACCAAGAAAACCTACCCCCACCATTACTGCACCTCCACCAGCCTGACAGGAAGGGTCATCCATCCACAGGTAGCAGAGACCAGGGTGCACCAAGAAAACCTACCCCCACCATTACTGCACCTCCACCAGCCTGACAGGAAGGGTCATCCATCCACAGGTAGCAGAGACCAGGGTGCACCAAGAAAACCTACCCCCACCATTACTGCACCTCCACCAGCCTGACAGGAAGGGTCATCCATCCACAGGTAGCAGAGACCAGGGTGCACCAAGAAAACCTACCCCCACCATTACTGCACCTCCACCAGCCTGACAGGAAGGGTCATCCATCCACAGGTAGCAGAGACCAGGGTGCACCAAGAAAACCTACCCCCACCATTACTGCACCTCCACCAGCCTGACAGGAAGGGTCATCCATCCACAGGTAGCAGAGACCAGGGTGCACCAAGAAAACCTACCCCCACCATTACTGCACCTCCACCAGCCTGACAGGAAGGGGTCATCCATCCACAGGTAGCAGAGACCAGGGTGCACCAAGAAAACCTACCCCCACCATTACTGCACCTCCACCAGCCTGACAGGAAGGGGTCATCCATCCACAGGTAGCAGAGACCAGGGTGCACCAAGAAAACCTACCCCCACCATTACTGCACCTCCACCAGCCTGACAGGAAGGGGTCATCCACCCACAGGTAGCAGAGACCAGGGTGCACCAAGAAAACCTACCCCCACCATACTACACCTCCACCAGCCTGACAGGAAGGGTCATCCATCCACAGGTAGCAGAGACCAGGGTGCACCAAGAAAACCTACCCCCACCATTACTGCACCTCCACCAGCCTGACAGGAAGGGGTCATCCATCCACAGGTAGCAGAGACCAGGGTGCACCAAGAAAACCTACCCCCACCATTACTGCACCTCCACCAGCCTGACAGGAAGGGGTCATCCATCCACAGGTAGCAGAGACCAGGGTGCACCAAGAAAACCTACCCCCACCATTACTACACCTCCACCAGCCTGACAGGAAGGGGTCATCCATCCACAGGTAGCAGAGACCAGGGTGCACCAAGAAAACCTACCCCCACCATTACTGCACCTCCACCAGCCTGACAGGAAGGGGTCATCCATCCACAGGTAGCAGAGACCAGGGTGCACCAAGAAAACCTACCCCCACCATTACTGCACCTCCACCAGCCTGACAGGAAGGGGTCATCCATCCACAGGTAGCAGAGACCAGGGTGCACCAAGAAAACCTACCCCCACCATTACTGCACCTCCACCAGCCTGACAGGAAGGGGTCATCCATCCACAGGTAGCAGAGACCAGGGTGCACCAAGAAAACCTACCCCCACCATTACTGCACCTCCACCAGCCTGACAGGAAGGGTCATCCATCCACAGGTAGCAGAGACCAGGGTGCACCAAGAAAACCTACCCCCACCATTAATACACCTCCACCAGCCTGACAGGAAGGGGTCATCCATCCACAGGTAGCAGAGACCAGGGTGCACCAAGAAAACCTACCCCCATTACTGCACCTCCACCAGCCTGACAGGAAGGGTCATCCATCCACAGGTAGCAGAGACCAGGGTGCACCAAGAAAACCTACCCCCACCATTACTACACCTCCACCAGCCTGACAGGAAGGGTCATCCATCCACAGGTAGCAGAGACCAGGGTGCACCAAGAAAACCTACCCCCACCATTACTGCACCTCCACCAGCCTGACAGGAAGGGTCATCCATCCACAGGTAGCAGAGACCAGGGTGCACCAAGAAAACCTACCCCCACCATTACTGCACCTCCACCAGCCTGACAGGAAGGGGTCATCCATCCACAGGTAGCAGAGACCAGGGTGCACCAAGAAAACCTACCCCCACCATTACTGCACCTCCACCAGCCTGACAGGAAGGGGTCATCCATCCACAGGTAGCAGAGACCAGGGTGCACCAAGAAAACCTACCCCCACCATTACTGCACCTCCACCAGCCTGACAGGAAGGGGTCATCCATCCACAGGTAGCAGAGACCAGGGTGCACCAAGAAAACCTACCCCCACCATTACTACACCTCCACCAGCCTGACAGGAAGGGGTCATCCATCCACAGGTAGCAGAGACCAGGGTGCACCAAGAAAACCTACCCCCACCATTACTGCACCTCCACCAGCCTGACAGGAAGGGTCATCCATCCACAGGTAGCAGAGACCAGGGTGCACCAAGAAAACCTACCCCCACCATTACTGCACCTCCACCAGCCTGACAGGAAGGGTCATCCATCCACAGGTAGCAGAGACCAGGGTGCACCAAGAAAACCTACCCCCACCATTACTGCACCTCCATCAGCCTGACAGGAAGGGTCATCCATCCACAGGTAGCAGAGACCAGGGTGCACCAAGAAAACCTACCCCCACCATTACTACACCTCCACCAGCCTGACAGGAAGGGGTCATCCATCCACAGGTAGCAGAGACCAGGGTGCACCAAGAAAACCTACCCCCACCATTACTGCACCTCCACCAGCCTGACAGGAAGGGTCATCCATCCACAGGTAGCAGAGACCAGGGTGCACCAAGAAAACCTACCCCCACCATTACTACACCTCCACCAGCCTGACAGGAAGGGGTCATCCATCCACAGGTAGCAGAGACCAGGGTGCACCAAGAAAACCTACCCCCACCATTACTGCACCTCCACCAGCCTGACAGGAAGGGGTCATCCATCCACAGGTAGCAGAGACCAGGGTGCACCAAGAAAACCTACCCCCACCATTACTGCACCTCCACCAGCCTGACAGGAAGGGTCATCCATCCACAGGTAGCAGAGACCAGGGTGCACCAAGAAAACCTACCCCCACCATTACTGCACCTCCACCAGCCTGACAGGAAGGGGTCATCCATCCACAGGTAGCAGAGACCAGGGTGCACCAAGAAAACCTACCCCCACCATTACTGCACCTCCACCAGCCTGACAGGAAGGGGTCATCCATCCACAGGTAGCAGAGACCAGGGTGCACCAAGAAAACCTACCCCCACCATTACTGCACCTCCACCAGCCTGACAGGAAGGGGTCATCCATCCACAGGTAGCAGAGACCAGGGTGCACCAAGAAAACCTACCCCCACCATTACTGCACCTCCACCAGCCTGACAGGAAGGGGTCATCCATCCACAGGTAGCAGAGACCAGGGTGCACCAAGAAAACCTACCCCCACCATTACTGCACCTCCACCAGCCTGACAGGAAGGGGTCATCCATCCACAGGTAGCAGAGACCAGGGTGCACCAAGAAAACCTACCCCCACCATTACTGCACCTCCACCAGCCTGACAGGAAGGGGTCATCCATCCACAGGTAGCAGAGACCAGGGTGCACCAAGAAAACCTACCCCCACCATTACTGCACCTCCACCAGCCTGACAGGAAGGGGTCATCCATCCACAGGTAGCAGAGACCAGGGTGCACCAAGAAAACCTACCCCCACCATTACTGCACCTCCACCAGCCTGACAGGAAGGGTCATCCATCCACAGGTAGCAGAGACCAGGGTGCACCAAGAAAACCTACCCCCACCATTACTGCACCTCCACCAGCCTGACAGGAAGGGTCATCCATCCACAGGTAGCAGAGACCAGGGTGCACCAAGAAAACCTACCCCCACCATTATTGCACCTCCACCAGCCTGACAGGAAGGGTCATCCATCCACAGGTAGCAGAGACCAGGGTGCACCAAGAAAACCTACCCCCACCATTACTGCACCTCCACCAGCCTGACAGGAAGGGTCATCCATCCACAGGTAGCAGAGACCAGGGTGCAGCAAGAAAACCTACCCCCACCATTACTGCACCTCCACCAGCCTGACAGGAAGGGGTCATCCATCCACAGGTAGCAGAGACCAGGGTGCACCAAGAAAACCTACCCCCACCATTACTGCACCTCCACCAGCCTGACAGGAAGGGGTCATCCATCCACAGGTAGCAGAGACCAGGGTGCACCAAGAAAACCTACCCCCACCATTACTGCACCTCCACCAGCCTGACAGGAAGGGGTCATCCATCCACAGGTAGCAGAGACCAGGGTGCACCAAGAAAACCTACCCCCACCATTACTGCACCTCCACCAGCCTGACAGGAAGGGGTCATCCATCCACAGGTAGCAGAGACCAGGGTGCACCAAGAAAACCTACCCCCACCATTACTACACCTCCACCAGCCTGACAGGAAGGGGTCATCCATCCACAGGTAGCAGAGACCAGGGTGCACCAAGAAAACCTACCCCCACCATTACTGCACCTCCACCAGCCTGACAGGAAGGGTCATCCATCCACAGGTAGCAGAGACCAGGGTGCACCAAGAAAACCTACCCCCACCATTACTGCACCTCCACCAGCCTGACAGGAAGGGTCATCCATCCACAGGTAGCAGAGACCAGGGTGCACCAAGAAAACCTACCCCCACCATTACTGCACCTCCATCAGCCTGACAGGAAGGGTCATCCATCCACAGGTAGCAGAGACCAGGGTGCACCAAGAAAACCTACCCCCACCATTACTACACCTCCACCAGCCTGACAGGAAGGGGTCATCCATCCACAGGTAGCAGAGACCAGGGTGCACCAAGAAAACCTACCCCCACCATTACTGCACCTCCACCAGCCTGACAGGAAGGGTCATCCATCCACAGGTAGCAGAGACCAGGGTGCACCAAGAAAACCTACCCCCACCATTACTACACCTCCACCAGCCTGACAGGAAGGGGTCATCCATCCACAGGTAGCAGAGACCAGGGTGCACCAAGAAAACCTACCCCCACCATTACTGCACCTCCACCAGCCTGACAGGAAGGGGTCATCCATCCACAGGTAGCAGAGACCAGGGTGCACCAAGAAAACCTACCCCCACCATTACTGCACCTCCACCAGCCTGACAGGAAGGGTCATCCATCCACAGGTAGCAGAGACCAGGGTGCACCAAGAAAACCTACCCCCACCATTACTGCACCTCCACCAGCCTGACAGGAAGGGGTCATCCATCCACAGGTAGCAGAGACCAGGGTGCACCAAGAAAACCTACCCCCACCATTACTGCACCTCCACCAGCCTGACAGGAAGGGGTCATCCATCCACAGGTAGCAGAGACCAGGGTGCACCAAGAAAACCTACCCCCACCATTACTGCACCTCCACCAGCCTGACAGGAAGGGGTCATCCATCCACAGGTAGCAGAGACCAGGGTGCACCAAGAAAACCTACCCCCACCATTACTGCACCTCCACCAGCCTGACAGGAAGGGGTCATCCATCCACAGGTAGCAGAGACCAGGGTGCACCAAGAAAACCTACCCCCACCATTACTGCACCTCCACCAGCCTGACAGGAAGGGGTCATCCATCCACAGGTAGCAGAGACCAGGGTGCACCAAGAAAACCTACCCCCACCATTACTGCACCTCCACCAGCCTGACAGGAAGGGGTCATCCATCCACAGGTAGCAGAGACCAGGGTGCACCAAGAAAACCTACCCCCACCATTACTGCACCTCCACCAGCCTGACAGGAAGGGGTCATCCATCCACAGGTAGCAGAGACCAGGGTGCACCAAGAAAACCTACCCCCACCATTACTGCACCTCCACCAGCCTGACAGGAAGGGTCATCCATCCACAGGTAGCAGAGACCAGGGTGCACCAAGAAAACCTACCCCCACCATTACTGCACCTCCACCAGCCTGACAGGAAGGGGTCATCCATCCACAGGTAGCAGAGACCAGGGTGCACCAAGAAAACCTACCCCCACCATTACTGCACCTCCACCAGCCTGACAGGAAGGGGTCATCCATCCACAGGTAGCAGAGACCAGGGTGCACCAAGAAAACCTACCCCCACCATTACTGCACCTCCACCAGCCTGACAGGAAGGGTCATCCATCCACAGGTAGCAGAGACCAGGGTGCACCAAGAAAACCTACCCCCATTACTGCACCTCCACCAGCCTGACAGGAAGGGTCATCCATCCACAGGTAGCAGAGACCAGGGTGCACCAAGAAAACCTACCCCCACCATTACTGCACCTCCACCAGCCTGACAGGAAGGGGTCATCCATCCACAGGTAGCAGAGACCAGGGTGCACCAAGAAAACCTACCCCCACCATTACTGCACCTCGACCAGCCTGACAGGAAGGGTCATCCATCCACAGGTAGCAGAGACCAGGGTGCACCAAGAAAACCTACCCCCACCATTACTGCACCTCCACCAGCCTGACAGCAAGGGTCATCCATCCAAAGGTAGCAGAGACCAGGGTGCACCAAGAAAACCTACCCCCACCATTACTGCACCTCCACCAGCCTGACAGGAAGGGTCATCCATCCACAGGTAGCAGAGACCAGGGTGCACCAAGAAAACCTACCCCCACCATTACTGCACCTCCACCAGCCTGACAGGAAGGGGTCATCCATCCACAGGTAGCAGAGACCAGGGTGCACCAAGAAAACCTACCCCCACCATTACTGCACCTCCACCAGCCTGACAGGAAGGGGTCATCCATCCACAGGTAGCAGAGACCAGGGTGCACCAAGAAAACCTACCCCCACCATTACTGCACCTCCACCAGCCTGACAGGAAGGGTCATCCATCCACAGGTAGCAGAGACCAGGGTGCACCAAGAAAACCTACCCCCACCATTACTGCACCTCCACCAGCCTGACAGGAAGGGTCATCCATCCACAGGTAGCAGAGACCAGGGTGCACCAAGAAAACCTACCCCCACCATTACTGCACCTCCACCAGCCTGACAGGAAGGGGTCAATTATCCACAGGTAGCAGAGACCAGGGTGCACCAAGAAAACCTACCCCCACCATTACTGCACCTCCACCAGCCTGACAGGAAGGGTCATCCATCCACAGGTAGCAGAGACCAGGGTGCACCAAGGAAACCTACCCCCACCATTACTGCACCTCCACCAGCCTGACAGGAAGGGGTCATCCATCCACAGGTAGCAGAGACCAGGGTGCACCAAGGAAACCTACCCCCACCATTACTGCACCTCCACCAGCCTGACAGGAAGGGGTCATCCATCCACAGGTAGCAGAGACCAGGGTGCACCAAGAAAACCTACCCCCACCATTACTACACCTCCACCAGCCTGACAGGAAGGGTCATCCATCCACAGGTAGCAGAGACCAGGGTGCACCAAGAAAACCTACCCCCACCATTACTGCACCTCCACCAGCCTGACAAGAAGGGTCATCCATCCACAGGTAGCAGAGACCAGGGTGCACCAAGAAAACCTACCCCCACCATTACTGCACCTCCACCAGCCTGACAGGAAGGGTCATCCATCCACAGGTAGCAGAGACCAGGGTGCACCAAGAAAACCTACCCCCACCATTACTGCACCTCCACCAGCCTGACAGGAAGGGTCATCCATCCACAGGTAGCAGAGACCAGGGGGCACCAAGAAAACCTACCCCCACCATTACTGCACCTCCACCAGCCTGACAGGAAGGGTCATCCATCCACAGGTAGCAGAGACCAGGGTGCACCAAGAAAACCTACCCCCACCATTACTGCACCTCCACCAGCCTGACAGGAAGGGTCATCCATCCACAGGTAGCAGAGACCAGGGTGCACCAAGGAAACCTACCCCCACCATTACTGCACCTCCACCAGCCTGACAGGAAGGGGTCATCCATCCACAGGTAGCAGAGACCAGGGTGCACCAAGGAAACCTACCCCCACCATTACTGCACCTCCACCAGCCTGACAGGAAGGGGTCATCCATCCACAGGTAGCAGAGACCAGGGTGCACCAAGAAAACCTACCCCCACCATTACTACACCTCCACCAGCCTGACAGGAAGGGTCATCCATCCACAGGTAGCAGAGACCAGGGTGCACCAAGAAAACCTACCCCCACCATTACTACACCTCCACCAGCCTGACAGGAAGGGTCATCCATCCACAGGTAGCAGAGACCAGGGTGCACCAAGAAAACCTACCCCCACCATTACTGCACCTCCACCAGCCTGACAGGAAGGGTCATCCATCCACAGGTAGCAGAGACCAGGGTGCACCAAGGAAACCTACCCCCACCATTACTGCACCTCCACCAGCCTGACAGGAAGGGGTCATCCATCCACAGGTAGCAGAGACCAGGGTGCACCAAGAAAACCTACCCCCACCATTACTGCACCTCCACCAGCCTGACGGGAAGGGGTCATCCATCCACAGGTAGCAGAGACCAGGGTGCACCAAGAAAACCTACCCCCACCATTACTGCACCTCCACCAGCCTGACAGGAAGGGTCATCCATCCACAGGTAGCAGAGACCAGTGTGCACCAAGAAAACCTACCCCCACCATTACTGCACCTCCACCAGCCTGACAGGAAGGGTCATCCATCCACAGGTAGCAGAGACCAGGGTGCACCAAGAAAACCTACCCCCACCATTACTGCACCTCCACCAGCCTGACAGGAAGGGGTCATCCATCCACAGGTAGCAGAGACCAGGGTGCACCAAGAAAACCTACCCCCACCATTACTGCACCTCCACCAGCCTGACAGGAAGGGGTCATCCATCCACAGGTAGCAGAGACCAGGGTGCACCAAGAAAACCTACCCCCACCATTACTGCACCTCCACCAGCCTGACAGGAAGGGGTCATCCATCCACAGGTAGCAGAGACCAGGGTGCACCAAGAAAACCTACCCCCACCATTACTGCACCTCCACCAGCCTGACAGGAAGGGTCATCCATCCACAGGTAGCAGAGACCAGGGTGCACCAAGAAAACCTACCCCCACCATTACTGCACCTCCACCAGCCTGACAGGAAGGGGTCATCCATCCACAGGTAGCAGAGACCAGGGTGCACCAAGAAAACCTACCCCCACCATTACTGCACCTCCACCAGCCTGACAGGAAGGGGTCATCCATCCACAGGTAGCAGAGACCAGGGTGCACCAAGAAAACCTACCCCCACCATTACTGCACCTCCACCAGCCTGACAGGAAGGGGTCATCCACCCACAGGTAGCAGAGACCAGGGTGCACCAAGAAAACCTACCCCCACCATACTACACCTCCACCAGCCTGACAGGAAGGGTCATCCATCCACAGGTAGCAGAGACCAGGGTGCACCAAGAAAACCTACCCCCACCATTACTGCACCTCCACCAGCCTGACAGGAAGGGGTCATCCATCCACAGGTAGCAGAGACCAGGGTGCACCAAGAAAACCTACCCCCACCATTACTGCACCTCCACCAGCCTGACAGGAAGGGGTCATCCATCCACAGGTAGCAGAGACCAGGGTGCACCAAGAAAACCTACCCCCACCATTACTGCACCTCCACCAGCCTGACAGGAAGGGGTCATCCATCCACAGGTAGCAGAGACCAGGGTGCACCAAGAAAACCTACCCCCACCATTACTGCACCTCCACCAGCCTGACAGGAAGGGGTCATCCATCCACAGGTAGCAGAGACCAGGGTGCACCAAGAAAACCTACCCCCACCATTACTACACCTCCACCAGCCTGACAGGAAGGGGTCATCCATCCACAGGTAGCAGAGACCAGGGTGCACCAAGAAAACCTACCCCCACCATTACTGCACCTCCACCAGCCTGACAGGAAGGGGTCATCCATCCACAGGTAGCAGAGACCAGGGTGCACCAAGAAAACCTACCCCCACCATTACTGCACCTCCACCAGCCTGACAGGAAGGGGTCATCCATCCACAGGTAGCAGAGACCAGGGTGCACCAAGAAAACCTACCCCCACCATTACTACACCTCCACCAGCCTGACAGGAAGGGGTCATCCATCCACAGGTAGCAGAGACCAGGGTGCACCAAGAAAACCTACCCCCATTACTGCACCTCCACCAGCCTGACAGGAAGGGTCATCCATCCACAGGTAGCAGAGACCAGGGTGCACCAAGAAAACCTACCCCCACCATTACTACACCTCCACCAGCCTGACAGGAAGGGTCATCCATCCACAGGTAGCAGAGACCAGGGTGCACCAAGAAAACCTACCCCCACCATTACTACACCTCCACCAGCCTGACAGGAAGGGGTCATCCATCCACAGGTAGCAGAGACCAGGGTGCACCAAGAAAACCTACCCCCACCATTACTGCACCTCCACCAGCCTGACAGGAAGGGGTCATCCATCCACAGGTAGCAGAGACCAGGGTGCACCAAGAAAACCTACCCCCACCATTACTACACCTCCACCAGCCTGACAGGAAGGGGTCATCCATCCACAGGTAGCAGAGACCAGGGTGCACCAAGAAAACCTACCCCCACCATTACTGCACCTCCACCAGCCTGACAGGAAGGGTCATCCATCCACAGGTAGCAGAGACCAGGGTGCACCAAGAAAACCTACCCCCACCATTACTGCACCTCCACCAGCCTGACAGGAAGGGTCATCCATCCACAGGTAGCAGAGACCAGGGTGCACCAAGAAAACCTACCCCCACCATTATTGCACCTCCACCAGCCTGACAGGAAGGGTCATCCATCCACAGGTAGCAGAGACCAGGGTGCACCAAGAAAACCTACCCCCACCATTACTGCACCTCCACCAGCCTGACAGGAAGGGTCATCCATCCACAGGTAGCAGAGACCAGGGTGCACCAAGAAAACCTACCCCCACCATTACTGCACCTCCACCAGCCTGACAGGAAGGGGTCATCCATCCACAGGTAGCAGAGACCAGGGTGCACCAAGAAAACCTACCCCCACCATTACTGCACCTCCACCAGCCTGACAGGAAGGGGTCATCCATCCACAGGTAGCAGAGACCAGGGTGCACCAAGAAAACCTACCCCCACCATTACTGCACCTCCACCAGCCTGACAGGAAGGGGTCATCCATCCACAGGTAGCAGAGACCAGGGTGCACCAAGAAAACCTACCCCCACCATTACTGCACCTCCACCAGCCTGACAGGAAGGGGTCATCCATCCACAGGTAGCAGAGACCAGGGTGCACCAAGAAAACCTACCCCCACCATTACTACACCTCCACCAGCCTGACAGGAAGGGGTCATCCATCCACAGGTAGCAGAGACCAGGGTGCACCAAGAAAACCTACCCCCACCATTACTGCACCTCCACCAGCCTGACAGGAAGGGTCATCCATCCACAGGTAGCAGAGACCAGGGTGCACCAAGAAAACCTACCCCCACCATTACTGCACCTCCACCAGCCTGACAGGAAGGGTCATCCATCCACAGGTAGCAGAGACCAGGGTGCACCAAGAAAACCTACCCCCACCATTACTGCACCTCCACCAGCCTGGTAGGCACGGCACTGTATAAGGAACGTGCCTCTGACTGCAGAGCCCCTAAGGGACAGCTAGAGGGGAAATCTGTGCAGTGCCAAATTCCCCCCCTCCCACTACCTCCCCAGGTGAGGTCATGATTGGGACGCCCAGCGGACCAACCGGGGAGAAGAGGTGAGTCAGGCCACACCCTCAGGGGTTAAATTCTAGTGACGGGGCCAGGTTCTCCCTCTTTCTCCCCGGCTGACCCTTGCACGGGGAGACACGCCATACGTACCTCCCCGGTCCACCAGCCAGCATCGAACCATCAAAACAATAGAAGCCGGAGCACCTCCCTCTCCAGGGGACGCTCGGCACCAGTCACAATGCAGCAGAATACATCCCCATCCTCGAGCACACGACAGAGGTCATCCGTCACGTGCTCCATCCTGGGCTGACGCACGGGGAGACACGCCATACGTACCTCCCCGGTCCACCAGCCAGCACCGAACCATCGAAGCGATAGAAGCCGGAGCACCTCCCTCTCCAGGGGACGCTCGGCACCAGACACAATGCAGCAGAAGACATCCCCGTGCCACGGCGCTGGCCGCTGGCACGCCATCTTCATCCTCCTGGGCGGGCGGCCAGCACCACGACAGCGCCACGGCAGGAGCCAGAGTACCTCCGTCCGGAGACACTCGGCCCGCATCTGACAGCGGTGAGTTCTTTGATATCGGTGAGCACTCTACAACACAAAATGTGGGAGAAAGCGAGCTGGCAGCCGCTATTAAGACCCTAGTTCAGCAGTTGACACGCCCAGGCGTACCAACTGACACTAGCACCACCCAAGCAGCTAGTCTGCACAAGGATGCATTTTTCTGTGGTGTTAGCCCACTAGGAGCGCATGTTGAGTTAGAGACAAAGCAAAAAATTTGGGATAATGCTGGCGTAAATATATGGTCACTGTTATCGGCCGACCAACAGTCCGTGGACAAGGAAAGGAGAATAGGCGAGCGGTTAAAGCGGCGGAACTGCTATATTTCAGTTCTAAAAACAGCTTTTATATCCCTTTTAAAACCAAACCCTTGCCAAAATACTGCAAATAATTTAAAATCACCCAGAACGTTGTTCCGAATTATTTATTTACCAAGATCTAATATATAATTCATACCGCGCGTTTACAAGATAAGAGCAAACCAAAAATAGCGCAAACGATGAATAACTTGCTTCAGGCTTTCGCGTTTCTCGGCTGTATCATGGGCCTGAACGCTGTTCCGAACTATTTATCTATCAGGCCCTAATCTATAATTCATATAAGTGTCACGGCGGGTCTGCATGGAAACGGTACGACGAGGAGTTCCGCAGGCGGCTGGCCTTGCAACCAGACTCGGGCTGGGGAGTGAAAGCGACGGATGTATGGCTACGATTCATGCTGTCCCAAAAAACAGCCCCTCTTTTCATCAGCGACCACTTATCACTCAGCAACAGCAGGCCAGAATACAGGGGTCGGACGCGGACATGGCGCCGGCTTACTTTTTAACGACGGATACTGCCGCTTCCAAGGGTCCTGTAAATATAGACACGAATGCTCCTCCTGCGGAGGTGGACACCCTGCATCCAGGTGTACCCGCCAAGCAAATAGAGCGCCTGCGACGTTTAACCCCGGTGAACTTAACCGCAATGGCCCATGGCTAAACCGTTATCCCAATAAGAAGCGGCGCAGCAACCATATTTCTGCTTTAAATACGGCCTCTATATCCCCTTCGAGCACAGTCCCAAGTTAAAATCAGCACGCGAATTCCCAAGATTTTCAAAAAGGAGTAGAACTAGGCTCGATGGCGGGCCCATTAAAATCATTGTGTGCTCCATCGCTGACTGACAGCCTGTGTGAAGCTTCACCCAGGGCTACCAGCCAGTCCAACCAACGGGAGCCGGTTTTCATCCTTCAACCGAAGGGTTTACAAATGAGCTACACAGGAGTCGGAGTTCCTCCGTTCGCGGATGACACTCCTCCTGCGACACGCAATCGGTGTGCATGGTATGATTACTAAGGAATTAATGCCGAAAAAGGTGGTTACTTGAATCGATGCCAAAAAAGGCGGTTAATACAGCTATGACGAATCAATGATAAAGCAATGCCGAACGGGCTTTTATGGCAAATGAGAATAAACTACACTGGAGCAGGAGTTCCTCCATCAATGGGAGTCACTCTGCCAGAAGCAGATAGCGGTGAGTGTTTTCATTTTGGCGAACTCAATGGTCCGGCGGACGGTGGAACAAGCGTCCCTGAAGTGGACTTTACGAATGGGTGAAATATGGTTTCATAATGCGGGCAATGAATACAGGTCCCCGGGAATATGCTCAGAGGACAGTAAATGAGATTATTTACGGGCTTGACATCATACATGCATTATGGCGCGGGGGACGCCAAACAAAGATTTAGGCCTAAGGGTCGGTGGAAATATTGCAGATGGTTTTGCGGGAATCTACAAGGACCAGTGGTGAAAAGGCCAATGGCCTGAACTATGGACCACGGCCGCATGGGGCCGTGACCCAGCACTGGTAGAGATCTTGGCATCGAGCTATGGGGGCTCAATTGGAAAATACGAACATCCGATTTCTAACCAAACAGCTGAGAACAGCAATAGCTCTAAACAGTATGCCCTCTTCCATACCTCCCAACTTTTGAAGATGGGAAAGAGGGACAAAGTTTGCGGCGCGCTTTGCGCGCCGCGCCAAATTTTAGGCCACGCCTCTGACCACACCCATTCATAATTAGTCACACCCATATCCACATCCCAACCACACCCATTTAGCACTGCCGATCACACTGTTTCATATACAATAATTATAAACAAAAAAATATGGCCACACAGTGCCCCATACTGTATAATGACCGCACATGATGCTCCATACTGTATGACCGCACATGATGCTCCATACTGTATAATGAACACACATGATGCTCCATACTGTATAGTGACCGCACATGATGCTCCATACTGTATAATGACCCCACATGATGCTCCATACTGTATAATGGCCGCACATGATGCTCCATACTGTATAATGACCGCACATGATGCTCCATACTGTATAATGACCGCACATGATGCTCCAGACTGTATAATGACCGCACATGATGCTCCAGACTGTATAATGACCGCACATGATGCTCCAGACTGTATAATGACCGCACATGATGCTCCAGACTGTATAATGACCGCACATGATGCTCCAGACTGTATAATGACCGCACATGATGCTCCATACTGTATAATGGCCGCACATGATGCTCCATACTGTATAATGGCCACACATGATGCTCCATACTGTATAATGGCCGCACATGATGCTCCATACTGTATAATGGCCACACATGATGCTCCATACTGTATAATGACCGCACATGATGCTCCATACTGTATAATGACCGCACATGATGCTCCATACTGTATAATGACCGCACATGATGCTCCATATTGTATAATGACCGCACATGATGCTCCATACTGTATAATGACCGCACATGATGCTCCATACTGTATAATGGCCACACATGATGCTCCATACTGTATAATGACCGCACATGATGCTCCATACTGTATAATGACCGCACATGATGCTCCATATTGTATAATGACCACACATGATGCTCCATACTGTATAATGACATACAGGCACGCAGCTCACACACAGGCACGCAGCTCACACGCACGCAGCTCACAAACACATGCAGCTTTGACACAAATGCATCACACACGCAGCCATCACACACACACGCAGCCATCACACACACACACACGCAGCCATCACACACACACACGCAGCCATCACACACACACACGCAGCCATCACACACACACACACACGCAGCCATCACACACACATGCAGCCATCACACACACACGCAGACATCACACACACACGCAGCCATCACACACACACACACACGCAGCCATCACACACACACACACACACACGCAGCCATCACACACACGCAGCCATCACACACACACAGCCATCACACACACACAGCCATCACACACACACAGCCATCACACACACACAGCCATCACACACACGCAGCCATCACACACACACACACAGCCATCACACACACACACACAGCCATCACACACACGCAGCCATCACACACACGCAGCCATCACACACACACAGCCATCACACACACACGCAGCCATCACACACACAGCCATCACACACACACACGCAGCCATCACACACACACACACACACGCGCAGCCATCACACATGCAGCCATCACACACACACAGCCATCACACACACACGCAGCCATCACACACACACACACACAGCCATCACACACACACAGCCATCACACACACACACCCAGCCATCACACACACACACGCAGCCATCACACACACACACACGCAGCCATCACACACACACGCAGCCATCACACACACACGCAGCCATCACACACACACGCAGCCATCACACACACACACGCAGCCATCACACACACGCAGCCATCACACACACACAGCCATCACACACACACAGGCAGCCATCACACACACACACACGCAGCCATCACACACACACACACGCAGCCATCACACACACACGCAGCCATCACACACACACACGCAGCCATCACACACACACACGCAGCCATCACACACACACACGCAGCCATCACACACACACACACGCAGCCATCACACACACGCAGCCATCACACACACACACGCAGCCATCACACACACACACGCAGCCATCACACACACACACGCAGCCATCACACACATCACACACACACAATCTCCTCTGTGATGCAGGGGCGGCTGATGTCCATGTGCAGCTCTCTGCTGAAGTCTTCAGTCTCCTGCTCACAGCTCTGCACTATCCCGGCACCTCCCCCGTCTCTCCTTCTCTGCCGGGATAGCAGCTAAGAGCAGAAGCCGGAGCTCCGTGCACACACAGCCAGAGGTAGTGAATCGCTGACCTTTCTTCTTGATTGCTGCAGGCTCTCTCCTTCAGCGTGGCAGCGCCGCACAGGGGGCGGGAGGGGGGGGGGTGTTGCGCGGGCGGTCAGGAGGCAGCTTTTATAAAAAAAAAAAAAAAAACAGGCTCTCTCTACGTCCCGGAAGTGGGCGGGGCTTCACCGGCGGCCGCAAATTCGGGATTTTAAATGCCCGAAGCGGGACAGCGGGACCCCGGTGCCAAAGCGGGACTGTCCCGCTGAAATCGGGACGGTTGGGAGGTATGCCTCTTCTTCTCAGCCAGCACTCGCGCTGTTGCGCTCAAACACAACATCTGGTGCCGTTACAGCATCTGTAGATGATAAAATTGTTAACTCTTTGTTATCTTCCGATTGGCAGGCATTCAAACTCTTCCTCCCCAAGGCGCAAACATCGGGCCTACAATGTCCTCCTTCCCTCTTGGACATGGTGCCCAATCACTGATGCCCGTGATCCGTGCTTCAGTGACACCGGCTACTTGGCTGGTTTACGGTAAGGCGTGGGAGGAGTGGTGCTCACTAACTCAAGGAACGCCAGTCGACAGGTGCGACGGGGCGAGATGCGACGTCTTTGTAGAACTCTTAGAACGGCGCAGGCGTAGAGGTGCGTCAGGGACATTAGCGTACCGTCATTTATCGGGAATAGCCTTCTTCTCTCAGCTGCTGGGGTGGATGGACATAACCAAATATTTTCTCATCAAACAAGCCGTTAAAGGCTGGAAAGGGCTCCAACCTAGTCAGGAATGCCGTCGCCCAGTTTCCTTAAAGCTACTGCACGACGTAGTTGCAATATCTTCATCAGTGTGCAAGTCACAATACGAGGTAACGCTGATATCTGCAGCGTTCGCAATCGCCTTCTTCGGGGCGCTTCGCATCAGTGAATTAGTGCCGCAGTCAAAAAAAAAAAAAAAAAAAAAAAAAAAAAAAACAGTAGGCGGTTTAATCAACGAAGACCTCGTCATATGCAGCGAAGCTCTGCACATTGGAGTATGTAGATCCAAACGCGACCCCACCGGGAGGGGGACATGGATTGGTCAAGGCGTCAGACGGCCCCTATATGCCCGCTAAAAATAGTTAAACACTATACGATGGTAATACATCCGGGTAGATTTTTTCTTTCAAACACCGACGGGTCCCCTCTTACAAAATATCAATTTCAAGCGATTTTTACACAGTGCCTAGAGGCGGTCGGCGTGGCTCAAAAAAAAAAAAAAAAATATGGGACACATTCCTTCCGAATAGGGGCGGCTACCGAAACAGCTAGAGCGGGGGTATCGGAAGTTGAGGTGCAGAGAATGGGCCGCTGGAAATCCGCATGCTTCGCAAGATACATAAGACCAGACCTGCTTTAACACTTTTTTGTCTCTTACAGGCAGCTGTAGGTCCACAGTCCGGGTAGTGGGGCATTCTTTTGTCTACCGGGCGCGCAAAAGGGCCAAACTGAGGCCGGGCGGAATCAAGTTTGGCTTCCCGAATCTGGAAGTCAACTAGAGAGGCATCAGAGGGCTCCGGTGGCGGCAGATCTTCCCGGAGATGGTCGACATCACTAAGAGGGCCAAGGGGCCGGTGGTTCTGGTCCTACATGCCGGATGCAATGATTTTGGGAAGCGGAAAGGGGCCGAGCTGTACACAGTAATGTCAACAGACATCGATCGCTTTGTCGGTTTATTACCAGATATGGCGGTGGTGTGGTCCGAGATAATACCTCGAGCGGTCTGGCACGGAGCTAAGGACGTAAAAGCCATTGAAAACGCAAGAAAAAGGATTAACACAAAGATGTCTGTGAGAAAAGTACGACATTGTGGTTCGACACCAAGAGTGAGAAGGGAACAATTTTGCTTTGCTAAGACTGGATGGCATCCACCTCACGGACATCGGGCTCAACATAAGTTTGGAGGGTTTGCGGGATGGTGTTGAACAGGCTCTAAGGATGTTGGGTGGGGGTCGGAGTCTTGTGTAGGTCATACACATGATCCTCCGTGGCGGTAAGTAGAGGGGGGCAAAGGTTCGTGACCTCTCATCGGCTTGCTGGCCCAGCGGTCATCGGCTGGGGCCTTCAGCAATGAGTGCGTCGCGATGTGTAATTGCCTTTCTCTACTTTGCAAATAATAAAACTGTGACCGACCTGTTCAACCCATCCAGGATTGTCGGTGTCTTTTATTACGGAATGGTGGGACGGGGGGAAGGCACTGGTTACGACACACGGGTCTCTGCAGTCTGGTAGGCACGGCACTGTATAAGGAACGTGCCTCTGACTGCAGAGCCCCTAAGGGACAGCTAGAGGGGAAATCTGTGCAGTGCCAAATTCCCCCCCTCCCACTACCTCCCCAGGTGAGGTCATGATTGGGACGCCCAGCGGACCAACCGGGGAGAAGAGGTGAGTCAGGCCACACCCTCAGGGGTTAAATTCTAGTGACGGGGCCAGGTTCTCCCTCTTTCTCCCCGGCTGACCCTTGGAAGCTGTTGTCCCACCCTCCCTCCCTTATAAACTGGTAAATGTACTGTGCAATTACTGTTAAAATGTTTTGAATTTTAAATTTAAAAAAAAAAAAAAAAATCGATTTTTTCTTTATATATGTCACAGCGGTAAGTAGAGGGGGGCAAAGGTTCGTGACCTCTCATCGGCTTGCTGGCCCAGCGGTCATCGGCTGGGGCCTTCAGCAATGAGTGCGTCGCGATGTGTAATTGCCTTTCTCTACTTTGCAAATAATAAAACTGTGACCGACCTGTTCAACCCATCCAGGATTGTCGGTGTCTTTTATTACGGAATGGTGGGACGGGGGGAAGGCACTGGTTACGACACACGGGTCTCTGCAGTCTGACAGGAAGGGTCATCCATCCACAGGTAGCAGAGACCAGGGTGCACCAAGAAAACCTACCCACACCATTACTGCACCTCCACCAGCCTGACAGGAAGGGGTCATCCATCCACAGGTAGCAGAGACCAGGGTGCACCAAGAAAACCTACCCCCACCATTACTGCACCTCCACCAGCCTGACAGGAAGGGGTCATCCATCCACAGGTAGCAGAGACCAGGGTGCACCAAGAAAACCTACCCCCACCATTACTGCACCTCCACCAGCCTGACAGGAAGGGTCATCCATCCACAGGTAGCAGAGACCAGGGTGCACCAAGAAAACCTACCCCCACCATTACTGCACCTCCACCAGCCTGACAGGAAGGGGTCATCCATCCACAGGTAGCAGAGACCAGGGTGCACCAAGAAAACCTACCCCCACCATTACTGCACCTCCACCAGCCTGACAGGAAGGGGTCATCCATCCACAGGTAGCAGAGACCAGGGTGCACCAAGAAAACCTACCCCCACCATTACTGCACCTCCACCAGCCTGACAGGAAGGGGTCATCCATCCACAGGTAGCAGAGACCAGGGTGCACCAAGAAAACCTACCCCCACCATTACTGCACCTCCACCAGCCTGACAGGAAGGGTCATCCATCCACAGGTAGCAGAGACCAGGGTGCACCAAGAAAACCTACCCCCACCATTACTGCACCTCCACCAGCCTGACAGGAAGGGGTCATCCATCCACAGGTAGCAGAGACCAGGGTGCACCAAGAAAACCTACCCCCACCATTACTGCACCTCCACCAGCCTGACAGGAAGGGGTCATCCATCCACAGGTAGCAGAGACCAGGGTGCACCAAGAAAACCTACCCCCACCATTACTGCACCTCCACCAGCCTGACAGGAAGGGTCATCCATCCACAGGTAGCAGAGACCAGGGTGCACCAAGAAAACCTACCCCCACCATTACTGCACCTCCACCAGCCTGACAGGAAGGGGTCATCCATCCACAGGTAGCAGAGACCAGGGTGCACCAAGAAAACCTACCCCCACCATTACTGCACCTCCACCAGCCTGACAGGAAGGGGTCATCCATCCACAGGTAGCAGAGACCAGGGTGCACCAAGAAAACCTACCCCCACCATTACTGCACCTCCACCAGCCTGACAGGAAGGGTCATCCATCCACAGGTAGCAGAGACCAGGGTGCACCAAGAAAACCTACCCCCATTACTGCACCTCCACCAGCCTGACAGGAAGGGTCATCCATCCACAGGTAGCAGAGACCAGGGTGCACCAAGAAAACCTACCCCCACCATTACTGCACCTCCACCAGCCTGACAGGAAGGGGTCATCCATCCACAGGTAGCAGAGACCAGGGTGCACCAAGAAAACCTACCCCCACCATTACTGCACCTCCACCAGCCTGACAGGAAGGGGTCATCCATCCACAGGTAGCAGAGACCAGGGTGCACCAAGAAAACCTACCCCCACCATTACTGCACCTCCACCAGCCTGACAGGAAGGGTCATCCATCCACAGGTAGCAGAGACCAGGGTGCACCAAGAAAACCTACCCCCACCATTACTGCACCTCCACCAGCCTGACAGGAAGGGGTCATCCATCCACAGGTAGCAGAGACCAGGGTGCACCAAGAAAACCTACCCCCACCATTACTGCACCTCCACCAGCCTGACAGGAAGGGGTCATCCATCCACAGGTAGCAGAGACCAGGGTGCACCAAGAAAACCTACCCCCACCATTACTGCACCTCCACCAGCCTGACAGGAAGGGGTCATCCATCCACAGGTAGCAGAGACCAGGGTGCACCAAGAAAACCTACCCCCACCATTACTGCACCTCCACCAGCCTGACAGGAAGGGGTCATCCATCCACAGGTAGCAGAGACCAGGGTGCACCAAGAAAACCTACCCCCACCATTACTGCACCTCCACCAGCCTGACAGGAAGGGGTCATCCCTCCACAGGTAGCAGAGACCAGGGTGCACCAAGAAAACCTACCCCCACCATTACTGCACCTCCACCAGCCTGACAGGAAGGGGTCATCCATCCACAGGTAGCAGAGACCAGGGTGCACCAAGAAAACCTACCCCCACCATTACTGCACCTCCACCAGCCTGACAGGAAGGGGTCATCCATCCACAGGTAGCAGAGACCAGGGTGCACCAAGAAAACCTACCCCCACCATTACTGCACCTCCACCAGCCTGACAGGAAGGGGTCATCCATCCACAGGTAGCAGAGACCAGGGTGCACCAAGAAAACCTACCCCCACCATTACTGCACCTCCACCAGCCTGACAGGAAGGGGTCATCCATCCACAGGTAGCAGAGACCAGGGTGCACCAAGAAAACCTACCCCCACCATTACTGCACCTCCACCAGCCTGACAGGAAGGGGTCATCCATCCACAGGTAGCAGAGACCAGGGTGCACCAAGAAAACCTACCCCCACCATTACTGCACCTCCACCAGCCTGACAGGAAGGGTCATCCATCCACAGGTAGCAGAGACCAGGGTGCACCAAGAAAACCTACCCCCACCATTACTGCACCTCCACCAGCCTGACAGGAAGGGGTCATCCATCCACAGGTAGCAGAGACCAGGGTGCACCAAGAAAACCTACCCCCACCATTACTGCACCTCCACCAGCCTGACAGGAAGGGGTCATCCATCCACAGGTAGCAGAGACCAGGGTGCACCAAGAAAACCTACCCCCACCATTACTGCACCTCCACCAGCCTGACAGGAAGGGTCATCCATCCACAGGTAGCAGAGACCAGGGTGCACCAAGAAAACCTACCCCCACCATTACTGCACCTCCACCAGCCTGACAGGAAGGGGTCATCCATCCACAGGTAGCAGAGACCAGGGTGCACCAAGAAAACCTACCCTGTTGTGAAATTGGATTTTGGGCTCCCCCGGTGGCCACTGGTGGAATTGAACTGGTGTGCATCATCCCCTCTGTTCACCTGTTTCCATCAGGATGTGGGAGTCGCTATTTAGCCTTGCTCCTCTGTCACTTCCATGCCGGTCAACATTGTAATCAGAAGCCTTTCTGTGCATGTTCCTGCTGCTAGACAACTCCCAGCTAAGTTGGACTTTAGTCCTCGTTTGTTTTTGCATTTTGTTCCAGTTCACTGCTGTAGTTTCGTTTCTGTGTCTGGAAAGCTCTTGTGATCTGAAATTGCCACTCTGATGTTATGAGTTAATACTAGAGTCTTAAAGTAATTTCAGGATGGTATTTTGATAGGGTTTTCAGCTGACCATGAAAGTGCCCTTTCTGTCTTCCTGCTATCTAGTAAGCGGACCTCAATTTTGCTAAACCTATTTTCATACTACGTTTGTCATTTCATCTAAAATCACCGCCAATATATGTGGGGGCATCTGTCTGCCTATCGGGGAAACTTCTCTAGAGGTGAGCCAGGACTATATTTTCCTCTGCCAGGATTAGTTAGTCCTCCGGCCGGCGCTGGGCGTCTAGGGATAAAAAACGTAGGCAACGCTACCCGGCTACTGTTAGTTGTGCGGCAGGTTTAGTTCATGGTCAGTTTAGTTTCCATCCTTCCAAGAGCTAGTACTTATGTTTGCTGGGCTATGTTCTCTTGCCATTGAGAACCATAACAGTTTGACCGGCCAAAAAAGGGTTAAATTAATTGACAGAGAAAGGAGAGAAAGGAGAAGTCTGCTGAAGATTTTTTATTTTTTTTTCCCCTTCCCTTCCGTTCTGAGTGTGCTTGTAATTGAATCTCTTGCAAGTCTGCCTATATTGCAGCCTTTCTCTCTCTCTCTCTCCTTCTAATCCTGGAATGGCTCTGTGTTCACCTGTTTAAAATGGATATTCAGAGTTTAGCTGCAGGTTTGAATAATCTCACCACGAAAGTTCAAAATTTACAAGATTTTGTTGTTCATGTTCCTATATCTGAACCTAGAATTCCTTTGCCTGAATTTTTCTCGGGGAATAGATCTTGCTTTCAAAATTTCAAAAATAATTGCAAGTTGTTTTTGTCCCTGAAATCTCGCTCTGCTGGAGATCCTGCTCAGCAGGTCAGGATTGTGATTTCCTTGCTCCGGGGCGACCCTCAGGATTGGGCTTTTGCATTGGCTCCAGGGGATCCTGCGTTGCTCAATGTGGATGCGTTTTTTCTGGCCTTGGGGTTGCTTTATGAGGAACCTCAGTTAGAGCTTCAGGCGGAAAAGGCCTTGATGTCCCTATCTCAGGGGCAAGACGAAGCTGAAATATACTGCCAGAAATTCCGTAAATGGGCTGTGCTTACTCAGTGGAATGAGTGCGCCCTGGCGGCGAATTTCAGAGAGGGTCTCTCTGATGCCATTAAGGATGTTATGGTGGGGTTCCCTGTGCCTGCGGGTCTGAATGAGTCCATGACAATGGCTATCCAGATCGATAGGCGTCTGCGGGAGCGCAAACCTGTGCACCATTTGGCGGTGTCTACTGAGAAGACGCCAGAGAATATGCAATGTGATAGAATTCTGTCCAGAAGTGAACGGCAGAATTTAAGACGAAAAAATGGGTTGTGCTTCTATTGCGGTGATTCAACTCATGTTATATCAGCATGCTCTAAGCGTACTAAGAAGCTTGATAAGTCTGTTTCAATTGGCACTTTACAGTCTAAGTTTATTCTATCTGTGACCCTGATTTGTTCTTTATCATCTATTACCGCGGTTGCCTATGTCGACTCTGGCGCCGCTTTGAGTCTTATGGATTGGTCCTTTGCCAAACGCTGTGGGTATGATTTGGAGCCTCTTGAAACTCCTATACCCCTGAAGGGGATTGACTCCACCCCATTGGCTAGTAATAAACCACAATACTGGACACAAGTAACTATGCGGATTAATCCGGATCATCAGGAGATTATTCGCTTTCTTGTGCTGTATAACCTACATGATGTGTTGGTGCTTGGATTGCCATGGCTGCAATCTCATAACCCAGTCCTTGACTGGAAAGCTATGTCTGTGTTAAGCTGGGGATGTAAGGGGAAGCATGGGGACGTACCTGTGGTTTCCATTTCATCATCTATTCCCTCTGAGATTCCTGAATTCTTGTCTGACTATCGTGACGTTTTTGAAGAACCTAAGCTTGGTTCACTACCTCCGCACCGGGAGTGCGATTGTGCCATAGACTTGATCCCGGGTAGTAAATACCCTAAGGGTCGTTTATTTAATCTGTCTGTGCCTGAACACGCGGCTATGCGAGAATATATATAGAGGAGTCCTTGGAAAAGGGACATATTCGTCCTTCGTCATCTCCCTTAGGAGCCGGTTTTTTCTTTGTGGCTAAGAAAGATGGCTCTTTGAGACCGTGTATTGATTATCGGCTTTTGAATAAAATCACGGTTAAATATCAATATCCGTTGCCACTGCTGACTGATTTGTTTGCTCGCATAAAGGGGGCCAAGTGGTTCTCTAAGATAGATCTCCGTGGGGCGTATAATTTGGTGCGAATTAAGCAGGGGGATGAGTGGAAGACCGCATTTAATACGCCCGAGGGCCACTTTGAGTATTTGGTGATGCCTTTTGGTCTTTCAAATGCCCCTTCAGTCTTTCAGTCCTTTATGCATGACATTTTCCGTGATTATTTGGGTAAATTTATGATTGTGTATCTGGATGATATTTTGATTTTTTCGGATGACTGGGACTCTCATGTCCAGCAGGTCAGGAGGGTTTTTCAGGTTTTGCGGTCTAATTCCTTGTGTGTGAAGGGTTCTAAGTGCGTTTTTGGGGTTCAAAAGATTTCCTTTTTGGGATATATTTTTTCCCCCTCTTCCATCGAGATGGATCCTGTCAAGGTTCAGGCTATTTGTGATTGGACGCAACCCTCTTCTCTTAAGAGTCTTCAGAAATTTTTGGGCTTTGCTAACTTTTATCGTCGATTTATTGCTGGTTTTTCTGATGTTGTTAAACCATTGACTGATTTGACTAAGAAGGGTGCTGATGTTGCTGATTGGTCCCCTGCTGCTGTGGAGGCCTTTCGGGAGCTTAAGCGCCGCTTTTCTTCCGCCCCTGTGTTGCGTCAGCCTGATGTTGCTCTTCCTTTTCAGGTTGAGGTCGACGCTTCTGAAATCGGAGCTGGGGCAGTTTTGTCGCAGAGAAGTTCCGATTGTTCCGTGATGAGACCTTGTGCCTTTTTCTCGCGTAAATTTTCGCCCGCCGAGCGGAATTATGATGTTGGGAATCGGGAGCTTTTGGCCATGAAGTGGGCTTTTGAGGAGTGGCGTCATTGGCTTGAGGGGGCTAGACATCAGGTGGTGGTATTGACTGACCACAAAAATCTAATTTATCTTGAGTCCGCCAGACGCCTGAATCCTAGACAGGCGCGCTGGTCGTTGTTTTTCTCTCGGTTTAATTTTGTGGTGTCCTACCTGCCGGGTTCTAAGAATGTTAAGGCGGATGCCCTTTCTAGGAGTTTTGAGCCTGACTCCCCTGGTAACTCTGAACCTACAGGTATCCTTAAGGATGGAGTGATATTGTCTGCCGTTTCTCCAGACCTGCGGCGGGCCTTGCAGGAGTTTCAGGCGGATAGACCTGATCGTTGCCCACCTGGTAGACTGTTTGTTCCTGATGATTGGACCAGTAAAGTCATTTCTGAGGTTCATTCTTCTGCGTTGACAGGTCATCCTGGAATCTTTGGTACCAGGGATTTGGTGGCAAGGTCCTTCTGGTGGCCTTCCCTGTCTCGAGATGTGCGAGGCTTTGTGCAGTCTTGTGACGTTTGTGCTCGGGCCAAGCCTTGTTGTTCTCGGGCTAGTGGATTGTTGTTGCCCTTGCCTATCCCGAAGAGGCCCTGGACGCACATCTCGATGGATTTTATTTCGGATCTTCCTGTTTCTCAGAAGATGTCTGTCATCTGGGTGGTGTGTGACCGTTTCTCTAAGATGGTCCATTTGGTTCCCCTGCCTAAGTTGCCTTCTTCTTCCGAGTTGGTTCCTCTGTTTTTTCAAAATGTGGTCCGTTTGCATGGTATTCCGGAGAATATCGTTTCTGACAGAGGAACCCAGTTCGTGTCTAGATTTTGGCGAGCATTCTGTGCTAGGATGGGCATAGATTTGTCTTTCTCGTCTGCTTTCCATCCTCAGACTAATGGCCAGACCGAGCGGACGAATCAGACCTTGGAGACATATTTGAGGTGTTTTGTGTCTGCAGATCAGGATGATTGGGTTGCTTTTTTGCCTTTAGCGGAGTTTGCCCTCAATAATCGGGCCAGCTCTGCCACCTTGGTGTCTCCTTTTTTCTGTAATTCGGGGTTTCATCCTCGATTTTCTTCTGGTCAGGTGGAATCTTCGGATTGTCCTGGAGTGGATGCTGTGGTGGAGAGGTTGCATCAGATTTGGGGGCAGGTAGTGGACAATTTGAAGTTGTCCCAGGAGAAGACTCAGATTTTTGCCAACCGCCGGCGTCGGGTTGGTCCTCGGCTTTGTGTTGGGGACTTGGTGTGGTTGTCTTCTCGTTTTGTCCCTATGAGGGTTTCTTCTCCTAAGTTTAAGCCTCGGTTCATCGGCCCGTACAAGATATTGGAGATTCTTAACCCTGTGTCCTTCCGTTTGGACCTCCCTGCATCTTTTTCTATTCATAATGTTTTTCATCGGTCATTGTTGCGCAGGTATGAGGTACCGGTTGTGCCTTCCGTTGAGCCTCCTGCTCCGGTGTTGGTTGAGGGCGAGTTGGAGTACGTTGTGGAAAAAATCTTGGACTCCCGTGTTTCCAGACGGAAACTCCAGTATCTGGTCAAATGGAAGGGATACGGTCAGGAGGATAATTCTTGGGTGACTGCCTCTGATGTTCATGCCTCCGATCTGGTCCGTGCCTTTCATAGGGCTCATCCTGATCGCCCTGGTGGTTCTGGTGAGGGTTCGGTGCCCCCTCCTTGAGGGGGGGGGGGTACTGTTGTGAAATTGGATTTTGGGCTCCCCCGGTGGCCACTGGTGGAATTGAACTGGTGTGCATCATCCCCTCTGTTCACCTGTTTCCATCAGGATGTGGGAGTCGCTATTTAACCTTGCTCCTCTGTCACTTCCATGCCGGTCAACATTGTAATCAGAAGCCTTTCTGTGCATGTTCCTGCTGCTAGACAACTCCCAGCTAAGTTGGACTTTAGTCCTCGTTTGTTTTTGCATTTTGTTCCAGTTCACTGCTGTAGTTTCGTTTCTGTGTCTGGAAAGCTCTTGTGATCTGAAATTGCCACTCTGATGTTATGAGTTAATACTAGAGTCTTAAAGTAATTTCAGGATGGTATTTTGATAGGGTTTTCAGCTGACCATGAAAGTGCCCTTTCTGTCTTCCTGCTATCTAGTAAGCGGACCTCAATTTTGCTAAACCTATTTTCATACTACGTTTGTCATTTCATCTAAAATCACCGCCAATATATGTGGGGGCCTCTGTCTGCCTATCGGTGAAACTTCTCTAGAGGTGAGCCAGGACTATATTTTCCTCTGCCAGGATTAGTTAGTCCTCCAGCCGGCGCTGGGCGTCTAGGGATAAAAAACGTAGGCAACGCTACCCGGCTACTGTTAGTTGTGCGGCAGGTTTAGTTCATGGTCAGTTTAGTTTCCATCCTTCCAAGAGCTAGTACATATGTTTGCTGGGCTATGTTCTCTTGCCATTGAGAACCATAACACTACCCCCACCATTACTGCACCTCCACCAGCCTGACAGGAAGGGGTCATCCATCCACAGGTAGCAGAGACCAGGGTGCACCAAGAAAACCTACCCCCACCATTACTGCACCTCCACCAGCCTGACAGGAAGGGGTCATCCATCCACAGGTAGCAGAGACCAGGGTGCACCAAGAAAACCTACCCCCACCATTACTGCACCTCCACCAGCCTGACAGGAAGGGTCATCCATCCACAGGTAGCAGAGACCAGGGTGCACCAAGAAAACCTACCCCCATTACTGCACCTCCACCAGCCTGACAGGAAGGGTCATCTATCCACAGGTAGCAGAGACCAGGGTGCACCAAGAAAACCTACCCCCACCATTACTGCACCTCCACCAGCCTGACAGGAAGGGGTCATCCATCCACAGGTAGCAGAGACCAGGGTGCACCAAGAAAACCTACCCCCATCATTACTACACCTCCACCAGCCTGACAGGAAGGGGTCATCCATCCACAGGTACCATAGACCAGGGTGCACCAAGAAAACCTACCCCCACCATTACTGCACCTCCACCAGCCTGACAGGAAGGGGTCATCCATCCACAGGTAGCAGAGACCAGGGTGCACCAAGAAAACCTACCCCCATCATTACTACACCTCCACCAGCCTGACAGGAAGGGGTCATCCATCCACAGGTAGCAGAGACCAGGGTGCACCAAGAAAACCTACCCCCACCATTACTGCACCTCCACCAGCCTGACCGGAAGGGTCATCCATCCACAGGTAGCAGAGACCAGGGTGCACCAAGAAAACCTACCCCCACCATTACTGCACCTCCACCAGCCTGACAGGAAGGGGTCATCCATCCACAGGTAGCAGAGACCAGGGTGCACCAAGAAAACCTACCCCCACCATTACTGCACCTCCACCAGCCTGACAGGAAGGGGTCATCCATCCACAGGTAGCAGAGACCAGGGTGCACCAAGGAAAACGTCCTCCACAGATTATTGAACCTCCACCAGCCTGACAGGAAGGGTCATCTATCCATAGGGGTCAGGGTGCACCAAGAAAACATCCCCACCATCACTAACCTGACAGGAAGGGCTAATAATGACCGGGCTGGGGCCTCCACAACGGCGGCCATTCAGTCCCCACTCCCCACAAACAATCCCCCAGTAACATGGAAGATCTCAGTCCCTCACAAACAATGCGCCTGGTAAGGCTACTTTCACACTAGCGTCGTGCACTGCACGTCGCTATGTGTCGTTTTGTAGAAAAAACGCATCCTGCAAAAGTGCTTGCAGGATGCGTTTTTTCTCCATAGACTTGCATTAGCCACGCAGTGCGACGCATTGACACACGTCGCAACCGTCGTGCGATGGTTGCGTCGTGTTGCGTCGGACTGTCGCCACCAAAAAACGTTGCATGTAACGTTTTTTGGTGCGTCGTTCCCGTCTTTTCCGACCGCGCATGCGCCCCCGGAACTCCGCCCCCGCCTCCCCGCACTTCACAATGGGGCAGCGGATGCGTTAAAAAACAGCATTCGCTGCCCCCGTCGTGCGGCGCATTCACTGCTAGCGTCGGTACGTCGCAACGACGCAATTCGTTTCGTCCGACGCTAGTGTGAAAGTAGCCTAATCTGGAGCTGCCGCACGTCTGCCCCGGCTGAGGTACAGCGGCCATGTCAGATAACAGAGAGCAGATGTCGCACGTCCTCTCCTCAGCTCTATGCTGTCAGCATTACTTCATGCTTCTGCTAGAGGGCGCCACAGCCCAGAGAACAGCGCGGGCTCCGGGGTCGGTGAGAGGGAGCGTCCATGTTATGTCAGAGACCTGAGGCATTGTGCGAGGCGAGCCAAATACTCCCATCATCTCACATCCGGCCCCGAATACTCCCATCATCTCACATCCGGCCCCGAATACTCCCATCATCTCACATCTGGCCCCGAATACTCCCATCATCTCACATCCGGCCCCGAATACTCCCATCATCTCACATCTGGCCCCGAATACTCCCATCATCTCACATCCTGCCCCGAATACTCCCATCATCTCACATCTGGCCCCGAATACTCCCATCATCTCACATCTGGCCCCGAATACTCCCATCATCTCACATCCGTCCCCGAATACTCCCATCATCTCACATCCAGCCCCGAATACTCCCATCATCTCACATCCAGCCCCGAATACTCCCATCATCTCACATCCGGCCCCGAATACTCCCATCATCTCACATCCAGCCCCGAATACTCCCATCATCTCACATCCAGCCCCGAATACTCCCATCATCTCACATCTGGCCCCGAATACTCCCATCATCTCACATCTGGCCCCGAATACTCCCATCATCTCACATCCTGCCCCGAATACTCCCATCATCTCACATCTGGCCCCGAATACTCCCATCATCTCACATCCGTCCCCGAATACTCCCATCATCTCACATCCAGCCCCGAATACTCCCATCATCTCACATCCAGCCCCGAATACTCCCATCATCTCACATCCGGCCCCGAATACTCCCATCATCTCACATCCAGCCCCGAATACTCCCATCATCTCACATCCAGCCCCGAATACTCCCATCATCTCACATCTGGCCCCGAATACTCCCATCATCTCACATCTGGCCCCGAATACTGCCATCATCTCACATCCGGCCCCGAATACTCCCATCATCTCACATCCGGCCCCGAATACTCCCATCATCTCACATCCGTCCCCGTATACTCCCATCATCTCACATCCGGCCCCGAATACTCCCATCATCTCACATCCGTCCCCGTATACTCCCATCATCTCACATCCGGCCCCGAATACTCCCATCATCTCACATCCAGCCCCGAATACTCCCATCATCTCACATCCAGCCCCGAATACTCCCATCATCTCACATCCAGCCCCGAATACTCCCATCATCTCACATCCGGCCCTGAATACTCCCATCATCTCACATCCAGCCCCGAATACTCCCATCATCTCACATCCGTCCCTGAATACTCCCATCATCTCACATCCAGCCCCGAATACTCCCATCATCTCACATCCAGCCCCGAATACTCCCATCATCTCACATCCGGCCCTGAATACTCCCATCATCTCACATCCAGCCCCGAATACTCCCATCATCTCACATCTGGCTCTGAATACTCCCATCATCTCACATCCGGCCCCGAATACTCCCATCATCTCACATCCGTCCCCGAATACTCCCATCATCTCACATCCGGCCCCGAATACTCCCATCATCTCACATCCAGCCCCGAATACTCCCATCATCTCACATCCAGCCCCGAATACTCCCATCATCTCACATCCAGCCCCGAATACTCCCATCATCTCACATCCAGCCCCGAATACTCCCATCATCTCACATCCGTCCCTGAATACTCCCATCATCTCACATCCAGCCCCGAATACTCCCATCATCTCACATCTGGCTCTGAATACTCCCATCATCTCACATCCGGCCCCGAATACTCCCATCATCTCACATCCAGCCCCGAATACTCCCATCATCTCACATCTGGCCCTGAGTACTCCCATCATCTCACATCCGGCCCCGAATACTCCCATCATCTCACATCCGTCCCCGAATACTCCCATCATCTCACATCCGTCCCCGAATACTCCCATCATCTCACATCCGGCCTCGAATACTCCCATCATCTCACATCCGTCCCCGAATACTCCCATCATCTCACATCCGGCCCTGAGTACTCCCATCATCTCACATCCGTCCCCGTATACTCCCATCATCTCACATCCGTCCCCGAATACTCCCATCATCTCACATCTGGCCCCAAATACTCCCATCATCTCACATCTGGCCCCGAATACTCCCATCATCTCACATCTGGCCCCGAATACTCCCATCATCTCACATCCGGCCCCGAATACTCCCATCATCTCACATCCGTCCCCGAATACTCCCATCATCTCACATCCGGCCTCGAATACTCCCATCATCTCACATCCGTCCCCGAATACTCCCATCATCTCACATCTGGCCCTGAGTACTCCCATCATCTCACATCCGTCCCCGAATACTCCCATCATCTCACATCCGGCCCTGAATACTCCCATCATCTCACATCCGGCCTCGAATACTCCCATCATCTCACATCCGTCCCCGAATACTCCCATCATCTCACATCCGGCCTCGAATACTCCCATCATCTCACATCTGGCCCTGAATACTCCCATCATCTCACATCCGGCCCCGAATACTCCCATCATCTCACATCCGGCCCCGAATACTCCCATCATCTCACATCCGTCCCGAATACTCCCATCATCTCACATCTGGCTCTGAATACTCCCATCATCTCACATCTGGCTCTGAATACTCACATCATCTCACATCCGGCCCCGAATACTCCCATCATCTCACATCCGTCCCGAATACTCCCATCATCTCACATCTGGCTCTGAATACTCCCATCATCTCACATCCGGCCCCGAATACTCCCATCATCTCACATCCGGCCCGAATACTCCCATCATCTCATATCTGGCTCTGAATACTCCCATCATCTCACATCTGGCTCTGAATACTCCCATCATCTCACATCCGTCCCCGAATACTGCCATCATCTCACATCTGGCCCCGAATACTCCCATCATCTCACATCTGGCTCTGAATACTGCCATCATCTCACATCCGGCCCCGAATACTCCCATCATCTCACATCCAGCCCCGAATACTCCCATCATCTCACATCTGGCTCTGAATACTCCCATCATCTCACATCCGGCCCCGAATACTCCCATCATCACACATCCAGCCTCGAATACTCCCATCATCTCACATCCAGCCCTGAATACTTCCATCATCTCACATCCGGCTCCGAATACTCCCATCATCACACATCCAGCCTCGAATACTCCCATCATCTCACATCCAGCCCTGAATACTTCCATCATCTCACATCCGTCCCCGAATACTCCCATCATCTCACATCCGGCCCCGAATACTCCCATCATCTCACATCCGGCCCCGAATACTCCCATCATCTCACATCTGGCCCCGAATACTCCCATCATCTCACATCCGGCTCTGAATACTGCCATCATCTCACATCCGGCCCCGAATACTCCCATCATCTCACATCCGGCCCCGAATACTCCCATCATCTCACATCTGGCTCTGAATACTGCCATCATCTCACATCCGGCCCCGAATACTCCCATCATCTCACATCCGGCCCCGAATACTCCCATCATCTCACATCCGTCCCCGAATACTCCCATCATCTCACATCCGGCCTCGAATACTCCCATCATCTCACATCCGTCCCCGAATACTCCCATCATCTCACATCCGGCCTCGAATACTCCCATCATCTCACATCCGGCCCTGAATACACCCATCATCTCACATCCGGCCTCGAATACTCCCAGCATCTCACATCCGTTCCTGAATACTCCCATCATCTCACATCCGGCCTCGAATACTCCCATCATCTCACATCCAGCCTCGAATACTCCCATCATCTCACATCCAGCCCTGAATACACCCATCATCTCACATCCGGCCTCGAATACTCCCAGCATCTCACATCCGTTCCTGAATACTCCCATCATCTCACATCCGGCCTCGAATACTCCCATCATCTCACATCCGGCCTCGAATACTCCCATCATCTCACATCTGGCCCCGAATACTCCCATCATCTCACATCTGGCCCCGAATACTCCCATCATCTCACATCCGTCCCCGAATACTCCCATCATCTCACAATCGGCCCCGTATACTCCCATCATCTCACATCTGGCTCTGAATACTCCCATCATCTCACATCCTGCCCTGAATACTCCCATCATCTCACATCCGGCCCCGAATACTCCCATCATCTCACATCTGGCTCTGAATACTCCCATCATCTCACATCCGGCCCCGAATACTCCCATCATCTCACAATCGGCCCCGAATACTCCCATCATCTCACATCCGTCCCCGAATACTTCCATCATCTCACATCCGGCCCCGAATACTCCCATCATCTCACATCCGTCCCCGAATACTCCCATCATCTCACATCCGGCCCCAAATACTCCCATCATCTCACATCCGGCCCTGAATACTCCCATCATCTCACATCCGGCCCCGAATACTCCCATCATCTCACATCCGTCCCCGAATACTCCCATCATCTCACATCCGGCCCCGAATACTC
Organism: Ranitomeya variabilis; assembly: GCF_051348905.1. NCBI lineage: Eukaryota > Metazoa > Chordata > Amphibia > Anura > Dendrobatidae > Ranitomeya > Ranitomeya variabilis. The sequence goes on along the minus strand of NC_135239.1, from coordinate 217,192,604 downwards.
CCATCATCTCACATCCGGCCCCGAATACTCCCATCATCTCACATCCGGCCCCGAATACTCCCATCATCTCACATCCGTCCCCGAATACTCCCATCATCTCACATCCGTCCCTGAATACTCCCATCATCTCACATCTGGCTCTGAATACTCCCATCGTCTCACATCTGGCCCTGAGTACTCCCATCATCTCACATCCGGCCCCGAATACTCCCATCATCTCACATCCGGCCCCGAATACTCCCATCATCTCACATCCGTCCCCGAATACTCCCATCATCTCACATCCGTCCCCGAATACTCCCATCATCTCACATCCGTCCCCGAATACTGCCATCATCTCACATCCATCCCCGAATACTGCCATCATCTCACATCCGTCCCCGAATACTTCCATCATCTCACATCCGGCTCCAAATACTCCCATCATCTCACATCTGGCTCTGAATACTCCCATCATCTCACATCTGGCTCTGAATACTCCCATCATCTCACATCCGTCCCCGAATACTTCCATCATCTCACATCCGGCGCCGAATACTGGCATCATCTCACATCCGTCCTCAAATACTCCCATCATCTCACATCCTGCTCCGAATACTCCCATCATCTCACATCTGACTGCGAATACTCCCATCATCTCACATCTGGCCCCGAATACTCCCATCATCTCGCATCCATCCCCAAATACTGCCATCATCTCACATCCTGCTCCGAATGCTCCCATCATCTCACATCTGACCCGAATACTCCCATCATCTCACATCTGGCCCCGAATACTCCCATCATCTCACATCCGGCCCCGAATTCTTCCATCATCTCACATCCTGCCCCAAATACTCCCATCATCTCACATCCGACTGCGAATACTCCCATCATCTCACATCCAGCCTCGAATACTCCCATCATCTCACATCCGGCCCTGAATACACCCATCATCTCACATCCGGCCTCGAATACTCCCAGCATCTCACATCGTTCCTGAATACTCCCATCATCTCACATCCGGCCTCGAATACTCCCATCATCTCACATCCGGCCTCGAATACTCCCATCATCTCACATCTGGCCCCGAATACTCCCATCATCTCACATCTGGCCCCGAATACTCCCATCATCTCACATCTGGCCCCGAATACTCCCATCATCTCACATCCGGCCCCGAATTCTTCCATCATCTCACATCCGGCCCCGAATACTCCCATCATCTCACATCCGTCCCCGAATACTCCCATCATCTCACATCCGTCCCTGAATACTCCCATCATCTCACATCTGGCTCTGAATACTCCCATCGTCTCACATCTGGCCCTGAGTACTCCCATCATCTCACATCCGGCCCCGAATACTCCCATCATCTCACATCCGGCCCCGAATACTCCCATCATCTCACATCCGTCCCCGAATACTCCCATCATCTCACATCCGTCCCCGAATACTCCCATCATCTCACATCCGTCCCCGAATACTGCCATCATCTCACATCCATCCCCGAATACTGCCATCATCTCACATCCGTCCCCGAATACTTCCATCATCTCACATCCGGCTCCAAATACTCCCATCATCTCACATCTGGCTCTGAATACTCCCATCATCTCACATCTGGCTCTGAATACTCCCATCATCTCACATCCGTCCCCGAATACTTCCATCATCTCACATCCGGCGCCGAATACTGGCATCATCTCACATCCGTCCTCAAATACTCCCATCATCTCACATCCTGCTCCGAATACTCCCATCATCTCACATCTGACTGCGAATACTCCCATCATCTCACATCTGGCCCCGAATACTCCCATCATCTCGCATCCATCCCCAAATACTGCCATCATCTCACATCCTGCTCCGAATGCTCCCATCATCTCACATCCGACCCGAATACTCCCATCATCTCACATCTGGCCCCGAATACTCCCATCATCTCACATCCGGCCCCGAATTCTTCCATCATCTCACATCCTGCCCCAAATACTCCCATCATCTCACATCCGACTGCGAATACTCCCATCATCTCACATCCAGCCTCGAATACTCCCATCATCTCACATCCGGCCCTGAATACACCCATCATCTCACATCCGGCCTCGAATACTCCCAGCATCTCACATCGTTCCTGAATACTCCCATCATCTCACATCCGGCCTCGAATACTCCCATCATCTCACATCCGGCCTCGAATACTCCCATCATCTCACATCTGGCCCCGAATACTCCCATCATCTCACATCTGGCCCCGAATACTCCCATCATCTCACATCCGTCCCCGAATACTCCCATCATCTCACAATCGGCCCCGAATACTCCCATCATCTCACATCTGGCTCTGAATACTCCCATCATCTCACATCCTGCCCTGAATACTCCCATCATCTCACATCCGGCCCCGAATACTCCCATCATCTCACATCTGGCTCTGAATACTCCCATCATCTCACATCCGGCCCCGAATACTCCCATCATCTCACAATCGGCCCCGAATACTCCCATCATCTCACATCCGTCCCCGAATACTTCCATCATCTCACATCCGGCCCCGAATACTCCCATCATCTCACATCCGTCCCCGAATACTCCCATCATCTCACATCCGGCCCCAAATACTCCCATCATCTCACATCCGGCCCTGAATACTCCCATCATCTCACATCCGGCCCCGAATACTCCCATCATCTCACATCCGTCCCCGAATACTCCCATCATCTCACATCCTGCTCCGAATGCTCCCATCATCTCACATCCGACCCGAATACTCCCATCATCTCACATCTGGCCCCGAATACTCCCATCATCTCACATCCGGCCCCGAATTCTTCCATCATCTCACATCCTGCCCCAAATACTCCCATCATCTCACATCCTGCCCTGAATACTCCCATCATCTCACATCCGACTGCGAATACTCCCATCATCTCACATCCAGCTCCTAATTCTCCCATAATCTCACATCTGAGTGTGAGAGGCCGCCTCAGACGCTGGGGCCTGGCGAGATATCTGCTCTTCTGGCCGGAGAGGTGACGAGAGAGGCCGCCTCAGACACTGGGGCCTAGTGGGATATCTACTCGTACAGCCGGAGCACTGACGAGAGGCCGCCTCAGATGCTGGGGCCTGGCAGGATATCTGCTCGTACGGCCGGAGAGGTGACTAGAGAGGCCGCCTCAGACGCTGGGGCCTGGCAGGATATCTTCTCGTACGGCCGGAGAGATGACTAGAGAAGCCGCCTCAGATGCTGGGGCCTGGCAGGATATCTGCTCGTACGGCTGGAGAGGTGATGTGAGAGGCCACCTCAGACGCTGGGGCCTGGCAGGATATCTGTTCGTACGGCCGGAGAGATGACTAGAGAAGCCGCCTCAGACGCTGGGGCCTGGCAGGATATCTGCTCGTACGGCCGGAGAGGTGACTAGAGAAGCCGCCTCAGATGCTGGGGCCTGGCAGGATATCTGCTCGTACGGCTGGAGAGGTGATGTGAGAGGCCGCCTCAGACACTGGGGCCTGGCGGGATATCTGCTCTTCTGGCCGGAGAGGTGACGAGAGAGGCCGCCTCAGACACTGGGGCCTAGTGGGATATCTACTCGTACAGCCGGAGCACTGACGAGAGGCCGCCTCAGATGCTGGGGCCTGGCAGGATATCTGCTCGTACGGCCGGAGAGGTGACTAGAGAGGCCGCCTCAGACGCTGGGGCCTGGCAGGATATCTTCTCGTACGGCCGGAGAGATGACTAGAGAAGCCGCCTCAGATGCTGGGGCCTGGCAGGATATCTGCTCGTACGGCTGGAGAGGTGATGTGAGAGGCCACCTCAGACGATGGGGCCTGGCAGGATATCTGTTCGTACGGCCGGAGAGATGACTAGAGAAGCCGCCTCAGACGCTGGGGCCTGGCAGGATATCTGCTCGTACGGCCGGAGAGGTGACTAGAGAAGCCGCCTCAGACGCTGGGGCCTGGCAGGATATCTGCTCGTACGGCCGGAGAGGTGACTAGAGAAGCCGCCTCAAACGCTGGGGCCTGGCAGGATATCTGCTCGTACGGCCGGAGAGGTGACTAGAGAAGCCGCCTCAGACACTGGGGCCTGGCGGGATATCTGCTCTTCTGGCCAGAGAGGTGACGAGAGAGGTCGCCTCAGACACTGGGGCCTAGTGGGATATCTACTCGTACAGCCGGAGCACTGACGAGAGGCCGCCTCAGATGCTGGGGCCTGGCAGGATATCTGTTCGTACGGCCGGAGAGATGACTAGAGAAGCCGCCTCAGACGCTGGGGCCTGGCAGGATATCTGCTCGTACGGCCGGAGAGGTGACTAGAGAAGCCACCTCAGACGCTGGGGCCTGGCAGGATATCTGTTCGTACGGCCGGAGAGATGACTAGAGAAGCCGCCTCAGACGCTGGGGCCTGGAAGGATATCTGCTCGTACGGCCGGAGAGGTGACTAGAGAAGCCGCCTCAGACGCTGGGGCCTGGCAGGATATCTGCTCGTACGGCCGGAGAGGTGACTAGAGAAGCCGCCTCAGACGCCGGGGCCTGGCGGGATATCTGTTCGTACGGCCGGAGAGATGACTAGAGAAGCCGCCTCAGACGCTGGGGCCTGGCAGGATATCTGCTCGTACGGCCGGAGAGGTGACTAGAGAAGCCGCCTCAGACGCTGGGGCCTGGCAGGATATCTGCTCGTACGGCCGGAGAGGTGACTAGAGAGGCCGCCTCAGACGCTGGGGCCTGGCAGGATATCTGCTCGTACGGCCGGAGAGGTGACTAGAGAAGCCGCCTCAGACGCTGGGGCCTGGCAGGATATCTGCTCGTACGGCCGGAGAGGTGACTAGAGAAGCCGCCTCAGACGCTGGGGCCTGGCAGGATATCTGCTCGTACGGCTGGAGAGGTGATGTGAGAGGCCACCTCAGACGCCGGGGCCTGGCGGGATATCTGTTCGTACGGCCGGAGAGATGACTAGAGAAGCCGCCTCAGACGCTGGGGCCTGGCAGGATATCTGCTCGTACGGCCGGAGAGATGACTAGAGAAGCCGCCTCAGATGCTGGGGCCTGGCAGGATATCTGCTCGTACGGCCGGAGAGGTGACGTGAGAGGCCACCTCAGACGCCGGGGCCTGGCGGGATATCTGTTTGTACGGCCAGAGAGATGACGTGAGAGGCCGCCTCAGACGCTGGGGCCTGGCAGGATATCTGCTCGTACGGCCGGAGAGGTGACTAGAGAAGCCGCCTCAGACGCTGGGGCCTGGCAGGATATCTGCTCGTACGGCCGGAGAGGTGACTAGAGAAGCCGCCTCAGATGCTGGGGCCTGGCAGGATATCTGCTCGTACGGCCGGAGAGATGACTAGAGAAGCCGCCTCAGACGCTGGGGCCTGGCAGGATATCTGCTCGTACGGCCGGAGAGGTGACTAGAGAAGCCGCCTCAGACGCTGGGGCCTGGCAGGATATCTGCTCGTACGGCCGGAGAGATGACTAGAGAAGCCGCCTCAGACGCTGGGGCCTGGCAGGATATCTGCTCGTACAGCTGGAGAGGTGATGTGAGAGGCCACCTCAGACGCTGGGGCCTGGCGGGATATCTGTTCGTACGGCCGGAGAGATGACTAGAGAAGCCACCTCAGACGCCGGGGCCTGGCGGGATATCTGTTCGTACGGCCGGAGAGATGACTAGAGAAGCCGCCTCAGACGCTGGGGCCTGGCAGGATATCTGCTCGTACGGCTGGAGAGGTGATGTGAGAGGCCACCTCAGACGCCGGGGCCTGGCGGGATATCTGTTCGTACGGCCGGAGAGATGACTAGAGAAGCCGCCTCAGACGCTGGGGCCTGGCAGGATATCTGCTCGTACGGCCGGAGAGATGACTAGAGAAGCCGCCTCAGATGCTGGGGCCTGGCGGGATATCTGCTCGTACAGCTGGAGAGGTGATGTGAGAGGCCACCTCAGACGCTGGGGCCTGGCGGGATATCTGCTCGTACGGCCGGAGAGGTGACTAGAGAAGCCGCCTCAGACGCTGGGGCCTGGCAGGATATCTGCTCGTACGGCCGGAGAGATGACGTGAGAAGCCGCCTCAGACGCTGGGGCCTGGCGGGATATCTGCTCGTACGGCCGGAGAGGTGACTAGAGAAGCCGCCTCAGACGCTGGGGCCTGGCAGGATATCTGCTCGTACGGCCGGAGAGATGACTAGAGAAGCCGCCTCAGACGCTGGGGCCTGGCAGGATATCTGCTCGTACGGCCGGAGAGGTGACTAGAGAAGCCGCCTCAGACGCTGGGGCCTGGCAGGATATCTGCTCATACGGCCGGAGAGATGACTAGAGAAGCCGCCTCAGACGCTGGGGCCTGGCAGGATATCTGCTCGTACGGCCGGAGAGGTGACTAGAGAAGCCGCCTCAGACGCTGGGGCCTGGCGGGATATCTGCTCGTACAGCTGGAGAGGTGATGTGAGAGGCCACCTCAGACGCTGGGGCCTGGCGGGATATCTGTTCGTACGGCCGGAGAGATGACGTGAGAAGCCGCCTCAGACGCTGGGGCCTGGCGGGATATCTGCTCATACGGCCGGAGAGGTGACTAGAGAAGCCGCCTCAGACGCTGGGGCCTGGCAGGATATCTGCTCGTACGGCCGGAGAGATGACTAGAGAAGCCGCCTCAGACGCTGGGGCCTGGCAGGATATCTGCTCGTACGGCCGGAGAGGTGACGTGAGAGGCCACCTCAGGTCAGGGCCACCGAGCGGCAGCCAATGGCAGCGTGCACTGCAGAGGTGTGCGCTGCCGTGTGAGTGGTGGCGGGGGCTCGAGGTATAGACCTGGGACGTATTTATAGACCACAAGGTAAACATGGCAACGTAAGGGCTGCAGCACAGCAACCAGTAACCCTTACTCCACCACCCCTGCCTGCTGGCAACGTCTTGTCCTGGTCCTGACAACACAGCTGAGAGTTTGTCACAGTTAGGGTTGAGCGAAACGGATCTGACAAATTAAAAAATTGCCGACTTTCGGTAAAGTCGGGTTTCATGAAACCCGACCTGATCCTAGTTTGGGATCGGCCATGCGGTCGGCGATCTTCGCGCCAAAGTCGCGTTTCGTGTGACGCTTTCAGCGCCATTTTTCAGCCAATGAAGGAGGACGCAGAGTGTGGGCAGCGTGATGACATAGGTCTCGGTCCCCACCATCTTAGAGAAGGGCAGGACAGTGATTGGCTTGCTTTCTGCGGCGTCACAGGGGCTATAAAGGGGCGTGCACGCCGACCGCCATCTTACTGCTGCTGATCTGAGCGTAGGGAGCGGTTGCTGCAGCTTCTTCAGAAGGGATATAGTTAGGGAGGGAAGATTACCCGCAAACCGCTTGTGCTGTAGCGATTTCCACTGTCCAACACCACCTTTTTTTTTTGCAGGGACAGTGGAGGCTAGATTTCTGTGCATCAGCTCTGTAGCTTATTAGGCTGCATTATAAGGCTCCCTGATAGCTGCATTGCTGTTTGCACGCTGCTGTGCAAACCAACTGCTTTTTTAAAAGCAAAAATCCTGTTGCTCCTTTCTGCACAGTTATCTTGTTTATTTGTGCACACTTTTGTGTGCAGCAGTCCTTTTTACTGCTGCCATACTTGTCCTGAGATCATTGTAGGGAGATTGAAATTGTACTACAGTCCTTGTATTTTTTCATATATCTTCCAGCCACTTTCTGCCACATACATTGTGTCCTGTTAGTTTGTCGTATATCAGCCAGCCACTTTCTGCCACTTACATTGTGTTGTTTTATTCACAGGGCCTGAGTTTTGGTTCAGTCTCCCCCAAAAAAAGGGAGATTTAAATTCTCAACAAGTTAATATACACCTTCTACCTTGTTTTACAGTACCATATAACGGTTGATGATCTAACCTTCATTAAAATGAACCAATCATGGATTTCAAATTATTTGGCCCCACCTTCCCCTGCTGACATGTAGCTTGCCTGGAAAATGTCTTGCTTTTGGCCTCCTCTTACTGACTGCTCAATTCCTCCATTTGCAGCTGCTGAATGTCCACCATAGGCCATTTTTATACCTCCCTAAATGGGCTGACTCCCCCCACAGGGCCGTGGTCACCACTTGGCGCAAGCACCCGTGCGAGTGCCGTTTGCCTGGACAGGTGGGTGTGCCCACTCTTGGGCGACGGCACTGGCACAGGGTCCTTCATAGTACAATGAAGTGTCTCTGATGGTGGTGGTGCACAACCAACGTCAGACACACCATCGTAATATGAGGGGCCCTGTGCCAGTACCGCCGCCCACGAGAGAGTGTTCTCCCCCAGCTCGAACAGTGCTCTACCACTTGCAATACTTACCTCTCCCTGCCCCACCACTGTGTAGTCTGTGCTGTTAAATCCTTCAATGGCACTGCCATAACAAATTTGTTGAAATGATGATAGTTAAAATATACAGGGGCCCTGGCCTCTATTTAGACCATTTAATACTTTGCGCCTACTACCACTGTCTGCTACTCAGCAGAGGAGCCCACCCCTGTACCTAGCTATGCCACCTGTTTATTTATGATCAATTTTTTGGCAGACATTTAGCCCACTTTATTATTTGGGCCTACTAACTGTGTCAGCCACTCCTTACAATTGTCCTCCACTGAACAAAGCAATGCCGCCTGGTTACTCCTGTTACCAATTTTGAACTGCATTTAGCCTACTTTATTCTTTGGGCCTATATCTGTGTTTCATCCTCATCCTGCCCATTGCCCAGCTGTTGTGAATTCCGTTCTTGGGCTCCCTCCTGTGGTCATGAGTGGTACTGTGTGAGTTTGTTCTTGGGCTCCCTCTGGTGGCCTTTAGGGATATGGCTGGGCTCAGCTGCTTCATTTCCTTCTATGCTGGGCCTATTTAACTCACCTGGACCTTCATTTGTTGCCTGCTGTCGGTGTATTCAGTCCTGTTTCTGTGAGCTCCTGAATATTCCTTGTGACCAGTCTCCTGCTGGAGAAGTTAAGTTTGTTTGTTCATTTTGCTCATTATTTCCTTGAAAACGTTTCTCTGTATATGATGAGTTCAGTCCAGCTTGCTAATATGTGATTTTTCGCTTGCTGGTTAGTTCTGGGGTGCAGAGTGCGCCCCTCACATCGTGAGTCGGTGTGGGGGTTCTTGTATTCTCTGTGTGGTGTATTTTTGATAGTTTTTGTACTGACCGCACAGACTCCTATCTATTTTCAGTCTATCTAGTGTTAGCGGGCCTCATTTGCTGAACCTGTTTCATTTCTACGTTTGTCTTTTCCCCTTAACTCACCGTTATTATTTGTGGGGGGCTGACTATAACTTTGGGGTTATTTCTCTGAGGCAAGTGAGGTCTTTGCTTTCTCTCTAGGGGTAGTCAGTTTCTCAGGCTGTGAACGAGGCGTCTAGGATTTTAGGAACACTCCACAGCTGCCTTTAGTGTTTGTGGATAGGATCAGGATTGCGGTCAGTATAGCTTCCACCTCCCCAGAACTTGTCCTATATTCTGGTCATATGTGTCGGGTCAGTTTTGAGATCCTACCACCGGATCATAACACCCAGCCACTGCTAGAGGAGTCTGCTGGTACATTGACCCAGACCACTACATTCCCCTTATACTCTACACAGCCAGAATCTGACCCTGCTGAAAGTAAGGTTCCCCTTCCCGCATACTATACCACTTTACACAGGGACAAAGAGGAAGGTGCAGATGAAAGTGCAGGTTCCTTCATCAGGTGGGGGGGGGGCATACTCGTTGGCGACGTCACTGGCACAGGGCCCCTCATAGTACGCAAAAGTGTCTCTGCCGGTGGGAGGCACCCCCGCCGTCAAACACACCGCCGTACTATGAGGGGCCCTGTGCCAGTGACGTCGCCAACGAGTGGGCCCCCCCTGCTTGCTCGGGATCACAGCACTTGCAAAGTTGAAATACTTACCTCACTGTTGTGAATTTGGATTCTGGGCTCCCCCGGTGGCTACTGGTGGAATTGAACTTGTGACATCATCTTCCCTGTTCACCTGTTCTGATTAGATCTGGGTGTCGCTATATAACCTGGCTTCTCTGTTAGATGCTTGCCGGTCAACAATGTTATCAGAAGCCTCTCTGTGCTTGTTCCTGCTCCCAGACATCTACTAGATAAGTTGGACATTCGTCCATGTTTTGTTTTTGTATTTTGGTTCCAGTTCACAGCTGCAGTTTCGTTACTGTGTCTGGAAAGCTCTTGTTGATCAGGAATTGCCACTCTGGTATTATGAGTTAATGCCAGAGTCCTAAAGTAATTTCTGGATGTGTTTGGTTAGGGTTTTCTACTGACCATGAAAGTATGCTTTCTGTCTTCTGCTATCTAGAAAGCGGACCTCAAATTTGCTAAAACTATTTTCCTGCTGCGTTTGTTGTTTCATCTCATATCACCGCCAATATATGTGGGGGGCTTCTGTCTCCTTTTTGGGCATTTCTCTAGAGGTGAGTCAGGTCTTATATTTCCCTCTGCTAGCATTATTTAGTTCTCCGGCCGGCGCTGGGCATATAGGGATAAAAAGTAGGACATGCTACCTGGCTACTTCTAGATGATGCGGTAGGTTTAGTTCATGGTCAGTACAGTTACATCTTCCAAGAGCTTGTTCCTATTGAGGCTTATGCTAGTTCTCTGGCCATGGAGATCATGACAGTTTGACCGGCCCACTAAAGGGTTAAAATCCTTGGCTGAGAAAGGAGAGAAATAAGAAGTCTGCTGAAAATTTTTTTTTTTTTTTTTTTTCTCTAGTAGTTAGTGTGCTCTTAATTGGATCACTTGCCAGTCTGTCTATGCTGCAGTCTTTCTTTTTTTTCTCTCTCCTTCTAATCTTTGAATGGCTCTATGTTCACCTGTCTATAATGGATCTACAGAGTGTAACTGCAGGTTTGAATAATCTCGCCACGAAAGTACAAAGTTTGCAAGATTTTGTTGTTCATGCTCCGGTATCAGAGCCGAGAATTCCTTTGCCGGAATTCTTCTCAGGGAATAGATCTAGCTTTCAGAATTTTAGAAATAATTGTAAGTTATTTTTGTCCCTGAAATCTCGTTCTGCTGGAGACCCTGCACAGCAGGTTGGGATTGTGATTTCCTTGCTCCGCGGCGACCCTCAAGACTGGGCTTTTGCATTGGCACCAGGGGATCCTGCGTTGCGCAATGTGGATGCGTTTTTTCTGGCCTTGGGCTTGCTTTATGAGGAACCTCATTTGGAACTTCAGGCAGAAAAAACTTTGATGTCCCTATCGCAGGGGCAAGATGAAGCTGAAATTTACTGCCAAAGATTCCGTAAATGGTCTGTGCTTACTCAGTGGAATGAGTGTGCCTTGGCGGCTACTTTCAGAGAGGGTCTTTCTGATGCCATTAAGGATGTTATGGTGAGGGTTCGGTGCCCCCTCCTTGAGGGGGGGGTACTGTTGTGAATTTGGATTCTGGGCTCCCCCGGTGGCTACTGGTGGAATTGAACTTGTGACATCATCTTCCCTGTTCACCTGTTCTGATTAGATCTGGGTGTCGCTATATAACCTGGCTTCTCTGTTAGATGCTTGCCGGTCAACAATGTTATCAGAAGCCTCTCTGTGCTTGTTCCTGCTCCCAGACATCTACTAGATAAGTTGGACATTCGTCCATGTTTTGTTTTTGTATTTTGGTTCCAGTTCACAGCTGCAGTTTCGTTACTGTGTCTGGAAAGCTCTTGTTGATCAGGAATTGCCACTCTGGTATTATGAGTTAATGCCAGAGTCCTAAAGTAATTTCTGGATGTGTTTGGTTAGGGTTTTCTACTGACCATGAAAGTATGCTTTCTGTCTTCTGCTATCTAGAAAGCGGACCTCAAATTTGCTAAAACTATTTTCCTGCTGCGTTTGTTGTTTCATCTCATATCACCGCCAATATATGTGGGGGGCTTCTGTCTCCTTTTTGGGCATTTCTCTAGAGGTGAGTCAGGTCTTATATTTCCCTCTGCTAGCATTATTTAGTTCTCCGGCCGGCGCTGGGCATATAGGGATAAAAAGTAGGACATGCTACCTGGCTACTTCTAGATGATGCGGTAGGTTTAGTTCATGGTCAGTACAGTTACATCTTCCAAGAGCTTGTTCCTATTGAGGCTTATGCTAGTTCTCTGGCCATGGAGATCATGACACCTCACCCTGCTCCACCGCCGTGACGTATTCCGAGTTTCCTGGGCCCACGAAAATCTTGAGCCAGCTCTACCCCCCACAATTTTAGCCAAATGACCCCCAATTTTCAATGCCTAACTATTATTATAAGGTAAATTAAGATTGACAAGCTTCAGTAATAAGAATTGATGTTTTTGGCATTACAATGGGCACTGTAGGTGTTTACCTGTCCTCCACTCGCTGCCGACTTTGATTCCCCATTGGGTTTCGTGTTTCAGTCGGCCCCCGACTTTTCACAATAATCGGCCGATTTCACCCGACCCGACTTTTGACAAAGTCGGGTTTCGCGAAACCCGACTCGATCCGAAAAAAGTAAAAGTCGCTCAACTCTAGTCACAGTGGGTCAGTGCAGCACATATCTGTTCTGTCCTGGACTCCTGGCCCTCAGCTCTTCCCTGCACTGACACACTGTAACAAACCCTCACAAGCCTGTGAAGAACAGTCACTGACAGCAAGTACGTGTCCTGTAGGTATGAGAGCCGGAGACAGGGGCCTCGAGACTAAAGGGGCTACCTCAGAGATGGGGCCGAGAAGCCCCCAATGTTCTCTGTGGTGGTCACATGTTCCATGAGCGTCCATTGCATGACCTCTCTGACCCGCAGCAGGGGTCACCCGCTGTCACCCATCACTCGCTGCCCGTCACCCGCTGTCACCCATCACCCACCTGCTGTCACTCGCTGCCTGTCACCCATCACCCGCTGTCACCCACCCACTGTAACCCGCTGCCTGTCACCTGACAGTCACCCATCACTCGCTGTCACCCATCATTCACCACCCGCTGTTACCCATCATTCGCCGCCCGTCACCCATCACCCGCTGTCACCCGCCGTACATCACCTGGCTATCACCCATCAATCGCTGTCACTCATCATTCACCACCCTTCACCCATCACTCACCACCCTTCACCCGCTGTCAGCCGCCGGCCATAACCCGCAGATAATGAGCGTTTAGGCTCCAGTGTTGGGACGGTCACTAAGCTGAGAGGAGCTGAGTGAACCCCGAGGCCTGAACGCCCCTCATAACCCCCCAGCATCGGGGCCGAGGGGGCAGCTAGAGAGACTGGACAGGCAGAAAAGCTTCTCCTTAGTGTGAACAAAGAGAAAATGTCTAGTGACAGGAAGCACAGGTATTGAGCCTCTCATGATGGTACTGCACATGTGACTGCACACCTGAAGCGATAGCCGGGGGACCACCACGGTGCAGGAAGACTACTGTACACAAGATGAGGTGCAAACAAAGGGTAGATTTATTGGAAGGCAAGGAATGAAGTGGATGAGGAAGATGAAAACAGGGGTATGCAATGGCAAAAGATAATTTACAAGATTTATATTCTTTAGCTTGTCCGTAAAATAGCACGGTGCTCCAACTGTTACAGACTCAATATATGTCACACAAGTAAATGCAAACAATAAACAAAGAATGACGCTACTCTACGTATAACCTCCCTGGCCTTTACTAAGCAGGCCTCATGGCTGCCGTGTACTGACTATTGAAGCCTACACTAGGCACTGACATGTGCACAAAACAGGAACAAACTCACGGTGATGTTGGGGACTCAGATCCAGTCCCGGGGGGCCCCCAACAGTCTAGTACGGTGGTGCGAACGGCTTTCTCAGCTCCGTGAAACGTGGTCTTCTCCTTGCTTCTGGCTCCTGGAGGTGCTCCTGGAAACTGTAAATCCCTTTCTCAGTATCTTCGTGGCTCCTCGAACTAACACAGGACAGCCACCCTCGCTGCACCCGTAAAAGTCTGTAAAGTCTCACAAGTCCACTCTGTTACAGGCTGGGGGTCCTCTCTTGCAGCTATATCAGGACACAGTTCTCCTCTCTTGCAGCTATCAGCACAAAGTTCTCTCTGCATCAGCCTCAGCTCACACATCCTGTTCAGGCTCCACCCCTGCCATCTGCACAGTCCAGTTCATTGCACAGTCTATTGCAGGGGAGAAGCAGAACATTCCATCCTACCAGACAAGGGGGTGCAGTCTCTTAAAGTAACAGCGTGTTTCTTACTGTCCATAACAGCACCACCCTCCTACACACCCACATTTACATTGGACTGCGCACACATCTACCCACCCTAAGGGTTTACGTAGGATTGCACACGAATACTCTACTGTTTACGTATGACTTCGCTCTTATTATTTACATAGGGCTGCACACAGGACTGCTGACTGATTAGTTACACAGGACTGCTAGTTCTCAGGAGTTACACAGGACTGCTGGCTCTCATGAGTTACACTGGATGGGACCGCTGTTTCTCATGAGTTACACAGGGCTGCTGGCTCTCATGAGTTACACAGGACTGCTTGCTCTCATGAGTTACACAGGACTGATGGATTGGGTGCCTCGTTGCTCTGTAGTCTCAGGATTATGGGCCGCTTGGCTTTACTGGGCCGATAAGAGGCTTTCTGGAATGAAGGTTTCACAGAAGTGGATTATTGCAGACCCTCGGAGTGATTCGCTTCAGAGCTGCGGTTTATTTAACCCCTTCCCTCCACATGTAGCTGATATGAGGGTGACGCTGACACACTGTGACACAGCATTGCTAGTCAGCTCTGCAGCCCAGTGTGCAGGTATACACTCAGTGCAGGACGAGGTGGCCACCATCCCCACATGTCTCTGTTTCTGGCAGATTTCTCATAGACTTCATGTTACAATTACTACTCCCACCATTTCCAGGATCTCTGCCTGCTGACAGTGAATGGGAACATCCCTCCTAATCCTGCCCACGGCTTCTTCTGATACACTGTCACAGGCCTGCAGCTGTGCTAGGGTTTCAGACAGAATGTTCGCATTCACTCACAGCAAGCAGAGATCTTAAAAATGTTAAAGGGTAAAAACAGAGCAGATCAGAGAGTGGCATCATACAGCTTAATTTACTGTAAGCGGACTCCCATCATCCAGCCGTCCGGGGGGTCGTCTGGTTCAGTCCTGATCAGTCTAAATGAAGGAGCCATTAATTACCTGTATCGTGTTTATTGGTCAACATTGTTACCTCCTGAGCACTGGAGACGTCCTGTGACCATGGTTTTGGCAACACCTGAGACGCCGCAATAAGCAGTGCCAAGGACAGAGGGTGCGGTGGGTCACTGGGTGTGCGGTGCCATACCCTGTCCTAGGAGCGGTGGGTCACTGAGTGTATGGTGCTGTACCCTGTCCTAGGAGCGGTGGTCACTGGGTGTATGGTGCAGTATCCTGTCCTAGGAGCGGTGGGTCACTGGGTGTATGGTGCAGTATCCTGTCCTAGGAGGGTGGGTCACTGGGTGTATGGTGCAGTACCCTGTTCTAGGAGCGGTGGTCACTGGGTGTATGGTGCCGTATCCTGTCCTAGGTGCGGTGGGTCACTGGGTGTGCGGTGCCATACCCTGTCCTAGGAGCGGTGGGTCACTGGGTGTATGGTGCAGTATCCTGTCCTAGGAGCGGAGGGTCACTGGGTGTATGGTGCAGTATCCTGTCCTAGGAGGGTGGGTCACTGGGTGTGCGGTGCCATACCCTGTCCTAGGAGCGGTGGGTCACTGGGTGTATGGTGCAGTATCCTGTCCTAGGAGGGTGGGTCACTGGGTGTATGGTGCAGTATCCTGTCCTAGGAGCGGAGGGTCACTGGGTGTATGGTGCCGTATCCTGTCCTAGGAGGGTGGGTCACTGGGGGTATGGTGCAGTACCCTGTCCTAGGAGCGGTGGTCACTGGGTGTATGGTGCTGTACCCTGTTCTAGGAGTGGTGGGTCACTGGGTGTATGGTGCTGTACCCTGTCCTAGGAGCGGTGGTCACTGGGTGTATGGTGCTGTACCCTGTTCTAGGAGCGGTGGTCACTGGGTGTATGGTGCCGTACCCTGTCCTAGGAGCGGTGGTCACTGGGTGTATGGTGCTGTACCCTGTTCTAGGAGCGGTGGTCACTGGGTGTATGGTGCCGTACCCTGTCCTAGGAGCGGTGGTCACTGGGTGTATGGTGCAGTATCCTGTCCTAGGAGCGGTGGTCACTGGGTGTATGGTGCAGTATGCTGTCCTAGAAGGGTGGGTCACTGGGTGTATGGTGCCGTACCCTGTCCTAGGAGCGGTGGGTCACTGGGTGTATGGTGCAGTATCCTGTCCTAGGAGGGTGGGTCACTGGGGGTATGGTGCAGTATCCTGTCCTAGGAGGGTGGGTCACTGGGTGTATGGTGCAGTATCCTGTCCTAGGAGGGTGGGTCACTGGGTGTACGGTGCAGTATCCTGTCCTAGGAGCGGTGGTCACTGGGTGTATGGTGCAGTATCCTGTCCTAGGAGCGGTGGGTCACTGGGTGTATGGTGCAGTATCCTGTCCTAGGAGCGGTGGTCACTGGGTGTATGGTGCAGTATCCTGTTCTAGGAGCGGTGGGTCACTGGGTGTATGGTGCAGTATCCTGTCCTAGGAGCGGTGGGTCACTGGGTGTATGGTGCAGTATCCTGTCCTAGGAGCGGTGGTCACTGGGTGTATGGTGCAGTATCCTGTCCTAGGAGCGGTGGTCACTGGGTGTATGGTGCAGTATCCTGTCCTAGGAGCGGTGGTCACTGGGTGTATGGTGCAGTATCCTGTCCTAGGAGCGGTGGGTCACTGGGTGTATGGTGCAGTATCCTGTTCTAGGAGCGGTGGGTCACTGGGTGTATGGTGCAGTATCCTGTTCTAGGAGCGGTGGGTCACTGGGTGTATGGTGCAGTATCCTGTCCTAGGAGCGGTGGGTCACTGGGTGTATGGTGCAGTATCCTGTCCTAGGAGCGGTGGTCACTGGGTGTATGGTGCAGTATCCTGTCCTAGGAGCGGTGGTCACTGGGTGTATGGTGCAGTATCCTGTCCTAGGAGCGGTGGGTCACTGGGTGTATGGTGCAGTATCCTGTCCTAGGAGCGGTGGTCACTGGGTGTATGGTGCAGTATCCTGTCCTAGAAGGGTGGGTCACTGGGTGTATGGTGCCGTACCCTGTCCTAGGAGCGGTGGGTCACTGGGTGTATGGTGCAGTATCCTGTCCTAGGAGGGTGGGTCACTGGGGGTATGGTGCAGTATCCTGTCCTAGGAGGGTGGGTCACTGGGTGTATGGTGCAGTATCCTGTCCTAGGAGGGTGGGTCACTGGGTGTATGGTGCAGTATCCTGTCCTAGGAGCGGTGGTCACTGGGTGTATGGTGCAGTATCCTGTTCTAGGAGCGGTGGGTCACTGGGTGTATGGTGCAGTATCTTGTCCTAGGAGCGGTGGGTCACTGGGTGTATGGTGCAGTATCCTGTCCTATGAGCGGTGGCCACTGGGTGTATGGTGCAGTATCCTGTCCTAGGAGCGGTGGTCACTGGGTGTATGGTGCAGTATCCTGTCCTAGGAGCGGTGGGTCACTGGGTGTATGGTGCAGTATCCTGTCCTAGGAGCGGTGGTCACTGGGTGTATGGTGCAGTATCCTGTTCTAGGAGCGGTGGGTCACTGGGTGTATGGTGCAGTATCCTGTCCTAGGAGCGGTGGGTCACTGGGTGTATGGTGCAGTATCCTGTCCTAGGAGCGGTGGTCACTGGGTGTATGGTGCAGTATCCTGTCCTAGGAGCGGTGGTCACTGGGTGTATGGTGCAGTATCCTGTCCTAGGAGCGGTGGGTCACTGGGTGTATGGTGCAGTATCCTGTCCTAGGAGCGGTGGTCACTGGGTGTATGGTGCTGTACCCTGTTCTAGGAGCAGTGGTCACTGGGTGTATGGTGCCGTACCCTGTCCTAGGAGCGGTGGGTCACTGGGTGTATGGTGCAGTATCCTGTCCTAGGAGCGGAGGGTCACTGGGTGTATGGTGCAGTATCCTGTCCTCGGAGGGTGGGTCACTGGGGGTATGGTGCAGTATCCTGTCCTAGGAGCGGTGGTCACTGGGTGTATGGTGCAGTATCCTGTCCTAGGAGCGGTGGTCACTGGGTGTATGGTGCAGTATCCTGTCCTAGGAGCGGTGGTCACTGGGTGTATGGTGCAGTATCCTGTCCTAGGAGCGGTGGTCACTGGGTGTATGGTGCAGTATCCTGTCCTAGGAGGGTGGGTCACTGGGGGTATGGTGCAGTATCCTGTCCTAGGAGCGGTGGGTCACTGGGTGTATGGCGCCGTACCCTGTCCTAGGAGCGGTGGTCACTGGGTGTATGGTGCAGTATCCTGTTCTAGGAGGGTGGGTCACTGGGTGTATGGTGCAGTATCCTGTCCTAGGAGCGTTAGTCACGGAGTGTATGGTGCTGCACCCTGTCCTAGGAGTGGTGGTCACTAGGTGTATGGTGTCGTACCCTGTCCTAGGAGCGGTGGGTCACTGGGTGTATGGTGCAGTATCCTATCCTAGGAGGGTGGGTCACTGGGGGTATGGTGCGGTATCCTGTCCTAGGAGCGGAGGGTCACTGGGTGTATGGTGCAGTATCCTATCCTAGGAGCGGTGGGTCACTGGGTGTATGGTGCAGTATCCTGTCCTAGGAGCGGAGGGTCACTGGGTGTATGGTGCAGTATCCTATCCTAGGAGGGTGGGTCACTGGGGGTATGGTGCAGTATCCTGTCCTAGGAGCGGTGGTCACTGGGTGTATGGTGCAGTATCCTGTCCTAGGAGGGTGGGTCACTGGGTGTATGGTGCCGTACCCTGTCCTAGGAGCGGTGGTCACTGGGTGTATGGTGCAGTATCCTGTCCTAGGAGCGGTGGTCACTGGGTGTATGGTGCAGTATCCTGTCCTAGGAGCGGTGGTCACTGGGTGTATGGTGCAGTATCCTGTCCTAGGAGCGGTGGTCACTGGGTGTATGGTGCAGTATCCTGTCCTAGGAGCGGTGGTCACTGGGTGTATGGTGCAGTATCCTGTCCTAGGAGCGGAGGGTCACTGGGTGTATGGTGCAGTATCCTATCCTAGGAGCGGTGGGTCACTGGGTGTATGGTGCAGTATCCTGTCCTAGGAGCGGAGGGTCACTGGGTGTATGGTGCAGTATCCTATCCTAGGAGCGGTGGTCACTGGGTGTATGGTGCAGTATCCTGTCCTAGGAGCGGAGGGTCACTGGGTGTATGGTGCAGTATCCTGTCCTAGGAGCGGTGGTCACTGGGTGTATGGTGCAGTATCCTGTCCTAGGAGCGGAGGGTCACTGGGTGTATGGTGCAGTATCCTGTCCTAGGAGGGTGGGTCACTGGGTGTATGGTGCCGTACCCTGTCCTAGGAGCGGTGGTCACTGGGTGTATGATGCAGTATCCTGTCCTAGGATCGTTGGTCACTGAATGTATGGTGCCGTACCCTGTCCTAGGAGCGGTGGTCACTAGGTGTATGGTGTCGTACCCTGTCCTAGGAGCGGTGGGTCACTGGGTGTATGGTGCTGTACCCTGTCCTAGGAGCGGTGGTCACTAGGTGTATGGTGCCGTACCCTGTCCTAGGAGCGGTGGTCACTGGGTGTATGGTGCAGTATCCTGTCCTACGATCGTTGGTCACTGAATGTATGGTGCCGTACCCTGTCCTAGGAGCGGTGGTCACTAGGTGTATGGTGTCGTACCCTGTCCTAGGAGCGGTGGTCACTGGGTGTATGGTGCAGTATCCTGTCCTAGGATCGTTGGTCACTGAATGTATGGTGCCGTACCCTGTCCTAGGAGCGGTGGTCACTAGGTGTATGGTGTCGTACCCTGTCCTAGGAGCGGTGGTCACTGGGTGTATGGTGCTGTACCCTGTCCTAGGAGCGGTGGTCACTGGGTGTATGGTGCTGTACCCTGTCCTAGGAGCGGTGGTCACTAGGTGTATGGTGTCATACCCTGTCCTAGGAGCCGTGATCACTGGGTATACCATGCCTTACCCTGTCCTAGGAGTGGTGGTCACTGGGTATATGGTGCTGTACTCTTTCCTAGGAGTGGTGGTCACTTGGTGTACGGTGACGTCCCTGTTCCTAGGCGCGGTGTCATTTGGTGTACTGTGTGTCGTACCCTGCCGTATTTGCCGATGCCAACAGTCCTGGTGTTCGTCAGTCCCACAGACACAAAGATGGCTGTCCTGATTGGTAAGTGGTTCCTGGTTTTTTCTAATTCATCCAATTGTAGCAAACCCTCAGCTGTGAGAAGCATTTGCTCCTAGACTGTTTGCGCATGTTGGGAGTCGTTGTGCACAGGTCGGGCACACTGGTCGGTCAGACATGGTCTTTTACATGATTCTCTGACCACTAGGTGGTGTCGGCGTATTCCAATACATGAAAAGAACGGGAATCTAAAGGGATGCGCTGGATTATAGCCCCTGACAGAAACTGAAGAAAATTAATCAGAGCAGACAGACCCCCGCAGCCCCCGCTCCGGCACAGCGCATTATAATGGATGAATTCATCCCGCTTCCCTGCTGCAAATATAAAACACATCTGAAAAAGCTGAGATATTCCCACAGCCAAACACAATCACTAAGGGACCCACATAATCAGTACAGGATTAGAGGCCACTAGCGGAGGCCCAGGACCTGCAGCAGCCCCCAACCCACTGCAACAGAAAGGGACCCCTGTGCAAGAACTGTATATGGGCCCCCTACAGTCCAAGAACATCTGTGACAGGAGTTGACTGCTGATTAAGAGGTGGGAGTGGACCTCATTACCTCCTGAGCACCAATGTTATATGCACCCTGACAACTTTCATAATGGTTTTACAGCAATAGACTGGGGAACGCTACTGCAGGGGCATATCCGAATACAGAGATGCAAAAGATCCTGTCTGCAGCCACCACTAGGGGGAGCTCCCTGTATACAGAGATACATGATAAGATCCTGTCTGCAGTCACCACTAGGGGGAGCTCCCTGTACACAGAGATACATGATAAGATCCTGTCTGCAGTCACCACTAGGGGGAGCTCCCTGTATACAGAGATACATGATAAGATCCTGTCTGCAGCCACCACTAGGGGGAGCTCCCTGTATACAGAGATACATGATAAGATCCTGTCTGTAGTCACCACTAGGGGGAGCTCCATGTATACAGAGATACATGATAAGATCCTGTCTGCAGTCACCACTAGGGGGAGCTCCCTGTACACAGAGATACATGATAAGATCCTGACTGCAGCCACCACTAGGGGGAGATCCCTGTATACAGAGATACATGATAAGATCCTGACTGCAGCCACCACTAGGGGGAGCTCCCTGTATACAGAGATACATGATAAGATCCTGTCTGCAGTCACCACTAGGGGGAGCTCCCTGTACACAGAGATACATGATAAGATCCTGTCTGCAGCCACCACTAGGGGGAGATCCCTGTACACAGAGATACATGATAAGATCCTGTCTGCAGCCACCACTAGGGGGAGATCCCTGTATACAGAGATACATGATAAGATCCTGACTGCAGCCACCACTAGGGGGAGCTCCCTGTATACAGAGATACATGATAAGATCCTGTCTGTAGTCACCACTAGGGGGAGCTCCATGTATACAGAGATACATGATAAGATCCTGTCTGCAGTCACCACTAGGGGGAGCTCCCTGTACACAGAGATACATGATAAGATCCTGACTGCAGCCACCACTAGGGGGAGATCCCTGTATACAGAGATACATGATAAGATCCTGACTGCAGCCACCACTAGGGGGAGCTCCCTGTACACAGAGATACATGATAAGATCCTGTCTGCAGCCACCACTAGGGGGAGCTCCCTGTATACAGAGATACATGATAAGATCCTGTCTGCAGCCACCACTAGGGGGAGCTCCCTGTATACAGAGATACATGAGAAGATCCTGTCTGCAGCCACCACTAGGGGGAGCTCCCTGTATACAGAGATACATGATAAGATCCTGTCTGCAGCCACCACTAGGGGGAGCTCCCTGTATACAGAGATACATGATAAGATCCTGTCTGCAGTCACCACTAGGGGGAGCTCCCTTTATACAGAGATACATGATAAGATCCTGTCTGCAGCCACCACTAGGGGGAGCTCCCTGTATACAGAGATACATAATAAGATCCTGTCTGCAGTTACCACTAGGGGGAGCTCCCTGTATACAGAGATACATGACAAGATCCTGTCTGCAGCCACCACTAGGGGGAGCTCCCTGTATACAGAGATACATGATAAGATCCTGTCTGCAGTCACCACTAGGGGGAGCTCCCTGTATACAGATATACATAAGATCCTGTCTGCAGCCACCACTAGGGGGAGCTCCCTGTATACAGAGATACATGATAAGATCCTGTCTGCAGTCACCACTAGGGGGAGCTCCCTGTATACAGAGATACATGATAAGATCCTGTCTGCAGCCACCACTAGGGGGAGCTCCCTGTATACAGAGATACATAATAAGATCCTGTCTGCAGTTACCACTAGGGGGAGCTCCCTGTATACAGAGATACATGATAAGATCCTGTCTGCAGTCACCACTAGGGGGAGCTCCCTGTATACAGAGATACATGATAAGACCCTGTCTGCAGTCACCACTAGGGGGAGCTCCCTGTATACAGAGATACATGATAAGATCCTGTCTGCAGTCACCACTAGGGGGAGCTCCCTGTATACAGAGATACATGATAAGATCCTGTCTGCAGTCACCACTAGGGGGAGCTCCCTGAATACAGAGATACCTAAGATCCTGTCTTGTCTGAGGCTTGTTGTGTCTAGGTGATCTGACGTCCTTGGCGGCAGATTCGTGACACATCACACAATTGTCCCGTGGTTAATACTAAACTTTAACTATCAGCCAATAAACTGGCTGAGAACTGTAAGTATTGTGGGATCAGACGTCATAACTAACCTGATTCCTGCAGATTCTCTCTATGTTAATGGCAGAAATGATGAGAAAGCAAAACCTGGAGAAAAACATAAAAAGACCAGTAATAAAAATCTGTACAACAGAGCACAAAACATACAAAAAACTCTAACTTTTTGAGTCTTCTCTCTGACAATGCAGGAATGATACGTTTATTATAGCATCAGTGGGATTCACTCCCGGGCCCAGGTGTCTAAGGCCGGGTTCCCTCCGAGGCCCTGGGAAATGGGATTTGGGTCTATGTGCCGACAGGGCCATGGACAGTAATGGGGCAGATGGAGTCACTGTGTGCGCTTTCGGACATCATTTTTGGCCTTTGTGAAACGACAGAGCATATAGTTACCCCGATGGGGTCCGTGACGTTGGGGTCAAACGCAGCATGAACTTGGTTGTGGGATTCAGTAACCACCATCCTCCACAATGGAGCCACATATGTGATATACCGCAATCTCTAGGAGCCATGAAACATCTCATGTCCTTGTGTAGAAGAGCGCCTCCTGCAGTACAAAGCGCAAACATTACACTGGGCACTCTTAAAGGGGGTGTTTATCCTCTACCTTCCTTATTTCCCAGGTTGCACCAGTGGCCCCATGATGAGCTCTCAGGGCCCATATATGACATGTACTGTAGCACAATGGCTGCAGATAAGCCGGAGGCTCCAGGTTTTGTTTGCGCTCTTTGATCCACACATTGCTTGTTCTCCATTGTTGGGATTGTATGGGGCTAATCAGATGATCAGGGCGGTCACCCAGCGAGGACTCAGGTCCAGTCTGACCCTCAGAGGTAATTGGTGGGACAATCCTCAATGACATCCAAGGGTCGCACTCCAGGACTGTCCTCCGCCTGACCGTGCATTCCAGTACATTGCTGGGGCCATTCCCCCATACACTATATGGTCACCCACGGTCACTATACGGTAGACCACATAGTGTACAGTAGACCTTATAGTGTATGGGTGAATGGCACCAGCAATGTACTGGAATGCATGGTCAGGCGTATTGTAGCTATGATGGCAGCCATCCTCGGCAGCATTATTTCCACACCTGCAAACACATTTCCACAATTCTGTTTTTATATACTGTATCCAGTGTCTATGTGCCGGGAGTATAAAGAGATACACTCGTGGACGAAATGTCGGTCCCTTCTGGTGATGCAAGAAAACTCCACACTGACAAAAGCCATTTGGGTGACTCCCCGTGAGTATATTTTGGCAGCTCCTCTTGAGCAGACGGCTCCTTGGGTCTCGGGTGTGCAGTCGCCATCTCCAGTTTACCTCCCCAGTCCATCATTTTTATAGACTGCCTATAATTATCTTTCTAATCTCCTGAGACAACTCTCTCTTCAGCTTTCTCTGCTCTATGTTTGGTGTGGTCCAACCATGATAACAAACAGCACAGTGACTACTTTTCACCCAGTGAATAGTCACTAACTGACTACAAGTTTGTAGACACCTGTGATATCAATTGCAGGATGCTCCTTAGTATAACAGGTTCCTAGGGTCACCTTATTTTCAATCTTTTCTAAGGAAGCCATCATTTGTGTCCAGACCATTTTCAGTAGTTTATTTTGTATTTTTGCTTTTTTTTCTGTTGAACCACAATTCACAAGCGAAGTCTGATTCTCATTACTGATATTCAGGAAATTTAAATTGAAAATTCCTACAGTTTCAAGTTATTTCAGTGTACAGTGTGGCATTTTCTTACTTTATCACAAGAGACCAACAATTTCATATGTCAGATGTCTATATATATATATATATATATATATATATATATATATATATATATTGTGACGATAATGTATAATATGATTTTTAGTTTTCCTTGTCATCACACACACTGTGTGCTAGTCCAACCCCTCTCTCTTCGCTTCTGCTGCTGTGTGTGTGAATCCCAAACCTCTCATTCCCGCCCACCAAAAGAATGTTTATTGCCCCTGTAGCTGCAGTAGACAATTCTCCCATCTAGTACCAGCTAAAACTGGCATAGTCTCTCAAAAGACATGAGGTTCTTTGTTCTATTATAGTAAGATATTGGGCCACCGATTTGGGCTAGAAAAATAAGGAGTACATATTGCGAATTTCCATCGGTAGATCTGTCAACCACTGTACGTGCTAGCAGCTAAACACAATGAGTACAAAGTGTGGATTTCTCCTGAACAGTGTGAAGCAACTAGTACGAATTTGGTATAATTAGAACGCTAATTTCAAAATAAGATGAGTGAGGTGTGTGCCGTTACTCTGCTAGATTCGTGAGCCAAGTTATGAGAATTATAAGTATTGCTGGTAAAATGTGTAACTTTGAGGAGAGGGGAGGGTACAGGTAAACCAGTCACTTTTGTGATGTCACAAGCCTGCAAGTATAAGGCATGGCACTCAACCCAACCTTCATTCTTGCCTGGGACTTTACACTATCCAGACTCCCTGATGAACTGGGATATTTGGCTCCGCCCACCAGCATGGTTAGCTGAAATGATCTGAGCACATGTGAGTGTTACTTTCTGTTTTAATCCCTGTTTTTTATAATTGCTGTACATACTTTAAATTGTCTCATCTTGTAAAATCTTGATATACCTTTTATAAACACTGCCTAATCTTTCTATGGAGTAAAAGTTATAATATTTACTAGCTTCATTCCCTTGCTCTAAAACGTACCCTAAGTCTTCTGAAGTTAATTACGCTACTAATTTTGGTTGGCTCTGAACCCCTCTGTGGAGAAATCTGAGCTGGTGGCAGCGAAGTGTGTTCCGGGCTAGGCAGGTGATCTGGCAGCGATGGAACGGGGTTTTATAAGCTATTGTCTGGCTGCGGCCTGAGCATTTATAATTCCCTCGCTGCAGCGTGCCTGCTAGTCCGTCCGCAGTGAAGCGGCCCATCCGGCGACCAATTATCCTAGGTGTAGTTCCCTGACTGACCTGAGGGTAAAGGGGCGCCGGAGAGCTACAATTTCCGATGCGGAACTGGAAAGCGGAATACACATAACTCCCTGCAGTTCGTGTTATATTGTAGCAGCAGTGGGATAACTAAAATAAGCCCCTGCGGTAAAATGGTAGGTCAATAGCATTGTTTGTGTTTTCCTCACATTGTAGCAGTGGTGGGATAACCAAGATAAGCCCCCCTGCACATGTGATAGCCGTGTGCTGGCCAAAGGTCACCCCCTGATTCGTGACATATTGGTGGCAGAGCGGTGGGATCATAGAGCATTAGTGATCTAGTTTGAGCAATCATCTCTCTCACTAAAACTAGCACGGTTCTTCCAAGGACCCGGCAGCAATAGTTTGGAGAATGAACTCAGTGTTTATTAGTCCTGAGACAATTGTGTGTACTGGTAATTATCCCCTACCCTTCTCTTCGTTTTTCTTTCCTGTTTTATTTGACAACCATGGCTGCGATGGGAGAAGAGTGGTATAAGCAGCTTAAGAAGGACGCTCTTATTGCCCTTTGCGGGGTGTGGCGGATAGACGCCACAAATAAAAACAAAGGCCAACTAGTCGCAGCTCTGGTGCAACGGGAAAACAGCCAGAGCCTAGCGGGTGCAGAACCCGGCCCAAACAGAGGCGGTGCTGCAGCAGGGGTTCTACCACTGAAAGCCGGCCCTACTTGCAACCAGGGCGAATTGGACCCCAACCTGCTGGCGGCCTTGGAACAACTCCAAGCTGACGACCGTGATGGACATCTGCAGCTGATTCAGCAATACCGGCAAGAGGCCCAGGCCGAGCGTCAAGCCCAGCGAGAATATGTACTGGAGATGGTCCGGCAGGGAATGATGCCCTACTCCACACGGAGCCCAACAGCGCTCAGATACCGAAGCCCCGGCCCAAGCACTTTCCTGTGATGGAAAAGGATGGGGGCTTGGACACATTTCTGCGGGCCTTTGAAAAAACCTGCAGACAGTACGGGCTGCTTGGGGACCAGTGGGCATGATACTTGATCCCAGGGCTGAGAGGCAAAGCTCTGGAGGCGTTTGCTGCCCTCCCTCAAGAACAAGATGGTGACTATGAGGCCACAAAGAACAAAAAGACAGCGCCACAAAGGATGGTGAAAAAATAGGAGCTTACATTTATTGTGCCTCCTGTAATTTTTTCACCATCCATTGTGGCACTGTCTTTTTGTTCTTTGTGGTCTTGATACTGGCCGGGATGGGCTCCCTGGTTTTGGACGTGCGCCCTTGTGTTCGCTGAGACCTTCAATTTATATATGAAAGGGTGAGGTTTTGACTTTCTTTTGTTTTGACTCTGGTGACTATGAGGCCATCAAGCAGGCCCTGATAGCCAAGTACCAGCTTACACCCAAGGTTTACTATAGAAAGTTCCGGAACCTCCAACGTGGTCCACACGACAGTTACA
Organism: Ranitomeya variabilis; assembly: GCF_051348905.1. Taxonomy (NCBI): domain Eukaryota; kingdom Metazoa; phylum Chordata; class Amphibia; order Anura; family Dendrobatidae; genus Ranitomeya; species Ranitomeya variabilis. The sequence continues at coordinate 217,165,437 of NC_135239.1, read as the reverse complement.
GCGATGTGGCGCAATGTCTCAGGACCCACATTGACCAGTGGACCCAAGGACTGTCAGTGACCACCTTTGCACGGCTGCGAGACCTGATGATCAAAGACCAGTTCTTACATCTTTGCCCAGCTGAGGTGCGCCATTTTTTGATGGACAGAGTACTCAATGACGTGACGAAAGCAGCGCAGATTGCCGATGCCTACGAGGCCAACCGTAGATCGGAAGTGCGGAAGCCAGTCACCGCCAGCTGGAGAGGGGGTAAGCCTGCAACCAACGCCAGTGCCCCTGCCAGCCAACACAACAGAGGCCCCGTCCCTGTTGCCAACAGCACCAGACCTACCACCGACCCGCCAGTGTTTTTCCAGCAAACAGACTGGTCATATCAGTGCCTACTGTCCAGCAAAACAGAAGAACCCCCCAGCCAAGGCCCCAGGGCCTAATGCAGCAGTTCTTCTAGGAGCAAACGTCGGTGCTCAAGGAAATGGGGAGGTGCATGGGGACCGTGAGGAAGGTGATGCCAATGCAATTGGCCAGTGCCACCGAGGAAGGTAACTGGCCCATAAGTAGCAATGCTCCTGAGGTAATGGGGGTGGATGGGGAGGTAGCACCAATAGCAGCGTCGGCAGATGGGTCTGTGGAAATCCCCGGGGAGACAGCCTACGTAGCTGCTGTCACCCACTGTCAGAGTGCCCGGAACGCAGATAACGTTCTGCCTTCCGGACCCTCCTCAGTCATCGTTGTGACTGAACCAGAGATGGACCCAGAGCAGGTCCCAGAGGGTTCCCGTAGGGAAGGGACCCTGACGTCGCTTCTGGCTTTCCCTAGCCAGGAGTTTCAGGCCGCTCTATGCGCAGATACGAGCTTAGAGAATTTGAGACAACTTGCCGAGACGCCCATCTCCGAGACTGATAAAGAGAGGGTGTTCTGGGAACGAGGGTGGTTGTACCGGGAAACTGTACCCGGAAAATCGCAAAAGGAGTGGCTGAGGGAAAGACAGCTGGTCGTCCTGCAGCAATTCCGGGGTGAGTTGTTACGGATTGCCCATGAGATCCCGCTCGCTGGACACTTGGGATCAGCAAAACAAAGGCCCGGCTGTTTCAACATTTCTATTGGCCCAAGATGGGGACAGATGTGTCAAACTACTGCCGCTCCTGTGTCACCTGTCAAAGAGTGGGGAAGGCGGGGCCTGCTCTTAAGGCTCCCCTGATCCCTTTACCAGTGATAGAGGAGCCTTTCCAGAGGATCGTGGTGGACATTGTGGGCCCGCTGGCCGTCCCCAGCAGCTCTGGAAAGCTATACATCCTTACTGTGGTAGACTACGCTACCCGGTACCCAGAGGCAGTGGCTCTGTCCTCAACTAGGGCAGATAAGGTGGCGGATGCCCTGTTGGCTATCTTTTCACATGTAGGATTTCCCAGGGAGTTGCTTACAAATCAAGGGACCCAATTCATGCCTTGCCTAATGGAGGCTCTCTGTAAGAAAATGCAGGTGAAGCGTCTGGTATCAAGTGCATATCACTCACAGACCAATGGCTTGTGTGAGCGCTTCAATAGTACCCTCAAACAGATGCTACGCATGCTGGTTTAGACCCAAGGGTGCGACTGGGAGCGGTACCTCCCACACCTATCGCTTACCAAGAGGTTCCGCAGGCGGTGTTCTCCCCCTTCGAGCTCCTGTACGGCAGGTGAGTCTGGGGACCCCTTGGGTTGGTAAGGGAACCCTAGGAAGAGGAGCCAAACCCTTCTGAAGTGTCCATAGTGGAGTATGTCATGCGCTTCTGTGACAAGATGCAGACCATGACGCAGTTGGTGCATGACAACATGACGCAGGCTCAGGCTGATCAGAAGCACTGGTACGACCAGAATGCCCGGGAGCGGACCTATCACTAGGTCAAAAGGTGTAGGTGCTGGTCCCCGTACCAAAAGATAAGCTTCAGGCAGCCTGGAAAGGCCCATACGTCGTCCATCAACAGCTCAACCCGGTCACCTACGTGGTCACGCTTGACCACGCTCGGGGTAGGCGAAAGGCCTTTCACGTCAACATGATGAAGGCTCATCACGAACGTGAACCTTTCGTCCTACCGGTCTGCAGCCTGCCCGAAGATGGGGAGGAAGACCCCCTCCTGGACATGCTGGCCCAAGCCAAGGCCAGTGGGTCCATTGAGGATGTGGAGGTAAGCGCCTCGCTAACCGAACCCCAGCGGTTGCAGTTGCAGACCACGCTGAAACCCTTCCGGGCCGTGTTCTCCAACTGACCTGGAAGGACTGAGTTAGCAGTCCACGAGGTGGACACCGGGAATCATGTCCCACTACGGCGAACACCCTATCGAATCTCCGACGAGGTGCAGCAGGTTATGCACCAGGATATCTATGAGATGTTACAGCTGGGGGTGATTCGATGGTCAAAAAGCATGTGGCCTTTAACCTGTAGTTCTCGTGCCCAAGAAGGATCGGACCACCCGGTTCTGCGTGGACTACAGGGGGCTCAATGCCATCACAGCCTCTAACGCGCACCCAATGCCACGCATCGAGGAGCTGCTTGAGAGGTTAGCTGGCACAGAATATCTGACCATAATGGATCTGAGTCGAGGATACTGGCAGATTCTCCTGAGCCCCGAGGTGCAGGAGAAGTTCGCCTTTATCACACCCTTTGGACTGTATGAGTCCACGGTCATGCCCTTAGGCATGAAGAATGCCCCTGCAACTTTCCAGTGGATGGTCAACCACCTGCTTCAGGGACTGGAGAAGTACGTTCCTCCTGGGATGAACACCTGCAGCGTCTTGAGGAGATGCTCAGGCGAATTCACCGAGCCGGACTGACTATCAAACCCGGAAAATGTCAGATGGGCATGAGTGAGGTCCACTACCTGGGGCACTGGGTTGACGGGGCACCCTAAAGCCAGAGCCTGAGAAAGTGGGAGTGATCGTGAACTGGCCCACCCCAGGACCAAGAAACAGGTGATGTCCTTCCTGGGCACTGCAGGGTACTATAGGCGCTTCGTACAGCACTATAGTAGGATGGCAAAACCCTTGACGGACCTCACCAGGAAGAAGCTACCTCACATCGTCAACTGGACCGATGGCTGTGAGGGGGCCTTCCAGGCGTTGAAAACAGCACTGTGCAACACCCCTGTGTTGAAAGCAGTCGACAGCAGTCGACCGTTCTTGGTGCAGACCGATGCCAGCAAGTTTGGCCTCGGTGCTGTGCTCAGCCAGGTTGACTCGGAGGACCAAGAGCACTGTAAGAGGGTGGTGCTGTTATGGACAGTAACACGCTGCCACTTTAAGAGACAGCACCCCCTTGTCTGGTGTGATGGAATGTCCTGCTTCCCCCTGCTATAGACTGTGAAGATGAACTGCCCTAGAATTAGGGGAGGAGTTGAGCCTGAACTGTGTGTGTGAGCTGAAGCTGCTACAGAGAGAACTTTGTGCTGTGTGCTACAAGAAAGATCCCACAGCCTGGGACGGAGTGTACTTGTGAAATTTGCAAGACTTTTCCGGGTACAGCAAAGGTGGCTGGTCTGTGCTAGTTTGTGAAGCCACAAATATACTGAGAAAGGGACTTACAGTTTCCAGGAGCATCCCAAGGATCCAGAAGCAAGGAGAAGACCACGCTTCACAGAGCTAACAGAAAGCCGTGCACACCACCATATTAGACTGCTGGGGGCCCCCTGGGACTGGTCCTGAGTCCCCAACATCACAGTGAGTCTGTTCCTGTTTGGTGCACCTGTTAGGGCCTAGTGTAGGCTTCAGTAGTCAGTACACGGGAGCCGTGTGGCCTGCTTAGTAAAGGCCAGGGAGGTTATATGTAGAGTAGCATCATTATTTGTTTATTGTTTAAATTTGCTCGTGAGACATATTCTGAGTCTGTAACAGTTGGAGCACCGTGCTATTTTATGGACAAGATAAAGTTTATAACTCTTGTAAAGTGTCTCTTGCCATTGCATACCCCTGTTTGCATCTTCCTCACCCACTTCATTGCTTGCCTCCCAATAAATCTACCCTTTGTTGTTTGCACCTCATCTTGTGTACAGTAGTATTCCTGCACCGTGGTGGTCCCCCGGCCATCGCTTCAGCACCTTGTGTTGTACCTGAGCTGGAAACTTCTGCCGAGGGAAGGGACCTAATTCACCATTGAGGAGTGCCTGGCCATAGTCTGGGCCCTGCAGCGCTTGCAGCCCTACTTGTATGGTCGCACCTTCACTGTGGTGACTGACAACAACTCTCTGCGCTGGCTAAAAGACATGTGTGGAACCAACGGAAGGTTGCTACGCTGGAGCCTTGCCCTTCAGCAATTTGACTTCACCATCAAACACAAAATGGGCAGGGAGCATGGGTTGTCCCGCCAGGGTGAACCGGCTGAGGTGCGCATGGTGGAGTACCGAGATGTTCTGCCTCTGTAGCGCACACCAGAAGGGGGAGGTGTGACGATAATGTGTAATATGATTTTTAGTTTTCCTTGTTATCACACACACTGTGGGCTAGTCCGACCCTCCTCTCTTCGCTTCTGCTGCTGTGTGTGTGTGAATCCCAAACCTCTCATTCCCTCCCACCAAAAGAATGTTTATTGCCCCTGTAGCTGCAGTAGACAATTCTCCCATCTAGTACGAGCTAAAATTGGTATAGTCTCTCTCAAAAGACATGAGGTTCTTTGTTCTATAGTAAGATATTGGGCCACCGATTTGGGCTAAAAAAAGAAGGACTACATATTGTGAATTTCCATCAGTAGATCTGTCAACCACTGTAAGTGCTAGCAGCTAAACACAATGAGTACAAAGTGCAGATTTCTCCTGAACAGTGTGGAACAACTAGTAGGAATTTGGTATCATTAGAAAGCTAATTTCAAAATATGATGAGTGAGGTGTGTGCCGTTACTCTGCTAGATTTGTGAACCAAGTTATGAGAATTATAAGTATTGTTGGTAAAATCTGTAACTTTGAGGAGAGGGGAGGGTGCAGGTAAACCAGCCTTTAGTGATGTCACAAACCTGCAAGTATAAGGCATGGCACTCAACCCAACCTTCGATTCTTGCCTGGGACTTCACACTATCCAGACTCCCTGATGAACTGGGATATTTGACTCCGCCCACCAGCATGGTTAGCTGAAATGATCTGAGCACATGTGAGTGTTACTTTCTGTTTTAATCCCTGTTTTTTTATAATTGCTGTACATACTTTAAATTGTCTCATCTTGTAAAATCTTGATATACCTTTTATAAACACTGCCTAATCTTTCTATGGAGTAAAAGTTATAATATTTACTAGCTTCGTTTCCTTGCTCTAAAACGTACCCTAAGTTTTCTGAAGTTAATTGCGCTACTAATTTTGGTTGGCTCTGAACCCCTCTGTGGAGAAATCTGAGCTGTGGCAGCAAAGTGGGTTCTGGGCTTGGCGGGTGAGCTGTCAGCGACGTAACGGGGTTTTATAAGCTATTGTCTGGCTGCGGCCTGAGCATTTATAATTCCCTCGCTGCAGCGTGCCTCCTAGCCAGTCCACAGTGAAGCGGCCCATCCGGTGAACAATTATCCTAGGTGTAGTTCCCTGACTGAGGGTAAGGGGGGCGCCGGAGAGATGCAAATTCCGAAGCGGAACTGGAAAGCGGGATACACATAAATTCCTGCAGTTTGTGTTACATTGTAGCAGCATTGGGATAACTAAAATAAGCCCCTGCAGTAAATTGGTAGGTCAATAGCATTGTTTGTGTTTTCATCACATTGTAGCAGTGGTGGGATAACTAAGATAAGCCCCCCTGCACATGTGATAGACGTGTGCTGGCCAAAGGTCACCCCCTGATCCGTGACATATATATACACTGCACAAAAAAATAAAGGGAACACTAAAATCCCACATCCTAGATATCTCTGAATGAAATATTCCAGTTCCAAATTTGTATTCATTGCATAGTGGAATGTGTTCAGAACCATAAAACATAACAATTATCAATGTAAATCAAATAGAATATCTCACGGAGGTCTGGAGTTGGAATGATACTCAAAATCAAAGTGGAAAATCAAATTACAGGCTGATCCAACTTCAGTGGAAATGGCTCATGACAAGGAAATTATGCTCAGTAGTGTGTGTGGCCTTCACGTGCCTGTATGACCTCCCTGCAACGCCTGGGCATGCTCCCGATGAGGCGGCGGATGGTCTCCTGAGTGATCTCCTCCCAGACCTGGACTAAAGCATCCGCCAACTCCTGGACAGTCTGTGGTACAACGTGACGGTGGTGGATGGTGCGAGACATGATGTCCCAGACAGGCTCAATCAGATTCAGGTCTGGGGAACGGGCGGCCAGTCCATAGCTTCATTGCCTTCATCTTGCAGGAACTGCTGACACACTCCAGCCACATGAGGTCTGGCATTGTCCTGCATTAGGAGGAACCCAAGGCCAACCGCACCAGCATATGGTCTCACAAGGGGTCTGAGGATCTCATCTCGGTACCTAATGGCAATCTGGCTACCTCTGGCGAGCACATGGAGGGCTGTGCGTCCCTCCAAAGAAATGCCACCCCACACCATTACTGACCCACTGCCAAACCGGTCATGCTGAAGGATGTTGCAGGCAGCAGATCGCTCTCCACGGTGTCTCCAGACTCTGTCACGTCTGTCACATGTGCTCAGTGTGAACCTGCTTTCATCTGTGAAGAGCACAGGGCGCCAGTGGAGAATCTGCCAATCCTGGTGTCCTGTGGCAAATGCCAAGCGTCCTGCACGGTGTTGGGCTGTGAGCACAACCCCCATCTGTGGATGTCGGGCGCTCAGACCATCCTCATGGAGTCGGTTTCTAACCGTTTGTACAGACACATGCACATTTGTGGCCTGCTGGAGGTCATTTTGCAGAGCTCTGGCAGTGCTCCTCCTGTTCCTCCTTGCACAAAGGCTGAGGTAGCGGTCCTGCTGCTGGGTTGTTGCCCTCCTACGGCCCCTCCATGTCTCCTGGTGGGTGTACTGACCTGTCTCGTGGTAGCGTCTCCAGCCTCTGGACACTACGCTGACAGACACAGCAAACCTTCTTGCCACAGCTCGCATTGATGTGCCATCCTGGATGAGCTGCACTACCTGAGTCAGCATAGTGTCCAGAGGCTGGAGGTGCTACCATGGGACAGGCCAGTACACCAGGAGCCATGGAGGGGGCCATAGGAGGGCAACAATCCAGCAGTAGGACTGCTACCTCAGCCTTTGTGCAAGGAGGAACAGGAGGAGCACTGCCAGAGCTCTGCAAAATAACCTCCAGCAGGCCACAAATGTGCATGTGTCTGCACAAACGGTTAGAAACTGACTCCATCAGGATGGTTTGAGGGCCCGACATCCACAGATTGGGGGTGCTCACAGCCCAACACCGTGCAGGACGCTTGGCATTTGCCACAGAACACCAGGATTGGCAAATTCACCACTGGTGTCCTGTGCTCTTCACAGATGAAAGCAGGTTCACACTGAGCACATGTGACAGACGTGACAGAGTCTGGAGACGCCGTGGAGAGCGATCTGCTGCCTGCAACATCCTTCAGCATGACCGGTTTGGCAGTGGGTCAGTAATGGTGTGGGGTAGCATTTCTTTGGAGGGCCGCACAGCCCTCCATGTGCTCGCCAGAGGTAGCCTGACTGCCATTAGGTATCGAGATGAGATCCTCAGACCCCTTGTGAGACCATATGCTGGTGCGGTTGGCCCTGGGTTCCTCCTAATGCAGGACAATGCCAGACCTCATGTGGCTGGAGTGTGTCAGCAGTTCCTGCAAGATGTATGGACTGGCCCAACCATTCCCCAGACCTGAATCCGATTGAGCACATCTGGGACATCATGTCTCGCACCATCCACCAACGTCATGTTGCACCACAGACTGTCCAGGAGTTGGTGGATGCTTTAGTCCAGGTCTGGGAGGAGATCACTCAGGAGACCATCCGCCGCCTCATCAGGAGCATGCCCAGGCGTTGTAGGGAGATCATACAGGCACGTGGAGGCCACACACACTACTGAGCATCATTTCCTTGTCTTGAGGCATTTCCACTGAAGTTGGATCAGCCTGTAACTTCATTTTCCACTTTGATTTTGAGCATCATTCCAACTCCAGACCTCCGTGGGATATTAGTTGTGATTTATGTTGATCATTTTTAGGTTTTATTATTCTCAACACATTCCACTATGTAATAAATAAAGATTTACAACTGGAATATTTCATCCAGTGATATCTAGGATGTGGGATTCTAGTGTCCCCTTCAGTTTTTTGAGCAGTTTATATACACTGTATCCTCTCTCCTTATTTTGGGATCTTTATGTTTAGAGTTTCTGATCCTGATGTTGGAGGTGCAGAGTTGTTGGGACACAAAGTAACTAATGCCCCCCCCCCCCCAGCTCCCAGTGGGCGGAGCCAGCAATCATTAACTCTGCGGCCCCCGGACTCTCTGTGCTGGAGCTTTAAATGCTGTCAGTGGCTGTGTCACCCTCACACTGTGCACACTGCGCCGCCACCGTCAGACCGAGCCGCAGCCTCCAGCACCGACCTCCGGACCGTCCTCACCGCAGCCTCCAGCACCGACCTCCGGACCGTCCTCACCGCAGCCTCCAGCACCGACCTCCGGACCGTCCTCACCGCAGCCTCCAGCACCGACCTCCGGACCGTCCTCACCGCAGCCTCCAGCACCGACCTCACCGCAGCCTCCAGCACCGACCTCCGGACCGTCCTCACCGCAGCCTCCAGCACCGACCTCCGGACCGTCCTCACCGCAGCCTCCAGCACCGACCTCCGGACCGTCCTCACCCTCTCCCGGACACTACACGTGAGTACAGCCGGAGCCGGGCGCGGTGATGGGCGGACAGCTGTACAGAGCCGGTGTACGGAGCTGCCGGTGTCGTGTTCGGGGTGAATGTCGCTGCTGATGATCGGTTTTCCGAGTCGGGAGAGATCAGACGATTTTCCTTGGATTTATAGACCGATGTCTGATCAATATCTGTCGGATCGGCGCCTCCTGGTGGTTGGTGTTTGACATCGGGGACCCCACAATGTCCCGGGCACACGTGGGGGTGATCAGCTGATAATGGGGGGCACATCACTGATAATGGGGGGCACATCACTGATAATGGGGGCACATCACTGATAATGGGGGCACATCACTGATAATGGGGGGCACATCACTGATGATGGGGGCACATCACTGATAATGGGGGGCACATCACTGATAATGGGGGCACATCACTGATGATGGGGGCACATCACTGATGATGGGGGGCACATCACTGATGATGGGGGGCACATCACTGATGATGGGGGGCACATCACTGATGATGGGGGCACATCACTGATAATGGGGGGCACATCACTGATAATGGGGGGCACATCACTGATAATGGGGGGCACATCACTGATAATGGGGGCACATCACTGATGATGGGGGCACATCACTGATGATGGGGGGCACATCACTGATAATGGGGGGCACATCACTGATGATGGGGGCACATCACTGATAATGGGGGGCACATCACTGATAATGGGGGGCACATCACTGATGATGGTGGGCACAGCACTGATGATGGGGGGCACAGCACTGGTGTTGGGGGTGTTCAGCTGATGATGGGGGGCACAGCACTGATGATGGGGGGCACAGCACTGGTGTTGGGGGTGTTCAGCTGATATGGAGGGCACAGCACTGATGATGGGGGGCACAGCACTGATGATGGGGGGCACAGCACTGGTGTTGGGGGTGGTCAGCTGATAATGGAGGATGGATATCAGGGTTGTGTAAAGGGTAATGGAAGCGTTCCTCAGCGGTGGTTTCCCCCAGCATGTGATCTTTAGTCGTCCCCCTTGTTTTATAAGTTTGGGGGTCTCCTGCACCCCACTTACTGTGCAGTGCGATGGTCAGTCTTTTAGGACCAATAAGGGTCATCTGTAATCAGTGTGATTTACTGCTCTCTGTTATCAGCCATTCTGTGCACAGAGCTGAGTGCTTAATCCCGTGTTGGGGGTTTCTATGTATTTAATATATATTAATGTAATGTTCTCATACCTCACAGCAGGCTCCGGAGATTAGCAGCAGCCGGCTCAGTGGTTAGGTGTCCAGAGTGTACTATAACGGCCCCAGGTGGCCTTTCAACCTGGGCTTTAGTTATTACTGTTGGCTCCTTTATGCACATTAAATAAATGTCTTTGAGTCTCACATGCTAAACCCAATATTTGTTGAATTTGGCGAGAAATGGCTGCTATGCGTCTTGTACAGTGCATCCAGTGCCACCGCGCTGAGTGCTCTGCCCTGTGCATCCCGTGCCGCCGCGCTGAGTGCTCTGCCCTGTGCATCCCGTGCCACCGCGCTCAGTGCTCTGCCCTGTGCATCCCGTGCCACCGCGCTGAGTGCTCTGCCCTGTGCATCCCGTGCCACCGCGCTGAGTGCTCTGCCCTGTGCATCCCGTGCCACCGCGCTGAGTGCTCTGCCCTGTGCATCCCGTGCCACCGCGCTGAGTGCTCTGCCCTGTGCATCCCGTGCCGCCGCGCTGAGTGCTCTGCCCTGTGCATCCCGTGCCACCGCGCTGAGTGCTCTGCCCTGTGCATCCCGTGCCACCGCGCTGAGTGCTCTGCCCTGTGCATCCCGTGCCACCGCGCTGAGTGCTCTGCCCTGTGCATCCCGTGCCACCGCGCTGAGTGCTCTGCCCTGTGCATCCCGTGCCACCGTGCTGAGTGCTCTGCCCTGTGCATCCCGTGCCGCCATACTGAGTGCTCTGCCCTGTGCATCCCGTGCCACCGCGCTGAGTGCTCTGCCCTGTGCATCCTGTGCCACCGTGCTGAGTGCTCTCCCCTGTGCATCCCGTGCCACCATACTGAGTGCTCTGCCCTGTGCATCCCGTGCCACCGCGCTGAGTGCTCTGCCCTGTGCATCCCGAGCCGTCATACTGAGTGCTCTGCCCTGTCGTTCACACTGCTCTTTCCTCCTGTGCAGCTATGCGTCCTGCGCTGTCCAGTTCCTCCTGCACTGTGCACGTACCGTTGGTCATTTTATGTTCTTTCTTGTGACTTCTGATTTTCCGGCTGCCACCTTTCTCTGTTTGGCTTTGGCCCTTTAATGCAGAAGACATCACTTTTCTTGTGGATACGGTTTCTGCAACTTCAGATCTGATGCCAGGCGCAGAGCTCAGTCAGGCGGCGAGAAGATAAGAGTTTAGTTGTTGTGCGGGTGTAAGTGAATATTGCACAAAGCGGGGAGGACGGGGTGATACGTCCCAGAAAATGATCGTGAGTCTGCTGTATAATGTAAGAATTACTGAGTGGAGCTGTGTAACGTATGGCGGTGACCTACATAGAGCTCCCACCGCCCGGGATTCTGCAGCAACGTCCCCATTGGAGAGCTCAGTCCCGCTATAGAAGGACCTTGTCCCGGCTTCCGCGCTCTCTTTTCTCTCTCTGTAGCTCCTCTTCCTCGGGGGCGGAGCAGAAAGCTCTGCAATTACATTAAATAAAGGGTTCTGATCTTGTGCTGTGAGAATCAAACCTCCATCATTGCAGGCAGTAGATGAGTCTACGAGCCACCGGCTGCACTGCCATCACTGGGAGGATGTTCTATACTTCAGCGCAGACTCTGATGCCTCAGGCAGATGATGCTGGCACATAGAGATACAGCTGTACATAGCAGTGTATTTCTATGTCCGTGTATTCTAGAGGGCAATGAAGCTCCTTTTTTTTTCTCTTCCTATAAGGTTACTAAAAAATAATGAAAAACAATTCCAAAAATATGAAATTTTGTCTTATTTTAAAAATTGAGATCTTTCTAATGCAGGGTGGGGCAGCACGGTGGCGCAGTGGATAGCACAGCAGCCTTGCTGCGCTGGAGTCCTGGGTTCAAGCCCCACTAAGGACATCATCTGCAAAGAGTTTGTTTGTTCTCCCCGTGTTTGCGTGGGTTTCCTCCCGGTACTCCGGTTTCCTCCCACATTCCAAAGACATACTGATAGGGAATATTGTGAGCCCCAACAGGGACAGCGACGATAATGTGTGCAACCTGTAAAGCGCTGCGGAATATGTTAGCGCTATATAAAAATAAAGATTATTATTATAGTGCAGGAAATAAAGCCACAACGTGTATCATCACAGGTAGTAGCTAAAGCCATGAGCCACAGGGAGCTTGAGCATAGGGAGGAATAATAAGTGATGCCAGCACTTACTCCCCATCCCTCTCGTGTGCAGGTTCCTGCGAGGAATGTATATATGTCTATGGCCGCCTCATCTGTACGTAGCGAGCAGCTTTATACCTGGGGAGCGACTCCCCTGAAGCCATCGCCGTTTCCCCGCAAAGTTTGCCGCTTCCAGGAATCTGCGGTTCTCTTAGCCTCTTTAGACTGTCAGCGAGCGAGTGCACGATCCCGACTCTCGGCCCATGTAGAGTTGTCAGCCATCACCTGACGAATCCTTGTTGTCAGCAGCACACCGCCCGACATGTCCAGGATGTGCTGTACGGCGACAGATCCAGTAAGCCCGCGCCGACCCTCTTGTGTATACGTCTCCCTCACACATGCTGACTGTTCCCGTAACGGTTCCTTACTATTTACCTTGAACTGTTCATAGTCAGATTGTTTTGGCTGATACCTGCGAGCACACAATTGCATCATCCACAGCGGCGGCTGCGTTACATTTGCAGCGGGTTACACATTAATCTTCCCATTCACCGAAGTAACAACAAGCGTCATCCAGAAGCAGCAGCGTGTTTGCTTCATCCTTGTGACTGGTGATGTGAGCATTGGCCTCTATCTAGGGTGCCCCCATATAGACAACCATCACCTACAGAATCCAAATATAGATACAGTTGTTCTCAAATGTTTACACACCCCCGCAGAATTTTTGCTTTCTTGGCCTTTTTTCAGAGAATATGAATGATAACACCAAAACTTTTCCTCCACTCATGGTCAGTGGTTGGGTGAAGCCATTTATTGTCAGACTACTGTGTTTTCTCTTTATACATCATAATGACAACATAAAACATCCGAATGACCCTGATCAAAAGTTCACATTCCCCATTACTGCAGTGTGTTGCCCCCTCTAACACCAATGACAGCTTGAAGTCTTTTGTGGTAGTTGTGGATGAGGTTCTTTATTTTCTCAGATGGTAAATCTGCCCAATCTTCTTGGCAAAAACTCCCCAGTTCCTGTAAATTCCTGGGCTGTCTAGCATGAACTGCGCGCTTGAGATCTCCCCAGAGTGGCTCAATGACATTGAGGTCAGGAGACTGAGATGGCCACTCCAGAACCTTCACTTTGTTCTGCTGTAGCCAATGACAGGTCGAGGTGGCCTTGTGTTTTGGATCGTTGTCATGTTGGAACATCCAAGTACATCCCGTGTGCAGATTCCGGGCTGATTAGTGCAAATTTGCCTTGAATATTTGCTGATAACGTGCTGTATTCATCTTTCCTTCAACTTTGACCAAGTTTCCTGTGCCTTTGTAGGTTACACGTCCAAAAAACATCAGCGAGCCACCTCCATGCTTTACAGTAGGAATGGTGTTCCTTTCATCATAGGCCTTGTTGACCTCTCCCCAAATGTAACGTTTATGGTTGTGGCCAAAAAGTTCAGTTTTGGTCTCATCACTACAAATTACCTTGTTCCAGAAGTTTTGAGATTTGTCTCTGTGCTGTTTTGCGTATTATAGGTGAGATACTTTGTAGCATTTGGACAGTAATGCTTTTCTTCTGGTGGCAGCCTATTTTTCTTCAAGTGCCTCCTTATTGTGCATCTTGAAACAGCCACACTGCTAGTTTTCAGAGAGAACAGATAAAGAAAGAGATTGCACAGCTCAGCCCCCCCAGTGCTGTGACCTCCATCAGTGCACAGAGACAATAGTTTAGAATTACAAAGGGTAAAATCCAGCATCAGAAGGGAGCGTGCGGATCAGCTCCGCGTTGGACCATGGGCTCCGCATAAGATGACCTATTTAGACAAGCCGCCCTTTCATGTGCACTGAACGATCATTAATACTGTCATTCTGTGCACATAGAATATCTCTCTGCAGCACAGATTACACAGGACGATGTGCTGCTGAGAACAATCATTTTTAAACAAGCACTAAATTGGGCACATTCAGGTTGTAGAGGTGTGGGAATTTTTTGTCCTGAAGCTTTTTAAAATTTTTCTGTGATGTTTTCTGTGTTTTTAGCACTTTTTTTTTTTTTAAGCACCACTCCACCAGGTTTTCTTTTTATTGCAGCGCTGGAGTGGTTCTACTAATCTACGTTCCCTGTCTAATCTAGTACCTCAGACTTCTGGTCAGTCCGGAGCCGCAGTCACAAGATGGCGGCGCTGGACCAATGCGAGGTGACTTACACCAAGAGCTTGTGACCGTCACCTCAGACTTCTGGTCACTCCGGGCCTGCAGTCACAAGATGGCGTCGCGGGACCAGAGCGAGGCGTCCACAGACTTACACCAAGAGCTTGTGACCGTCACCTCAGACTTCTAGTCAGTCCGGGCCTGCAGTCACAAGATGGCGGCTCTGGACCAGAGCAAGGTGCCCATAGACTTACACTAAGAGCTTGTGACCGTCACCTCAGACTTCTGGTCAGTCCGGGCCTGCAGTCACAAGATGGCGGCTCTGGACCAGAGCGAGGCGTCCACAGACTTACACCAAGAGCTTGTGACCGTCACCTCATACTTCTGGTCAGTCCGGGCCTGCAGTCACAAGATGGCGGCGCTGGACCAGAGCAAGGTGCCACAGACTTACACCAAGAGCTTGTGATCGTCACCTCAGACTTCTGGTCAGTCCGGGCCTGCAGTCACAAGATGGCGGCACTGGACCAGAGCAAGGTGCCCATAGGCTTACACCAAGAGCTTGTGACCGTCACCTCAGACTTCTGGTCAGTCCGGAGCTGCAGTCACAAGATGGCGGCTCTGGACCAATGCGAGGTGACTTACACCAAGAGCTTGTGACCGTCAACTCATACTTCTGGTCACTCCGGGCCTGCAGTCACAAGATGGCGTCGCGGGACCAGAGCGAGGCGTCCACAGACTTACACCAAGAGCTTGTGACCGTCACCTCAGACTTCTAGTCAGTCCGGGCCTGCAGTCACAAGATGGCGGCTCTGGACCAGAGCAAGGTGCCCATAGACTTACACTAAGAGCTTGTGACCGTCACCTCAGACTTCTGGTCAGTCCGGGCCTGCAGTCACAAGATGGCGGCTCTGGACCAGAGCGAGGCGTCCACAGACTTACACCAAGAGCTTGTGACCGTCACCTCATACTTCTGGTCAGTCCGGGCCTGCAGTCACAAGATGGCGGCGCTGGACCAGAGCAAGGTGCCACAGACTTACACCAAGAGCTTGTGATCGTCACCTCAGACTTCTGGTCAGTCCGGGCCTGCAGTCACAAGATGGCGGCGCTGGACCAGAGCAAGGTGCCACAGACTTACACCAAGAGCTTGTGACCGTCACCTCAAACTTCTGGTCAGTCCGGAGCTGCAGTCACAAGATGGCGGCACGGGGCAGGGACTGTAGATTAGTGGCAGCACTCCAGTGCTGAAATAAAACTGCTGCAGTTCTGTTTTAAGCCCTTTTAGGGCATGTGGTTTTTTTTTTTAACATCCATTAAGAAGAATCTTTCAGGAGTTTTTGGGGCCGGACCTGCAGTGTGAACATGACCTAATGGCCGGGTCAGACAGGCCCACAGGATAACATGAGAATCCTCGGGTGGGCTCCTATGCAAGAATAAGCCCCTTACCCCCAACACGAGCAGTAGTCAGCCATATACAATCATCCACTGTGTACAGACAACAGCAGGATCTCATCATGCAACAACCCACCTCGCTTATTATTATATAGAAGTAAATTTGTGAAAGACAGTAAGATAATATTTGCATCAAGCTGAGCAGTGACCCCCAAAGTCAGTGTTACTGGTGGGCCCTTGTTGCCCCAGTCCGACACTGCCCAATGGGGATGAAATGAAGCCACAAGGAGAATTGTAATCAGCGTCCTACAGTGGAATCAACTTTGTTCCCGAATTTTACAGCCGCGGACTCGTGGGGTGCTGGCGGTCTCGTGGGGTGCTGGCGGTCTCGTGGGGTGCTGGCGGTGTCCTGGGGTGCTTGCGTTCTCGTCTGGTGCTTGCGTTCTCGTCTGGTGCTGGCGTTCTCGTCTGGTGCTGGCGTTCTCGTCTGGTGCTGGCAGTCTCGTCGGGTGCTGACGGACTCGTGGGGTGCTGGCGTTGTCCTGGGGTGCTGGCGTTCTCGTCGGGTGCTGGCGTTCTCGTCTGGTGCTGGCGTTCTCGTGGGGTGCTGGCGGTCTCGTGGGGTGCTGGCGGTCTCGTGGGGTGCAGGCGTTCTCGTCTGGTGCTGGCGGTCTCGTCGGGTGCTGGCGTTCTCGTCGGGTGCTGGTGGTCTCGTCGGGTGCTGGCGTTCTCGTCGGGTGCTGGCGGTCTCGTTAGGTGCTGGCGGTCTCGTTAGGTGCTGGCAGTCTTGCTGGGTGCTGGCGGTCTCGTCGGGTGCTGGCGTTCTCGTCGGGTGCTGGCGTTCTCGTCGGGTGCTGGCGTTCTCGTCGGGTGCTGGCG
Organism: Ranitomeya variabilis; assembly: GCF_051348905.1. Taxonomy (NCBI): domain Eukaryota; kingdom Metazoa; phylum Chordata; class Amphibia; order Anura; family Dendrobatidae; genus Ranitomeya; species Ranitomeya variabilis. The sequence continues at coordinate 217,148,938 of NC_135239.1, read as the reverse complement.
GTCTCGTCAGGTGCTGGCGGTCTCGTTAGGTGCTGGCAGTCTTGCTGGGTGCTGGCGGTCTCGTCAGGTGCTGGCAGACTCTACAGGTGATGGCAGTCACCTAGAGGAGAAGCTGTAAGATGGCAGAACGGCTGAGACGTGATTTCGCCAATGGATATGATCATCGCTCGACGTTCATAAATGGCAACAAGGCTTGGACTGACAGGAGGAGGTTTTACGCGAGGCACTAAAGGTCTTTACGGTCAGGCAGACGGTGCGGCCGCTCCCACCACTGACGGGGTGAATGTGAGGATTTGGTGTCGGACGGTGACGGCTTTGCGCCGGGATCCTGCCAGCTGTCCCCTCAGCTGCTGTGGCCGCTCTTGTATGGGGAGACCGGACACATTGGCTTCTGCTGCATGTTGGCGTTTCTTCGTCTTACTCCTTGTTGTTTCTGCTGATGGCTGCCCCCCACCGGCCCGGCTGTTGCCGTTACCTCCTGAGTGGGCAGGTTACGGACCGCGCTGTCTTTTTACCTCAGGGAGAGCCACATCCCGCCACGTGTCCGGGTCACTGACATGGGGGGTCTTCTTATGTAAACCGCAGTGAGGGACGCAGTGTGTTCATACGCCGTGACAGCCCCCGGCCCCCCGCCATATCCGCGCCTTCATCCTCCTCACATTCCACAAGTGCTTCAATATTAATGCAAATATTGTGCGCAGCGCGGACGAGCTCGGGTCGGGGGGCCGCCATCTGTGTTTGGTTTACCTACCCGTTATTTTGAGGGGGCTTCATTGCAGGAATCCAACATGGGTGCTCTCCTACTTCTTACCGCCACATCCTCACCTTACACTTGTTCTTCATGCAATGGCTGATAGCAGGGAACAATAGAGTGCATTCACATTTTCTGCCACTACGTGGCCAGAAAACTCCGGTTAGAAATTGGCACATTGTTACACAACATTTTGTTGGTTTTGGTGTTTTTATACCATTTCTAGCAGCTTTTTCAAAAGTGGGTGTGGCTTAGTAATGGGGTGTGGCCTAGCGGGCCCAACAGATTCACAATAATTGACACCACAGAATTGTCCTCTAGTCCATCGCCCCCGGCAACCGACACGCTCCGCCTCACGGCTCCTGTACCGGCAGACTCTGGTCGACAGGAATTATCTACAGCAGAAGCGATAAGCCAGTGCAGTGCCTGCAGCCACCACCAGGGGGCACTCACTGGAGACAGATCTATCAGTCAGGTCCATGTATAATCAGTACACAGAGAGCTCCCTCTAGTGGTGTCTCCATACCAGCCACTTCTCATGGAGCTGTGCAGAGGATTTGGGCTCCGAATTAGAAAATATTCCGGCTCATGGGTCAAGATGCGCCCAGGACTCCCTGCAACTGGTCCAGCACTGCTGCATCAGTGTCCTGTGATGGCAGGTGTGGAAGACTGACATCATATGGAAGGGGCGGTGCTGCGCTGCTGCGTCAGTATTGGTGGTCCCCATGTCACGTTAGTCATGTGACGGTGGCGGAGTGCTGCTGCGTCAATATTGGTGGTCCCCATGTCACGATTGTCATATGATGGCGGCAGAGCGTCAGTATTGGTGGTCCCCATGTCCCATTTATCATGTGATGGCGGCAGAGCCCTGTAGTGTCAGTATTGGTGGTCCCCATGTCACGTTAGTCATGTGAGGGTGGCGGAGTGCTGCTGCGTCAATATTGGTGGTCCCCATGTCACGATTGTCATATGATGGCGGCAGAGCGTCAGTATTGGTGGTCCCCATGTCCCATTTATCATGTGATGGCGGCAGAGCCCTGTAGTGTCAGTATTGGTGGTCCCCATGTCACGTTAGTCATGTGACGGTGGCGGAGTGCTGCTGCGTCAATATTGGTGGTCCCCATGTCACGATTGTCATATGATGGCGGCAGAGCGTCAGTATTGGTGGTCCCCATGTCCCATTTATCATGTGATGGCGGCAGAGCCCTGTAGTGTCAGTATTGGTGGTCCCTATGTCATGTTAGTCATGTGATGGTGGCGGAGTGCTGCTGCATCAACATTGGTAGTCCCCATGTCACGATAGTCATGTGATGGTGGCGGAGTGCTGCTGCGTCAATATTGGTAGTCCCCATGTCAGGTTAGTCATGTGACAGTGGCGGAGTGCTGCTGCGTCAACATTGGTAGTCCCCATGTCACGATAGTCATGTGATGGTGGCGGAGTGCTGCTGCGTCAATATTGGTAGTCCCCATGTCAGGTTAGTCATGTGACAGTGGCGGAGTGCTGCTGCGTCAATATTGGTAGTCCCCATGTCAGGTTAGTCATGTGACAGTGGCGGAGTGCTGCTGCGTCAATATTGGTAGTCCCCATGTCAGGTTAGTCATGTGACAGTGGCGGAGTGCTGCTGCGTCAATATTGGTAGTCCCCATGTCACGATAGTCATGTGACGGTGGCGGAGGTCTGTAGCATCAGTATTGGTGGTCCCCATGTCCCATTTATCATGTGATGGCGGCAGAGCCCTGTAGTGTCAGTATTGGTTGTCCCCATGTCATGTAATGGTAGCTGAGCTCTGCTGCGTCAGTATTGCTGGTCCCCATACCACGTTTATCATGTGACGGCGGCTGAGCTCTGCTGTGTCAGTATTGGTAGTCTCCATGTCACATAAGCCATGTGACGGCAGAGCGCTGCTGCGTCAGTATTGCTGGTCCCCATGTCACGATTGCCATGTGACGGCAGAGCGCTGCTGCGTCAGTATTGCTGGTCCCCATGTCACGATTGCCATGTGACGGCAGAGCGCTGCTGCGTCAGTATTGCTGGTCCCCATGTCACATAAGCCATGTGACGGCAGAGCGCTGCTGCGTCAGTATTGCTGGTCCCCATGTCACGATTGCCATGTGACGGCAGAGCGCTGCTGCGTCAGTATTGCTGGTCCCCATGTCACGATAGTCATGTGATGGCAGAGCGCTGCTGCGTCAGTATTGATGGTCCCCATGTCACGATAGTCATGTGATGGCAGAGCGCTGCTGCGTCAGTATTGCTGGTCCCCATGTCACGATAGTCATGTGACGGCAGAGCGCTGCTGCGTCAGTATTGCTGGTCCCCATGTCACGATTGCCATGTGACGGCAGAGCGCTGCTGCGTCAGTATTGCTGGTCCCCATGTCACGATAGTCATGTGATGGCAGAGCGCTGCTGCGTCAGTATTGATGGTCCCCATGTCACGATAGTCATGTGACGGCAGAGCGCTGCTGCATCAGTATTGCTGGTCCCCATGTCACGATAGTCATGTGATGGCAGAGCGCTGCTGCGTCAGTATTGCTGGTCCCCATGTCACGATAGTCATGTGACGGCAGAGCGCTGCTGCGTCAGTATTGCTGGTCCCCATGTCACGATAGTCATGTGACGGCAGAGCGCTGCTGCGTCAGTATTGCTGGTCCCCATGTCACGATAGTCATGTGACGGCAGAGCGCTGCTGCATCAGTATTGCTGGTCCCCATGTCACGATATTCATGTGACGGCAGAGCGCTGCTGCGTCAGTATAGGTGGTCCCCATGTCACGATTGTCATGTGACGGCTGTGGAGCGCTGCTGCTGTGGCGTCTATAGTTGTGAACACTCCTTGTGCAATGGGACGGGAGGCGTCTTATCAGCTCGTTAAAGTAGTTTTCCATTGTGACCCTTTGTGTTACTTTAATTAGATCTGCAGTGGAATTCACGTAAAGGTTAACCCCGGTGTGAGCTGCATTGTTTGCTGCTGTTTCTCCATGCTTTACACTGCAGCTCTCCTTCAGCATCATAACAGAAGGTGCAGAAGATTATAATTTACTATTGGGATTTTTGTGTTGGGCTGCAATAAGCTTCTGATGTGGGATTTGTTGTTATACCTGGATAGGGGGGATCTGCAGCTGCACACGAGTCCTCACTCGTCCACTGAAAACAGTCATCAGTGGAGCCGTGGGGGGAACAACCCAGAAACTGATTTCCAGAAGACATTGTTCTCCTTCCCACAGCGACTGTGACAATCCCCCCTAGATCCTAATACCTGCACATAAGCCTTCCTGAGATCTACACACGGGACCCCACACCTCCACCAGCCACCCCCAAAAACGTCTGGAGGAAAGCCAAAACTGCCCAGGAAGCAGATCACCAAGATCAGTGCACAAGCTAAACAGAGACTGCTGACCCTATTCTGCAGCTTCAGGCTGTGTGCACACTTTGCGGTTTTTGCTGCGGATCCGCAGCGTTTTTGGACGCTGCGGATCCGCAGCAGTTTTCCATGTGGTGTACAGTACTATGTTAACCTATGGAAAACAAAAAACGCTGTGCACATGCTGCGGAAAAAAACGCGCGGAAACGCAGCGGTTTTCATTCCGCAGCATGTCAATTCTTTGTGCGGAATCCGCAGCGGTTTGGCACCTGCTCCATGTTAAAAACCCGCAGGTGTCAAAAACCGCAGTGGAAACCGCACAAAAAAACGTGATAAATCCGCAGCAGAATCCGCAAAGTGTGCACATAGCCATAGAGCTAAAATCTGAGTGCAGCTCTGGAGTATAGTACAGGATCAGTAATGTAATGTATGTACACAGTGACTGCACCAGCAGAATAGTGAGTGCAGCTCTGGGGTATAATACAGGATGTAACTCAGGATCAGTAATGTAATGTATGTACACAGTGACTGCACCAGCAGAATAGTGAGTGCAGCTCTGGAGTATAATACAGGAGGTAACTCAGGATCAGTAATGTGATGTATGTACACAGTGACTGCACCGGCAGAATAGTGAGTGCAGCTCTGGGGTATAATACAGGATGTAACTCAGGATCAGTAATGTAATGTATGTACACAGTGACTGCACCAGCAGAATAGTGAGTGCAGCTCTGGGGTATAATACAGGATGTAACTCAGGATCAGTAATGTAATGTATGTACACAGTGACTGCACCAGCAGAATAGTGAGTGCAGCTCTGGAGTATAATACAGGAGGTAACTCAGGATCAGTAATGTGATGTATGTACACAGTGACTGCACCGGCAGAATAGTGAGTGCAGCTCTGGAGTATAATACAGGATGTAACTCAGGATCAGTAATGTAACGTATGTACACAGTGACTGCACCAGCAGAATAGTGAGCGCAGCTCTGGGGTATAATACAGGATGTAACTCAGGATCAGTAATGTAATGTATGTACACAGTGACTGCACCAGCAGAATAGTGAGTGCAGCTCTGGGGTATAATACAGGATGTAACTCAGGATCAGTAATGTAATGTATGTACACAGTGACTGCACCGGCAGAATAGTGAGTGCAGCTCTGGAGTATAATACAGGATGTAACTCAGGATCAGTAATGTAACGTATGTACACAGTGACTGCACCAGCAGAATAGTGAGCGCAGCTCTGGGGTATAATACAGGATGTAACTCAGGATCAGTAATGTAATGTATGTACACAGTGACTGCACCAGCAGAATAGTGAGTGCAGCTCTGGGGTATAATACAGGATGTAACTCAGGATCAGTAATGTAATGTATGTACACAGTGACTGCACCAGCAGAATAGTGAGTGCAGCTCTGGAGTATAATACAGGATGTAACTCAGGATCAGTAATGTAACGTATGTACACAGTGACTGCACCAGCAGAATAGTGAGTGCAGCTCTGGGGTATAATACAGGATGTAACTCAGGATCAGTAATGTAATGTATGTACACAGTGGCTGCACCAGCAGAATAGTGAGTGCAGCTCTGGGGTATAATACAGGATGTAACTCAGGATCAGTAATGTAATGTATGTACACAGTGACTGCACCAGCAGAATAGTGAGTGCAGCTCTGGAGTATAATACAGGATGTAACTCGGGATCAGTAATGTAATGTATACAGTGACTGCACCAGCAGAATAGTGAGTGCAGCTCTGGAGTATAGGATGTAACTCGGGATCAGTAATGTAATGTATACAGTGACTGCACCAGCAGAATAGTGAGTGCAGCTCTGGGGTATAATACAGGGTGTAACTCGGGGTCAGTTACGTGACTGCACAGCTTCTAGAGGTACGCTCTGTGTGTTCCCTGTATATGGCCGCTGTCTACCAGTGTTGATGACTGGGGGTGATGTGTTTGGGGTGCGGGGTGTTACATGCAGGGTAGATGCGGTGAAGGTTGCTCTGTATTTGCACATATGAGAACTGTCACACCGGTGTCGGCCTCTGGAGCTCGTGATTCGGGTGGGGGTCAGTAGGGTGGGGGACACTATTTGCGTTTGCCGAGGTGAGAGGGGCGGGAGATGATATAATTAGTCTGTGCATGCAGATATCATTTTTCCTGACTGATTTGTCGTTACTTGGCTGAAAGGGAAAGTCCAAATGTGGGAAGAACATGGCGTCCAGACGCCTCAGATTGTGTTACCGCTATGATGACTATTTTACAGTTTTGATACAGAACTAAGCTGTATTCAGTTTTCTGCTGAGTTTGGAGCTGAAATCCCCCAGCATCCCCTGCTTGTTCAGTGTCTGCACAGACTTTGTGCAGTTGTGTACTGTAGGAGCTCGTTCCTCTGCGCACATCGGACTTCCTGTGAGTGACGGGCGCTGCTCTCCGCCCCCGCGGCATTCATCACTGCGCTATGTCTACGGTGGTCTGTAAGGATCAGACCCCAGTGGTGGCGGGACTCCTCTGCCTGTTAGGGCACGGCGGCCATGGAGCTGGGGTGGCTGCGGTGTCTCTCGGAATATGCCGGCAGTGGAGAACCAAGGCTCCATGTATCAGCATGAAGGCTGCGGGTCGTGCACCCAGGCCTGCGTCACTGCGGAGGGCGTCCCTGGCAGCCATGCCTCCCTATAAATACAGAATGGGGTCCAACTCCCCCCCCCCCCCCCCCCCAGCTACAGGCAGGACTGGGTTACATTAGGTCACAGTGTTCTGGGGGTGGGGGTCCGAGGATGGTCCTGGAGGTGTCGTATGACACATGGCTGCGTTACGCCTGGGTTATGGAATGGTGTCATGGCGGCACCCACGTAACCAAGAGCATAGTTAGGGGGACCCTGCTACAGCCCCCTGTGCTGGGTGGACCCTCAGAAGCCGCTCTGCCTGGTCCGAGCTCCTTAGATCCCGTCAGAGGATAACCTTCATAGTCCTCAGGATCTCTGCTTGCTGGCAACGACTTGGAACTTTTTCCTGACATTCAGACGCTGTGAACCAGTCCTGACTGATGATACTTCTCAGGGCTGAGGGTTTGTCACAGTTGTATCCAGTCTAGACAATGGCTGTGAGCACAGGGGCCTCCGCTGATACATTGTAACAAAGTATCACAACAGGAGGGATTTGTCCTGCTCCTTTGATACACTGTAACGAACCTTCAGCTATGAGAAGTGTCCGGTCTGCACAGGGCTCAGGTTATAAATGTCTGACCAGTAACACCCAGTATACCCCCGGGACCCCCTGACATAATCGTCTGCTTTCTCATGGAACAGGTGCTGGGGCCCCTGAGCCCCCAACCGCTGCTGCTGAGCCTGTGGCACAGCCTGGACCCCCCCCCCCCCCAGTGCTTAAAATTATTTTTCTCCATAAAACTCAACATATAAAATCTGAATAATAAAACTATAAAACTTCAAAAAGCAAAAATGTGCAGAATCTTCTTAAAGGGCCAGTCAGTCTCATTGAGCTATCAAGGACATGAACCCCTTTTATGTTCTGGCTGAAGAGTGGCTGATAACAGGGACAATAGACTGTATTTGTCTGACTGGTGCTCCTGTGTCCATACTCTCCTTGTTTTCAGCCCCAGAGTTGTTATTCACCTGACTGTAGGTTGCGACATCAGCGGCAGGTTGTTGTGGGGGCAGACTGCCAGGACCACTGGCCGATACCGAGACGCTGATAACCCCGGCGCCTCTTGGGATTTTCGTCACCTCTTGTGATTTGCTGACATTTAAGTTGGACTTTCTGGAAAATTACTGTAATTAGTGAACATCGCAGTGATCTGTGAATTATGGGAACTGCCACAGTTTCTTTTCTGCATATATGAGCTTCTGGGCAGTATCCAGTTCCTTGAAGAAGTCTTCATACCCCCTGAACACATTTTTCATATTGCTCCCACAAACGTAAATGTATTTTATTGGGATTTTCTGTGATACAACACAAAGTAACAAGTATTTGTGACGTGTAAAGAAATTTATAAGTTTTTCTAATTACCACAATTTACAATTATGAATCTGAGAATTGTGACATTGTGCATTTGTATTCACCCCCTTGTAGTCTGAGCAACCTGAATAAAGTTATGAGTGACCATTCGCCCCCTGAAGTCACATAATTAGTACATTACGTCCCCCTGGGTGTGATTTCCTCTACAGCTGTTCTGTGAAGGCCTCAGACGTTTGTATGAGAACATTAGGGATCAAACAGCATCATGAAAACCAGGGAGCCCACCAGACAGGTCAGGGATAAAGTGGCGGAGAAGAGGAAAGCAGAATTGGGTTATAGAAAATAGCCCAAGCTCTGAACATCTCACAGAGCACTGATCAATCCATCATCCATAAATGGAAGGAGTATGGCACAAGTGCTAACGTCCCAAGACATGGCCGTCCACCCAACCTGACATCCCAAGCAAGGAGAGAAGCAGCCGAGAGGCGGACGGTCACTGCGGAGATCCCTGAAGGAGCGGCTGGGGTGCACTGCTAAGGTGGTTGTCCATAGGACAAGTGTAAGGAACGTTCAGTGTTTGCTCAGTATTTTACATCACTTATTCGTAAGTCAAAACCAGGAGAGGAACAAACCGAGGACAAGTATAATAGAAACACGCCACCGCTTCTGCTTTATCGCCCACTCCGGATTTTGCCTTACAAAAGCTGATGTAAAATACTGACCACATTCTGAAGGTGTGAACGTGGCCTTATCATATAATCCACAAATCTGGACTTTATTGAACAGTGAAAGGAGGAAAAATATTTTTTAAAATCAAAAGAAATCCCATTTGCAGTTTGCAAAAATCCATGTAGGTGACACAGCGGACATGTGGAGGAAGGGGCCCTGGTCAGAAGAGACCAAAGGAGAACTCTCTGGGCTAAATGCAAAATAAAAAAGTGTTTGGTACCGTTTTAGGCAGCGGGAAAAACAAGATATTCTTGTGGTTATGAGACTTTTTCATGGCTAACAAAAATAAATGTGACGCAGCAGCTCTGGAGACTTCCTAGGCCTCTTCCTCAGGAATGGTACAACAAAGATTCTGAAGAAACCCAAGTAAATGCACAAACAAAAAACTGAAAAGATGGGAACAAGTGGCAGCTTTCGAGGCTCCTCCGTCTCTTCATCAGGCTGAGAATAACACAAAATCTGTAGAATCACATATTTATACACAACAGGACACAGGAATAATGCCATGGATAAGACAAGTGATGGAAGCAGAACTATCATTATGGGAGAGGGAGAAACAGTTGGCCGAAAATATTGGAACAGTTTCATGTGTGGGCACCTTACTGAGCAGGTATCTGGATGGGTAGAGGGCAGGGCCGGACTGGCCATCTGGCAATTCTGGCAAATGCCAGAAGGGCCGGTCTGGTTGTGGGCTGCCTTGTCTCCTACATTGTTAACAGAATCGTTGTTCTCAAGACCCCCATACTGTTAAGAGTTGTGATGGAGCACAAAGTAGGTGACTCTGTCATTTAACTCAGCAGACCTCTGGCATCATTAGAAATATTGGTCTTGTAGTAAATCTTGATTTCCTCAGTCCAGGGTAATATTAGTAATATATTCCATCTGGTGCTTGAGGACAGTGACAGCATGGGCCTGTGTGATTTCAAATGCCAGGGCTGAATTTCAGTCCCAGTCCGTACCTGGTAGAGGGTATTCTTAAACCAGCTTCATTCAGGGCACAACTATCAGCAATTGGTCCTCTACCAGAAGGAACCATCCTGGCCACCATGGATGTGGAGTCTTTGTACTCCAATATCCCACACCAGGATGGATTAAATGCCTGCAAAGTCTTCATGGAAAACAGGGACTGATGCGGATTCTGTGGTGAAACTTATAACATTCATCCTCACCCACAATTACTATGAGTTTGACGAGAAGATCTATCTACAGGAGACTGGCACTGCGATGGGAAGTAAAATGGCCCCACAGAATGCAAATCTTTTCATGGCCAAGCTTGAAAGCGACTTTTTGTCCTCCTGTCCCATCAGGCCTCTGGCGTACTACCGCTACATTGATGACATTTTAATCATCTGGATGGAGCCTGAGCCACAGCTAAAGATGTTCCATGAACAGTTTAATCAATTTCATCCCACCATCAACTTAACACTCAACTACTCCTGTACTGAAATTAACTTTCTGGACACCATCATTAAGCTGCAGAACAATAAAATAGAGACATCCCTGTATCAGAAGCCAATCAGCCGTCCAACATACCTTAAATGGGACAGTTTCCATCCAAAACACATAAACTCCATTGTCTACAGCCAAGCCATCAGATACAATCGTATATGTTCCAACCCCATGGATAGGGATGAACACCTTGGTCGCCTCAGAAAGACCTTTTTGAATCAGGGCGACCATCCAAGAAGAATTGAAAACCAGATCACAAGAGCCACCAGAATATCAAGGAATCACCTGCTACATTACAAAGCTAAAGAAGAAAATAACTGGGTGCCTCTAGTAGTCACCTACAATCCAAATCTGGAGGCGCTAAGGGGAGCTGCACGGAAATTACAACCTTTACTGCAAAAAGATGCCCGACTACAATCCTCCAGACCCCCCCACTACTGTGTTTTAGGCAGCCCCCAAATCTAAGAAGCATCATTGTCAGAAGCTCCTTGTCCTCTCCAACAGCTGCAGGAACCAGAAAAAATTTAAAACCTGTCCATTTATAATGACCACGGACAAGATAAAGATCCCCAACTCACATCAGGACTACAGATCCCAGGTACTTTCAGCTGCGTCACTTCTAATGTGGTGTACCTAATTATATGTACTAGATGTCCAACTGGGGGTCTGTATGTGGGGGAGACAGGGCAGAAACTGAGGACAAGGATGAACTCTCATCGCCACACAATAAGAGAAAAAAGAATGGATCTACCTGTGGCCAAACATTTCTGTCTCCCAAATCATAACATTATGGACATGAAATTACTTGTATTAAAAGGTAACTTCAAATCTCAGAGAGACAGAAGAGTCTGTGAATATAAACTGATGATGACCTGCGACACTCTCAGTGCAGGAATGAATGTGTCTCATGGATTTATGTCTTTTTACATCAATTAAGGGATTTGCTCCTCAGACCATGTGGGGTCATCACATTCAGAGGACAATAAAACTTTCATCCTCCTTATCTATGAACTGTTCCAATATTTATGGCCACAGCTGTCTATCCCTCTCCCATAATGGTAGTTCTGCTTCCATCACTTGTCTTATCCATGGCATTATTCCTGTGCCCTGTGGTGTATAAATATGTGATTCTTCTCCGCCTGATGAAGGGACCTGAGTACTTTCTAAAGCTGCGGCTTGTTACCATCTTTTCAGTTTGCCATTAAAAGTGTCAACGCCAACCACAGAGGACTCTCAAATGTAAATGTTTTTCTATCTACTGGCTACAAATATATATTGTGAGGGGTTGACGCGCTTAGCTGCTTCTTCAGGTGGACACAGGAACTCTTCAATAGTGAAACACCTGCTGGTTTATTAAAGTCAGCGTAGACTCCTGGACAGTATATATGGGCCCCTGTGTAGTGTTTGGACCCCCGTGCAGTATATATGGACTCCTGGACAGTATTTGGGCCCCCGTGCAGTATATATGGACTCCTGGACAGTATTTGGGCCCCCGTGCAGTATATATGGACTCCTGGACAGTATTTGGCCCCCGTGTAGTATATATGGGCTCCTGGACAGTATTTGGGCCCCCGTGCAGTATATATGGACTCCTGGACAGTATTTGGCCCCCGTGCAGTATATATGAGCTCCTGGACAGTATTTGGCCCCCGTGCAGTATATATGGGCTCCTGGACAGTATTTGGCCCCCGTGTAGTATATATGGGCTCCTGGACAGTATTTGGCCCCTGTGCAGTATATATGAGCTCCTGGACAGTATTTGGCCCCCGTGCAGTATATATGAGCTCCTGGACAGTATTTGGCCCCCGTGCAGTATATATGGGCTCCTGGACAGTATTTGGACCCTGTGCAGTATATATGGGCTCCTGGACAGTATTTTCCCCCCCCGTGCAGTATATATGGGCTCCTGGACAGTATTTGGCCCCTGTGCAGTATATAAGGGCCCCTGTGTAGTGTTTGGACCCCCGTGCAGTATATATGGGCTCCTGGACAGTATTTGCCCCCCCCCCGTGCAGTATATATGGGCTCCTGGACAGTATTTGGCCCCCGTGCAGTATATATGGGCTCCTGGACAGTATTTGGGTCCCTGTGCAGTATATATGGGCTCCTGGACAGTATTTGGCCCCTGTGCAGTATATAAGGGCCCCTGTGTAGTGTTTGGACCCCCCGTGCAGTATATATGGGCTCCTGGACAGTATTTGGCCCCCCCGTGCAGTATATAAGGGCCCCTGTGTAGTGTTTGGACCCCCGTGCAGTATATATGGGCTCCTGGACAGTATTTGGCCCCCCGTGCAGTATATATGAGCCCCTGTGTAGTGTTTGGACCCCCGTGCAGTATATATGGACTCCTGGACAGTATTTGGGCCCCCGTGCAGTATATATGGACTCCTGGACAGTATTTGGCCCCCGTGCAGTATATATGAGCTCCTGGACAGTATTTGGCCCCCGTGCAGTATATATGGGCTCCTGGACAGTATTTGGCCCCTGTGCAGTATATAAGGGCCCCTGTGTAGTGTTTGGACCCCCGTGCAGTATATATGGGCTCCTGGACAGTATTTGCCCCCCCCCCCGTGCAGTATATATGGGCTCCTGGACAGTATTTGGCCCCCGTGCAGTATATATGGGCTCCTGGACAGTATTTGCCCCCCCCCCGTGCAGTATATATGGGCTCCTGGACAGTATTTGCCCCCCCCCCCCCCGTGCAGTATATATGGGCTCCTGGACAGTATTTGGCCCCCGTGCAGTATATATGGGCTCCTGGACAGTATTTGGGTCCCTGTGCAGTATATATGGGCTCCTGGACAGTATTTGGGTCCCTGTGCAGTATATATGGGCTCCTGGACAGTATTTGGGTCCCTGTGCAGTATATATGGGCTCCTGGACAGTATTTGGCCCCTGTGCAGTATATAAGGGCCCCTGTGTAGTGTTTGGACCCCCCGTGCAGTATATATGGGCTCCTGGACAGTATTTGGCCCCCCCGTGCAGTATATAAGGGCCCCTGTGTAGTGTTTGGACCCCCGTGCAGTATATATGGACTCCTGGACAGTATTTGGCCCCCGTGCAGTATATATGGGCTCCTGGACCGTATTTGGCCCCCGTGCAGTATATATGGGCTCCTGGACAGTATTTGGCCCCCGTGCAGTATATATGGGCTCCTGGACAGTATTTGGGTCCCTGTGCAGTATATATGGGCTCCTGGACAGTATTTGGCCCCTGTGCAGTATATAAGGGCCCCTGTGTAGTGTTTGGACCCCCCGTGCAGTATATATGGGCTCCTGGACAGTATTTGGCCCCCCGTGCAGTATATAAGGGCCCCTGTGTAGTGTTTGGACCCCCGTGCAGTATATATGGGCTCCTGGACAGTATTTGGCCCCCCGTGCAGTATATATGGGCCCCTGTGTAGTGTTTGGACCCCCGTGCAGTATATATGGACTCCTGGACAGTATTTGGCCCCTGTGCAGTATATATGGACTCCTGGACAGTATTTGGCCCCCCGTGCAGTATATATGGGCCCCTGTATAGTGTTTGGGCCCCCGTGCAGTATATATGGACTCCTGGACAGTATTTGGCCCCCGTGCAGTATATATGGGCTCCTGGACAGTATTTGGCCCCCGTGCAGTATATATGGGCTCCTGGACAGTATTTGGCCCCTGTGCAGTATATATGGGCTCCTGGACAGTATTCCCCCCCCCCCCCGTGCAGTATATATGGGCTCCTAGACAGTATTTGGCCCCTGTGCAGTATATAAGGGCCCCTGTGTAGTGTTTGGACCCCCGTGCAGTATATATGGGCTCCTGGACAGTATTTGCCCCCCCCCCCCCCCGTGCAGTATATATGGGCTCCTGGACAGTATTTGGCCCCCGTGCAGTATATATGGGCTCCTGGACAGTATTTGGGTCCCTGTGCAGTATATATGGGCTCCTGGACAGTATTTGGCCCCTGTGCAGTATATATGGGCTCCTGGACAGTATTTGGCCCCTGTGCAGTATATAAGGGCCCCTGTGTAGTGTTTGGACCCCCCGTGCAGTATATATGGGCTCCTGGACAGTATTTGGCCCCCCCGTGCAGTATATAAGGGCCCCTGTGTAGTGTTTGGACCCCCGTGCAGTATATATGGGCTCCTGGACAGTATTTGGCCCCCCGTGCAGTATATATGGGCCCCTGTGTAGTGTTTGGACCCCCGTGCAGTATACATGGACTCCTGGACAGTATTTGGCCCCCCGTGCAGTATATATGGGCCCCTGTGTAGTGTTTGGGCCCCCGTGCAGTATATATGGACTCCTGGACAGTATTTGGCCCCCGTGCAGTATATATGGGCTCCTGGACCGTATTTGGCCCCCGTGCAGTATATATGGGCTCCTGGACAGTATTTGGCCCCTGTGCAGTATATATCAGCTCCTGGACAGTATTTGGGCCCACCTGTAGTATATATGGGCTCCTGGACAGTATTTGGTCCCCGTGCAGTATATATGGACTCCTGGACAGTATTTGGTCCCCGTGCAGTATATACGAGCTCCTGGACAGTATTTGGTCCCCGTGCAGTATATATGGACTCCTGGACAGTATTTGGCCCCCGTGCAGTATATATGGACTCCTGGACAGTATTTGGCCCCCGTGCCGTATATATGGGCTCCTGGACAGTATTTGGCCCCTGTGCAGTATATATGAGCTCCTGGACAGTATTTGGCCCCTGTGCAGTATATATGGGCTCCTGGACAGTATTCCCCCCCCCCCGTGCAGTATATATGGGCTCCTAGACAGTATTTGGCCCCTGTGCAGTATATAAGGGCCCCTGTGTAGTGTTTGGACCCCCGTGCAGTATATATGGGCTCCTGGACAGTATTTGGCCCCCCCCCCCGTGCAGTATATATGGGCTCCTGGACAGTATTTGGCCCCCGTGCAGTATATATGGGCTCCTGGACAGTATTTGGGTCCCTGTGCAGTATATATGGGCTCCTGGACAGTATTTGGCCCCTGTGCAGTATATAAGGGCCCCTGTGTAGTGTTTGGACCCCCCGTGCAGTATATATGGGCTCCTGGACAGTATTTGGCCCCCCCGTGCAGTATATAAGGGCCCCTGTGTAGTGTTTGGACCCCCGTGCAGTATATATGGGCTCCTGGACAGTATTTGGCCCCCCGTGCAGTATATATGGGCCCCTGTGTAGTGTTTGGACCCCCGTGCAGTATATATGGACTCCTGGACAGTATTTGGCCCCCCGTGCAGTATATATGGGCCCCTGTGTAGTGTTTGGGCCCCCGTGCAGTATATATGGACTCCTGGACAGTATTTGGCCCCCGTGCAGTATATATGGGCTCCTGGACCGTATTTGGCCCCCGTGCAGTATATATGAGCTCCTGGACAGTATTTGGCCCCTGTGCAGTATATATCAGCTCCTGGACAGTATTTGGGCCCACCTGTAGTATATATGGGCTCCTGGTCAGTATTTGGTCCCCGTGCAGTATATATGGACTCCTGGACAGTATTTGGTCCCCGTGCAGTATATATGGACTCCTGGACAGTATTTGGCCCCCGTGCCGTATATATGGGCTCCTGGACAGTATTTGGTCCCCGTGCAGTATATATGGACTCCTGGACAGTATTTGGCCCCCGTGCAGTATATATGGACTCCTGGACAGTATTTGGCCCCCGTGCCGTATATATGGGCTCCTGGACAGTATTTGGCCCCCGTGCAGTATATATGGGCTCCTGGACAGTATTTGGTCCCCGTGCAGTATATATGGGCTCCTGGACAGTATTTGGTCCCCGTGCAGTATATATGGTCTCCTGGACAGTATTTGGCCGCCGTGCAGTATATATGGGCTCCTGGACAGTATTTGGCCCCCGTGCAGTATATATGGACTCCTGGACAGTATTTGGTCCCCGTGCAGTATATATGGTCTCCTGGACAGTATTTGGCCCCCGTGCAGTATATATGGGCTCCTGGACAGTATTTGGCCCCCGTGCAGTATATATGGGCTCCTGGACAGTATTTGGTCCCCGTGCAGTATATATGGTCTCCTGGACAGTATTTGGCCCCCGTGCAGTATATATGGGCTCCTGGACAGTATTTGGTCCCCGTGCAGTATATATGGTCTCCTGGACAGTATTTGGCCCCCGTGCAGTATATATGGGCTCCTGGACAGTATTTGGCCCCTGTGCAGTATATAAGGGCCCCTGTGTAGTGTTTGGACCCCCCGTGCAGTATATATGGGCTCCTGGACAGTATTTGGCCCCCCCGTGCAGTATATAAGGGCCCCTGTGTAGTGTTTGGACCCCCGTGCAGTATATATGGGCTCCTGGACAGTATTTGGCCCCCCGTGCAGTATATATGGGCCCCTGTGTAGTGTTTGGACCCCCGTGCAGTATATATGGACTCCTGGACAGTATTTGGCCCCTGTGCAGTATATATGGGCTCCTGGACAGTATTTGGCCCCCCGTGCAGTATATATGGGCCCCTGTGTAGTGTTTGGGCCCCCGTGCAGTATATATGGATTCCTGGACAGTATTTGGCCCCCGTGCAGTATATATGGGCTCCTGGACAGTATTTGGTCCCCGTGCAGTATATACGAGCTCCTGGACAGTATTTGGTCCCCGTGCAGTATATATGGACTCCTGGACAGTATTTGGCCCCCGTGCCGTATATATGGGCTCCTGGACAGTATTTGGCCCCCGTGCAGTATATACGAGCTCCTGGACAGTATTTGGTCCCCGTGCAGTATATATGGGCTCCTGGACAGTATTTGGTCCCCGTGCAGTATATATGGGCTCCTGGACAGTATTTGGTCCCCGTGCAGTATATATGGGCTCCTGGACAGTATTTGGCCCCCGTGCAGTATATATGGTCTCCTGGACAGTATTTGGCCCCCGTGTAGTATATATGGGCTCCTGGACAGTATTTGGGCCCCCGTGCAGTATATATGGGCTCCTGGACAGTATTTGGCCCCTGTGCAGTATATAAGGGCCCCTGTGTAGTGTTTGGACCCCCCGTGCAGTATATATGGGCTCCTGGACAGTATTTGGCCCCCCCGTGCAGTATATAAGGGCCCCTGTGTAGTGTTTGGACCCCCGTGCAGTATATATGGGCTCCTGGACAGTATTTGGCCCCCCGTGCAGTATATATGGGCCCCTGTGTAGTGTTTGGACCCCCGTGCAGTATATATGGACTCCTGGACAGTATTTGGCCCCTGTGCAGTATATATGGGCTCCTGGACAGTATTTGGCCCCCCGTGCAGTATATATGGGCCCCTGTGTAGTGTTTGGGCCCCCGTGCAGTATATATGGATTCCTGGACAGTATTTGGCCCCCGTGCAGTATATATGGGCTCCTGGACAGTATTTGGTCCCCGTGCAGTATATACGAGCTCCTGGACAGTATTTGGTCCCCGTGCAGTATATATGGACTCCTGGACAGTATTTGGCCCCCGTGCCGTATATATGGGCTCCTGGACAGTATTTGGCCCCCGTGCAGTATATACGAGCTCCTGGACAGTATTTGGTCCCCGTGCAGTATATATGGGCTCCTGGACAGTATTTGGTCCCCGTGCAGTATATATGGGCTCCTGGACAGTATTTGGCCCCCGTGCAGTATATATGGTCTCCTGGACAGTATTTGGCCCCCGTGCAGTATATATGGACTCCTGGACAGTATTTGGTCCCCGTGCAGTATATATGGACTCCTGGACAGTATTTGGCCCCCGTGCAGTATATATGAGCTCCTGGACAGTATTTGGCCCCTGTGCAGTATATATGGGCTCCTGGACAGTATTTGGCCCCCGTGCAGTATATATGAGCTCCTGGACAGTATTTGGCCCCTGTGCAGTATATATGGGCTCCTGTGTAGTATATATGAGCTCCTGGACAGTATTTGGCCCCTGTGCAGTATATATGGGCCCCTGTGTAGTATATATGAGCTCCTGGACAGTATTTGGGCCCCTGTGCAGTATATATGGGCCCCTGTGTAGTATATATGAGCTCCTGGACAGTATTTGGGCCCCTGTGCAGTATATATGGGCCCCTGTGCAGTATATAAGGGCCCCTGTGCAGTATATATGAGCTCCTGGACAGTATTTGGGCCCCTGTGCAGTATATATGGGCCCCTGTGTAGTATATATGAGCTCCTGTGCAGTATATATGGACTCCTGGACAGTATTTGGGCCTCCGTGCAGTATATATGGGCTCCTGGACAGTATTTGGGCCCCTGTGCAGTATATATGAGCTCCTGGACAGTATTTGGGCCCCTGTGCAGTATATATGAGCTCCTGTGCAGTATATATGAGCTCCTGGACAGTATTTGGCCCCCGTGCAGTGCCTCCCTGGTCAGCGGCCATCGTACACAGCTGGTGGTGACCCAGTGACACTTGGTTTTCCGGATACAAGTGGATTTTGATCAGATAATTCCTGTCAAATAGAAATAAGCGGTTAAGGGAGGAGCGGCCAGGACGAGTTCAGGGGCGACAGGTTCTGCTTTTACAACTCCAAACTATTGTTAGACTGGAACATCGCGTCCTTATGGTGACATCACAGTGAGAGAGGGGGTGCGGGGCGGTGTGTGACATCACAGGGGCAGTGTGTGACATCACAGTGGGTTAGGGGGTGCAGGGCGGTGTGTGACATCACAGGGGCGGTGTGTGACATCACAGTGGGTTAGGGGGTGCAGGGCGGTGTGTGACATCACAGTGGGGTAGGAGGCGCGGGGCGGTGTGTGACATCACTGGGGGGCAGTGTGTGACATTACAGGGGCAGTGTGTGACATCACTGGGGGGCGGTGTGTGACATCACGGGGGGCGGCGTGTGACATCACTGGGGGGTGGCTGTAATGGTTTACGGGGAGGATATCTTTATCATCCCCACCACTCACACCAATTTGTCATGACCAGGGTTGTTTGGTTGCCCCTGGTTCGTTCTGAAGGGGATTTATCTATGTCCCACTTCCCAGTTCCGGTTTGGAACGTGCAGCTCTCTGGCGCCTCCTTACCCTCAGGTCAGATTAGGTACTGCACCTAGGATAATTAGTCGCCAGAAAGGCTGCCTGCTATGTACTGGCTAATGGGCACACTGCAGCAAGGGCGATATAACTACTCCCACTCAGGCGGGAACAATAATTATCAACACCACCAGTGGCTACAAAGCCTCCCAAGCTCTGATTTCTTGATTAATAACGGGTCCGAAACCTACCCAGATTAGTAGCGTAATTCACTTCAGAGGACGTGACCATATGTTATAGAGCTTGGAGAGACAACGCTAGTAATTTTATATATTTTGCTCCAAGAAAGATAGGCAGTGTTTACAGAAGTATAAAAAGGTATTATAAAAGTAGACCAGTATTGTGGGGGAGGGGCACACATCTAGATTCATCACGCATCTGTCTCGCAGCTAGACCCAGGACAAAGACTAGTGAAGACTGTTGTGTCACTCACTTATGCCCCAGTGTAAAACCAGGGCACTCCCCCTGTAGTGACCTCACTCAGGTCTGAATCCTCCCCTTTCTTAGAGTTATGACAAACCATTTCTATACATAACTCGCTGTATGAACCTCGTATAAGAACGACACTATGGTCAGGATATTCACCACGTCAGGGGGGTTCTTTTAAGTGTAAACACAATGTAGATACATGACCTGCTTACGGAGAAATCCACTCCTTGCACTCGTTGGGTTTAGCTCCTAGCGATTTCAGTGAGCTATAGATCTCTCGGTGGACATCTGGAATATATAATCCTTATATCTCTAGCCCTGATCGGTGCCATGATACATAACTTTAAAAGAACAATAGAGTCCCATGCAGTTTGGGAATGGCTGTACTAGTTTTAGCTAGTATTAGGCGGGAGGGGGAATGAGGGGTTTAGGGAGAAGCTGGCTTTCGCAGCTCCGAGCCATAAAAATTCCTCTTGCTGGCACACTGGTCTCCCATTACCACTGTATAGCAGGGGGGAGGGAGTTGCCTGCAGGCTAAGAGAGCAGGAGAGCTTTCTAGACAGAGCGATGGGGGGATCGGAAAAGTCCACAGCGTGTGTCTGAAAACATTATATGAATATGCTTTCGTGACAGTCACCAGACACTGATGATGGAGGTGACGGGCGGTCACCAGATACTGATGATGGAGGTGACGGGCGGTCACCAGATACTGATGATGGAGGCGACACGCGGTCACAGATACTGATGATGGAGGTGACGGGCAGTCACCAGATACTGATGATGGAGGGGACGGGTGGTCACCAGATACTGATGATGGAGGGGACAGTCACCAGATACTGATGATGGAGGGGATGGCGGTCACCAGATACTGATGATGGAGATGACGGGCGGTCACCAGATACTGATGATAGAGGGGACGGGTGGTCACCAGATACTGATGATGGAGGGGACAGTCACCAGATACTGATGATGGAGGGGACGGGCGGTCACCAGATACTGATGATGGAGGTGACGGGCAGTCACCAGATACCGATGATGGAGGAGACAGGTGGTCACCAGATACTGATGATGGAGGGGACGGGCGGTCACCAGATACTGATGATGGAGGTGACGGGCGGTCACCAGATACCGATGATGGAGGAGACAGGTGGTCACCAGATACCGATGATGGAGGTGACGGGCGGTCACCAGATACTGATGATGGAGGGGACGGGCGGTCACCAGATACTGATGATGGAGGAGACGAGCGGTCACCAGATTCTGATGATGGAGGAGACGAGCGGTCACCAGATACTGATGATGAAGGCAGCAGGTCATCAGATACTGATGATGGAGGGGACGGGCGGTCACCAGATACTGATGATGGAGGTGACGGGCAGTCACCAGATACCGATGATGGAGGAGACAGGTGGTCACCAGATACTGATGATGGAGGGGACGGGCGGTCACCAGATACTGATGATGGAGGTGACGGGCGGTCACCAGATACCGATGATGGAGGAGACAGGTGGTCACCAGATACCGATGATGGAGGTGACGGGCGGTCACCAGATACTGATGATGGAGGGGATGGGCGGTCACCAGATCCTGATGATGGAGGAGACGAGCGGTCACCAGATACTGATGATGGAGGAGACGAGCGGTCACCAGATACTGATGATGAAGGCAGCAGGTCATCAGATACTGATGATGGAGGAGACGATTGGTCACCAGATACTGATGATGGAGGTGATGGGCGGTCACCAGATACTGATGATGGAGGAGACGATTGGTCACCAGATACTGATGATGAAGGCAGCAGGTCATCAGATACTGATGATGGAGGAGACGATTGGTCACCAGATACTGATGATGGAGGTGATGGGCGGTCACCAGATACTGATGATGGAGGAGACGATTGGTCACCAGATACTGATGATGAAGGCAGCAGGTCATCAGATACTGATGATGGAGGAGACGATTGGTCACCAGATACTGATGATGGAGGTGACGGGCAGTCACCAGATACCGATGATGGAGGAGACAGGTGGTCACCAGATACTGATGATGGGATTTACTTTCCCTCTTCTTCAGTCACTTTGTAACTTGATCAGTGACTATTAACCCTTCTTCTATTTGAGTTTTCTTCTTCTTTTGCTGCAGTTTTTCACGTTTGCACAGTTCCATAATTCCACATTGCGCCCACATGACACTTCTTAGAGAAACAGTAGCTAAGGATAATAATGGCTGGAGTTATGGGAGGAGGCTGTCGGAGGTTGGATTTTATAAGTGAGGTTATAGTGGGAGGTGGACAAAATAAAATAAAAAATGTTAGAGCGGCTGAGGTAAGGTAGTGGGGGGTCTCTGGTGGTCAGATGTGTTCCCTGGCCAGGGAGACCCCCGAGCATCTGGAGCTTAACTGACCCAGCAGTACCTTTCTATTCAGATTATCGCCAATCTTCTCTTCCGGGATCACAACTCCCAGCATTGTCCACGATCGGCCTAGACCAGTGTGAAATATTGTGTGCACAGGTTCGGTCACCAGGTGCATCATGGGATTATCAATTTAATGTGAGCGGCCAGAAAACTCCATCTGAACAAGTCTAAGAATGCCGCCATATGTGGGAAACACTGTGCGTGGCCCGCACCTCTCCGCCCTCCTTATCTTGTTTGTTTTCAGGGAGCAGGAATGGTCAGGAGGAGAGAAGATTGTACAAAGACGCCTGTTCCGCTCTCACTCTCTGGGGTGGCCCGCTCTCCATGGTGGTCTCTCTTTGGTGGTCTGCTATCTGTGGTGGCCCACTCTCTGTAGTAGCCCACTATCTGTGGTGGCTCGCTCTCCATGGTGGTCTGCTCTCTGTGGTGGCCCGCTCTCCATGGTGGTCTGCTCTCTGTGGTGGCCCGCTCTTTATGGTGGTCTGCTCTCTGCGGTGGCCTGCTCTCCATGATGGTCTGTTCTCTGTGGTCTTCTCTCTGTGATGGCCCACTCTCCATGGTGGTCTCTCTTTGGTGGTCTGCTATCTGTGGTGGCCCACTCTCTGTAGTAGCCCACTATCTGTGGTGGCTCGCTCTCCATGGTGGTCTGCTCTCTGTGGTGGCCCGCTCTCCATGGTGGTCTGCTCTCTGTGGTGGCCCGCTCTTTATGGTGGTCTGCTCTCTGCGGTGGCCTGCTCTCCATGATGGTCTGTTCTCTGTGGTCTTCTCTCTGTGATGGCCCACTCTCCATGGTGGTCTCCTCTCTGTGGTGGCCCGCTCTCCCTGGTGACCTGCTCTCTGTGGTGGCCCGCTCTCCCTGGTGACCTGCTCTCTGTGGTGGCCCGCTCTCCCTGGTGACCTGCTCTCTGTGGTGGCCCGCTCTCCATGGTGGTCTGCTCTCTGTGGTGGCCCGTTCTCCATGGTGGTCTCCTCTCTGTGGTGGCCCGCTCTCCATGGTGGTCTGCTCTCTGTGGTGGCTCGCTCTCTGTGGTGGTCTGCTATCCGTGGTGGCTTGCTCTCTGTAGTGGCCTGCTCTCTGTGGTGACCCGCTCTTTATGGTGGTCTGCTCTCTGTGGTGGCCCGCTCTTTATGGTGGTCTGCTCTCTGTGGTGGCCCGCTCTTTATGGTGGTCTGCTCTCTGCGGTGGCCCGCTCTCCATGATGGTCTGTTCTCTGTGGTCTTCTCTCTGTGATGGCCCACTCTCCATGGTGGTCTCCTCTCCATGGTGGTCTCCTCTCTGTGGTGGTCTGCCTTCTGTGGTGGCTCGCCCTGTGCGGTGTCTCACTTTACTTAGTTGTCCACCCTCTGACCCGTGTTTACCTCTTACAGAGCAGTGAGCGGTGTCCAGACATGGAGCTTCCTCCGCAGACGGAAATGGTGGACATGCGGCTGTGTGAAAAAACCAATGGAGCTCTGGGAACGGAGACGCCAGAACCAAGGTAAGATGCGCGTTGTGCGCTGTGTTCCTGCACCACTGCCGTCTCCCTATGAGCCTGGTGCCCCCAAGACCGTACCACAGTAACCACAGTAAAATCTGCTTTATTTAGTTATACTGGAGCCGAAAACCAAGAGTTGGAAGAGTTCCTCCCTCACACGTCCGGGAAAGAGAAGCCGCGATTCACAGACGTACGTAAGCAGCGGTGGCCGGAGCCGTGTGACCAGACCCCATAGCCTCTGCACATGATGGGGCGGCTCAGGAACTGATCCTGGACCACTCTGCAGTTTAGGAGAAATTCCCCACACAGGGGTCGCCCTTGTGCCTTCCTGAGCGGGGGAGGGAGGTGACAACCTTAGTGAGCTCAGTATGGTGGTGTCAGGAGAGCAGAGCGCCATCTCCCGGTCTGCGTAGTCTGTGGTGTGACTGGTACACACCCTGCTCCTGCCGTGTGCTGCACGCAGCCTCCATGGCTCATGGACGACTCTCATCATGGTGTCTTTACAGTTCGAGGGGAAGACGTCATTCGGAATGTCCATCTTCAACCTGAGCAACGCCATCATGGGCAGCGGCATCCTGGGATTGGCATATGCCATGGCAAACACGGGCGTCCTTCTCTTCCTGTAAGTGTCTCCCATTGTATGCAGTCTTATCTATGACTGTAGAAGCCGCCAATACTCCCATCTGCAGTCCCATGTAAATATAGATTAACAGAAAGTTCTGCAACTTTGTCATGGACTGTTTCACTTTCTTACCATCTTCAATACCTCTGCTTGCTGGCTGTGAAAAGCAACCTAAGGGAAGGGGGGGACACTTTTCCAAGTCCAACTCCCAGATCTTTTGGCTTTGTTACAGTGTGTCAGTACAATAGGAGCGATCAGCCTGGAGTCCAGAGAGGAGAGTAATTTATCCTGCTGTGTTTAGTTCTCTATCTGCACAGATACATTGTAACAAACCTCAGCTGTGCGAGCAGAACAAGGTCAGACTAGGTATTCATTAACTATGTACATTATATGTTACCATTCCCTGACAGCAATCAGAGGTTGTGACACCGTCAGAAAGTTGTAGAACTTGTGACCATGCGATGATTGGGCTATTTAGTGGATGAGCCCTTTAAGGCTTTGTCCACTCTGCTCCTCCAGATGTGCATCCTCTGAGGGTCTCTGCTGCCTGCAGGGCGGCGCTGCTGCTGCGCACGTTAATGGCTACGCAGACTTTAGTGATGCATATGTGACATGTTCCTGGTCCACTCTCCACTGCTCCCTATCACTGCCCGTCACGCTGCTCCCTATCACTGCCCGTCACTCTGCTCCCTATCACTGCCCGTCACTCTGCTCCCTATCACTGCCCGTCACGCTGCTCCCTATCACTGCCCGTCACGCTGCTCCCTATCACTGCCCGTCACGCTGCTCCCTATCACTGCCCGTCACGCTGCTCCCTATCACTGCCCGTCACGCTGCTCCCTATCACTGCCCGTCACGCTGCTCCCTATCACTGCCCGTCACGCTGCTCCCTATCACTGCCCATCACGCTGCTCCCTATCACTGCCCATCACGCTGCTCCCTATCACTGCCCGTCACGCTGCTCCCTATCACTGCCCGTCACGCTGCTCCCTATCACTGCCCGTCACGCTGCTCCCTATCACTGCCCGTCACGCTGCTCCCTATCACTTCCCGTCACGCTGCTCCCTATCACTGCCCGTCACCCTGCTCCCTATCACTGCCCGTCACGCTGCTCCCTATCACTTCCCGTCATGCTGCTCCCTATCACTGCCCATCACGCTGCTCCCTATCACTGCCCGTCACGCTGCTCCCTATCACTGCCCGTCACGCTGCTCCCTATCACTGCCCGTCACGCTGCTCCCTATCACTGCCCGTCACGCTGCTCCCTATCACTTCCCGTCACGCTGCTCCCTATCACTGCCCGTCACGCTGCTCCCTATCACTGCCCGTCACGCTGCTCCCTATCACTTCCCGTCACGCTGCTCCCTATCACTGCCCGTCACGCTGCTCCCTATCACTGCCCGTCACGCTGCTCACTATCACTTCCCGTCACGCTGCTCCCTATCACTACCCGTCACGCTGCTCCCTATCACTTCCCGTCACGCTGCTTCCTATCACTGCCCGTCACTCTGCTCCCTATCACTGCCCGTCACGCTGCTCCCTATCACTACCCGTCACGCTGCTCCCTATCACTTCCCGTCACGCTGCTTCCTATCACTGCCCGTCACTGTGCTCACTATCACTTCCCGTCACGCTGCTCCCTATCACTACCCGTCACGCTGCTCCCTATCACTTCCCGTCACGCTGCTTCCTATCACTGCCCGTCACTCTGCTCCCTATCACTGCCCGTCACGCTGCTCCCTATCACTGCCCGTCACGCTGCTCCCTATCACTGCCCGTCACTGTGCTCCCTATCACTTCCCGTCACGCTGCTCCCTATCACTTCCCGTCACGCTGCTCCCTATCACTTCCCGTCACGCTGCTTCCTATCACTGCCCGTCACTCTGCTCCCTATCACTACCCGTCACGCTGCTCCCTATCACTTCCCGTCACGCTGCTTCCTATCACTGCCCGTCACGCTGCTCCCTATCACTTCCCGTCACGCTGCTCCCTATCACTGCCCGTCACGCTGCTCCCTATCACTGCCCGTCACTGTGCTCACTATCACTTCCCGTCACGCTGCTCCCTATCACTACCCGTCACGCTGCTCCCTATCACTTCCCGTCACGCTGCTTCCTATCACTGCCCGTCACTCTGCTCCCTATCACTGCCCGTCACGCTGCTCCCTATCACTGCCCGTCACTGTGCTCACTATCACTTCCCGTCACGCTGCTCCCTATCACTACCCGTCACGCTGCTCCCTATCACTTCCCGTCACTCTGCTTCCTATCACTGCCCGTCACTCTGCTCCCTATCACTGCCCGTCACGCTGCTCCCTATCACTGCCCGTCACTCTGCTCCCTATCACTGCCTGTCATGCTGCTCCCCATCACTGCCCGTCACGCTGCTCCCCATCACTGCCCGTCACGCTGCTCCCCATCACTGCCCGTCATGCTGCTCCCCATCACTGCCCGTCATGCTGCTCCCCATCACTGCCCGTCACGCTGCTCCCCATCACTGCCCGTCACGCTGTGCCCCCTTATCCGGGAGTCTCTCTCCGCTGGGGAAGACCCTCCTGATACAGTCACAATGCAGCATGGAGACGGCTCCGGGGAGCAGGATGGAGAGAGGTTAATGATTCTGTCACCGGTCATTAACATCTCACAAGATCAATATAATTTAGCCATTAATAAGTCTGATGTTTGTTGTGTCAATACCCGGCCCAACCATGCGGAGCCAAGCGCCATCCCTGCCACTGATCACAGACATGAATCTGATCTGTGGACACAGGACTGAAGCCGATGGCAGGGTGGCAGAACGGATAAGGGGCAGCAATGCAAAGGGTGAGGCTATCAAGTGGTGCCCTGGTACCTTGTGTACGGTAACGTCGTCAGATGGTGGTGTAAGCTTCCGTTGGCATAACTAGTCCGATTGGGCCCCGTTAAAAATTTGGACCTCTGCCCCCAACTGCATATATGTCATATGTATGCACCCTTGTAGTGTTTTAGATCCTATAAAGACATACGTATTCACCCGCCATTTATTGATCTTCCCAATTCTGGGCATCATGCTATAATATTTTCTCCCATCTTGGGCCCCTTCCTGGTATAATGTTTCCCCATCCTGGTATAATATTCAGCGTCTCCCACTCCCACACTACCTCCTCATCCCACCCTCTCTCTGTTGGAGACCCCCAAGGCTCTGTTCTAGGACCCCTACTCTTCTCAATCTACACACTTGGCCTGGGACAACTCATAAGGTCCCATGGATTCCAGTACCACCTCTATGCTGATGACACTCAGATCTACCTCTGTGGCCCAGACGTCACCGCTCTGCTGTCCAGAATCCCGGAGTGTCTATCAGCCATATCCTCCTCCTCCTCCTTCTCCTCTCGCTTCCTCAAACTCAATGTGGACAAATCTGAACTCATCACCTTTCCTCCATCTGATAGATCTTCCTTACCTGACCTGTCTATCACAGTAAAGGACATCATGCTTTCCCCCGTACCAGAAATCCGCTGCCTCCGAGTAACCTTTGACTCTGCCCTGTCCTTCAAACCGCACATCCAAGCTCTGTCCGCCTCCTGTCGCCTCCAGCTCAAAAATATCTCCAGAATCCGTCCTTTCCTCAACCGTCAATCTACTAAAATGCTTGTGCATGCCCTCATCATCTCCCGCCTTGACTACTGCAACATCGTCCTCTGTAGCCTCCCTGCTAACACCCTTGCACCTCTCCAGTCCATCCTTATCTCTGCTGCCCGACTAATCTATCTCTCTCCTCGCTACTCCTCCACTTCCCCCTCTGCAAATCTCTTCACTGGCTCCCATTCCTCTCAGTGTATCCAGTGCAAATTACTAATTCTGACCTACAAAGCCGTCCATAACCTGTCTCCTCCATATATCTCTGACCTAATCTCCCGATATCTTCCCTCACGTAATCTCTGGTCCTCCCAGGACCTCCTTCTCTCCTCCACACTTATTCGCTCCTCACCCAACCGCCTCCAAGACTTCTGCAGAATATCCCCCATCCTCTGGAACTCTCTGCCCCAATACGTCCGACTATCAACCACATTCAGATCCTTCAGACGGAACCTGAAAACCCATCTCTTCAGGATAAGCCTACAGCCTGCACTGACCCCGCTGCCTCCTCACCACCACCGGAGCTACTGCCAGGGCCGGCTCCAGGTTTATGAGGGCCCCGGGCGAAAGAGTCTCAGTGGCCCCCTCTACCACATACCACGATTCATGATGCACAGGTACACTCAATAGAGGGAACTTGTCATGTCCCCAAGCGCTATTAGTAGGCAGATATGGGGTTAATCCACAGGTTAGGCTATGTCCCCACGATCAGGATATAGCAATGTTTTGGACACAGAGTATTTTCGCTGCATTCAAAACGCTGTGTTCTAATCATGCAGGTAAATCCGCATGTGTTCAGTGAACCATGCGGATTTACTGCATCAAATCAGATGATTTGATGCAGATAATCAACATGCTGCGGCTCGTAAACCCGTGCCACGGGCGAGTTTGTGCAGCGGTAAATAGAAGCACAGTCGGCATGGGATTTCTATAAATCTCATCCACTATGCTTGTAATGTAGAACACAGCGCTTTGAGCAACGGCTTTAAAAAAAAAACAAAAAACAACAACTACTGTTTTCTTATTCGTTGTAAAGTCCATCAAATGTCAGTAAGATGCCCCCCCCCCCCCCCTCAAAGAAAAAAGTCCAGCAAGAATAAAGTGTTGAAAAAGAGCTCAGGTAAAGTCCAGAGACTGCTGATATAAAGGAGGTTTTAGGTTTGCACAGCGCAGAGGAAAGTCATGATTTCTGAAGAGTTTTCTTCTTGAAGAACAGATTGTGCTTCCTCTGGTAGGACACGTTCACACAGAGGGTTTTTGTTTTACTACACAAACTCTAAAACTGGTGTTTTTTGTTTTTTTTTAAGATGTTCTACTGCAAAACTGAGCAGGACGACCTGAGTATGAGGCGACCTTAGAGTCGGTCTCCACAGAGCAGATTTCCATATGAACTACCCACAAAGCGCCCCATAATCTCCAGGGGGGAATCTGAACCCTAGTGAACAATCTTCCTGAACCCCGCAGTGGGTGGCTGGACACGATGGGATAGTCCACAGGCAGACCCCACAGCGAGCACCACAGGGGCAGCCACCACAGCGAGCACCACAGGGGCAGCCACCACAGCGAGCACCACAGGGGCAGCCACCACAGCGAGCACCACAGGGGCAGCCACCACAGCGAGCACCACAGGGGCAGCCACCACAGCGAGCACCACAGGGGCAGCCACCACAGCGAGCACCACAGGGGCAGCCACCACAGCGAGCACCACAGGGGCAGCCACCACAGCGAGCACCACAGGGGCAGCCACCACAGCGAGCACCACAGGGGCAGCCACCACAGCGAGCACCACAGGGGCAGCCACCACAGCGAGCACCACAGGGGCAGCCACCACAGCGAGCACCACAGGGGCAGCCACCACAGCGAGCACCACAGGGGCAGCCACCACAGCGAGCACCACAGGGGCAGCCACCACAGCGAGCACCACAGGGGCAGCCACCACAGCGAGCACCACAGG
Organism: Ranitomeya variabilis; assembly: GCF_051348905.1. Taxonomy (NCBI): domain Eukaryota; kingdom Metazoa; phylum Chordata; class Amphibia; order Anura; family Dendrobatidae; genus Ranitomeya; species Ranitomeya variabilis. The sequence continues at coordinate 217,119,174 of NC_135239.1, read as the reverse complement.
GGCAGCCACCACAGCGAGCACCACAGGGGCAGCCACCACAGCGAGCACCACAGGGGCAGCCACCACAGCGAGCACCACAGGGGCAGCCACAGATCGCTGTGCTTCAGATTCTAGTGCACTCACACCTCAGTGTGAACATGGCCGTAGGTAAACTAAGATGTGTCACATCTCCCATAAATCCCGTAAGACTGGGCCCCAATGTCACATCCCGGGATGTCTCATGTGCCAGTGCTGCCCTTCATAAACTGTGCTAAGTACACGGGTACAAATGTCAGGAATTGCTAGAAATAACTCCTCAGGGCAATGGGAGCAGCGCCCTGAGGACTGACCCTGCCAGCAGACTCCCCCTGCTGTACCCCGGAAAGGTGGGCAGCACAGGGGGGACATGAATGAGCGGAGCCCCTGTGCCCCCAGGGTGGCATCAGCACTGGGCACAAGGGCTCTAAGGTGGAGAGTTGCGCCCCCCCATACCTGCTGACATAGCCGTCGCCATCACAGGCCTGGAAGATGCGCCTCGTCCTCTCCTCCTCGCCGGTGCTGGAGGTGTTGCTGCTTCCTTTGCAGCTACTGCTCCCAGTGACTTCCACAGCCGCCTCCATAGTGCACGGCTGGGCATCCACAGACTGGCCACTGCTGGATGAGGAACATCCCGGAGCTAGGTGCGGACACAGCCCCCAGTTCCCTGCCCAGCTCTCCTCTCTCCCAGGGGCTGCTCCTTCCCCGCTCCCCTGCCACCCCATGCTCTCATTCCCTGCTCTGAGTGCGCTCGTCCGCTGAGGGGAGCAGTGAGGAGGGAGAAGATAATGGCGGGTCCATGAGGTCAGGATGTGACCTGAAGAGACGGAGCAGGATGCGGGTCCCCTCTGTTTATCAGGCCCCATACGCCAGTCAGGGCAGTAATGCCCTGACATCGGCCCTGCTGAGCAGTGTGTGCGCGTGCAGTATCCCAGACAGCGTGAGTGGGCTCCCCCCGTCTCGCCAGTGCCCCAGCACTTGCCCAGGTGCGCCGGGTGCTGACGCCGGCCCTGGCTACCGCCTCACCAACACCGGAGCTCCTGCAACCCTCGACCTACTGTCTCCTTCCCCACCATCCTGTAGAATGTAAGCCCCCAATGGCAGGGTCCTCGCCCCTCTGTATCAGTCTGTCATTGTTAGTTTGTTTACTGTGATATCTGTAATTTGTATGTAACCCCTTCTCATGTACAGCACCATGGAATCAATGGTGCTATATAAATTATTAATAATAATAATGTTTCCCCATCCTGGTATAATGTCCCCTCATCCTGGTATAATGTCCCCTCATCCAGGTATAATGTCCCCGCATCCTGGTATAATGTTTCCGCATCCTGATATAATGAGCCCCCATACTGGTATAATGCCCCCCTCCCTCCTGTTATAATGCTCCTTCCCCATCTGGTATATTGTCACTCCCCCATCCTGGTATATTGTCACTCCCCAACCTGGTATTATGTTCTCCCATCCTGGTAATGATCCCTCATCCTGGTATAATGAGCCCTCATTCTGGTATAATGTCCCTCCTCCATTCTGGTATATTGTCCCCCATCCTGGTATAATGTCCCTTCCCCATCCTGGTATAATGTCCCTCCCCCATCCTGGTATAATGGCCCTCCCCTATCCTGGTATAATGTCCCTCCCCCATCCTGGTATATTGTCCCCCATCCTGTTATGTCCCTCCCCCATCCAGGTATAATGTCCCTCCCCCATCCTGGTATAATGATCCCTCGTCCTGGTATAATGAGCCCTCATCCTGGTATAATGATCGCTCATCCTAGTACAATGTCCCTCCCCATTCTGGTATATTGTCCCCCATCCTGGTATATTGTCCCCCATCCTGGTATAATGTCCCTCCCTCATCCTGGTATAATGATCGCTCATACTGGTACAATGTCCCTCCCCATTCTGGTATATTGTCCCCCATCCTGGTATATTGTCCCCCATCCTGGTATATTGTCCCCATCCTGGTATAATGTCCCTCCCCCATCCTGGTATAATGTCCCTCCTCGATCCTGGTATAATGTCCCTCCCCCATCCTGGTATAATGTCCCTCACCCATCCTGGTATAATGTCCCTCCCCCATCCTGGTATAATGTCCCTCCCCCATCCTGGTATATTGTCCCCCATCCTGGTATAATGTCCCTCCCCATCCTGGTATAATGTCCCTTCCGCATCCTGGTATAGTGTCCCTCCCCCATCCTGGTATAATGATCCCTCGTCCTGGTATAATGATCGCTCATCCTAGTACAATGTCCCTCTCCATTCTGGTATATTGTCCCCCATCCTGGTATATTGTCCCCATCCTGGTATAATGTCCCTCCCCCATCCTGGTATAATGTCCCTCCCTCATCCTGGTATAATGATCGCTCATACTGGTACAATGTCCCTCTCCATTCTGGTATATTGTCCCCCATCCTGGTATATTGTCCCCATCCTGGTATAATGTCCCTCCCCCATCCTGGTATAATGTCCCTCCCTCATCCTGGTATAATGATCGCTCATACTGGTACAATGTCCCTCTCCATTCTGGTATATTGTCCCCCATTCTGGTATATTGTCCCCCATCCTGGTATATTGTCCCCATCCTGGTATAATTTCCCTCCCCCATCCTGGTATAATGTCCCTCCCCCATCCTGGTATAATGTCCCTCCCTCATCCTGGTATAATGATCGCTCATACTGGTACAATGTCCCTCCCCATTCTGGTATATTGTCCCCCATCCTGGTATATTGTCCCCATCCTGGTATAATTTCCCTCCCCCATCCTGGTATAATGTCCCTCCCCCATCCTGGTATAATGTCCCTCCCCCATCCTGGTATAATGTCCCTCCCCCATCCTGGTATAATGTCCCTCCCCCATCCTGGTATAATGTCCCTCCCTCATCCTGGTATAATGATCGCTCATACTGGTACAATGTCCCTCCCCATTCTGGTATATTGTCCCCCATCCTGGTATATTGTCCCCATCCTGGTATAATTTCCCTTCCCCATCCTGGTATAATGTCCCTTCACCATCCTGGTATAATGTCCCTCCCCCATCCTGGTATATTGTCCCCCATCCTGGTATAATGTCCCTCCGCCATCCTGGTATATTGTCCCCCATCCTGGTATAATGTCCCTCCTCCATCCTGGTATAATGCCCCCTCCGTCATCCTGGTATAATGCCCCCATCCGCGATCGTTGCGCCCCTGTACGGTTCTCAGATGGTGTGCTGTTGGGTTGGCTCGGGTTTAGGATTGAGATGTGCTGTCATTTGGTCGCAGCGTGGTTGCTGATCGGTCTTGTGATGTAAGGCCGGGATTCTTCATGTGTCCTCATACTGTGGACCCCACAATGTGTGAGGGAGATTTTAGCAGCGCGGTGCTGTGGTGGGATCCGGACACCGTGTTTCTGCCGGGGCGGTGTACACCTGGCTGGGGCGGTGTACACCTGGCCGGGGCGGTGTACACCTGGCTGGTGCACTGCGGGGCCTCTGCAGGGTTCGGGTCACAGTTTTCCCTTTATCTCCTGGCCGCTTTCTCAGTGCCAGCTGTACTTTCCCACAGTTCAGGGACAGAAGCATAATCTGGCGGCACGAACGTCGCGCAGGCGCCGCTCATCTCCGCTCTTCATCCTGAGAGTCTGGAATATCCCCCTTTATGAGTGGAGGTGCCTGAGGACGAGCAGCGGTCTACACATGCCTGAATCTGAAGGTCTGCAGCCACCACTCGGCCCTTGTTCTGCTCCCAGGAGAAGGCTTTGTTACAGTGTATCAGTATGTGCCCACATAAGAGCTCTGACGCCCTGTAACGATCCGCGTACCTGCGAGGAGCACCTGGCACCAATTGACCATGAACTCGGCGGTTTGCCTCCATGCTGGGCAGATGTCAGGGTACGTCTGACACCGCGACGCCGGCTCCTAACTGGCTCTCCTTTCTCCATCTTGCAGGTTCCTCCTCACGGCCGTGGCTCTGCTGTCCACCTACTCCATCCACTTGCTGCTCAAGTCCTCGGGCATTGTAGGTGAGTGCGGCCTCTGATGCCCCTCTGCCGTAGTCTCGGCCCATGACCTGGCGAGTAATCGCCTCCTGTGTGTTGCAGGGATACGAGCCTACGAGCAGTTGGGGTACAAAGCCTTCGGGACCCCTGGAAAGTTGGCGGCTGCCGTTGCTATAACTCTGCAGAACATCGGAGGTGAGTAGTGCAGACGTCGCTGTGACACTGTGCATACGAGCGCTCACGCGCCTCACACCGCTCTCCGTCTCTCCGTAGCCATGTCCAGCTACTTGTACATCGTGAAATCCGAGCTTCCCCTGGTCATCCAGACGTTCCTGAACCTGCCAGAGAAAACCACGTAAGTCACGCTGCCGGCCTCCGGTTCTGTAATGCCCCAGTGCCGAGACCCTGACGTCCACCGGTGACAGCTGTCAGCGACCACATTCAGGAGATCGGCCCCTTTACCTCTGAGTGGATGGATATGGAGCCGCAGATGGTCACAGTGATGAGGTGGATCTGATTCTGTGTAGACCCTGTGGTCTCACCAGTTCACATTCGGCACCAGTCACGCATGATCTCTTGGGACTGGTTTCCCCGGCAGGCAGATGTGTCCTCTGCCGGAGACACGTGCTGCACGGTGACTGCTCTCGGTGCTTCGTGTTTCATTCTCTCCGTTCTTTCTGCAGAGTCGCTTTTAATTAGAGGATTTTTTGGCGACTCTGAGATCTCTCAACACCTTCCCTCAGACCCAAGAGCTGCAGTTTGCTGGCCAGCCCTAACCCCTCCACCGCCCCCCTAAAAATAAATAACCCTCAGCACGTCCGCCTGTCCTCAAAGCCTCTCTTATTGCAAGTGACCAGAATGGATCCTACTCCTCTGCCTGCAGATCTCACCATGCCCCATATCTGTCAGTCCCGCCAGAGCGATCGGTTGTGTGTATGACAAGGGAGGTGACATTGTGTCAGCAGAGATAATACTAGGCTGGCTTGTTACTTTTTTTATCAGCGGGTGTTGTGTTGTGCATGGTACATTGTATCCACGGGTGTTGTGAATGTTACATTGTATAAGTGAGTGCTGTGTTATGGATGATACAATGTAACATCCACAACACTCACTGATGGCAATGTAACAACTACAACACCTGCTGGTACAATGTAACATCCACAACACAATACTCGTTTATACAATGTAACGTCCACAACACTCACTGATACAATGTAACATCCACAACACAAAACTCACTTATACAATGTAACCTCTACACCACAACACCAGCTGATACAATGTAACATCCATAACATCACATAAGATGATACAATGTAACATCCACAACACTCTCTGATACAATGTAACATCTACAACACCCACTGATACAATGTAACATCCACAACATAAAACTCGCTTATACAATGTAACCTCTACACCACAACACCAGCTGATACAATGTAACATATGTTGTGTTGTGGATGTTACATTGTATCAGCGAGTGTTGTGGATGTTATATTGTATCAGCGGGTGTTGTGGATGTTATATTGTATCAGCGAGTGTTGTGGATGTTATATTGTATCAGCGAGTGTTGTGGATGTTATATTGTATCAGCGGGTGTTGTGGATGTTACATTGTATCAGCGGGTGTTGTGGATGGTCACACTGTATATGTACAGCCGTGTTACTCCGTATATTGGTCACACTGTATATGTACAGCCTTGTTACTCCGTATATTGGTCACACTGTATATGTACAGCCGTGTTACTCCGTATACTGGTCACAGTGTATATGTACAGCCTTGTTACTGTGTATATTGGTCACACTGTATATGTACAGCTGTATTACTCCGTATACTGGTCACACTGTATATGTACAGCCTTGTTACTCCGTATACTGGTCACACTGTATATGTACAGCCTTGTTACTCCGTATATTGGTCACACTGTATATGTACAGCCGTATTACTCCGTATACTGGTCACACTGTATATGTACAGCCGTATTACTCCGTATATTGGTCACACTGTATATGTACAGCCTTGTTACTCCGTATACTGGTCACACTGTATATGTACAGCCGTATTACTCCGTATATTGGTCACACTGTATATGTACAGCCGTGTTACTCCGTATATTGGTCACACTGTATATGTACAGCCGTGTTACTCCGTATATTGGTCACACTGTATATGTACAGCCGTATTACTCCGTATACTGGTCACACTGTATATGTACAGCCGTGTTACTCCGTATATTGGTCACACTGTATATGTACAGCCGTGTTACTCCGTATATTGGTCACACTGTATATGTACAGCCGTATTACTCTGTATATTGGTCACACTGTATATGTACAGCCGTATTGCTCCGTATATTGGTCACACTGTATATGTACAGCCTTGTTACTCCGTATATTGGTCACACTGTATATGTACAGCCGTATTACTCCGTATATTGGTCACACTGTATATGTACAGCCGTATTACTCCGTATACTGGTCACACTGTATATGTACAGCCTTGTTACTCCATATATTGGTCACACTGTATATGTACAGCCGTGTTACTCCGTATACTGGTCACACTGTATATGTACAGCCTTGTTACTCCGTATATTGGTCACACTGTATATGTACAGCCGTATTACTCCGTATACTGGTCACACTGTATATGTACAGCCGTGTTACTCCGTATACTGGTCACACTGTATATGTACAGCCGTATTACTCCGTATACTGGTCACACTGTATATGTACAGCCTTGTTACTCCGTATACTGGTCACACTGTATATGTACAGCCTTGTTACTCCGTATATTGGTCACACTGTATATGTACAGCCTTGTTACTCCGTATATTGGTCACACTGTATATGTACAGCCGTATTACTCTGTATATTGGTCACACTGTATATGTACAGCCTTGTTACTCCGTATATTGGTCACACTGTATATGTACAGCCGTATTACTCCGTATACTGGTCACACTGTATATGTACAGCTGTATTACTCCGTATATTGGTCACACTGTATATGTACAGCCGTATTACTCCGTATACTGGTCACACTGTATATGTACAGCCGTATTACTCCGTATACTGGTCACACTGTATATGTACAGCCGTGTTACTCCGTATACTGGTCACACTGTATATGTACAGCCTTGTTACTCCGTATACTGGTCACACTGTATATGTACAGCCGTATTACTCTGTATACTGGTCACACTGTATATGTACAGCCTTGTTACTCCGTATACTGGTCACACTGTATATGTACAGCCGTATTACTCTGTATACTGGTCACACTGTATATGTACAGCCGTATTACTCCGTATATTGGTCACACTGTATATGTACAGCCGTATTACTCTGTATATTGGTCACACTGTATATGTACAGCCGTATTACTCCGTATACTGGTCACACTGTATATGTACAGCCTTGTTACTCCGTATACTGGTCACACTGTATATGTACAGCCGTATTACTCTGTATACTGGTCACACTGTATATGTACAGCCGTATTACTCCGTATATTGGTCACACTGTATATGTACAGCCGTATTACTCTGTATATTGGTCACACTGTATATGTACAGCCGTATTACTCCGTATACTGGTCACACTGTATATGTACAGCCGTATTACTCCGTATATTGGTCACACTGTATATGTACAGCCGTGTTACTCCGTATATTGGTCACACTGTATATGTACAGCCGTATTACTCTGTATATTGGTCACACTGTATATGTACAGCCTTGTTACTCCGTATATTGGTCACACTGTATATGTACAGCCGTGTTACTCCGTATACTGGTCACACTGTATATGTACAGCCGTGTTACTCCGTATATTGGTCACACTGTATATGTACAGCCTTGTTACTCCGTATACTGGTCACACTGTATATGTACAGCCGTATTACTCCGTATATTGGTCACACTGTATATGTACAGCCGTGTTACTCCGTATATTGGTCACACTGTATATGTACAGCCGTGTTACTCCGTATATTGGTCACACTGTATATGTACAGCCGTGTTACTCCGTATATTGGTCACACTGTATATGTACAGCCGTATTACTCCGTATACTGGTCACACTGTATATGTACAGCCGTGTTACTCCGTATATTGGTCACACTGTATATGTACAGCCGTGTTACTCCGTATATTGGTCACACTGTATATGTACAGCCGTATTACTCTGTATATTGGTCACACTGTATATGTACAGCCGTATTACTCCGTATACTGGTCACACTGTATATGTACAGCCGTATTACTCCGTATACTGGTCACACTGTATATGTACAGCCGTATTGCTCCGTATATTGGTCACACTGTATATGTACAGCCTTGTTACTCCGTATATTGGTCACACTGTATATGTACAGCCGTATTACTCCGTATATTGGTCACACTGTATATGTACAGCCGTATTACTCCGTATACTGGTCACACTGTATATGTACAGCCGTATTACTCCGTATATTGGTCACACTGTATATGTACAGCCTTGTTACTCCGTATACTGGTCACACTCTATATGTACAGCCGTATTACTCCGTATACTGGTCACACTGTATATGTACAGCCGTATTACTCCGTATACTGGTCACACTGTATATGTACAGCCGTATTACTCCGTATACTGGTCACACTGTATATGTACAGCCGTATTACTCCGTATATTGGTCACACTGTATATGTACAGCCGTATTACTCCGTATATTGGTCACACTGTATATGTACAGCCGTATTACTCCGTATATTGGTCACACTGTATATGTACAGCCTTGTTACTCCGTATACTGGTCACACTCTATATGTACAGCCGTATTACTCCGTATACTGGTCACACTGTATATGTACAGCCGTATTACTCCGTATACTGGTCACACTGTATATGTACAGCCGTATTACTCCGTATATTGGTCACACTGTATATGTACAGCCGTATTACTCCGTATATTGGTCACACTGTATATGTACAGCCGTATTACTCCGTATATTGGTCACACTGTATATGTACAGCCGTATTACTCCGTATATTGGTCACACTCTATATGTACAGCCGTATTACTCCGTATATTGGTCACACTGTACATGTACAGCCGTATTACTCCGTATACTGGTCACACTGTATATGTACAGCCGTATTACTCCGTATATTGGTCACACTGTATATGTACAGCCGTATTACTCCGTATATTGGTCACACTGTATATGTACAGCCGTATTACTCCGTATATTGGTCACACTGTATATGTACAGCCGTATTACTCCGTATATTGGTCACACTCTATATGTACAGCCGTATTACTCCGTATATTGGTCACACTGTACATGTACAGCCGTATTACTCCGTATATTGGTCACACTCTATATGTACAGCCGTATTACTCCGTATATTGGTCACACTGTATATGTACAGCCGTATTACTCTGTATATTGGTCACAGTGTATATGTACAGCCGTATTACTCCGTATATTGGTCACACTCTATATGTACAGCCGTGTTACTCCGTATACTGGTCACACTGTATATGTACAGCCGTATTACTCCGTATATTGGTCACACTCTATATGTACAGCCGTGTTACTCCGTATACTGGTCACACTGTATATGTACAGCCGTGTTACTCCGTATATTGGTCACACTGTATATGTACAGCCTTGTTACTCCGTATACTGGTCACACTGTATATGTACAGCCGTATTACTCCGTATATTGGTCACACTGTATATGTACAGCCGTGTTACTCCGTATATTGGTCACACTGTATATGTACAGCCGTGTTACTCCGTATATTGGTCACACTGTATATGTACAGCCGTGTTACTCCGTATATTGGTCACACTGTATATGTACAGCCGTATTACTCCGTATACTGGTCACACTGTATATGTACAGCCGTGTTACTCCGTATATTGGTCACACTGTATATGTACAGCCGTGTTACTCCGTATATTGGTCACACTGTATATGTACAGCCGTATTACTCTGTATATTGGTCACACTGTATATGTACAGCCGTATTGCTCCGTATATTGGTCACACTGTATATGTACAGCCTTGTTACTCCGTATATTGGTCACACTGTATATGTACAGCCGTATTACTCCGTATATTGGTCACACTGTATATGTACAGCCGTATTACTCCGTATACTGGTCACACTGTATATGTACAGCCGTATTACTCCGTATATTGGTCACACTGTATATGTACAGCCGTGTTACTCCGTATACTGGTCACACTGTATATGTACAGCCGTATTACTCCGTATATTGGTCACACTGTATATGTACAGCCTTGTTACTCCGTATACTGGTCACACTCTATATGTACAGCCGTATTACTCCGTATACTGGTCACACTGTATATGTACAGCCGTATTACTCCGTATACTGGTCACACTGTATATGTACAGCCGTATTACTCCGTATACTGGTCACACTGTATATGTACAGCCGTATTACTCCGTATATTGGTCACACTGTATATGTACAGCCGTATTACTCCGTATATTGGTCACACTGTATATGTACAGCCGTATTACTCCGTATATTGGTCACACTGTATATGTACAGCCTTGTTACTCCGTATACTGGTCACACTCTATATGTACAGCCGTATTACTCCGTATACTGGTCACACTGTATATGTACAGCCGTATTACTCCGTATACTGGTCACACTGTATATGTACAGCCGTATTACTCCGTATATTGGTCACACTGTATATGTACAGCCGTATTACTCCGTATATTGGTCACACTGTATATGTACAGCCGTATTACTCCGTATATTGGTCACACTGTATATGTACAGCCGTATTACTCCGTATATTGGTCACACTGTATATGTACAGCCGTATTACTCCGTATATTGGTCACACTGTATATGTACAGCCGTGTTACTCCGTATATTGGTCACACTGTATATGTACAGCCGTATTACTCCGTATACTGGTCACACTGTATATGTACAGCCGTATTACTCCGTATATTGGTCACACTGTATATGTACAGCCGTATTACTCCGTATATTGGTCACACTCTATATGTACAGCCGTATTACTCCGTATATTGGTCACACTGTACATGTACAGCCGTATTACTCCGTATACTGGTCACACTGTATATGTACAGCCGTATTACTCCGTATATTGGTCACACTGTATATGTACAGCCGTATTACTCCGTATATTGGTCACACTGTATATGTACAGCCGTATTACTCCGTATATTGGTCACACTGTATATGTACAGCCGTATTACTCCGTATATTGGTCACACTCTATATGTACAGCCGTATTACTCCGTATATTGGTCACACTGTACATGTACAGCCGTATTACTCCGTATATTGGTCACACTCTATATGTACAGCCGTATTACTCCGTATATTGGTCACACTGTATATGTACAGCCGTATTACTCTGTATATTGGTCACAGTGTATATGTACAGCCGTATTACTCCGTATATTGGTCACACTCTATATGTACAGCCGTGTTACTCCGTATACTGGTCACACTGTATATGTACAGCCGTATTACTCCGTATATTGGTCACACTCTATATGTACAGCCGTGTTACTCCGTATACTGGTCACACTGTATATGTACAGCCGTGTTACTCCGTATATTGGTCACACTGTATATGTACAGCCTTGTTACTCCGTATACTGGTCACACTGTATATGTACAGCCGTATTACTCCGTATATTGGTCACACTGTATATGTACAGCCGTGTTACTCCGTATATTGGTCACACTGTATATGTACAGCCGTGTTACTCCGTATATTGGTCACACTGTATATGTACAGCCGTGTTACTCCGTATATTGGTCACACTGTATATGTACAGCCGTATTACTCCGTATACTGGTCACACTGTATATGTACAGCCGTGTTACTCCGTATATTGGTCACACTGTATATGTACAGCCGTGTTACTCCGTATATTGGTCACACTGTATATGTACAGCCGTATTACTCTGTATATTGGTCACACTGTATATGTACAGCCGTATTGCTCCGTATATTGGTCACACTGTATATGTACAGCCTTGTTACTCCGTATATTGGTCACACTGTATATGTACAGCCGTATTACTCCGTATATTGGTCACACTGTATATGTACAGCCGTATTACTCCGTATACTGGTCACACTGTATATGTACAGCCGTATTACTCCGTATATTGGTCACACTGTATATGTACAGCCGTATTACTCCGTATATTGGTCACACTGTATATGTACAGCCTTGTTACTCCGTATACTGGTCACACTCTATATGTACAGCCGTATTACTCCGTATACTGGTCACACTGTATATGTACAGCCGTATTACTCCGTATACTGGTCACACTGTATATGTACAGCCGTATTACTCCGTATACTGGTCACACTGTATATGTACAGCCGTATTACTCCGTATATTGGTCACACTGTATATGTACAGCCGTATTACTCCGTATATTGGTCACACTGTATATGTACAGCCTTGTTACTCCGTATACTGGTCACACTCTATATGTACAGCCGTATTACTCCGTATACTGGTCACACTGTATATGTACAGCCGTATTACTCCGTATACTGGTCACACTGTATATGTACAGCCGTATTACTCCGTATATTGGTCACACTGTATATGTACAGCCTTGTTACTCCGTATACTGGTCACACTCTATATGTACAGCCGTATTACTCCGTATACTGGTCACACTGTATATGTACAGCCGTATTACTCCGTATACTGGTCACACTGTATATGTACAGCCGTATTACTCCGTATATTGGTCACACTGTATATGTACAGCCGTGTTACTCCGTATACTGGTCACACTGTATATGTACAGCCGTATTACTCCGTATATTGGTCACACTGTATATGTACAGCCTTGTTACTCCGTATACTGGTCACACTCTATATGTACAGCCGTATTACTCCGTATACTGGTCACACTGTATATGTACAGCCGTATTACTCCGTATACTGGTCACACTGTATATGTACAGCCGTATTACTCCGTATACTGGTCACACTGTATATGTACAGCCGTATTACTCCGTATATTGGTCACACTGTATATGTACAGCCGTATTACTCCGTATATTGGTCACACTGTATATGTACAGCCGTATTACTCCGTATATTGGTCACACTGTATATGTACAGCCTTGTTACTCCGTATACTGGTCACACTCTATATGTACAGCCGTATTACTCCGTATACTGGTCACACTGTATATGTACAGCCGTATTACTCCGTATACTGGTCACACTGTATATGTACAGCCGTATTACTCCGTATATTGGTCACACTGTATATGTACAGCCGTATTACTCCGTATATTGGTCACACTGTATATGTACAGCCGTATTACTCCGTATATTGGTCACACTGTATATGTACAGCCGTATTACTCCGTATATTGGTCACACTCTATATGTACAGCCGTATTACTCCGTATATTGGTCACACTGTACATGTACAGCCGTATTACTCCGTATACTGGTCACACTGTATATGTACAGCCGTATTACTCCGTATATTGGTCACACTGTATATGTACAGCCGTATTACTCCGTATATTGGTCACACTGTATATGTACAGCCGTATTACTCCGTATATTGGTCACACTGTATATGTACAGCCGTATTACTCCGTATATTGGTCACACTGTATATGTACAGCCGTATTACTCCGTATATTGGTCACACTCTATATGTACAGCCGTATTACTCCGTATATTGGTCACACTGTATATGTACAGCCGTATTACTCCGTATATTGGTCACACTGTATATGTACAGCCTTGTTACTCCGTATATTGGTCACACTCTATATGTACAGCCGTATTACTCCGTATATTGGTCACACTGTATATGTACAGCCGTATTACTCCGTATATTGGTCACACTCTATATGTACAGCCGTGTTACTCCGTATACTGGTCACACTGTATATGTACAGCCGTATTACTCTGTATATTGGTCACACTGTATATGTACAGCCGTATTACTCCGTATATTGGTCACACTCTATATGTACAGCCGTGTTACTCCGTATACTGGTCACACTGTATATGTACAGCCGTATTACTCTGTATACTGGTCACACTGTATATGTACAGCCGTGTTACTCCGTATATTGGTCACACTGTATATGTACAGCCGTATTACTCCGTATACTGGTCACACTGTATATGTACAGCCGTATTACTCCGTATATTGGTCACACTGTATATGTACAGCCTTGTTACTCCGTATACTGGTCACACTCTATATGTACAGCCGTATTACTCCGTATACTGGTCACACTGTATATGTACAGCCGTATTACTCCGTATACTGGTCACACTGTATATGTACAGCCGTATTACTCCGTATACTGGTCACACTGTATATGTACAGCCGTATTACTCCGTATACTGGTCACACTGTATATGTACAGCCGTATTACTCCGTATACTGGTCACACTGTATATGTACAGCCGTATTACTCCGTATACTGGTCACACTGTATATGTACAGCCGTATTACTCCGTATACTGGTCACACTGTATATGTACAGCCGTATTACTCCGTATACTGGTCACACTGTATATGTACAGCCGTATTACTCCGTATATTGGTCACACTGTATATGTACAGCCGTATTACTCCGTATATTGGTCACACTGTATATGTACAGCCGTATTACTCCGTATATTGGTCACACTGTATATGTACAGCCTTGTTACTCCGTATACTGGTCACACTCTATATGTACAGCCGTATTACTCCGTATACTGGTCACACTGTATATGTACAGCCGTATTACTCCGTATACTGGTCACACTGTATATGTACAGCCGTATTACTCCGTATATTGGTCACACTGTATATGTACAGCCGTATTACTCCGTATATTGGTCACACTGTATATGTACAGCCGTATTACTCCGTATATTGGTCACACTGTATATGTACAGCCGTATTACTCCGTATATTGGTCACACTCTATATGTACAGCCGTATTACTCCGTATATTGGTCACACTGTACATGTACAGCCGTATTACTCCGTATACTGGTCACACTGTATATGTACAGCCGTATTACTCCGTATATTGGTCACACTGTATATGTACAGCCGTATTACTCCGTATATTGGTCACACTGTATATGTACAGCCGTATTACTCCGTATATTGGTCACACTGTATATGTACAGCCGTATTACTCCGTATATTGGTCACACTGTATATGTACAGCCGTATTACTCCGTATATTGGTCACACTCTATATGTACAGCCGTATTACTCCGTATATTGGTCACACTGTATATGTACAGCCGTATTACTCCGTATATTGGTCACACTGTATATGTACAGCCTTGTTACTCCGTATATTGGTCACACTCTATATGTACAGCCGTATTACTCCGTATATTGGTCACACTGTATATGTACAGCCGTATTACTCCGTATATTGGTCACACTCTATATGTACAGCCGTGTTACTCCGTATACTGGTCACACTGTATATGTACAGCCGTATTACTCTGTATATTGGTCACACTGTATATGTACAGCCGTATTACTCCGTATATTGGTCACACTCTATATGTACAGCCGTGTTACTCCGTATACTGGTCACACTGTATATGTACAGCCGTATTACTCTGTATACTGGTCACACTGTATATGTACAGCCGTGTTACTCCGTATATTGGTCACACTGTATATGTACAGCCGTATTACTCCGTATACTGGTCACACTGTATATGTACAGCCGTATTACTCCGTATATTGGTCACACTGTATATGTACAGCCTTGTTACTCCGTATATTGGTCACACTGTATATGTACAGCCGTATTACTCCGTATATTGGTCACACTGTATATGTACAGCCGTGTTACTCCGTATATTGGTCACACTGTATATGTACAGCCGTATTACTCCGTATATTGGTCACACTGTATATGTACAGCCGTATTACTCCGTATATTGGTCACACTGTATATGTACAGCCGTATTACTCCGTATATTGGTCACACTCTATATGTACAGCCTTGTTACTTCGTATATTGGTCACACTGTATATGTACAGCCGTATTGCTCCGTATATTGGTCACACTGTATATGTACAGCCGTATTACTCCGTATATTGGTCACACTGTATATGTACAGCCTTGTTACTCCGTATATTGGTCACACTGTATATGTACAGCCTTGTTACTCCGTATATTGGTCACACTGTATATGTACAGCCGTATTACTCCGTATATTGGTCACACTCTATATGTACAGCCGTATTACTCCGTATACTGGTCACACTGTATATGTACAGCCGTGTTACTCCGTATACTGGTCACACTGTATATGTACAGCCGTATTACTCCGTATATTGGTCACACTGTATATGTACAGCCGTATTACTCCGTATATATTGGTCACACTGTATATGTACAGCCGTATTACTCCGTATATTGGTCACACTCTATATGTACAGCCGTGTTACTCCGTATATTGGTCACACTGTATATGTACAGCCGTATTACTCCGTATATTGGTCACACTGTATATGTACAGCCGTATTGCTCCGTATATTGGTCACAGTGTATATGTACAGCCGTATTACTCCGTATATTGGTCACACTGTATATGTACAGCCTTGTTACTCCGTATATTGGTCACACTGTATATGTACAGCCGTATTACTCCGTATATTGGTCACACTGTATATGTACAGCCGTATTACTCCGTATATTGGTCACAGTGTATATGTACAGCCTTGTTACTCCGTATATTGGTCACACTGTATATGTACAGCCGTATTACTCCGTATATTGGTCACAGTGTATATGTACAGCCTTGTTACTCCGTATATTGGTCACACTGTATATGTACAGCCGTATTACTCCGTATATTGGTCACACTGTATATGTACAGCCGTATTGCTCCGTATATTGGTCACAGTGTATATGTACAGCCGTATTACTCCGTATATTGGTCACACTGTATATGTACAGCCTTGTTACTCCGTATATTGGTCACACTGTATATGTACAGCCGTATTACTCCGTATATTGGTCACACTGTATATGTACAGCCGTATTACTCCGTATATTGGTCACACTGTATATGTACAGCCGTATTACTCCGTATACTGGTCACACTGTATATGTACAGCCGTATTACTCCGTATATTGGTCACACTGTATATGTACAGCCTTGTTACTCCGTATATTGGTCACACTGTATATGTACAGCCGTATTACTCCGTATATTGGTCACACTGTATATGTACAGCCGTATTACTCCGTATATTGGTCACAGTGTATATGTACAGCCTTGTTACTCCGTATATTGGTCACACTGTATATGTACAGCCGTATTACTCCGTATACTGGTCACACTGTATATGTACAGCCGTATTACTCCGTATATTGGTCACACTGTATATGTACAGCCTTGTTACTCCGTATATTGGTCACACTGTATATGTACAGCCGTATTACTCCGTATATTGGTCACACTGTATATGTACAGCCGTATTACTCCGTATATATTGGTCACACTGTATATGTACAGCCGTATTACTCCGTATATTGGTCACACTGTATATGTACAGCCGTATTACTCCGTATACTGGTCACACTGTATATGTACAGCCGTATTACTCCGTATATTGGTCACACTGTATATGTACAGCCGTGTTACTCCGTATACTGGTCACACTGTATATGTACAGCCGTATTACTCTGTATACTGGTCACACTGTATAGGTACAGCCGTATTGCTCCGTATATTGGTCACAGTGTATATAAAGCTGTCTTGCAGTACCTGTACCTGTCGCCATCTTGTGCTCTTTCAGTTCTGTCCTCTCGTTATTTCTTCTCCTCCTCCGTCTCATGCTCTTACCTTGTCTTCTTGCAGGGACTGGTACATGGATGGAAATTATCTGGTTATTATAGTATCGATCTCCATCATCCTGCCGCTGGCGTTAATGAAGCAGCTGGGTGAGTGTACAGTGTCTGCGCCCAGATAAACCGCCGGCTGATAACAGAGAGCACTGTACTCCAGTGTAATGGCCGTGTGATGAACATCTGCTGATTACGAGCCTTCTGTCTCTCCAGGTTACCTCGGATATGCCAGCGGCTTCTCCCTCAGCTGTATGGTGTTCTTCTTGTGCTCCGTAAGTGAACGGTGTACTATACAGCACACAAGGGGGACTACAGATTCCAGAATGTCTTCCTTAAGGGGGCCGTTGACTACTCAGACAACTCACTTCTCAGTCATCATATTCCCCCACGTAAAATAATAGCAGCTACGCTCGTCTCCAGTGTTGTTCCAACAATATCGGCGCAGGGTCTCCCGGGGCTCGTGTGGCTTCATGTCCTGAGAGCCCTGCAGGAAATCAATGGCTGCTTCACTCTCTCCTCCATTGGATGTCACTGACACCCGGAGGAGAAAATAATAAGATTTTCTACTATTGTTTTTATTTTTTATGTTTTGCAGCTCCGGGTGTGAAGTATTGTGCTCGCTCTGGGGTCACCATAGCATCAGGCGAGTGACTCTGTGCACTTCCTGTCATGTGACCTGTGTTTGTTAGTGATAACGGAGTCGCAGTGCCATGGCAACTCCAGAGCAAGCGTGACCCTCACTGCACTGAATATACCATGGTGGTGTTAATTTCTCCTGAGTGACTGGGAACGCACTTCTTGTACGGCCGCGGGTGCCGAGTCCCCGTGTGACGTCCACATTTCTCCTATCTCAGGTCATATATAAGAAGTTCCAGATCCCGTGTCCCCTGTCCTGGGACAGCATGAACCACACGATGCTCGGGAACACGAGCCTGACGTCCGGTGACTACGCCTATCAGAACGGACACACAGATGTAGCAGAGCCAGAGAGCGGAGAATGCTCAGCCAAGATGTTCACACTGAACTCACAGGTAACAATCACGAGGCTGCGGCGGCCATAAAATACCGACTTGTAGAGTCATGCGTGTTCAGTGTGGTGTGTGTGTACAGTGTGGTGTGTGTACAGTGTGATGTGATGTGTGTACAGTGTGGTGTGTGTACAGTGTGGTGTGTGTGTGTACAGTGTGATGTGTGTACAGTGTGGTGTGTGTGTACAGTGTGGTGTGTGTACAGTGTGATGTGATGTGTGTACAGTGTGGTGTGTGTACAGTGTGGTGTGTGTACAGTGTGGTGTGTGTACAGTGTGATGTGTGTACAGTGTGGTGTGTGTACAGTGTGGTGTGTGTACAGTGTGGTGTGTGTACAGTGTGGTGTGTGTGTACAGTGTGATGTGTGTACAGTGTGGTGTGTGTGTACAGTGTGGTGTGTGTACAGTGTGGTGTGTGATGTGTACAGTGTGATGTGTGTACAGTGTGGTGTGTGTACAGTGTGGTGTGTGATGTGTACAGTGTGGTGTGTGTACAGTGTGGTGTGTGTACAGTGTGGTGTGTGTGTACAGTGTGGTGTGTGTGTACAGTGTGGTGTGTGTACAGTGTGGTGTGTACAGTGTGGTGTGTGTACAGTGTGGTGTGTGATGTGTACAGTGTGATGTGTGTACAGTGTGTGTGTACAGTGTGGTGTGTGTGTACAGTGTGATGTGTGTACAGTGTGATGTGTGTACAGTGTGGTGTGTGTGTGTACAGTGTGGTGTGTGTACAGTGTGGTGTGTGTACAGTGTGATGTGTGTACAGTGTGGTGTGTGTACAGTGTGGTGTGTGTACAGTGTGGTGTGTGTACAGTGTGGTGTGTGTACAGTGTGGTGTGTGTACAGTGTGGTGTGTGTACAGTGTGGTGTGTGATGTGTACAGTGTGATGTGTGTACAGTGTGTGTGTACAGTGTGGTGTGTGTGTACAGTGTGATGTGTGTACAGTGTGATGTGTGTACAGTGTGGTGTGTGTGTGTACAGTGTGATGTGTGTACAGTGTGATGTGTGTACAGTGTGGTGTGTGTACAGTGTGGTGTGTGTACAGTGTGATGTGTGTACAGTGTGGTGTGTGTACAGTGTGGTGTGTGTACAGTGTGGTGTGTGTACAGTGTGGTGTGTGTACAGTGTGGTGTGTGTGTACAGTGTGATGTGTGTACAGTGTGGTGTGTGTGTACAGTGTGGTGTGTGTGTACAGTGTGGTGTGTGTACAGTGTGGTGTGTGATGTGTACAGTGTGATGTGTGTACAGTGTGGTGTGTGTACAGTGTGGTGTGTGATGTGTACAGTGTGGTGTGTGTACAGTGTGGTGTGTGTACAGTGTGGTGTGTGTGTACAGTGTGGTGTGTGTGTACAGTGTGGTGTGTGTACAGTGTGGTGTGTACAGTGTGGTGTGTGTACAGTGTGGTGTGTGATGTGTACAGTGTGATGTGTGTACAGTGTGTGTGTACAGTGTGGTGTGTGTGTACAGTGTGATGTGTGTACAGTGTGATGTGTGTACAGTGTGGTGTGTGTGTGTACAGTGTGGTGTGTGTACAGTGTGGTGTGTGTACAGTGTGGTGTGTGTACAGTGTGGTGTGTGTACAGTGTGGTGTGTGTACAGTGTGGTGTGTGTACAGTGTGGTGTGTGATGTGTACAGTGTGGTGCGTGTACAGTGTGATGTGATGTGTGTACAGTGTGGTGTGTGATGTGTACAGTGTGGTGCGTGTACAGTGTGATGTGATGTGTGTACAGTGTGGTGTGTGTACAGTGTGGTGTGTGATGTGTACAGTGTGGTGCGTGTACAGTGTGATGTGATGTGTGTACAGTGTGGTGTGTGTACAGTGTGGTGTGTGATGTGTACAGTGTGGTGCGTGTACAGTGTGATGTGATGTGTGTACAGTGTGGTGTGTGTACAGTGTGGTGTGTGATGTGTACAGTGTGGTGTGTGTACAGTGTGATGTGTGTACAGTGTGGTGTGTGTACAGTGTGGTGTGTGTGTGTACAGTGTGGTGTGTGTGTGTACAGTGTGGTGTGTGTACAGTGTGATGTGTGTACAGTGTGGTGTGTACAGTGTGGTGTGTGTACAGTGTGGTGTGTGTACAGTGTGATGTGTGTACAGTGTGGTGTGTGTACAGTGTGGTGTGTGTACAGTGTGGTGTGTGTACAGTGTGATGTGTGTACAGTGTGGTGTGTGTACAGTGTGGTGTGTGTACAGTGTGGTGTGTGATGTGTACAGTGTGGTGCGTGTACAGTGTGATGTGATGTGTGTACAGTGTGGTGTGTGTACAGTGTGGTGTGTGATGTGTACAGTGTGGTGCGTGTACAGTGTGATGTGATGTGTGTACAGTGTGGTGTGTGTACAGTGTGGTGTGTGATGTGTACAGTGTGGTGCGTGTACAGTGTGATGTGATGTGTGTACAGTGTGGTGTGTGTACAGTGGTGTGTGATGTGTACAGTGTGGTGTGTGTACAGTGTGGTGTGTGTACAGTGTGGTGTGTGTGTGTGTACAGTGTGGTGTGTGTGTGTGTACAGTGTGGTGTGATGTGTGTACAGTGTGATGTGTGTACAGTGTGATGTGTGTACAGTGTGATGTGTGTACAGTGTGGTGTGTGATGTGTACAGTGTGGTGTGTGGTGTGTGTGTACAGTGTGGTGTGTGCGTGTACAGTGTGATGCGTGTACAGTGTGATGCGTGTACAGTGTGATGTGTGTACAGTGTGGTGTGTGTGTACAGTGTGGTGTGTGTGTGTACAGTGTGATGTGTGTACAGTGTGGTGTGTGATGTGTACAGTGTGATGTGTGTACAGTGTGGTGTGTGTGTGTACAGTGTGGTGTGTGTGTGTACAGTGTGATGTGTGTACAGTGTGGTGTGTGATGTGTACAGTGTGATGTGTGTACAGTGTGGTGTGTGTACAGTGTGATGTGTGTACAGTGGTGTGTGTACAGTGTGGTGTGTGATGTGTACAGTGTGATGTGTGGTGTGTGTGTGTACAGTGTGGTGTGTGTACAGTGTGATGTGTGTACAGTGTGGTGTGTGATGTGTACAGTGTGATGTGTGTAGTGTGGTGTGTGTGTGTACAGTGTGATGTGTGTACAGTGTGATGTGTGTACAGTGTGATGTGTGTACAGTGTGGTGTGTGTGATGTGTACAGTGTGATGTGTGTGTACAGTGTGGTGTGTGTGTACAGTGTGGTGTGTGTGTGTACAGTGTGATGTGTGTACAGTGTGATGTGTGTACAGTGTGATGTGTGTACAGTGTGGTGTGTGTACAGTGTGGTGTGTGTACAGTGTGGTGTGTGTGTACAGTGTGATGTGTGTACAGTGTGATGTGTGTACAGTGTGGTGTGTGATGTGTACAGTGTGATGTGTGTAGTGTGGTGTGTGTGTGTACAGTGTGATGTGTGTACAGTGTGATGTGTGTACAGTGTGATGTGTGTACAGTGTGGTGTGTGATGTGTACAGTGTGATGTGTGTGTACAGTGTGGTGTGTGTGTACAGTGTGGTGTGTGTGTGTACAGTGTGATGTGTGTACAGTGTGATGTGTGTACAGTGTGATGTGTGTACAGTGTGGTGTGTGATGTGTACAGTGTGATGTGTATACAGTGTGGTGTGTGTACAGTGTGATGTGTGTAGTCATATGATGTGTGTACAGTGTGGTGTGTGATGTGTACAGTGTGATGTGTGTACAATGTGGTGTGTGTACAGTGTGATGTGTGTGTACAGTGTGATGTGTGTGTACAGTGTGGTGTGTGTGTACAGTGTGGTGTGTGTGTGTGTACAGTGTGATGTGTGTACGGTGTGATGTGTACAGTGTGGTGTGTGTACAGTGTGGTGTGTGTACAGTGTGATGTGTGTACAGTGTGGTGTGATGTGTGTACAGTGTGATGTGTGTACAGTGTGGTGTGTGATGTGTACAGTGTGATGTGTATACAGTGTGGTGTGTGTACAGTGTGGTGTGTGTACATTGTGGTGTGTGTACAGTGTGATGTGTGTAGTCATATGATGTGTGTACAGTGTGATGTGTGTACAGTGTGGTGTGTGATGTGTGTACAGTGTGATGTGTGTACAGTGTGATGTGTGTACAGTGTGATGTGTGTACAGTGTGGTGTGTGTACAGTGTGGTGTGTGTACAGTGTGGTGTGTGTGTGGTGTGTGTACAGTGTGGTGTGTGTGTGTACAGTGTGGTGTGTGTGTGTACAGTGTGGTGTGTGTACAGTGTGGTGTGATGTGTGTACAGTGTGATGTGTGTACAATGTGGTGTGTGTACAGTGTGATGTGTGTGTACAGTGTGGTGTGTGTGTGGTGTGTGTACAGTGTGGTGTGTGTGTGTACAGTGTGGTGTGTGTGTGTACAGTGTGGTGTGTGTACAGTGTGGTGTGATGTGTGTACAGTGTGATGTGTGTACAATGTGGTGTGTGTACAGTGTGATGTGTGTGTACAGTGTGGTGTGTGGTGTGTGTGTACAGTGTGATGTGTGTACAGTGTGGTGTGTGTGTACAGTGTGGTGTGTGTGTACAGTGTGTGTGCACAGTGTGGTGTGTACAGTGTGATGTGTGTAGTCGTGTATGTAGTCGTGTGATGTGTGTACAGTGTGATGTGTGTAGTCGTGTATGTAGTCGTGTGATGTATGTACACTCAGTGTGATGTGTGTAGTCGTGTGATGTGTGTACAGTGTGATGTGTGATGCGTGTACAGTGTGATGCGTGTGTACAGTGTGGTGTGTGTACAGTGTGGTGTGTACAGTGTGATGTGTGTAGTCGTGTATGTAGTCGTGTGATGTGTGTACAGTGTGATGTGTGTAGTCGTGTGATGTGTGTACAGTGTGGTGTGTAGTCGTGCAATGTGTGATGTTTCAGTCATGTGATGTGTGTACAGTGTGATGCGTGTACAGTGTGATGCGTGTACAGTGTGATGCGTGTACAGTGTGATGCGTGTACAGTGTGATGCGTGTACAGTGTGATCCGTGTACAGTGTGGTGTGTACAGTGTGATGTGTGTACAGTGTGATGTGTGTACAGTGTGATGCGTGTACAGTGTGGTGTGTGTGTACAGTGTGGTGTGTGTGTACAGTGTGGTGTGTGTGCACAGTGTGGTGTGTACAGTGTGATGTGTGTAGTCGTGTATGTAGTCGTGTGATGTGTGTACAGTGTGATGTGTGTAGTCGTGTGATGTGTGTACAGTGTGGTGTGTAGTCGTGCAATGTGTGATGTTTCAGTCATGTGATGTATGTAGTCGTGTGATGTGTGTGCAGTGTGATGTGTGTACAGCATCTTTTACACATTCTGATGTCATTTCTTGGTGTTTATTTCTGTATCTTGTTTTTCTGTAGACAGCGTACACCATTCCCATCATGGCGTTTGCGTTTGTGTGTCACCCCGAGGTCCTCCCTATATACACAGAGCTGAAAGAGTGAGTATATTGGAGCTCGGGGTGCGGAGTCCTGTCCTGTCCCGGAGCCCTGCCCTGACCCGAAGCCCTGTCCTGACCCGAAGCCCTGTCCTGACCCGGAGCCCTGTCCTGACCCGAAGCCCTGTCCTGACCCGGAGCCCTGTCCTGACCCGGAGCCCTGTCCTGACCCGGCGCCCTGTCCTGACCCGGCGCCCTGTCCTGACCCGGCGCCCTGTCCTGACCCGGCGCCCTGTCCTGTCCCGGCGCCCTGTCCTGTCCCGGCACCCTGTCCTGTCCCGGCGCCCTGTCCTGTCCCGGCGCCCTGTCCTGTCCCGGAGCCCTGTCCTGTCCCGGAGCCCTGTCCTGTCCCGGAGCCCTGTCCTGTCCCGGAGCCCTATCCTGTCCCGGAGCCCTGTCGTGTCCCGGCGCCCTGTCGTGTCCCGGCGCCCTGTCGTGTCCCGGCGCCCTGTCGTGACCCGGAGCCCTGTCCTGTCCCGGAGCCCTGTCCTGTCCCGGAGCCCTGTCGTGACCCGGAGCCCTGTCGTGACCCGGAGCCTTGTCATGACCCGGAGCCCTGTCCTGGCCCAGAGTGCAGCTTCTCTGGGATTGGTGGGGCTCCAGGCATGGGATTTGCCCCTGACCCTCCTGTGCGCTGACATGTAGGGCCTGTGCATTGGCGCCTGGGGCTGACAGCCTCCTCCGGACCCCTTACGACCCCTCACCGCTCCAATCCCTTATTACGGGCAGGTGCCTGATGATTGTTGGTTTTCTCTTGTCAGCGCCTCCAAGAAGAAGATGCAGCAAGTGTCCAATGTCTCCATCACCGTCATGTATTGCATGTATTTCCTGGCCGCTCTCTTCGGATACCTCACCTTCTATGGTAGGTTGTGAGTTCATGGGATGGGGACCCGGGAGGAGGGAGCACACGGTGTCATGCCGCTCAGCGTGATGTTCTGCAGGAGCCGGGGCCGAGGTGACGGGCAGGGCTCTTATACACTGCATCCATGCGATGCGTCTCCCGTCATGGAGGACGACGTAGGGAACAGGACTGGAAAAAGCCTCATAGGTTTCCTGCACTGACCCATTGTAGCAAACTATCACAGGAGATTGTCCAGACGGGATCCAGCGTGGGAATCTGTCAGCAGTGTGAGCGGTTAATGGAATCCGTCAGCAAGCTTGTTGTCCGACACTCCGATTGTAGGGCAGCGATTTCACCATCAGATACGGACACTGAACCAGTGTTTACAGAGTGTATGGAGATTCTATACAACTACTCCCCCCATCCTCCCTCACTGTCTTCTTTGACGTTTCCAGACCATGTGGAGACGGAGCTCCTGCACACTTACAGCTACGTGGATCCATTCGACATCCTGATCCTCTGTGTACGTGTGGCCGTTCTCACCGCCGTCACCCTCACTGTGCCCATCGTCTTATTCCCGGTAAGAGCTGCTGGCTGGGGTGTACTGTATCTTGTGGAGGGTGCTGGCTGGGGGTGTACTGTATCTTGTGGAGGGTGCTGGCTGGGGTGTACTGTATCTTGTGGAGGGTGCTGGCTGGGGGTGTACTGTATCTTGTGGAGGGTGCTGGCTAGGGGTGTACTGTATCTTGTGGAGGGTGCTGGCTGGGGTGTACTGTATCTTGTGGAGGGTGCTGGCTGGGGGTGTACTGTATCTTGTGGAGGGTGCTGGCTGGGGGTGTACTGTATCTTGTGGAGGGTGCTGGCTGGGGTGTACTGTATCTTGTGGAGGGTGCTGGCTGGGGTGTACTGTATCTTGTGGAGGGTGCTGGCTGGGGGTGTACTGTATCTTGTGGAGGGTGCTGGCTGGGGGTGTACTGTATCTTGTGGGGGGTGCTGGCTGGGGGTGTACTGTATCTTATGGAGGGTGCTGGCTAGGGGTGTACTGTAATCTTGTGGAGGGTGCTGGCTAGGGGTGTACTGTAATCTTGTGGGGGGTGCTGGCTGGGGGTGTACTGTATCTTGTGGAGGGTGCTGGCTGGAGGTGTACTGTATCTTATGGGGGGTGCTGGCCGGGGGTGTAATGTATCTTGTGGAGGGTGCTGGCTAGGGGTGTACTGTATCTTGTGGAGGGTGCTGGCCAGGGGTGTACTGTATCTTGTGGAGAATGCTGGCTGGGGTGTACTGTAATCTTGTGGAGGGTGCTGGCTAGGGGTGTACTGTAATCTTGTGGGGGGTGCTGGCTGGGGGTGTACTGTATCTTGTGGAGGGTGCTGGCTGGGGGTGTACTGTATCTTGTGGGGGGTGCTGGCCAGGGGTGTAATATATCTTGTGGAGGGTGCTGGCTGGGGGTGTACTGTATCTTGTGGAGGGTGCTGGCTGGGGGTGTACTGTATCTTGTGGGGGGTGCTGGCTGGGGGTGTGCTGTATCTTGTGGAGGGTGCTGGCTGGGGGTGTAATGTATTTTGTGGAGGGTGCTGGCTGGGGGTGTACTGTATCTTGTGGAGAGTGCTGGCTGGGGTGTACTGTATCTTGTGGGGGGTGCTAGCTGGGGGTGTAATGTATCTTGTGGCGGGTGCTGGCTTGGCGTGTAATGTGTATTGGGAGGGTGCTGGCCGGGGGTGTGATGTATTCCGTGGAAGCTGGAGGAGGTGGTGCCGGCTCTCATGGCGCAGCACGATGTGCAGTCTGGCTCCTCATTAATGCTCTCTCCTACCCTCCCCAGGTCCGCCGTGCCATTCAGCACATGCTCTTCCAGGACAAGGAGTTCAGCTGGCTCCGGCACGGCCTCATCGCCGTGGTGCTGCTGACTCTCATTAATCTGCTGGTTATCTTTGCCCCGACCATCCTGGGAATATTCGGCATCATCGGTGAGAAGTAGATAAGACGCTGTGATCCTTCCTGCATCCGGAGACGATGGACTGTAGTCAGGCGGGTGGTCTGATACAATGGGGGTGTCAGGCAGCCTATAACCGGTCTGGCCCCCAGGGGCCGAGGTCTGCAGGTCTAGGGTGATCGGATATAGCGTCCATCATTGAGATGGGTCTGTTTTGGTCTCTTCATGTCTTCATCTTCCTCTCGTTGCAGGCGCCACCTCCGCTCCGTGTCTGATCTTCATCTTCCCTGCCATCTTCTACATTCGTATAATGCCCAAAGACAAAGAGCCGACCAAATCACCGCCCAAAATCCTGGTAGGTGCCCTCACCTGGGCGAGCATCTCAATCCCCCATGTCCCCGTATCCCGGACCAGCGCCTCCCTACATCCCGCATGACCCCGTATCCCGGACCAGCACCTCCCTACATCCCCCATGACCCCGTATCCCGGACCAGCACCTCCCTACATCCCGCATGACCCCGTATCCCGGACCAGCACCTCCCTACATCCCGCATGACCCCGTATCCCGGACCAGCGCCTCCTTACACCCCTCATGACCCCGTATCCCGGACCAGCGCCTCCCTACATCCCCCATGACCCCGTATCCCGGACCAGCACCTCCCTACATCCTGCATGACCCCGTATCCCAGACCAGCACCTCCCTACATCCCGCATGACCCCGTATCCCGGACCAGCGCCTCCCTACATCCCCCATGACCCCGTATCCCGGACCAGCGCCTCCTTACACCCCTCATGACCCCGTATCCCGGACCAGCGCCTCCCTACATCCCCCATGACCCCGTATCCCGGACCAGCACCTCCCTACATCCCGCATGACCCCGTATCCCGGACCAGCACCTCCTTACACCCCTCATGACCCCGTATCCCGGACCAGCGCCTCCCTACATCCCCCATGACCCCGTATCCTTGACTAGCGCCTCCCTACATCCCCCACGTCCCCGTGTCCCAGACCAGCGCCTCCTTACATCCCCCACGTCCCCGTATCCCTGACCAGCGCCTCCCTACATCCCGCATGACCCCATATCCCGGACCAGCGCCTCCCTACATCCCGCATGACCCCATATCCTTGACCAGCGCCTCCCTACATCCCCCATGTCCCCGTATCCCGGACCAGCGCCTCCCTACATCCCCCATGTCCCCGTATCCCTGACCAGCGCCTCCCTACATCCCGCATGTCCCCGTATCCTTGACCAGCGCCTCCCTACATCCCCCATGTCCCCGTATCCCGGACCAGCGCCTCCCTACATCCCCCATGTCCCCGTATCCCGGACCAGCGCCTCCCTACATCCCGCATGTCCCCGTATCCTTGACCAGCGCCTCCCTACATCCCCCACGTCCCAGACCAGCGCCTCCCTACATCCCGCATGTCCCCTTATCCTTGACCAGCGCCTCCCTACATCCCCCATGTCCCCGTATCCCGGACCAGCGCCTCCCTACATCCCGCATGTCCCCGTATCCTTGACCAGCGCCTCCCTACATCCCCCACATCCCAGACCAGCGCCTCCCTACATCCCGCATGTCCCCGTATGCTTGACCAGCGCCTCCTTACATCCCCCATGTCCCCGTATGCTTGACCAGCGCCTCCCTACACCCCGCATTTCCCCGTGTCCCTGACTAGCGCCTCCCTACATCCTGCATGTCCCCGTATTCGGGACGAGCCTCTGACAACTCCTCTTGTCCTCACAGGCTGCCTGCTTTGCCGGCCTCGGTGTCCTCTTTATGATCATGAGCCTCAGTTTTATCATCATCGACTGGACGAGTGGAAACAGCAAAAGCAGCGGAAGCCACTAACCCGTAGTCCCCGTAGACCACCCCGGCATCCCGCACCCCTCCGCACCCCAGGACTTATCTACGCGCTGTCACTACACTGCTGGGACATCTGCCGCCATGGTGGGGAAGGGCTCCATATTGTGTCCTCTGCTGCGTCCCCGGAGGTGTGGGGGGTAAAGTAACAGAACTTACATATGCACCCAAAATCCGACCTCCCGTCATCCAGAGGACTTGTGATTAAGGGTTCCTGGTGGTCTGATGGAATAAGGACCTCCGCAGGAGGGAGACTCACAAGACGGAACTTTACTAAAGAACCTGGGAAGATGATGGATATGATGTGATCACATTGGAGCCCCCCGATCTGATGGAGCCCAGTGCAGGGGTCACACTGGCAAGGTCTCCAATGAAATGCCCCATAGATGTGGGGGCTTCTCATACAGAGGGGGCACAGCATGAAGGAAGCCAAGAGGAAATCCATCTGAAGACGTCCTGCAGAGGTGGCCAAGCTCTGGGGAGGGGACTGTGAGGGGCACACAAAAGGCAATGTGTATGAAATCCGGTCACATCTGGTGTCGCCGACAGCCTCGCGGGGGTTTCTGGTGTTGTTGACAGCCTCACGGGGGGGCTCCTGGTGTTGACGACAGTCTCGCGGGGGCTCCTGGTGTTGACGACAGTCTCGCGGGGGCTCCTGGTGTTGACGACAGTCTCGCGGGGGCTCCTGGTGTTGACGACAGTCTCGCGGGGGCTTCTGGTGTTGACGACAGTCTCGCGGGGGCTCCTGGTGTTGACGACAGTCTCGCGGGGGCTCCTGGTGTTGACGACAGTCTCGCGGGTGCTCCTGGTGTTGACGACAGTCTCGCGGGGGCTTCTGGTGTTGACAGCCTCACGGGGGGGGCCTTCTGGTGTTGACAGCCTCACGGGGGCTCCTGGTGTTGACAGCCTCACTGGGGGCTCCTGGTGTCGTTGACAGCCTCGCGGGGGCTTCTGGTGTCGTTGACAGCCTCACGGGGGCTCCTGGTGTCGTTGACAGCCTCACGGGGGCTCCTGGTGTCGTTGACAGCCTCGCGGGGGCTTCTGGTGTCGTTGACAGCCTCACGGGGGCTCCTGGTGTCGTTGACAGCCTCACGGGGGCTCCTGGTGTCGTTGACAGCCTCGCGGGGGCTCCTGGTGTTGTTGACAGCCTCGCGGGGGCTCCTGGTGTTGACAGCCTCGCGGGGGCTCCTGGTGTTGTTGACAGCCTCGCGGGGGCTCCTGGTGTTGTTGACAGCCTCGCGGGGGCTCCTGGTGTTGACAGCCTCGCGGGGGCTCCTGGTGTTGACAGCCTCGCGGGGGCTCCTGGTGTTGACAGCCTCGCGGGGGCTCCTGGTGTTGTTGACAGCCTCGCGGGGGCTCCTGGTGTTGACAGCCTCGCGGGGGCTCCTGGTGTTGACAGCCTCGCGGGGGCTCCTGGTGTTGTTGACAGCCTCGCGGGGGCTCCTGGTGTTGACAGCCTCGCGGGGGCTCCTGGTGTTGACAGCCTCGCGGGGGCTCCTGGTGTTGACAGCCTCGCGGGGGCTCCTGGTGTTGACAGCCTCGCGGGGGCTCCTGGTGTTGTTGACAGCCTCGCGGGGGCTCCTGGTGTTGTTGACAGCCTCGCGGGGGCTTCTGGTGTCGTTGACAGCCTCACGGGGGCTCCTGGTGTCGTTGACAGCCTCACGGGGGCTCCTGGTGTCGTTGACAGCCTCGCGGGGGCTCCTGGTGTTGTTGACAGCCTCGCGGGGGCTCCTGGTGTTGACAGCCTCGCGGGGGCTCCTGGTGTTGTTGACAGCCTCGCGGGGGCTCCTGGTGTTGTTGACAGCCTCGCGGGGGCTCCTGGTGTTGACAGCCTCGCGGGGGCTCCTGGTGTTGACAGCCTCGCGGGGGCTCCTGGTGTTGACAGCCTCGCGGGGGCTCCTGGTGTTGTTGACAGCCTCGCGGGGGCTCCTGGTGTTGACAGCCTCGCGGGGGCTCCTGGTGTTGACAGCCTCGCGGGGGCTCCTGGTGTTGTTGACAGCCTCGCGGGGGCTCCTGGTGTTGACAGCCTCGCGGGGGCTCCTGGTGTTGACAGCCTCGCGGGGGCTCCTGGTGTTGACAGCCTCGCGGGGGCTCCTGGTGTTGACAGCCTCGCGGGGGCTCCTGGTGTTGACAGCCTCGCGGGGGCTCCTGTTGTCGCCCTGGGTCAGTTCGTGCCTCAGTGAAACTCAGCAGAACAATCGGAAACTGTTTAATATTCTGTCGAAGTTCCTGTGAGTGGAAGAGAAGCCGGGGGCCGCTGTCAGGAGCCAAAATCCAGTAACCCCTGCAGTGCCGGGGCGGTCGGCTGCTCTTCACATGGACTCGCTGATCACAACGTGTCACATGCCGCCGTCCAGGACCTGAGACAGGGTACACGGCCGCTCTGCAGTATATTATTCCCTGTTATCAGCCAGGTCAGATCCCTGGTTGAATTCCACAGATGCCCCGAGCTCATCACCTTCAGCCATTAGCCTGTAAAGTATGTGCCCCCCTCCCATCAGAATCAGCTTCTCTGTATTTATTGCAGAGGTGATAATAATAATAATAATATCTGGCTGCAACCAGCAGACAATAGCGAGGCGCAGATTATGGCAGAACTCCCCTCCTAATGGACAGACTGGGTGGAGTCACCCTTTAATTTTCCCAGGTTGCACCAGGTCGGGGCAGCATTAATGATAGAGGATCGGGGGAGTCGCCGTCCTGCATCGTAGTCGGCGGGGCCCAATCGTGTGACCGAGCGCGGTGTGACCCGCATCCACTCCAGGGCGGGCGCCACCGACGACCTCATCACTAGGAGACGCTGAAAACTGTAATTTAATGTTTTGTTCTTTTTACATTTTGTAACTAGTTTGTATTAATGTATAGCAGATGATTAGGCCCCTCCCCCCGGCGGGTGTGTGGCGGGGGAGGGGCGGCGGGTGAACATTGAGGTTAATATTCGGGAGAAGGGAACAGTTTGTACCAAGAACTTACCGAATCATGTGAATAAAATCTAACAGGATCTGCTGGACCCTCCGCGTCTTCCTACTACGCCCCCCATCATGTACTGACCCCCACTACTCCGATCAGGTCAGGGGTCGGGTGAGGGATCGGGGCGATCAGTCAACAACTCGGTCTGTAATTCAGACGGATCCGTCATCTGCACTGACACATTGTAACAAAGCAGAGAGATCTGTGCTGCGGTCGTTCCTCACTGAGGAAGTCCTGCACTGACATTTCATGGACAGCCGAGGTGGACGGTGCAGGGCGGGTGCTGGGCAGATGTGGACGGTGCAGGGCGGGTGCTGGGCAGATGTGGACGGTGCGGGGCGGGTGCTGGGCAGATGTGGACGGTGCGGGGCGGGTGCTGGGCAGATGTGAACGGTGCGGGGCGGGTGCTGGGCAGATGTGGATGATGCGGGCACTGGGCAGATGTGCAGGGCGGGTGCTGGGCAGATGTGGACGGTGCGGGGCGGGTGCTTGGCGGAGGTGAACGGTGCGGGGCGGGTGCTGGGCAGATGTGGATGATGCGGGCACTGGGCAGATGTGCAGGGCGGGTGCTGGGCAGATGTGGATGGTGCAGGGTGGGTGCTGGGCAGATGTTGATGCGGGTGCTGGGCAGATGTGGACAGTCTCGGGCGGGTGCTGGGCAGATGTGGACGGTGCAGGGCGGGTGCTGTACAGATGTGGAGGGTTCTGCCTGGGCAGATGTGGACGATGCAGATGTGGGTGATGATGGGCAGATGTGGACGGTGCAGGTGCAGGGCGGATGCTGGGCAGATGTGGATGATGCAGATGTGGACGTTCCAAGTGCTGGGCAGATGTGGATGATGCGGGCACTGGGCAGATGTGCAGGGCGGGTGCTGGGCAGATGTGGATGGTGCAGGGTGGGTGCTGGGTAGATGTTGATGCGGGTGCTGGGCAGATGTGGACGATGCGGGTGCTGGGCAGATGTGGACGGTGCAGGTGCAGGGCGGGTGCTGTACAGATGTGGAGGGTTCTGCCTGGGGAGATGTGGACGATGCAGATGTGGGTGATGATGGGCAGATGTAGACGGTGCAGGGCGGATGCTGGGCAGATGTGGATGATGCAGATGTGGACGTTCCAAGTGCTGGGCAGATGTGGATGATGCGGGCACTGGGCAGATGTGCATGGTGCAGGGCGGGTGCTGGGCAGATGTGGACAGTGCAGGGGGGTTCTGGGCAGATGTGGATGATGCGGGTGCTGGGCAGATGTGGAGGGTGCTGGGCAGATGTGGATGATGCGGGTGCTGGGCAGATGTGGAAGGTGCAGGGGGGTTCTGGGCAGATGTGGATGATGCGGGTGCTGGGCAGATGTGGACGGTGCGGGTGCAGGGCAGGATTTCAGTACCGCCGTGTCGGTCATATATAACACTGTGCATTAATGTGGGCAGAGGGGAGAGGTTCCCACATATGATGCGTCCGGTGGGGGTCCACACCTCTCTGTCCCATTTCCCATGATGCCTCACTCTGGCCCGTCCTTCATTCCATTGACCTGACACTTGTTTCCTAATAACGAGATAAGCTGCGGATTAACGGGCACAAAACTCACAAGCTGTTAATGATTAATTATAGGGGCAGCAGCGGATCCTCGCCCACGGAGCTGACAATCTCTTCTACACCATCACCGCCAAATGTCAGCAAACAACTCAGGAAAGAAATAATCACATGACGACGTTCTGCAACTTTGTGACAAACGTTAATGGCTGTTTTTTAAGATTTCCGCTTGCTGTCAATGAATAGCGCTGAAGCCAATGCTGTAAAGCTGCGGAATATGCGAGTGAAATAAATGAACGTCGGCGCACTGTCAGCTGTAAGCCGCGGGTCACTCGTGCCCTTCTCTCCGCTGAGCCATTCCCTTTAATGAAGCCGATGGAGTCACTGTCTGTGAATGGAATTGCCAAGTTTTCATTGGAAAGCAATGTATGAATGTGAACTGAGCCAAAGAAGGATTCTACACCAGGTTCCAAATTATTATGCAACTGACAATTTTCTCTGATTTTCCTAAATGGTCAGTGCAAATGACAGTCAGTCTAATAAAAGTCATCACCCGTTAGAGTATACATCGAATTTTATGGAAGAAACCTCCCAATGATAACAGTATAATCTCCACAATGAATAACACCCCACAATGCACTGCTCCAAATTATTAGGCACAGTAGAATTTCTAAACATTTGATATAAAGAAGTGAAAAGTCTCATTTGTGGAATTTGCAGCATTAGGAGGTCACATCCACTGTACAAAAAGCTATTTACCTCCAGAACCTCCTAACAGGCCAAGTTACATGTAACACAGGACCCTTCTTTGATGTCACCTTCACAATTCCTACATCCATTGAACTTGTGAGTTTTTGGAGAGTTTCTGCTTGTATTTCTTCCCTCCCAGAGCTGCTGTTTGGATGTGAACTGCCTCCCACCCTCATAGATCTTTTGCTTGATGATCCTCCAAAGGTTCTCTATAGGGTTGAGGTCAGGGGAAGACGGTGGCCACACCATGAGTTTATCTCCTTTTATGCCCATAGCAGCCAATGACTCAGAGGTTTTCTTTGCAGCATGAGATGGGGCATTGTCAGCATGAAGATGATTTTGCTCCTGAAGGCATGTTTCTGCTTTTTAGACCATGGAGGAAAGTTGTCAGTCAGAAACTCTATATACTTTGCAGAGGTCATTTTCACACCTTCAGGAACCTTAAAGGGCCCTACCAGCTGTTTCTCCATGATTCCGGACCAAAACATGACTCCTCCACCTCCTTGCTGACGTCGCAGCCTTGTTGGGACATGGTGGCCATCCACCAACCATCCACTACTCCATCCATCTGGACCATCCAGGGTTCCTCGACACTCATCAGTAAACAAGACTGTTTGGAAATTAGTCTTCATGTATGTGTGGGCCCAATACAACCATTTCTGCTTGTGAACACTGTATAGTGGTGGCAGAATAGTAGGTTTATGCACCACAGCAAGCCTTTATAGGATCCTACACCTTGAGGTTCGAGGGACTCCAGAGGCACCAGCAGCTTCAAATAACTGTTTGCTGCTTTGTAATGGTATTTGAGCAGCTGCTCTCTTAATCCGATGAACTTGCCTGGCAGAAATCTTCCTCATTATGCCTTTATCAGCACAAACACATTTGTGCTCAGATACAACCACAAATCTCTTAACAGTACGATGATCACGCTTATGTTTTTGGAAAATTTCTAATGTTTTCATCCCTTCACCAAGGCATTGCACTAGTTGATGCTTTTCGGCAGCAGAGAGATCCTTTTTCTTTCCCATGTTACTTGAAAACTGTGACCTGCTTAATAATGTGGAACATCATTTTTCAGTAGTTTTCCTTTAATTAGAATCAACTGGAAAACCAATTATCACATGTGTTTAAGATTGATTTCAGTGATCCATTGAGCCCTGAGACACAATACCATCCACGAGTTTATTTGAAAAACAAAACAATTAAATCTTTATGACACTTAAATCCAATTTGCATAATAATTTGGAACACCGTGTATATATACTATGGTACCTAACCACTGAGCCACCATGTCACAATGTGGGCTAGTGTATGTATCACCACTAGAGGGGGCTCCTCACATACAGATGTGTATATATATATATATATATATATATATATATATATATATATATATATATATATATATATATATATATATACAGTCACCACTAGAGGGGGCTCCTCACATACAGATGTGTGTGTGTGTGTGTGTGTATATATATATATATATATATATATATATATATATATATATATATATATATATATATATATATATATATATATATATATATAGTCACCACTAGAGGGGCTCCTTACATACAGATGTGTGTATATATATATATATATATATATATACAGTCACCACTAGAGGGAGCTCCTCACATACAGATGTGTATATATATATACAGTCACCACTAGAGGGGGCTCCTCACATACAGATGTGTGTGTGTATATATATATATATATATATATATATATACAGTCACCACTAGAGGGGGCTCCTCACATACAGATGTGTATATATATATACAGTCACCACTAGAGGGGGCTCCTCACATACAGATGTGTATATATATATATACAGTCACCACTAGAGGGGGCTCCTCACATACAGATGTGTATATATATATACAGTCACCACTAGAGGGGGCTCCTCACATACAGATGTGTATATATATATATATACAGTCACCACTAGAGGGGGCTCCTCA
The DNA here is from genome assembly GCF_051348905.1 of Ranitomeya variabilis. Lineage (NCBI taxonomy): Eukaryota > Metazoa > Chordata > Amphibia > Anura > Dendrobatidae > Ranitomeya > Ranitomeya variabilis. The sequence continues at coordinate 217,082,999 of NC_135239.1, read as the reverse complement.
CATACAGATGTGTATATATACAGTCACCACTAGAGAGGGTTCCTCACATACAGATGTGTATATATACAGTCACCACTAGAGGGGGCTCCTCACATACAGATGTGTATATATACAGTCACCACTAGAGGGGGCTCCTCACATACAGATGTGTATATATATATATATACAGTCACCACTAGAGGGGGCCCCTCACATACAGATGTGTATATACAGGTCCTTCTCAAAAAATTAGCATATAGTGTTAAATTTCATTATTTACCATAATGTAATGATTACAATTAAACTTTCATATATTATAGATTCATTATCCACCAACTGAAATTTGTCAGGTCTTTTATTGTTTTAATACTGATGATTTTGGCCTACAACTCCTGAAAACCCAAAAAACCTGTCTCAATAAATTAGCATATTTCAACCGTCCAATCAAATAAAAGTGTTTTTTAATAACAAACAAAAAAACCATCAAATAATAATGTTCAGTTATGCACTCAATACTTGGTCGGGAATCCTTTGGCAGAAATGAGTGCTTCAATGCGGCGTGGCATGGAGGCAATCAGCCTGTGACACTGCTGAGATGTTATGGAGGCCCAGGATGCTTCAATAGCGGCCTTAAGCTCATCCAGAGTGTTGGGTCTTGCGTCTCTCAACTTTCTCTTCACAATATCCCATAGATTCTCTATGGGGTTCAGGTCAGGAGAGTTGGCAGGCCAATTGAGCACAGTAATACCATGGTCAGTAAACCATTTACCAGTGGTTTTGGCACTGTGAGCAGGTGCCAGGTCGTGCTGAAAAATGAAATCTTCATCTCCATAAAGCATTTCAGCCGATGGAAGCATGAAGTGCTCCAAAATCTCCTGATAGCTAGCTGCATTGACCCTGCCCTTGATGAAACACAGTGGACCAACACCAGCAGCTGACATGGCACCCCACACCATCACTGACTGTGGGTACTTGACACTGGACTTCAGGCATTTTGGCATTTCCTTCTCCCCAGTCTTCCTCCAGACTCTGGCACCTTGATTTCCGAATGACATGCAAAATTTGCTTTCATCAGAAAAAAGTACTTGGGACCACTTAGCAACAGTCCAGTGCTGCTTCTCTGTAGCCCAAAAGTGGCTTTACCTGGGGAATGCGGCACCTGTAGCCCATTTCCTGCACACGCCTGTGCACGGTGGCTCTGGATGTTTCCACACCAGACTCAGTCCACTGCTTCCTCAGTTTCCCCAAGGTCTGGAATCGGTCCTTCTCCACAATCTTCCTCAGGGTCCGGTCACCTCTTCTCGTTGTACAGCGTTTTCTGCCACATTGTTTCCTTCCAACAGACTTACCATTGAGGTGCCTTGATACAGCACTCTGGGAACAGCCTATTTGTTGAGAAATTTCTTTCTGGGTCTTACCCTCTTGCTTGAGGGTGTCAATGATGGCCTTCTTGACATCTGTCAGGTCGCTAGTCTTACCCATGATGGGGGTTTTGAGTAATGAACCAGGCAGGGAGTTTTTAAAAGCCTCGGGTATCTTTGGCATGTGTTTAGAGTTAATTAGTTGATTCAGAAGATTAGGGTAATAGGTCGTTTAGAGAACCTTTTCTTGATATGCTAATTTATTGAGACAGGTTTTTTGGGTTATCAGGAGTTGTAGGCCAAAATCATCAGTATTAAAACAATAAAAGACCTGACAAATTTCAGTTGGTCGATAATGAATCTATAGTATATGAAAGTTTAATTGTAATCATTACATTATGGTAAATAATGAAATTTAACACTATATGCTAATTTTTTGAGAAGGACCTGTATATATATATATATGCTAGCTGAAGAGCCCGGCATTGCCTGGGCATAGTAAATATCTGTGGTTAGTTATAGCACCTCACTTCTCTTATTTTCCCATCACGCCTCTCATTTTCCCCATCACATCTTTCATTTTCTCCCTCACACCTCTCATTTTCACCTCAGTATATACCTGTGTGTCATCTCCCTTATATATAGTATACACCTGTATGTCATCTCCTGTATATAGTATATACCTGCTGTGTGTCATGTCCCCTGTATATAGTATATACCTGTATGTCATCTCCTCCTATATATAGTATATACCTGTATGTAATCTTCTCCTGTATATAGTATATACGTGTGTCATCTCCTGTACATACTATATACCTGTGTGTCATCTCCTCCTGTATATAGTATATACCTGTATGTCATCTCCTGCTGTATGTAGTATGTTCCTGTATGTCATCTCCTCCTCTATATAGTATATACCTGTGTGTCATCTCTCCTGTATATAGTATATATCTGTGTTTCATCTCCTCCTGTATATAGTATATACCTGTGTGTCATCTCCCTTGTAAATAGTATATACCTGTGTGTCATCTCCTCCTGTATATAGTATATATCTGTATGTCATCTCCTCCTGTATATAGTATATACCTGTGTGTCATCTCCTCCTGTATATAGTATATACCTGTATGTCATCTCCTCCTATACATAGCATATACCTGTATGTCATCTCCTCCTGTATATACTATATACCTGTAGGTAATCTGCTCCTGTATATAGTATATACCTGTGTGTCATCTCCTCCTGTATATAGTATATGCCTGTGTATCATCTCCCCTGTATATAGTATATACCTGTATGTCATCTCTCCTGTATATAGTATATATCTGTGTGTCATCTCCTCCTGTATATAGTATATGCCTGTGTGTCATCTCCCCTGTATGTAGTATATACCTGTGTCATCTCTCCTGTATATAGTATATACCTGTGTGTCATCTCCTCCTGTATATAGTATATACCTGTGTCATCTCCTCCTGTATATAGTATATACCTGTGTGTCATCTCCTCCTGTATATAGTATATACCTGTGTGTCATCTCCTCCTGTATTAGACCTCGTTCACACGTTATTTGGTCAGTATTTTTACCTCAGTATTTGTAAGCTAAATTGGCAGCCTGATAAATCCCCAGCCAACAGGAAGCCCTCCCCCCTGGCAGTATATATTAGCTCACACATACACATAATAGACTGGTCATGTGACTGACAGCTGCCGGATTCCTATATGGTACATTTGTTGCTCTTGTAGTTTGTCTGCTTATTAATCAGATTTTTATTTTTGAAGGATAATACCAGACTTGTGTGTGTTTTAGGGCGAGTTTCGTGTGTCAAGTTGTGTGTGTTGAGTTGCGTGTGGCGACATGCATGTAGGGACTTTTGTGAGATGAGTTTTGTGTGGCGACATGCGTGTAGCAACTTTTTGTGTGTCGAGTTGCATGTGACAGGTTAGTGTAGCAAGTTGTGTGCAGCAAGATTTGCGCATGGCGAGTTTTGCGCGTGGCGAGTTTTATGTGTGGTGCCTTTTGAGTATGTGCAAGTTTTGTGTGAGGCAACTTTTGCATGTGTTGCAACTTTTGTCCATGTGGCAATTTTTCCGCGTGTGCAAGTTTTGCGTGTGGCGAGTTTTCCATGAGGTGAGTTTTGCGCGTGGCGAGTTTTCCATGAGGTGAGTTTTCCACGTGTGGCGAGTTTTGCATGTGGAGAGTTTTGCGCGTGGCGAGTTTTGAGCGGCGACTTTTGTGTTTCGACTTTTATGTGGCGAGGTTGGTGTATGTGTGGTGAAATGTGCGCTGAGGGTGGTATATGTGTTTGAGCACGTGGTAGTGTGTGGCGCATTTTGTGTGTGTGTTCATATCCCCGTGGTGGTGATTATCCCATGTCGGGGCCCCACCTTAGCAACTGTACAGTATATACTCTTTGGCGCCATCGCTCTCATTCTTTAAGTCCCCCTTGTTCACATCTGGCAGCTGTTAATTTGCCTCCAACACTTTTCCTTTCATTTTTTCCCCATTATGTAGATAGGGGCAAAATTGTTTGGTGAATTGCAAAGCGCGGGGTTAAAATTTCACCTCACAACATAGCCTATGACGCTCTCGGGGTCCAGACGTGTGACTGTGCAAAATTTTGTGGCTGTAGCTGCGACGGTTCAGATGCCAATCCCGGACATACACACATACATACATACACACATTCAGCTTTATATATTATATATATATATATATATATATATATATATATATATATATATATATATATATATATATATATATACAGTCACCACTAGAGGGAGGTCTTCACATACAGATGTGTATATATATATACAGTCACCACTAGAGGGGGCTCCTCACATACAGGTGTGTATATATATATATATATATATATATATATATATATATATATATATATATATATATATATATATATATATATATATATATATATATATATATATATATATACAGTCACCACTAGAGGGGGCTCTTCACATACAGATGTGTATATATATATAGTCACCACTAGAGGGGGCTCCTCACATGCAGATGTGTATATATATACAGTCACCACTAGAGGGGGCTCCTCACATACAGACGTGTGTATATATATACAGTCACCACTAGAGGGGGCTCCTCACATACAGATGTGTATATATATACAGT